>NW_026114529.1:1295416-1943124 GCF_025231255.1 Drosophila biarmipes | reverse complement strand
CAGCCCACCACCCAAATGGAACAGTCTTTGCCATTAGGATACGTCATTCTGTTCAACATTCCGATTATCGTAACTATTTCCACGCTAGGCGGCCGCCTCGTGCCCCACGATGCGCCGCCCAATACATGTTAATAGTCGGATTTGTTATTCCCTTCCATTCCCATGCTAAGCGGTTGCCCTGTGCGTTACAGTGCACCACCTGATACATGTTAATGGACATACAACTTCTTCCGTACCAACATTAATTAATTATTAATTTTGAATTACTTTATATAATATAATACTTATATATAATATAATTTTTGTATTTTTAAGAATTTCGAATTAAACTTGATAAAAAAAATTAAAAAAAAATAATAAAAAAACAACAATACGCAGAGGGTATCATTAATCTTAAATCAGAATTTTTGAAGAATCACGTAAACTAAAATTTCTTTCGACAATGTTCCACGATTTAAAAATTATCAAAATAATTATCTCTTGAATAATACCCAGTAGATCCCAATTGCAAGTGTAACTGACAGGATCAAACATTCGATTATCAATATCGTTTTTTGGCGTTTGATTGGGCGTGGCACCTTGACGGAAAAAAACAAATCCAATTATCTAGCTTAAATAGTCATCCGACATCTCACCATTCATAATGACGCTTGTTTCTAATCAAGAATGTATATACTTTATGGGGTAGGAAAAGCTTCCTTCTACCTGTTACATACTCTTAAACGAACCCACTACACCCTTATGATCTAGGGGTAATAATCGGATAATCATTGGCGTCAACGACCAGAGCCATGAAGGCGGAAATGTTGTTCAGCTTTGAATTTTACAACACAACTGTTCTTCCAAAAAGAACTCTTGGTCTATCTCCGCGTAGCCTACTACCTCCACCAGGCTCGTTCCGGCCACTCGGGTACCTGTACTGGAATTTGAATTACTCTGTTTGCTCCAGCTTCGATTGTATGGATCTCGCTTGGTCTATAAGTAGCGAACTGAATCCGTAATTTCTCACCCACCGCATGGACCCAACCATTTTTTATGTCGATCAAAGCTTCTACTTGGTCCAACAAATCCATCCCTACTAATCCTTCAAAGAATCTGAAAAGTAACATTCTCATCTTGCCTACTCCACCTAGTTCCTTGAACGTTGGTAAATTAGCTTCTTTGAGAATTTTGTGAGTTTGTGCAATTGTCTTAATCAGTTTTGGATTTTGTAGGTCTTCTATATATACTGTGCTTGAACCAATTCTGGACAAATAAAAGAGAAAGTGGAACCCGTGTCGATAAACATTTTTATTGTTTTATTTGGAGTGATCTTGATCAATACATAAGGTAGGGTTGAGTGACCGCTCTTGAACCCTAAATATCCTGTTGGCTGCTCGAGGCTAATTGCGAAAAATTTGCATCATCCTATTGGATGTTATGCAACTGACCACCAGTTGACGGTCTGTTTCCGTTCCTTTCTGAGTTGCTATTCGAATTATATGACCGTTTTGAATCGGCGAAATTATTCGATTGCCCTGAATTTTTTGAATTATACGATTGTCTGGAAAAGTTTGAATTGAATAGTCTGACCACTGCCTTCTGCATCTCCACCTACCTGGATGGCTAGGCTTTTAATTATAGTTGTTTCCACTTATGGTTTTTGTTTTAATAAATGCGATATGGTCTTTAATAGTTAGCAGTTTGCCCTTGGTTACTACCGTCTGTTCTGCATGGGCTACCCATCATTGGATACGGAAATCCAAATCCTGACCAACCATTCATATTTGGTACCGGAAACGGCATTGGGAAATGCGGTCGTACATTTGCTGCCCAACGATATTGAGACCAAATGCCCGTCTGCGACTCCGGCATTGGATTGTCTTGTTTCTCTAGTTTTGCTTCGAAATTTCTTTACTCTCTTTAGCCTGGTCTTCAGTCAGCCTCTGACCTCTTGCCTCTTTCTGTGCCTCTTGTAGAGTACCCAAGTTCTTCTCTCTACAAGCAATCTCGTATGCCTTTGCTATATTGGGTACTCCCATGTGTCTGATCATTACCCCTATCGGTCCCCTCAAGGCTGAAACGAAGGCATTTAAAGCCATTTCTTTATACCGTTTCTCGACAACATGCCCTGCTCATTGGATTTGGATAGACTCACTAAAGCTTCATTCAGTGACATAACTTTCGTGTATAAGGCTTCCAACTCTAATTTCTTTTCCTTAATATGGGTCAACTCCATAATCAAATCCTGCTCCGATCCTTGAAATGGGTAATCAATATTTTCTTTATTTGATCCCAGTTTACTCGGATTCGTCCAAGTCAAGGACTCTATCCGCTGGTCTTGTGATCTTACTCCTTACCGCCCTAAGTGCGATTACTCCTATTTCTGACCTTTCCTCTCCTCTTATGAGGCCTAATACCTGTTCAACCGCTCCTATAAAACCATCTAGCTTTCCTGCCTCTTCTTTATTCTTGGGAATGATCTCTACCAGGTCTATTACCTTGATAGCTTCTAATACACTTGTTGTTGCCGTTGCTGTAGGCCTTCTTTCCTCTGTCATTGGTTTATGAATTCAATTGCTTTGGCCTTATCTGTATCTACTTAACTTTGTGTTTTAGTTCTTACTTCGTATGTGTTTGTTACTTAAATTAGTAATGTGCTTAAAGCTTTATATGTATGCGTAAACGTGTACTTATTTTAGTGTTTTCAGTTGTATAGGTTATCTTATGTTTCTGTTGGTAGTGTGTCGTAAATCAACGAGTTTCCGTGTGGTGACTTGGAGTTCTGTAATTGAATAAAATGAGTAATTCTTCTTTTACATTGAACAACATGGCAACAATGGATTTCGTTTAATTATTTATTTATTTTTTATTTTAATGAATTTATTTATTTTTTTTATTGTTCCCCGACATGCTGAAGCTAGTTGATCGACTGTGCGATACAGCCCACCACCCAAATGGAACAGTCTTTGCCATTAGGATACGTCATTCTGTTCAACATTCCGATTATCGTAACTATTTCCACGCTAGGCGGCCGCCTCGTGCCCCACGATGCGCCGCCCAATACATGTTAATAGTCGGATTTGTTATTCCCTTCCATTCCCATGCTAAGCGGTTGCCCTGTGCGTTACAGTGCACCACCTGATACATGTTAATGGACATACAACTTCTTCCGTACCAACATTAATTAATTATTAATTTTGAATTACTTTATATAATATAATACTTATATATAATATAATTTTTGTATTTTTAAGAATTTCGAATTAAACTTGATAAAAAAAATTAAAAAAAAAATAATAAAAAAACAACAATACGCAGAGGGTATCATTAATCCTAAATCAGAATTTTTGAAGAATCACGTAAACTAAAATTTCTTTCGACAATGTTCCACGATTTAAAAATTATCAAAATAATTATCTCTTGAATAATGCCCAGTAGATCCCAATTGCAAGTGTAACTGACAGGATCAAACATTCGATTATCAATATCGTTTTTTGGCCTTTGATTGGGCGTGGCACCTTGACGGAAAAAAACAAATCCAATTATCTAGCTTAAATAGTCATCCGACATCTCACCATTCATAATGACGCTTGTGTTTCTAATCAAGAATGTATATACTTTATGGGGTAGGAAAAGCTTCCTTCTACCTGTTACATACTCTTAAACGAACCCACTACACCCTTATGATCTAGGGGTAATAATCGGATAATCATTGGCGTCAACGACCAGAGCCATGAAGGCGGAAATGTTGTTCAGCTTTGAATTTTACAACACAACTGTTCTTCCAAAAAGAACTCTAGGTCTATCTCCGCGTAGCTTACTACCTCCACCAGGCTCGTTCCGGCCACTCGGGTACCTGTACTGGAATTTGAATTACTCTGTTTGCTCCAGCTTCGATTGTATAGATCTCGCTTGGTCTATAAGTAGCGAACTGAATCCGTAATTTCTCACCCACCGCATGGACCCAACCATTTTTTATGTCGATCAAAGCTTCTACTTGGTCCAACAAATCCATCCCTACTAATCCTTCAAAGAATCTGAAAAGTAACATTCTCATCTTGCCTACTCCACCTAGTTCCTTGAACGTTGGTAAATTAGCTTCTTTGAGAATTTTGTGAGTTTGTGCAATTGTCTTAATCAGTTTTGGATTTTGTAGGTCTTCTATATATATACTGTGCTTGAACCAATTCTGGACAAATAAAAGAGAAAGTGGAACCCGTGTCTATAAACATTTTTATTGTTTTATTTGGAGTGATCTTGATCAATTCATAAGGTAGGGTTGAGTGACCGCTCTTGAACCCTAAATATCCTGTTGGCTGCTCGAGGCTAATTGCGAAAAATTTGCATCATCCTATTGAATGTTATGCAACTGACCACCAGTTGACGGTCTGTTTCCGTTCCTTTCTGAGTTGCTATTCGAATTATATGACCGTTTTGAATCGGCGAAATTATTCGATTGCCCTGAATTTTTTGAATTATACGATTGTCTGGAAAAGTTTGAATTGAATAGTCTGACCACTGCCTTCTGCATCTCCACCTAGCTGGATGGCTAGGCTCTTAATTGTAGTTGTCTCCACCTATGGTTTTTGGTTTAATAATTGCATTATGGTCTTTGATAGTTAGCAGTTTGCCCTTGGTTACTACCGTATGTTCTGAATGGGTTACCTATCATTGGATACGGAAATCCAAATCCTGACCAACCATTCATATTTGGTACCGGAAACGGCATTGGGAAATGCGGTCGTACATTTGCTGCCCAACGATATTGAGACCAAATGCCCGTCTGCGACTCCGGCACTGGATTGTCTTGTTTCTCTAGTTTTTGCTTCGAAATTTCTTTACTCTCTTTAGCCTGGTCTTCAGTCAGCCTCTGACCTCTTGCCTCTTTCTGTGCCTCTTGTAGAGTACCCAAGTTCTTCTCTCTACAAGCAATCTCGTATGCCTTTGCTATATTGGGTACTCCCATGTGTCTGATCATTACCCCTATCGGTCCCCTCAAGGCTGAAAGGAAGGCATTTAAAGCCATTTCTTTATACCGTTTCTCGACAACATGCCCTGCTCATTGGATTTGGATAGACTCACTAAAGCTTCATTCAGTGACATAACTTTCGTGTATAGGGCTTCCAACTCTAATTTCTTTTCCTTAATATGGGTCAACTCCATAATCAAATCCTGCTCCGATCTCTTATCCTTGAAATGGGTAATCAATATTTTCTTTATTTGATCCCAGTTTACTCGGATTCGTCCAAGTCAAGGACTCTATCCGCTGGTCCTGTGATCTTACTCCTTACCGCCCTAAGTGCGATTACTCCTATTTTTGACCTTTCCTCTCCTCTTATGAGGCCTAATACCTGTTCAACCGCTCATATCTAGCTTTCCTGCCTCTCCTTCATTCTTGGGAATGATCTCTACCAGGTCTATTACCTTGATAGCTTCTAATACACTTGTTGTTGCCGTTGCTGTAGGCCTTCTTTCCTCTGTCATTGGTTTATGAATTCAATTGCTTTGGCCTTATCTGTATCTACTTAACTTTGTGTTTTAGTTCTTACTTCGTATGTGTTTGTTACTTAAATTAGTAATGTGCTTAAAGCTTTATATGTATGCGTAAACGTGTACTTATTTTAGTGTTTTCAGTTGTATAGGTTATCTTATGTTTCTGTTGGTAGTGTACCGGAATTTGAATTACTCTGTTTGCTCCAGCTTCGATTGTATGGATCTCGCTTGGTCTATAAGTAGCGAACTGAATCCGTAATTTCTCACCCACCGCATGGACCCAACCATTTTTTATGTCGATCAAAGCTTCTACTTGGTCCAACAAATCCATCCCTACTAATCCTTCAAAGAATCTGAAGAGTAACATTCTCATCTTGCCTACTTCACCTAGTTCCTTGAACGTTGGTAAATTAGCTTCTTTGAGAATTTTGTGAGTTTGTGCAATTGTCTTAATCAGTTTTGGATTTTGTAGGTCTTATATATACTGTGCTTGAAACAATTCTGGACGAATAAAAGAGAAAGTGGAACCCGTGTCGATAAACATTTTTATTGTTTTATTTGGAGTGATCTTGATCAATACATAAGGTAGGGTTGAGTGACCGCTCTTGGTCCCTAAATATCCTTTTGGCTGCTCGAGGCTAATTGCGAAAAATTTGCATCATCCTATTGGATGTTATGCAACTGACCACCAGTTGACGGTCTGTTTCCGTTCCTTTCTGAGTTGCTATTCGAATTATATGACCGTTTTGAATCGGCGGTATTATTCGATTGGCCTGAATTTTTTGAATTATACGATTGTCTGGAAAAGTTTGAATTGAATAGTCTGACCACTGCCTTCTGCATCTCCACCTACCTGGATGGCTAGGCTTTTAATTATAGTTGTTTCCACTTATGGTTTTTGTTTTAATAATTGCGATATGGTCTTTGATAGTTAGCAGTTTGCCCTTGGTTACTACCGTCTGTTCTGCATGGGTTACCCATCATTGGATACGGAAATCCAAATCCTGACCAACCATTCATATTTGGTACCGGAAACGGCATTGGGAAATGCGGTCGATATTGAGACCAAATGCCCGTCTGCGACTCCGGCACTGGATTGTCTTGTTTCTCTAGTTTTTGCTTCGAAATTTCTTTACTCTCTTTAGCCTGGTCTTCAGTCAGCCTCTGACCTCTTGCCTCTTCCTGTTCCTCTCGTAGAGTAACCAAGTTCTTCTCTCTACAAGCAATCTCGTATGCCTTTGCTATATTGGGTACTCCCATGTGTCTGATCATTACCCCTATCGGTCCCCTCAAGGCTGAAACGAAGGCATTTAAAGCCATTTCTTTATACCGTTTCTCGACAACATGCCCTGCTCATTGGATTTGGATAGACTCACTAAAGCTTTCTTCAGTGACATAACTTTCGTGTATAGGGCTTCCAACTCTAATTTCTTTTCCTTAATATGGGTCAACTCCATAATCAAATCCTGCTCCGATCTCTTATCCTTGAAATGGGTAATCAATATTTTCTTTATTTGATCCCAGTTTACTCGGATTCGTCCAAGTCAAGGACTCTATCCGCTGGTCCCGTGATCTTACTCCTTACCGCCCAATGTGCGATTACTCCTATGTTTGACCTTTCCTCTCCTCTTATGAGGCCTAATACCTGTTCAACCGCTCCTATAAAACCATCTAGCTTTCCTGCCTCTCCTTTATTCTTGGGAATGATCTCTACCAGGTCTATTACCTTGATAGCTTCTAATACACTTGTTGTTGCCGTTGCTGTAGGCCTTCTTTCCTCTGTCATTGGTTTATGAATTCAATTGCTTTGGCCTTATCTGTATCTACTTAACTTTGTGTTTTAGTTCTTACTTCGTATGTGTTTGTTACTTAAATTAGCAATGTGCTTAAAGCTTTATATGTATGCGTAAACGTGTACTTATTTTAGTGTTTTCAGTTGTATAGGTTATCTTATGTTTCTGTTGGTAGTGTGTCGTAAATCAGCGAGTTTCCGTGTGGTGACTTGGAGTTCTGTAATTGAATAAAATGAGTAATTCTTCTTTTACATTGAACAACATGGCAACAATGGATTTCGTTTAATTATTTATTTATTTTTTATTTTAATGAATTTATTTATTTTTCTTATTGTTCCCCGACATGCTGAAGCTAGTTGATCGACTGTGCGATACAGCCCACCACCCAAATGGAACAGTCATTGCCATTAGGATACGTCATTCTGTTCAACATTCCGATTATCGTAACTATTTCCACGCTAGGCGGCCGCCTCGTGCCCCACGATGCGCCGCCCAATACATGTTAATAGTCGGATTTGTTATTCCCTTCCATTCCCATGCTAAGCGGTTGCCCTGTGCGTTACAGTGCACCACCTGATACATGTTAATGGACATACAACTTCTTCCGTACCAACATTAATTAATTATTAATTTTGAATTACTTTATATAATATAATACTTATATATAATATAATTTTTGTATTTTTAAGAATTTCGAATTAAACTTAATAAAAAAAATTTAAAAAAAAATAATAAAAAACAACAATACGCAGAGGGTATCATTAATCTTAAATCAGAATTTTTGAAGAATCACGTAAACTAAAATTTCTTTCGACAATGTTCCACGATTTAAAAATTATCAAAATAATTATCTCTTGAATAATACCCAGTAGATCCCAATTGCAAGTGTAACTGACAGGATCAAACATTCGATTATCAATATCGTTTTTTGGCGTTTGATTGGGCGTGGCACCTTGACGGAAAAAAACAAATCCAATTATCTAGCTTAAATAGTCATCCGACATCTCACCATTCATAATGACGCTTGTGTTTCTAATCAAGAATGTATATACTTTATGGGGTAGGAAAAGCTTCCTTCTACCTGTTACATACTCTTAAACGAACCCACTACACCCTTATGATCTTTCTTTATACCGTTTCTCGACAACATGCCCTGCTCATTTGATTTGGATAGACTCACTAAAGCTTTCTTCAGTGACATAACTTTCGTGTATAGGGCTTCCAACTCTAATTTCTTTTCCTTAATATGGGTCAACTCCATAATCAAATCCTGCTCCGATCTCTTATCCTTGAAATGGGTAATCAATATTTTCTTTATTTGATCCCAGTTTACTCGGATTCGTCCAAGTCAAGGACTCTATCCGCTGGTCTTGTGATCTTACTCCTTACCGCCCTAAGTGCGATTACTCCTATTTTTGACCTTTCCTCTCCTCTTATGAGGCCTAATACCTGTTCAACCGCTCCCATCTAGCTTTCCTGCCTCTCCTTCATTCTTGGGAATGATCTCTACCAGGTCTATTACCTTGATAGCTTCTAATACACTTGTTGTTGCCGTTGCTGTAGGCCTTCTTTCCTCTGTCACTGGTTTATGAATTCAATTGCTTTGGCCTTATCTGTATCTACTTAACTTTGTGTTTTAGTTCTTACTTCGTATGTGTTTGTTACTTAAATTAGTAATGTGCTTAAAGCTTTATATGTATGCGTAAACGTGTACTTATTTTAGTGTTTTCAGTTGTATAGGTTATCTTATGTTTCTGTTGGTAGTGTGTCGTTAATCAACGAGTTTCCGTGTGGTGACTTGGAGTTCTGTAATTGAATAAAATGAGTAATTCTTCTTTTACATTGAACAACATGGCAACAATGGATTTCGTTTAATTATTTATTTATTTTTTTATTTTAATGAATTTATTTATTTTTCTTATTGTTCCCCGACATGCTGAAGCTAGTTGATCGACTGTGCGATACAGCGCACCACCCAAATGGAACAGTCATTGCCATTAGGATACGTCATTCTGTTCAACATTCCGATTATCGTAACTATTTCCACGCTAGGCGGCCGCCTCGTGCCCCACGATGCGCCGCCCAATACATGTTAATAGTCGGATGTGTTATTCCCTTCCATTCCCATGCTAAGCGGTTGCCCTGTGCGTTACAGTGCACCACCTGATACATGTTAATGGACATACAACTTCTTCCTTACCAACATTTATTAATTATTAATTTTGAATTACTTATATATAATATAATACTTATATATCATTTAATTTTTGTATTTTTTAAAATGTCGTATTAAACTTAATAAAAAAAGTAAAAAAAAATAATAAAAGAAAACAACAACATGCAGAGGGTATCATTAATCTTTAAACAGAACTTTTAAAGAATCACGAAAACTAAAATTTCTTTCGACAATGTTCCACGATTTAAAAATTATCAAAATAATTATCTTTTGAATAATACCCAGTAGATCCCAATTGCAAGTGTACCTGACAGGATCAAACATTCGATTATCAATACCGTTTTTTTGGCGTTTGATTAGGCGTGGCACCTTGCCGTAAAAAAAAAACAAATCCAATTATCTAGCTTAAATAGTCATCCGACATCTCACCATTCATAATGACGCTTGTGTTTCTAATCAAGAATGTATATACTTTATGGGGTAGAAAAAGCTTCCTTTTACCTGTTACATACTCTTGAACGAACCCACTACACCCTTATGATCTAGGGGTAATAATCGGATAATCATTGGCGTCAACGACCAGAGCAAAGGAGGCGGAAATGTTGTTCAGCTTTGAATTCTACAACACTTAACGGTTCTTCCAAAAAGAACTCTTGGTCTATCTCCGCGTAGCTTACTAGCTATACTAGGCTCGTTCCGGCCACTCGGGTACCTGTACTGGAATTTGAATTACTCTGTTTGCTCCAGCTTCGATTGTATGGATCTCGCTTGGTCTATAAGTAGCGAACTGAATCCGTAATTTCTCACCCACCGCATGGACCCAACCATTTTTTATGTCGATCAAAGCATCTACTTGGTCCAACAAATCCATCCCTACTAATCCTTCAAAGAATCTGAAAAGTAACATTCTCATCTTGCCTACTCCACCTAGTTCCTTGAACGTTGGTAAATTAGCTTCTTTGAGAATTTTGTGAGTTTGTGCAATTGTCTTAATCAGTTTTGGATTTTGTAGGTCTTCTATATATACTGTGCTTGAACCAATTCTGGACAAATAAAAGAGAAAGTGGAACCCGTGTCGATAAACATTTTTATTGTTTTATTTGGAGTGATCTTGATCAATACATAAGGTAGGGTTGAGTGACCCCTCTTGGTCCCTAAATATCCTGTTGGCTGCTCCAGGCTAATTGCGAAAAATTTGCATCATCCTATTGGATGTTATGCAACTGACCACCAGTTGACGGTCTGTTTCCGTTCCTTTCTGAGTTGCTATTCGAATTATATAACCGTTTTGAATCGGCGAAATTATTCGATTGTCCTGAATTTTTTGAATTATACGATTGTCTGGAAAAGTTTGAATTGAATAGTCTGACCACTGCCTTCTGCATCTCCACCTACCTGGATGGCTAGGCTTTTAATTATAGTTGTTTCCACTTATGGTTTTTGTTTTAATAATTGCGATATGGTCTTTGATAGTTAGCAGTTTGCCCTTGGTTACTACCGTCTGTTCTGCATGGGTTACCCATCATTGGATACGGAAATCCAAATCTTGACCAACCATTCATATTTGGTACCGGAAACGGCATTGGGAAATGCGGTCGTACATTTGCTGCCCAACGATATTGAGACCAAATGCCCGTCTACGACTCCGGCACTGGATTGTCTTGTTTCTCTAGTTTTTGCTTCGAAATTTCTTTACTCTCTTTAGCCTGGTCTTCAGTCAGCCTCTGACCTCTTGCCTCTTCCTGTGCCTCTTGTAGAGTAACCAAGTTCTTCTCTCTACAAGCAATCTCGTATGCCTTTGCTATATTGGGTACTCCCATGTGTCTGATCATTACCCCTATCGGTCCCCTCAAGGCTGAAACGAAGGCATTTAAAGCCATTTCTTTATACCGTTTCTCGACAACATGCCCTGCTCATCGGATTTGGATAGACTCACTAAAGCTTTCTTCAGTGACATAGCTTTCGTGTATAGGGCTTCCAACTCTAATTTCTTTTCCTTAATATGGGTCAACTCCATAATCAAATCCTGCTCCGATCTCTTATCCTTGAAATGGGTAATCAATATTTTCTTTATTTGATCCCAGTTTACTCGGATTCGTCCAAGTCAAGGACTCTATCCTGTGATCTTACTCCTTACCGCCCAAAGTGCGATTACTCCTATGTTTGACCCTTCCTCTCCTCTTATGAGGCCTAATACCTGTTCCACCGCTCCCATCTAGCTTTTCTGCCTCTCCTTCATTCTTGGAAATGATCTCTACCAGGTCTATTACCTTGATAGCTTCTAATACACTTGTTGTTGCCGTTGCTGTAGGCCTTCTTTCCTCTGTCACTGGTTTATGAATTCAATTGCTTTGGCCTTATCTGTATCTACTTAACTTTGTGTTTTAGTTCTTACTTCGTATGTGTTTGTTACTTAAATTAGTAATGTGCTTAAAGCTTTATATGTATGCGTAAACGTGTACTTATTTTAGTGTTTTCAGTTGTATAGGTTATCTTATGTTTCTGTTGGTAGTGTGTCGTAAATCAACGAGTTTCCGTGTGGTGACTTGGAGTTCTGTAATTGAATAAAATGAGTAATTCTTCTTTTACATTGAACAACATGGCAACAATGGATTTCGTTTAATTTATTTATTTATTTTTTATTTTAATGAATTTATTTATTTTTTTTATTGTTCCCCGACATGCTGAAGCTAGTTGTTCGACTGTGCGATACAGCCCACCACCCAAATGGAACAGTCTTTGCCATTAGGATACGTCATTCTGTTCAACATTCCGATTATCGTAACTATTTCCACGCTAGGCGGCCGCCTCGTGCCCCACGATGCGCCGCCCAATACATGTTAATAGTCGGATTTGTTATTCCCTTCCATTCCCATGCTAAGCGGTTGCCCTGTGCGTTACAGTGCACCACCTGATACATGTTAATGGACATACAACTTCTTCCGTACCAACATTAATTAATTATTAATTTTGAATTACTTTATATAATATAATACTTATATATAATATAATTTTTGTATTTTTAAGAATTTCGAATTAAACTTGATAAAAAAAATTAAAAAAAAAATAATAGAAAAACAACAATACGCTGAGGGTATCATTAATCTTAAATCAGAATTTTTGAAGAATCACGTAAACTAAAATTTCTTTCGACAATGTTCCACAATTTAAAAATTATCAAAATAATTATCTCTTGAATAATACCCAGTAGATCCCAATTGCAAGTGTAACTGACAGGATCAAACATTCGATTATCAATATCGTTTTTTGGCGTTTGATTGGGCGTGGCACCTTGACGGAAAAAAACAAATCCAATTATCTAGCTTAAATAGTCATCCGACATCTCACCATTCATAATGACGCTTTTGTTTCTAATCAAGAATGTATATACTTTATGGGGTAGGAAAAGCTTCCTTCTACCTGTTACATACTCTTAAACGAACCCACTACACCCTTATGATCTAGGGGTAATAATCGGATAATCATTGGCGTCAACGACCAGAGCCATGAAGGCGGAAATGTTGTTCAGCTTTGAATTTTACAACACAACTGTTCTTCCAAAAAGAACTCTTGGTCTATCTCCGCGTAGCCTACTACCTCCACCAGGCTCGTTCCGGCCACTCGGGTACCTGTACTGGAATTTGAATTACTCTGTTTGCTCCAGCTTCGATTGTATGGATCTCGCTTGGTCTATAAGTAGCGAACTGAATCCGTAATTTCTCACCCACCGCATGGACCCAACCATTTTTTATGTCGATCAAAGCTTCTACTTGGTCCAACAAATCCATCCCTACTAATCCTTCAAAGAATCTGAAAAGTAACATTCTCATCTTGCCTACTCCACCTAGTTCCTTGAACGTTGGTAAATTAGCTTCTTTGAGAATTTTGTGAGTTTGTGCAATTGTCTTAATCAGTTTTGGATTTTGTAGGTCTTCTATATATATACTGTGCTTGAACCAATTCTGGACAAATAAAAGAGAAAGTGGAACCCGTGTCTATAAACATTTTTATTGTTTTATTTGGAGTGATCTTGATCAATTCATAAGGTAGGGTTGAGTGACCGCTCTTGAACCCTAAATATCCTGTTGGCTGCTCGAGGCTAATTGCGAAAAATTTGCATCATCCTATTGGATGTTATGCAACTGACCACCAGTTGACGGTCTGTTTCCGTTCCTTTCTGAGTTGCTATTCGAATTATATGACCGTTTTGAATCGGCGAAATTATTCGATTGCCCTGAATTTTTTGAATTATACGATTGTCTGGAAAAGTTTGAATTGAATAGTCTGACCACTGCCTTCTGCATCTCCACCTACCTGGATGGCTAGGCTTTTAATTATAGTTGTTTCCACTTATGGTTTTTGTTTTAATAAATGCGATATGGTCTTTGATAGTTAGCAGTTTGCCCTTGGTTACTACCGTCTGTTCTGCATGGGCTACCCATCATTGGATACGGAAATCCAAATCCTGACCAACCATTCATATTTGGTACCGGAAACGGCATTGGGAAATGCGGTCGTACATTTGCTGCCCAACGATATTGAGACCAAATGCCCGTCTGCGACTCCGGCACTGGATTGTCTTGTTTCTCTAGTTTTTGCTTCGAAATTTCTTTACTCTCTTTAGCCTGGTCTTCAGGCAGCCTCTGACCTCTTGCCTCTTTCTGTGCCTCTTGTAGAGTACCCAAGTTCTTCTCTCTACAAGCAATCTCGTATGCCTTTGCTATATTGGGTACTCCCATGTGTCTGATCATTACCCCTATCGGTCCCCTCAAGGCTGAAACGAAGGCATTTAAAGCCATTTCTTTATACCGTTTCTCGACAACATGCCCTGCTCATTGGATTTGGATAGACTCACTAAAGCTTCATTCAGTGACATAACTTTCGTGTATAAGGCTTCCAACTCTAATTTCTTTTCCTTAATATGGGTCAACTCCATAATCAAATCCTGCTCCGATCTCTTATCCTTGAAATGGGTAATCAATATTTTCTTTATTTGATCCCAGTTTACTCGGATTCGTCCAAGTCAAGGACTCTATCCGCTGGTCTTGTGATCTTACTCCTTACCGCCCTAAGTGCGATTACTCCTATTTTTGACCTTTCCTCTCCTCTTATGAGGCCTAATACCTGTTCAACCGCTCCTATAAAACCATCTAGCTTTCCTGCCTCTCCTTTATTCTTGGGAATGATTTCTACCAGGTCTATTACCTTGATAGCTTCTAATACACTTGTTGTTGCCGTTGCTGTAGGCCTTCTTTCCTCTGTCATTGGTTTATGAATTCAATTGCTTTGGCCTTATCTGTATCTACTTAACTTTGTGTTTTAGTTCTTACTTCGTATGTGTTTGTTACTCAAATTAGTAATGTGCTTAAAGCTTTATATGTATGCGTAAACGTGTACTTATTTTAGTGTTTTCAGCTGTATAGGTTATCTTATGTTTCTGTTGGTAGTGTGTCGTAAATCAACGAGTTTCCGTGTGGTGACTTGGAGTTCTGTAATTGAATAAAATGAGTAATTCTTCTTTTACATTGAACAACATGGCAACAATGGATTTCGTTTAATTATTTATTTATTTTTTATTTTAATGAATTTATTTATTTTTCTTAATGTTCCCCGACATGCTGAAGCTAGTTGATCGACTGTGCGATACAGCCCACCACCCAAATGGAACAGTCATTGCCATTAGGATACGTCATTCTGTTCAACATTCCGATTATCGTAACTTTTTCCACGCTAGGCGACCGCCTCGTGCCCCACGATGCGCCGCCCAATACATGTTAAAAGTCGGATTTGTTATTCCCTTCCATTCCCATGCTAAGCGGTTGCCCTGTGCGTTACAGTGCACCACCTGATACATGTTAATGGACATACAACTTCTTCCTTACCAACATTTATTAATTATTAATTTTGAATTACTTATATATAATATAATACTTATATATAATATAATTTTTGTATTTTTTAAAATGTCAAATTAAACTTAATAAAAAAAGTAAAAAAAATAATAAAAGAAAACAACAACATGCAGAGGGTATCATTAATCTTTAAACAGAACTTTTAAAGAATCACGAAAACTAAAATTTCTTTCGACAATGTTCCACGATTTAAAAATTATCAAAATAATACCCAGTAGATCCCAATTACAAGTGTACCTGACAGGATCAAACATTCGATTATCAATACCGCTTTTTTTGGCGTTTGATTAGGCGTGGCACCTTGCCGTAAAAAAAAAAACAAATCCAATTATCTAGCTTAAATAGTCATCCGACATCTCACCATTCATAATGACGCTTGTGTTTCTAATCAAGAATGTATATACTTTATGGGGTAGGAAAAGCTTCCTTCTACCTGTTACATACTCTTAAACGAACCCACTACACCCTTATGATCTAGGGGTAATAATCGGATAATCATTGGCGTCAACGACCAGAGCCATGAAGGCGGAAATGTTGTTCAGCTTTGAATTTTACAACACAACTGTTCTTCCAAAAAGAACTCTTGGTCTATCTCCGCGTAGCCTACTACCTCCACCAGGCTCGTTCCGGCCACTCGGGTACCTGTACTGGAATTTGAATTACTCTGTTTGCTCCAGCTTCGATTGTATGGATCTCGCTTGGTCTATAAGTAGCGAACTGAATCCGTAATTTCTCACCCACCGCATGGACCCAACCATTTTTTATGTCGATCAAAGCATCTACTTGGTCCAACAAATCCATCCCTACTAATCCTTCAAAGAATCTGAAAAGTAACATTCTCATCTTGCCTACTCCACCTAGTTCCTTGAACGTTGGTAAATTAGCTTCTTTGAGAATTTTGTGAGTTTGTGCAATTGTCTTAATCAGTTTTGGATTTTGTAGGTCTTCTATATATACTGTGCTTGAACCAATTCTGGACAAATAAAAGAGAAAGTGGAACCCGTGTCGATAAACATTTTTATTGTTTTATTTGGAGTGATCTTGATCAATACATAAGGTAGGGTTGAGTGACCCCTCTTGGTCCCTAAATATCCTGTTGGCTGCTCCAGGCTAATTGCGAAAAATTTGCATCATTCTATTGGATGTTGCAACTGACCACCAGTTGACGGTCTGTTTCCGTTCCTTTCTGAGTTGCTATTCGAATTATATGACCGTTTTGAATCGGCGGTATTATTCGATTGACCTGAATTTTTTGAATTATACGATTGGAAAAGTTTGAATTGAATAGTCTGACCACTGCCTTCTGCATCTCCACCTACCTGGATGGCTAGGCTTTTAATTATAGTTGTTTCCACTTATGGTTTTTGTTTTAATAATTGCGATATGGTCTTTGATAGTTAGCAGTTTGCCCTTGGTTACTACCGTCTGTTCTGAATGGGTTAACCATCATTGGATACGGAAATCCAAATCTTGACCAACCATTCATATTTGGTACCGGAAACGGCATTGGGAAATGCGGTCGTACATTTGCTGCCCAACAATATTGAGACCAAATGCCCGTCTGCGACTCCGGCACTAGATTGTCTTGTTTCTCTAGTTTTTGCTTCGAAATTTCTTTACTCTCTTTAGCCTGGTCTTCAGTCAGCCTCTGACCTCTTGCCTCTTTCTGTGCCTCTTGTAGAGTACCCAAGTTCTTCTCTCTACAAGCAATCTCGTATGCCTTTGCTATATTGGGTACTCCCATGTGTCTGATCATTACCCCTATCGGTCCCCTCAAGGCTGAAAGGAAGGCATTTAAAGCCATTTCTTTATACCGTTTCTCGACAACATGCCCTGCTCATTGGATTTGGATAGACTCACTAAAGCTTTCTTTAGTGACATAACTTTCGTGTATAGGGCTTCCAACTCTAATTTCTTTTCCTTAATATGGGTCAACTCCATAATCAAATCCTGCTCCGATCTCTTATCCTTGAAATGGGTAATCAATATTTTCTTTATTTGATCCCAGTTTACTCGGATTCGTCCAAGTCAAGGACTCTATCCGCTGGTCCTGTGATCTTACTCCTTACCGCCCAACCGCGATTACTCCTATGTTTGACCTTTCCTCTCCTCTTATGAGGCCTAATACCTGTTCAACCGCTTCTATAAAACAATCTAGCTTTCCAGCCTCTCCTTCATTCTTAGGAATGATCTTTACCAGGTCTATTACCTTGATAGCTTCTAATACACTTGTTGTTGCCGTTGCTGTAGGCCTTCTTTCCTCTGTCATTGGTTTATGAATTCAATTGCTTTGGCCTTATCTGTATCTACTTAACTTTGTGTTTTAGTTCTTACTTCGTATGTGTTTGTTACTTAAATTAGCAATGTGCTTAAAGCTTTATATGTATGCGTAAACGTATAATTATTTTAGTGTTTTCAGTTGTATATCATATGTTTCTGTTGGTAGTGTGTCGTAAATCAACGAGTTTCCGTGTGGTGACTTGGAGTTCTGTAATTGAATAAAATGAGTAATTCTTCTTTTACATTGAACAACATGGCAACAATGGATTTCGTTTAATTATTTATTTATTTTTTATTTTAATGAATTTATTTATTTTTCTTATTGTTCCCCGACATGCTGAAGCTAGTTGATCGACTGTGCGATACAGCCCACCACCCAAATGGAACAGTCATTGCCATTAGGATACGTCATTCTGTTCAACATTCCGATTATCGTAACTATTTCCACGCTAGGCGGCCGCCTCGTGCCCCACGATGCGCCGCCCAATACATGTTAATAGTCGGATTTGTTATTCCCTTCCATTCCCATGCTAAGCGGTTGCCCTGTGCGTTACAGTGCACCACCTGATACATGTTAATGGACATACAACTTCTTCCTTACCAACATTAATTAATTATTAATTTTGAATTACTTTATATAATATAATACTTATATATAATATAATTTTTGTATTTTTAAGAATTTCGAATTAAACTTAATAAAAAAAAAAGTAAAAACAAAAATAAAAAAATAAGAACAAGATGCAGAGGGTATCATTAATCTTTAAACAGAACTTTTGAAGAATCACGAAAACTATAATTTCTTTGAACAATGTTCCACGATTTAAAAATTATCAAAATAATTATCTCTTGAATAATACCCAGAAGATCCCAATAGCAAGTGTACCTGACAGGATCAAACATTCGATTTCGGAAATAGTTATATTATTTCTCTAACATTACCTATGGCGTTTGATTGGACGTGGCACCTTGCCGAAAAAAAGCAAATCCAATTATCTAGCTTAAATAGTCATCCGACATCCCACCATTCATAATGACACTTGTGTTTCTAATCAAGAATGTATATATTTTATGGGGTAGGAAAAGCCTACTTATACCTGGTACATACTCATGAACGAACCCACTACACCCTTATGATCTAGGGGTTATAGGTATACAAAATTTAAATGTGTGTGAGTTTCTTTTGATTGATCGTAATTGTTAAGCGTCAATAGCGTTCCTGCCAAGAATCATAGCAACAGGTAATACTTCATCGTGAACAACAAAAACTTTAATTTCATAAACTTGCAAATTAAACTTAATATAGCGTTTAACTGCGCCGCATAGCATAATATTTCATTCATAAATTCCATGGTATTTACTCTTAAATGGGTTGGCTTACTCTACATCTTTTGACAAATTTGTTTTGTTTAGGAAACGGTTTATATTAAATATTACTAAATGTTTACCAATTAATTAAATCACGATTTTCCAATTCAGCTTTGCGTGCCATACTGCATGCATATAAAGTATTGAAATGCAGTTTCATCTCTTTGCTGGTCCAAAAAGAAGACGCCTCGCATATAACCAATAGCGATTGGGTGGTACTCCGAACACATGCAGTTTCAAACTCTTCAACTCATAATTTAGCAGGAATGTCATTCTCTTCCTAAAAGGTCTGCACTACTGCTATACTATTCGCGATTTCAACCCTTGAAAAATTTGCTGCCATTTTTGTACCAACTTGATTGCGTTCCATGTTGCGCAGCATTGTCCCGCTACTCCTTGACAAACATCCGTTTGCCGCAATGCGCAATTGGTGTGTTGAAGCCTTGTCGTCAATATACCAGAATAAAACATGGGTGAAAGCTATGGGCAATCACCTGAATTGAAAATGATGCTAATTTTAATTCTTTCTTTTAATGTTCAGCGTTTTCCCTTCTTCTTCTCCAATAATTAAGTACATTTGTTGTGTATCGACAATCGAGATCACAATATAATCAATATCTTTTGTATTATCAATGCTTAATATAAAATTATATCATAACATTATGTTCACTCCACACTCTATTTAGTATAAATTCCTGTATGTTTACATTAGTATATCTTCATAGTATATATTTGGCAGCTATATGATAAAGTAATCCGATTTTGACAAAATTAAAAGCAAATTTCATAATTAATTAAAAAGTGTAATCTCCAAGCGTAGGAGGTTTTGTGTTAAAAAACACCAAAGTTATAATTTTTGTATATTATTTGTTTCAATTGGATTCGATGATGGGAGTGACTCTATCGATAGGTTGCATCGATAGGGTGATAGTTGTAGCAGCGGGTTGGATCTGTCCATCTGAGAATTAATCCCGGTTCGCTCCCGGATTATCTTAAATGGTATTCATTTGTCCAATTTCAGGAGAGGTCACGTAATATGTCAGGGGGCAAAAGCGAAGATGCTCAACAGATTTGGGTATAGTCGCAGCCATATTGCCGAACCAGACAGATGCAGCTAGAAGCGTAAATTAAATTTTGTGCCAAAAATAAAATAAAAGTGAGTGGTAGTATGTTAGTTAACATAGAGTGCGGTATTTATTATTAATCATTTATAGGGCAACCGGGGTCCCGATACAAAGGGCCCCGGGAGATTTACTTGGTAGTTCGACTACATACTTGGCAGAATTACTTGGCAGTTCGACTACATACTTGGGAGTTGGACTGCATATTTGGGAGTTCTACTGCAATAGTCTACATACTACCCACAGCAGCAGTGGCTGAAAATTTAAAATTTAAATAAAAACACATGTGCCTTGATTGTATACCTAGCATCTACATCCCTGTGTAATTGTGCATTTATCCGGATTTAGACCCGAGAGTCGAATTTGTCCTCGTCGTTTGCCTAGAATAAGAAAGGTCACGAGTGTTAGTTAGTTTACAGTCCCTGACCCTTCTTTTCCCCAGGAGCTCCTCAGGATTAGGTAACCCAACACGCACGCCCTGCTTGTGCACTTTTTAAAGGACGTGTTTCCAAAGCTCTACCAATACATGACTGGTAGAGCATAACTTTCCGAGGTGCCTGGTGCTGGTCTGAAACATCAAAAGCCACCAAATAAAACCCACATTTCTGTCAATGCTTGTTAATATTAATCTTGTTTACGTTTTGTTCTTAGTGATGTCCGATAGTTTCAGTAATGCGAGACAGCGAAGTTGTCGATGTTTTTTATGTTGTCAGCTGTATCATTAGGGGTACTCTGCCCCAAGGCGGACTGAGCTTACGGCACTGCCACCAAAAATAAGCAGTTGGTAATGTAGTAAGAGTCTCATGTTCTACCGACTGAACTAGCCGGGCGATGGGGGACGAGATCAAGAACGGCTTCATGGACATGATGAAGTTGCTCAACGACGTCCTTAGGCCAGCCGGGAGCAGACCGCAGCCTCTCCAGGAGGGCGCGAGTAGCTAAGCGATGGTGCCAACTCCGTCAAGTCCAGAAGGAGGCCCAGCGGGAACTCGTGAGCGGCAGGAAACGGAGATATGCTGTCGAAGAATTACCGAATAGACAACAATCTCGACCGCCGGTGGATGAATCGCTGGGGATCGAGAGTAGCCTGAGCCAGGAACCGGAGTACCATCCGGCAGGCAGGAGTGACGGAACACGAAAGGATGCACGAGCTGCTACAGCGTGATCATCAGCCGGGAGAGAGTGAGGATGACTACATCCATTCTATGCAGCAACTCGCCTCGCGCCTAAAAAAAACCAATGCCAGAGCGTAAGTTGGTGAAGGTGGACAAAAAGGGCTTGGGGGACAGCACGCTAGATACTTTTACGCCATGGAGGTACTCACGGTGGACGAACTCCGGGAGGAATGCGTCGAAGTAGAGAGCAGTTTTGGTCTTCGAGGGCACGCTGCTTATTTGCAGCAGAGCAAGTTGTGGGCCAACGAGGCTGCCAATGCGAACGAGGTCGACGAGGAGCTGAACATGGAAGTGGACGAGCTCCGTGGGTGTGGTCGAAACCCATTCAGGCCAGGTTGCTGGAATTGCGGTGCTGCGTAGCACGGATTCCAGGATTGCGGGGTTACGGAGTGGAGGAGATTTTGGTTTCCGGTGCGGCAGACTTGGCGTAATTACTCCGAAATGTCCCGATTGCGCGGAAAACAGTCGACTGGGCAGTCCGAAAGCGGGAGGGCCTTGCACAGAATAGAGTCCCGCCAAGTAGGTCCAAAGGAAGAAGAACCGTCTAATAGATAAAAATATTTGTTAAGATACTTACCGTAGGAGAAAAGGCTTCGTCGCTATATAGGGGCAAGGAACCGGATCTATGCGGAACATCAACTGAGCGGCATGGGTCTAGTCTCACGGAGAGTTCAGAAAGGAAGGGAGCGCTTCAGGATAAGGAGGTCCAGACGACGAGAGGTGGTGGTGGTAGATTCCGCCGATCCTAGACCCTTCACCGACGTGGAGGCCTTGAGCAAACCGTTCACTGGCTTGTTGAACACGGGGGCCAGTATAAGTGTGCTGGGCAACGGACGTCGAGAGCTAGAAACTCTGGGAGTTACGGTCCAACCATACTTTTTCGTAGTCCGGACAGCTTCTGGCGAAGACCGATCCATTATTGGACGCGTGGAGCTGCTTGTGAAGTACAAAGTCGTACGTAAGACAGTCAAGTTCTACCTTTGCCCACACTTGGAGCAAAGTGCATTTTTCGGAGTCGACTTCTGGCAGGCGTTCGGACTAGCTCCCTTCATTGTAGGGAAGCCAATGGCGAGAAGCGTCAAGAAAGCTGAAGAAATCTATGCCAGTCAGATGGAGCACTACGCCGACCAGGAAAATGAGGACGAGGTTAAGGAGGAACCCGAATTTCGGAGCCTTTCTGCGGAGAAAAAGCTGGCATTAGATAAAGTCAAAGAGGAGTTCCTTACCTTTGAAAGGGATGGCCTCCTAGTCACCGAAGGAGCTCGGGTCTTCAAAGATCGAAAAAGATGCCCGGAAGTTGAACGCATTGATCATTAAGGATGCATACCCTGTGCCTAGCATTGAAGGGATCCTCTCCAGAATAGATCAGACGCACTTCAACTTCAATGATGCCATTTGGGCTGTGCAACGCGACACAACGCTTGGTGCGGCTTATGGATCGAGTGATACAATCGGAGCTCAGATCTAACGTCTTCGTATACCTGGACGACTTGCTAGTCCTCGTTCCAAATTTTCAGACGCACCTGAGATACTTCACAATTCCCACAGTCTCTCAATCTCTGACTTACTTAGGGTTTATAGTAGGAGGTGAACTGCTGCGGATGGATCCTGGACGAGTTTTGGCGATTCAGAAGATACCTTACCCGAAATCCATGAAGGAAGTAGGAGCCTTCCTCGGTACAGTGGGATGGTATCGACGGTTCGTCAAGAACTTCGCTACGCTAGCTGAGTCCTTGAAGAAGGCTGGAAACGCAAAGTTCGTGACCTGAAGCTGGCCTTGATGAGCGCTCCGGTTCTGGTTCATGCGGATTTCAAGAAACATTTCCACATCCAGTGCGACGTATCTCACCTTGGCGTCAGCGCGGAACTAGGACAGAGACGAGCAGCCTATCGCGTTCTTCTCGGCCAAGATGAGCTAACACCAGGAGATTTACTCGGTCACGGAGAACGAGTGTCTGGCGGCCATTCTAGCCATTCGGAAGTTCAGACCGTATGTGGAAGGCATGCCGTTCACTTGTGTCACTGATCACGCCTGCCTAAAGTGGTTGATGACGATAAAGGATCTGTTCGGATGACTCGAAAGGTGGTCTCTCCAGCTGCAGGGCTACGATTTCAGCATTGAGCATCGCATAGGCAGCGAGAACGTGGTCTGCAAGTACACCTTCCTTAAAGCGATAAAGGAGGCGACGGCGACGAACGTAGTAAGTTTCATGGTAAACGAGGTGTTCACCACAGAGCAAAGCTGAAGAAATCTATGCCAGTCAGATGGAGCACTACGCCGACCAGGAAAATGAGGACGAGGTTAAAGAGGAACCCGAATTTCGGAGCCTTTCTGCGGAGAAAAAGCTGGCATTAGATAAAGTCAAAGAGGAGTTCCTTACCTTTGAAAGGGATGGCCTCCTAGTCACCGAAGGAGCTCGGGTCTTCAAAGATCGAAAAAGATGCCCGGAAGTTGAACGCATTGATCATTAAGGATGCATACCCTGTGCCTAGCATTGAAGGGATCCTCTCCAGAATAGATCAGACGCACTTCAACTTCAATGATGCCATTTGGGCTGTGCAACGCGACACAACGCTTGGTGCGGCTTATGGATCGAGTGATACAATCGGAGCTCAGATCTAACGTCTTCGTATACCTGGACGACTTGCTAGTCCTCGTTCCAAATTTTCAGACGCACCTGAGATACTTCACAATTCCCACAGTCTCTCAATCTCTGACTTACTTAGGGTTTATAGTAGGAGGTGAACTGCTGCGGATGGATCCTGGACGAGTTTTGGCGATTCAGAAGATACCTTACCCGAAATCCATGAAGGAAGTAGGAGCCTTCCTCGGTACAGTGGGATGGTATCGACGGTTCGTCAAGAACTTCGCTACGCTAGCTGAGTCCTTGAAGAAGGCTGGAAACGCAAAGTTCGTGACCTGAAGCTGGCCTTGATGAGCGCTCCGGTTCTGGTTCATGCGGATTTCAAGAAACATTTCCACATCCAGTGCGACGTATCTCACCTTGGCGTCAGCGCGGAACTAGGACAGAGACGAGCAGCCTATCACGTTCTTCTCGGCCAAGATGAGCTAACACCAGGAGATTTACTCGGTCACGGAGAACGAGTGTCTGGCGGCCATTCTAGCCATTCGGAAGTTCAGACCGTATGTGGAAGGCATGCCGTTCACTTGTGTCACTGATCACGCCTGCCTAAAGTGGTTGATGACGATAAAGGATCTGTTCGGATGACTCGAAAGGTGGTCTCTCCAGCTGCAGGGCTACGATTTCAGCATTGAGCATCGCATAGGCAGCGAGAACGTGGTCTGCAAGTACACCTTCCTTAAAGCGATAAAGGAGGCGACGGCGACGAACGTAGTAAGTTTCATGGTAAACGAGGTGTTCACCACAGAGCAAAGCTGACGAAATCTATGCCAGTCAGATGGAGCACTACGCCGACCAGGAAAATGAGGACGAGGCTAAAGAGGAACCCGAATTTCGGAGCCTTTCTGCGGAGAAAAAGCTGGCATTAGATAAAGTTAAAGAGGAGTTCCTTACCTTTGAAAGGGATGGCCTCCTAGTCACCGAAGGAGCTCGGGTCTTCAAAGATCGAAAAAGATGGCCGGAAGTTGAACGCATTGATCATTAAGGATGCATACCCTCTGCCTAGCATTAAAGGGATCCTCTCCAGAATAGATCAGACGCACTTCAACTTCAACGCGACACAACGCTTGGTGCGGCTTATGGATCGAGTGATACCATCGGAGCTCAGATCTAACGTCTTCGTATACCTGGACGACTTGCTAGTCCTCGTTCCAAATTTTCAGACGCACCTGAGATACTTCACAATTCCCACAGTCTCTCAATCTCTGACTTACTTAGGGTTTATAGTAGGAGGTGAACTGCTGCGGATGGATCCTGGACGAGTTTTGGCGATTCAGAAGATACCTTACCCGAAATCCATGAAGGAAGTAGGAGCCTTCCTCGATACAGTGGGATGGTATCGACGGTTCGTCAAGAACTTCGCTACGCTAGCTGAGTCCTTGAAGAAGGCTGGAAACGCAAAGTTCGTGACCTGAAGCTGGCCTTGATGAGCGCTCCGGTTCTGGTTCATGCGGATTTCAAGAAACATTTCCACATCCAGTGCGACGTATCTCACCTTGGCGTCAGCGCGGAACTAGGACAGAGACGAGCAGCCTATCGCGTTCTTCTCGGCCAAGATGAGCTAACACCAGGAGATTTACTCGGTCACGGAGAAGGAGTGTCTGGCGGCCATTCTAGCCATTCGGAAATTCAGACCGTATGTGGAAGGCATGCCGTTCACTTGTGTCACTGATCACGCCTGCCTAAAGTGGTTGATGACGATAAAGGATCTGTTCGGATGACTCGAAAGGTGGTCTCTCCAGCTGCAGGGCTACGATTTTAGCATTGAACATCGCATAGGCAGCGAGAACGTGGTCTGCAAGTACACCTTCCTTAAGGCGATAAAGGAGGCGACGGCGACGAACGTAGTAAGTTTCATGGTAAACGAGGTGTTCACCACAGAGCAATGCCGCGGGGAGAATGAACAGGAACGTTTTGTCCGTAATTCGCAGCTTCTTGGACTAGGATCACCGGGAATGGGTTGCACATCTGCCGGAGAGTGAGGTGGCTATCCGAAACAGTCAACTCAGCCACAGGAGAAATAAGCAGTTGGTAACATATTTGCCCATTAATTTTCTGATCGAACCTATAATAGCTATATGATATAGTCGTCCAATTTTTATAACATTAATTCCGAAATTCGGAACTAATTAAAAACAATTACTTCCAAGCGTAGGAAGTTGTATAAAAAAAACACCGAAGATTCAGCTTGATAGCTTTAAAACAAGTTTGCGTGAAATCATACAAACAGACGGACATGGCTAGATGGACTCGTCTAGTGATGATGATCAAGAATATATATACCTTATGGTGTCGGAAATGTCTCCATCACTGCGTTGCCAACTTCTGACTGAAATCATATTACCCTCTACAAGAGTATAACAATCAAATTTCAATTGGGTTAATGTTAGCTTTAAATTAATGAAAACATCCGTTCTCCATTCTTTAATCGAATGGTCCAAATTCGAATGACGTTGGTAACAACATATAAAGACGAACAAATGAAAAAATGTATGAAAGGCTTTTATTACGATTGTGCATACTAACAGACCATGTTAAACAGCTCAATATAAGAAACATTTGCTCTACCACTTTTGGACCAGTTTTTTTTTTAGTTTGGCGAGAAAACTGCTATAAATAGCTAAATTATGTATTATTTATTTCGATTTTTTTTAGCCATTCTTCTGATATCTCAAAAATGGCTCTAACTATCTAAAATAAAATTTAAATTGTACAACTCTGGAAATTCCTCAACTTTTGACATACGATAAAAGTATCCGTGCCAAAGCTATGGCCACATATACCGCTTTAGAGCATCTAACACTGCCTAGGAACTGATCTTTTTTGGCGCCAAAACCTTGGGCTCCAAGCCGTGGGTCGAGAATAATATGGTCAAACGGGACAACAAGAAATAAAGTTGTTGGTAGCACCGACAGCACTTAGCTGTCGTCGAGATGACATCACATAGCGAATTCTTCTTACTCTTTTCACGACTAAGTCCTGCTACATTGCCCGTCGGGTTCGTCAGACTTGAGAGCCACAATACATCTTGCCTCGCAGTTAGCGTACCCAGTAACACAGCGCAGGACATCGGCAGTAGTAAAGGCCACTACACCAAAAAAATAAGACCTAATGCTGCCACATACAGGCTCAATCCATTGTTTTCGACTCTATATACCCTATTAGCTAAGAAAGACTTAATCTATTTTAAGAATTAACGAGTGAAATACTATTTTTTAAGTTACGTAAATAATGCAATATGACAAATTTTTTCAAATGATTTTACTAAGTAAGTATAGCCTACATCCACTTGGTGGTGATTCGCAAATGAGTTTATACAGAAACGATTGAATATTGTGGTAGTCGGTCCTTCTGTCATAAAACACAAGAAAACTGATCTGCGTAGCAACAATAAGTTCAAACATTTTATAAATATTACTTTGCTTTGTAATCCGTCTGTAATTTGAAATCTCACATCATGTCAAATCTCACAGCAGTATGACACATCTATGTTATTCTTCATCATTCCAGGAATATGTTGGCTCGAACGTATATATATATAAAATTTAGCAAAACTAGCTAACTTCAAGTCGGAGTTGTACTCTCAATTTAAATACGCGTCGAATGACACTGTCAACTGTCAAAATTGGATGCTCCGTTCAAAAGTAATACCCAAAACAAGATTTTCGTGATATATCTCATCAAGTGACGAGAGGGAAAGATTTAGTTAGATATTTTTTTATACTCATTACTTGTCGAGTAAAACCAGATTTGTCGGAAAGTATGTAACAGGTAGAAGGAAGCTTTTCTGACACCATAAAATATTTATATTTTCTATCAGGATCACTAGCCGAATCGATCTAGCCATGTCCGTATGAACGCGGAGATCTCGCAAGCTATAAGAGCTAGAACAGGCAGACATGGCATGCAGATTCCTAAAAAGTGTTTGTCTCGTCTATACCTATCAACTGACATAGTGATAGTGATTTTTGTGCGAGTGTTCTGTGTGTATTTATTTACAAAGCTTAGCCTAACAGTTTCCGTGCTAGTAATTAAATAAAAACTTTAAATTTTAAACGGTGGTATTAGGGCAAATCGTGTTTAAAAGGCGTACATAGTATTTGGAAATACCTTTCTAACGACGTCTATCTTCAGTACTTCACAAGATAGAGGTATAAAAAATTTAGCTATATATAGCTAAATTTCTCGCCAAACTAGCTAGTTTTTCCTAATATTAAGGAACTTATGTTTCTTATATTCATCGACTAGAATTTTCAGGACTCTAAAATAATGTTTTAGGACAAACTGACAAACAAAATAAAATTTTTAATGAGAGAACCACGAAAATCTTGTTTTGCGTATTACTTTTGAACGGAGCATCCAATTTTGACAGTTGACAATGTCATTCGACGCGTATTTTAATTGAGAGTACAACTAGGTTGAAAGCAGGGGCCCCAACAGATCAAAATTTCCAAATTTTAATTTTTACACTTTCACCTCTTTTCCTCCCACCCCAATTGATTTTTTTAAGACGTGGCATGCAATTCTTTTAGTTTGCAATACCTTTCGATTGATTCGTGTATGTTCGATCTTCATGTATATATATAGTCGTCCTTTTGGTCCGCTTTGTCACTACGTGGACTGCCGTCCACAGTGATAGCTACCATAGAAACGATCGAAAAATTTGTGAGAAAATAATAAAAAACAAATAATAGCTTCAGTGTTTTTGACATAAAGAATTTTAAATTAAGTTTTTTTAAAAATTTGACGATCATTCCATTTAGCGTCGCTTCTGAACAGCTGTGTTTACTTTTGTGCTCTGTGTTTTTGTCTTTTTCAGTGATTTTTGTGCGAGTGTTCTGTGTATATTTATTTACAAAGCTTAGACTAACAATTGTGTTAGAAATTCTAAATAGATCTCTCAGTAAACGGGTATGCGTTTATAGTTATTTTAACATTTCTAGTAGATTTGCTTAATCTCTTAGCTTTGTTAGTGTAACTGACGCTCGCTAAACATGCAAGAACTTTTTTACTTCCTCTCGATCTCCATTTTATAACTGTTATTTACCCTCTCTTATTTACCCCCTGCTGAATTTGTTGTTCACTTTTTCGGGGCTATTTCTATACCTGTCTCTCTCTCTCTCTTCTGCTTGATTTACATTGTATTTGTTCGTGCTTAAAGATGTTAGTGTCGCATAAGCCACGCTCAGTCGAAAGAATAATTTTTCTCTCGTGCTCTCTTACGTTTGATTAATTTACACGATCTCGCGCTCTTATTATTATTTTTTTTTTGTGTTTTGTGCCTTTGTGATTTTTGAACTTGATCCCAGTGGCAAATTTACTTTTCATTTCAATTTTAATAATAACAAATTTTTAACCGAGTAGCCTAAACGCAAAAAAGCCAGCTTAACCGCAGTTAATACGATTATAGAATCCAACCCAAATCCTTACTTGGTAGCAGCAGTTCCTGTTGACAGAAGGGTAAACGAGCCAACTGTGCTTATGAATACAGCTAGCTCGAGTGAAGTCCATGTTTCCGGAATAAAATCTTCTGTACTGGCTAAGTCAAAGAAACGTTCCTGGATCTCAGCCTAGTGAGGTTCAGAATGCTGCTAGGGGGCTTAAGAAACTTTCAGTTGTTCCACAAAGAAACAACATACGCTCCTAGGATATCGTCTTTATTATATTTGCTCCGCCTGATGTTTTAAATGTTTTACTTTCCATAAGCTTTTGGCTTAATGATGAATAAGTAATTAAAGAATTTGTTCCAAATAAACCGAAAATAAATAACAGGGTTTCCACTGTGCCAATTAATTTTCGGCGTATTTAAATGTTAGGGGACTAAATATAAAACTACCCAAGGTCCTCCTCCAAGTCTCCTCTGCATTAACTGAAGATATTTTAGCTTTTACGGAAACTTGGCTGAAACCAGTGATATCCGACTCTGAAGTTCTGTCTAATAACTTTAATACTTATAGGACCGATCGCCACTCATGTAGGGGGGGCGGTGTGCTGATTACCGTTACCTCTAGCCTAACATCTGAAAGAATTCTCATTCATATCCCGAATGAAATTAAATTTCTAAGTGTGAAAGTTTTCTTGCAATCTTTATCTGCTTATGTTTTATGTCCTTATCTTCCACCTGGCTCTGATCTAGTTTCATCAGATCAGTTTTATCTCTTTTTTCCAACAGAAACCTTTTGATTCGTTTAGATGACTTTAATTTACCTGATATTTCTTAATCTCCTTCTGACTCATTTATCGCAATATCTTTATCCGCCCATGATTTTGTTTATGGACTTTTATAATTATCGTTACAGCAAGTAAGATTTATACAAAATGACTTAAGTAAACAATTAGATCTTGTGTTTGCTTCAGTCCCGTCTTAACTCACAGTATGTAAAACTGACACTCTTGTTGTACCTGAAGACCAATATCATCCAACTATGGAACTGACAATTTGCCTTCCCAGGTCTGATACACTCTCTCTTTTTAAGTTTCTCCAAATAAAATGACATGTTTTCGTAAATGTGACTATAATAAACTTAACGATATTATTTCTCATTATAATTGGACAGACTTGTACAATTGTACAGGCATTGCCACTGAACTATTTTATATGGTGTTAAATACGTTTTTTAATGAATGCGTACCTGATAGGTTTCTTACAAACCTAAACAAGCCTCCTTGGTTTACTAATGCGCTTCAAAGATTTAAAAATCTTAAATCTAACACTAATAAATAGTATGAAAAATTGGGTAGACCAGCAGAACGGATTTTAATGTTCTCAACAGTCATTGCTATTATATGTATCTAAATCGATGTAAATTTGAATTTTTAAACGATCCGAAACAGTTTTACAACTTTGTTTATACCAAGCGTAAGTAATTGGCATTGCGTTCATCGGTACGTCTAAACTCAATAGAGGCATCGACGCTTTTCCAAACTACTTATAGTTTGACAGATTGGTCAAATTCTAACTAATCTAATAAATTCCATAAATGGGGAAATTTGTATTTTTGCTTCTGTAATTGCCGAAAGCTCTCTCTTAAGAGATTTAGCAACAACAACGCTTCCTGGATGTGTGCTTAAGTTTTGTGCGTCAACCATTTGTAAACCGATTCTTAAACTTTTTAATTTGTTCAGATTTTAGTAAGGCCATTGACTCCGTTAACGACTCTTTTCTTTTATTTAAATTAAATCAGCTTGGGTTCCCTGGTAATCTATTTTCTTGGATTTCATCTTACTTGAATGTTAGGACTCAGAGGGTTATATTCTAGAGTGCCTCAGGGTAGTCATTTGGGCCCTTTGCTGTTTAGTTTGTTTATGAACGATCTTCCCCCAATCATAGCACATTCTCTTGTACTAATGTGTTGTAATAAGTTCAATCAATTCTACATTTAGGATTTATTTTGTTGATTTTAATATGGTTAAAATATGCACTAATAAATGTGCATTTGGTTCGGGGCTCATTTCATGAATGTTGCCCCTTGACTTTAGAATAAGTTATCTTGGCTTAAAATTCACATAGCTGCGTGAGCACCGCCGCGGCCAACGCTTAGGTATCTGAATATCTATACATATTAATGTTTGTGTGTCGCTGCAGTGGTCAATGCTTATGCATATGTGTATGTAAGCGGCGCAAGTAGCGGCCGCGCAAGAGAGAAAGGGTGTTATGCTCACATGGAAACCGAATGGACGGCCGCGCATGCAGACATGCCGGCTCAGCATTTAGGATGTTCATAACATTGTTGTATGGGACGAATTACTCCGCACTTGAAGTGCTGGGAATATTAGGACATAAACAAATGCAACAATGTTGCAGTGATATAAGTGGTACAGTGTGTATCCGATATGTGAGCATACTACAGTATGCTGATGATGTTAAGCTTTGTTTATCATATAATGATATAGCGTCGGGATTTAACTAACAGTCAGATATTGAATGTTTTCATGGATGGTGTGAGTACTACCTTTTAAGTATAAACTGTCTTAAATGCAAAGATATGACTTTTTATAGGGATACTCCTATAAGTTAATAAGTTACTTTTTTAAAAATACGCCACTTGACCGTATATATTCAGTTAATGATTTAGATGTTCTTCTGGACGCTTAACTTAAATTTGACTGCCAAATAATGTCCACTGTTAACAAAGCCATGAGTGTTCTTGGGTTTATAAAGCGTAAGTCAGAAGATTTTGATGACCCTTAAACGAATGGAACATTGTTTGTCGGTTTGGAGTCCACAATATCGAGGCACATCGACCGTATTGAGTCGGTACAAAAAAAATTTCTCTTATTTGCCCTGCGTAGTTTGAACTGGGATCAACACATAAGGCTACCTTCCTACGAGAGTAGATTACAGTTGCTTAATTTACCTACACTTGTAAATCGTAGAACAATGCTTGGTACTATTTTTATACAAAATCTTATAAGAGGTGACATTGATTCTGCAGATCTTTTAAACCGCCTAACATTCAATGTTCCTGTTAGACTAACACGAAACTATTATCCTCTAAATTTGCCACGATGTACATCAAATTTTTGTCTGTACGAGCCCTTTCGCGTTCTATGTAATAACTATAACAATTTTTATTTCAATTTCTATCCCGGTATTAAAAACTAATATTTTAACTCATTTTTTGCATTCTTAGTTGTGCCTTTTATTTTTATTTGTGTCCCTTCTCTTTTTGTTTTATGTATTTTCCTCGCGAACTCGCATTTTTTGCCCAAATTGATAAAAGAGCCCCGCGCGTAACAAGCACGTGCTTGGTGTCGTTGGGCCACTTGTTTGTACTGTTCGAAGTGCATCAACGTCTATATATAACACCGTGTGCAATTTGTAAGGATTGTTAATAAAAATTGTTATTAAAAAAATCTTTTATTATTTATTTGACCGTTTCCTTGACATCTATATGTTAGAGTAGTCCGATGTTTATGAAATATACTTCAAAATTGTTTAAAATATCAAAAATTATATTCCCTATATTATTGGATAATATGTCAAAAAAACAAGGAAGCTATAATTTGTTTTATATTATTTTCCCCTCCACTTTCCGATCTTTCCTAAATGATATAGTCGTCCGATTTCAATATAATTTAATTCGAATTCAGAATTATTTAGAAAATGTTTAAAACATCGAAGATATAATTTTTTCATATTATTTTATCTTTCCTAAATGATATAGTCGTCCGATTTCAATATAATTTAATTAAGAATTAATTAGAAAATGTTTAAAACACCGAAGATATAATTTTTTCATATTATTTTACCACTAATTTTCCGATTGTTCCTATGGGAGCTATATGGTATAGTCATCCGATTTTGATAAAATTTAATTCGAAATTCAAAACCAAATAAAAAATGCTATTTCCAAGCGTAGGAGGTTATATGTTTAAGACACCGAAAATATAATATTTTCATATTATTTTACCACTAATTTCCGATTGTTCCTATGGGAGCTATATGGTATAGTCGTCCGATTTTGATAAAATTTAATTCGAAATTCAAAGCCAAATAAAAAATGCTGTTTCCAAGCGTAGGAAGTTATATGTTAAAAACACCGCGCAGCACATCTAAAAGAAAATTCTTATATTTCTTTTATGGATAAAGACTTTTTTTCGCTAACTTTTTTGGCCAGTTTAATCTGATGGTACCTTGACTTTGGGTCTGGGGTAGTAAGATATCGTGCCTATCCTAGGTTTGTTTGAATACTTGGCATAGGGTCGGATATGTATCGTTCATTCAGTTTCCAGCAGTAATTTTTTGTTGCCTTGGCATCGGAGACTTTTTTGTCTAAAACCCATGTTGGGCTGTTGCATGGCGCCCTAAAAAAGAGGATAATACCTGTTAGCAAACTCAGCTGCTGCCATGGTTCGAATGAGGGCGATGTTAAATGGAAGCAAAGAGTGAATAACTTAATACAAACGCCCTGGGAGTTATTAGAACAGTTAAATTTTCAACCAACTCAAAATATGCTGTTAAAAAGAAAAACTTGGAAAGAAATGACTGTTAAAGGAACTTGATTTTTTCACTCTTTATACCAAAAACCCAGTTATTAGCTACAGCCAAGCAATATTCATTACAAGAAAAATCGACTTGTGTTAAAATAATTGCATGTTAAAATATATTAAGTACAAAAAAATTAAATTTTAAAAATGTTGAATTGGTATAATACTCTTTTGGTCTTTATAAAACATATTTCCTTTTTATTTATTAATTATCAACAGATTGTTAAAAAACTCAGAAATACAAACGTCATAAGGTTCTAATAAAAGCGAGCGAGAGGGCTGAGAAGTGCTTTCGTTGAAAATATCAGAGCGTTTTTTACATTAAACTTATAAAATAGAACCATTGTAGGTGACGAATAGGGCCATGTTTTACAATAAAAAAGACATGTATTGTGGGGGCAATTTTTTGGGCCATTTTCGGGATACACGTATTTTCTTGTTTACCGAAAAGTATGGGTAAAAAAGTTTCATGCAAATTAAAAACGTGAAAATTTTTTTCGTTCCTTTTTAATTCGGTTTGAAAAAGAATAGCTCATATTAAGTATACAAAAAATACAAAGGTAGTCTCAAACACACGCGTTGAAAAAATAGTGAAGGAAAAATAAAGGCTCACTAGACATGGTTTTCTCGTCGTTCAACACACCCCTGAATTTTAAGTCCATAATAAATAAACTTAATTTTACGTATGCGGACAAGCGTTCAGTATACTAAGTACAGCATTAGATTTCATCACTCCTCGAAAGAAACATCACTATCTTACAATAATATGTCGAAGTAGAGAAAAAACTGATTTACGAAAATACCGTAGCTGCTTCAAAAAAGAAAAATACATAACAGATGCACTAGCAGTACTTTTTTCGCAAACTAGAAAATCGGTAAGCGATGTTCTTTTTTAGAAAGACCATTTGATCTTCCTCCCTTCTCCCATTTTTAGAAAGCTTTCAAAAATTATGTAAAGCCCATGAACTGAGGCGCGGCCTTACGAAAGAAAACACAAGGTATACTCCAAACATTTTTGTCTCCATATAGCAATCGATTGTGTTGTAGATAAAAAAAAACCGATGAGCAGGAAAACAGAAAAAACCCCCAGAAACAGACTTCGACAAATTAGGTTTCTTAGTTTCACGAGAAAGTCCTTTTTAATGCCAGATCATTTCATGAATTCAAAAGCTACAAAAGGTGTCTTAAAGATTTTGCACCTATTGCAAAGCCAATAAGTGACATCCCAAAATAGAAAAAAGGCAAGTAAGCGTCATACAATCAAAGGAAATTCCCTTTAGCTTTGATGATTGTGCAAGGTAATTGAAAAGCTTTAGAATGTTTTTTCGTCTAAAAACGTAGTGTTACTATATCAAAATTACAAAAAAGCGTTTGACTTAAATACAGATGCTTGGTTTTTAGGCTTAGGAGCAGTCTTATTACAGAACGGAAAACCAATAACCATGATATCACGAACTTTAAAAGACAAGGAAATACAACTTGGAACAAATTTAAGAAGGTTGCTAGCAATTTTATGGGACTTAAAGAGCCTCAGGAACTACCTATTAATTGTAAAATTTACTTTCGTAAACTGAGCGCTGGAAAGCGAGCACAATGCTCAAATTTTTTACAGGCTAGTAAAAGAGATCTACGTCAATGACGCAAGCTTCCACGCTCTGCTACAATACATAGCGACCCTTCTGTTTCGAAAAAAAGTTTCACTTGTGAATCACCTTGTGTATACGGTGTGCCACGTCAGCTTGCACAATTGAAGAACAAGCAACGCTCCAAATAGAAAATTGTATGAGATGCCCGCTTTTTCGAAACTGAAAATTCAAATGAAACTTTTTCGAAGTCAATTCAGATTTTACTTATTCCTTTTACTCATTTGTTGTATGGCCTGCCACCTAAAACCAAAATTATCTGGTTATGTTGTAAAACCTATAAAAAATCTCAGTAAGGTTTATACTTTAAACGTGGATCAACGCACAACATCTAGCACTTAATGTAGCACTTACCTGACCTTATTATTTTGGGACGAAACTGTATTGTATGATCTACTCAGTAAATACATTTTCTTACTTGTAGGTATGATCGTAACTAGATTTTTACTTCGTGCAAAGGTGTTTTCGTATGATATTAAAAGTTTATGTGTTAAAAATTAACTATAAAATACATACATATACTTTCACAAAATAAATTGTTTTCAAGAACATACACCTTAAACCTTACGAATACGCAAAAAAAAGTTTAACGCTCAGGCAGTGTTATGGGTTCATGCAACTACTTTTGTGACGGAATTTAAAACGGGATTTTTTCAACAATGTGTTGCATTTAAAACGTGAGGGCTTAGATCAAAACAAGGAAAAAGTATAAAAAATATCGGAACTAATCAACTTTCACTCGAAACCGCGAAAAGATGGGTTCTGTCTGGATGCCCGGAAGTTGGACGCATTGACCATTAAGGATGCATAACCTCTGCCCAGCATTGAAGGAATCCTCTCCAGGATAGATCAGACGCACTACATCTCCAGTGTGCACCTCAAGTTTGCGTTTTGGCAGATTAAACTGAAGTAGCAAGGACTACACGGCATTCACGGTTTCGGGCAGACCGTTGTACCAATTTTGAATGATGAAGTTCGGGCTGTGATTAACGCAAGCTCAACGCTTGCTGCGGCTCATGGAACGGGTGATACCAACGGAGTTCATTTCCAACGTTTTCGTATACCTGGACGACTTGCAAATCCGCGCTTTAGGTTTTCAGAAGCAACTGAAATAGCACACAGTCTGAAATTAGCCTGATTGACCTTAGGGTTTAAGAAGTCACAGTTTTGCTTCAAATTGTTGTCTTACCTATAATTGATAGTCGGAGGTGGAAGATGTCTTACCGGACGAGGGTTCAGAAGATGCCTTACCGGAAATCCATGAAGGAATTACGAGCCTTCCTCGGCACAGCGGGATGGTATCGACGGTTCGTCAAGAACTTGGCTATGCTAGCCGCACCACTCCTTGAACCGAGTCCTTGAAGAAGGCTGGAAACGCAAAGTTCGTGACCTGCAGATATCAAGAAATTCAAATATGAAGAAAAATTTCTACAACCAGTGCGACCCATTCCAACGTGGTGTTTGCGCAATATTGTTTCAGCGGAACCAGGGTAGAGAAGAGCAGCCTATCGCGTTCTTCTCGGCCCAGATGAACAAACACCAGGTTAATAACTCGGTCACAAAGAAGGAGTGTCTGGCGGCCATTCTAGCCATTCGGAAGTTCAGATCGTATGTGGAAGGTATGCCGTTCATTGTCTTGGTAAATGAAGACGAACAGTTCGTATCCAAGGCGTTTAAGGAGATGATTGACCGCTTCGGTATACAGCACGTGAAGACTCCAGTATATTTACCACAGAGCAATGCCGCGGAGAAGGCAAACAGGAGCGTCTTGGCCGCAAATTGCGAGAATGGAATGCAAATTAAATTATTGCTTAGTGAATTTTTTAAAAACATATATTTTTTTTTATTATTTCTTATTCACTAGTTTACACGATTGTTATTAGTACAGAACTTAATTTTCACTGCTCGCGACATTTAAGTTGTCGACCGATCAATACGGATTCAAAAACGGACTGCCTGACTTTGGTTTAATAATCCATAATCAAACCTCGGCTTAAGAAATTTATCTCAATAATCTGATTAAGAGAACCACCCAAGAGGGTCGGAAAATAGGATGATGAAATTTGTCAATTAAATTTGAAATTTAAATTTTTCAGAATTGAAATTCTGCCGGAAATCGATGCTTACGTAAGCGGACTTGGGCTCCCTTTTTGGGGTTCTGGTGTTTACAATATCGGCTTGGGTGTTTACAGAATCCGTATGAAGCGGAGAGTGTGAAACTGATCTGGGTGGGAATCGATTGGAGGCTTTGTTTAAAGAATGGAAAGAAGCTCTTGGCTTGTTCATGGTTCTTTATAAATTGGGCAAGGGTCCCTAAGTAATGTGTCATATAACTCCCCCCATTCTAAATTGAATCGTCCCGATTTATTGGAACTGATGGGAATAATGAATGTAGCTGAGTAGTCAATTCGACAATGATATTTCCCTCTACAGTATTTTTATTGTCGGGGATATTAGTTTCTGCTTGTATTTCAATGTGAATTTGCCGTGGTTTGAATATTAAGAATTTTATGTATTTGATTAAAAGCATGGTAATTGAATTTAAAAGCGCGATTATGACAATATTAATGTAATTGGTATTTGAGTTTGTTTAATTTGAATAAAAGGATTTAATACGTTAATATAATCGAATAAGAGTTCCGAATCATTTGATATAATATATTCGGAAGTTAAGAATTCAGTATATTTTCGTGCAATGATGTATTCCAGTATCTAATTGTCTACATTAGTGTAGTATTTATATAGTATTGTGGTGCCATTGAAGGTTATCAAATATGAACCATCTAAATGAGTGTCATTAACTGTATTAACTCCGTTTATAAAAATGGCTCCTTCTTGAGTTACATCTACATTTTTATCTTATTGGATCTTGAGTTGCAAACTTCTTAACGATCAATAATTATAGGATATTTAATATATATAATAAGAAGGTCTTGGTGCAAAGTGATTTTAAATTCAGATATATCCAATAGATCAGTAATAATAACAGGTTTTTATTCATGATTATAAATTCCCTGTTTGTCATCATTGTTTAGAAATTTGATGTTTTCAAACATCTATTTTTGCTAATGTAATTGTGTCCATTAAATTCGTAAGTTAGCAAACAAAGGCGGAATTTTCTGAGTGGAATTTCTTGATCTTTAAAGGCGGTTTTAAAGTTGTCAGAAAGAGTTTTTATTTCTTAAAATATTTTGAAATTAATAACGAATTAATCCTTATTATACCTTTGCAGAGGGTATAATAATTTCAGTCAGATGTTTGCAACGCAGTGAAGGAGACGTTTCCGACCACATAAAGTATATATATTCTTGATCAGCGTCACTAGACGAGTCGATCTAGTCATGTCTGTCTTTCTGTCCGTTTCTAAGCAAACTAGTCTCTCAGTTTTAAAGCTATCGGGCAGAAACTTTTTCAAAAAAAAAAATTATATCTTCTGAGTTTTTAACATACGAGGTGTGTTCAAAAAGTAAGGTTTGTATTTTCAAGAAGAACTATTAATTTATTTATCAATATTAATGTTGTCCCCTTTAAAGTAATCCCCCTCAGATACAATACACTGTTTTTCCAATCCTCAAAGCACTTCCCATAAGCACTTTTCGGTATAGCCTTGAGCTCTTCCAGCGATGCAGTCTTTATCTCTTCAATCGTTGCAAATCTCCGTCCTTTCATAGGTCTCTTTAGTTTTGGGAACAAGAAAGTGTCACATGGGGCCAAATCCCGTGAATATGGTGGCTGAGGCGTTATTGTGGTGTTGTTTTTGGCCAAAAAATCTCTCACAAGCAAAGATGAGTGAGCAGGGGCATTATCGTGATGAAAAAGCCATGAATTGTTTTTCCACAATTCTGGACGTTTCTTTCGTATTGCTTCTCGCAAACGGCGCATAACTTCCAGATAATACTGTTTATTGACCGTACGACCATATGGTAAGAACTCCTGGCGCACCACGCCATGGTAATCGAAGAATACAGTGATCAAAACTTTGACATTTGATAGAACTAGGCGTGCTTTTTTCGGTCTTGGCTCACCTGGGCTCTTCCATTGTGACGATTGGGCTTTGGTTTCGATATCATAACCATATACCCATGATTCGTCACCAGTTATGACCCTTTTGAGTAAATCTGGGTTGTCGTTGACGTCAACATTTCAAGTGTTTCGGAGCACCTAATTTTATTTTTTACACAAAATTTGATGCAAATCCTTTGATCCATATTTTTCGATTGCAAAAAATCGCCGAGCACGCAAAACAACTTGTTACCTTTACGTTTCTCACAATTAAACAAAAAAGGGGATTCAATTGAATCTTGGTACAGATGTTAACAAAACAAAAAAATCGCTAATCGAAAATATGTTGTCCGCGAAATTTGAAAAGTCACCTTACTTTCTGAACACACTACGTATAACCTTCTAAGCTTGGAAATAACATTTTTTTTTAATTCTGAATTTTGAATTAAATTTTATCAAAATCGGATGACTATATCATATAGCTGCCATATGAACGATCGGAAAATCAGTACTCAAATACTATGAAAAAGTTATAACTTTGGTGCTTTTTGACATATAACCTTCTAAGCTTAGAAATAACATTTTTTAATTAGTTCTGAATTTCGAATTAAATTATATCAAAATCGGACGACTTTATCATATAGCTGGTAACGATCGGAAAATTAGTTGTAATATAATTTGAAACAAGAAAGGAAGTTAACTTCGGCAAGAAAAATAATCAATAATTTTATTAAATTGAATTCGAAATTCTTAAGATAATATGTCAAAAAGCTCCAAAGCTATTATTTGTTTCAAATTATTTCCCACCAATTATCCGATCGTTCCTATGACAGCTTTATGTAGTCGTCCGATTTTAACAAAATATAATTCGAAATTCAGAACTAATTAAAAAATATTATTTTCAAGCTTATAAGGTTATATGTTAAAAAAAACCAAAGATAAAATTTTTATTTCATGTTTTCCGACTAATTTTCCGATCGTTCCTATGGCAGCTATATGATATAGTCGTCCGATTTTGATAATTTAATTCGAAATTCAAAACCAAACAAAAAATGTAATTTCCAAGCAACGAAGGTATAATTTTTCAATATTATTTTACCACTAATTTTCCAATTGTTATATTGTTGTTATATGATATTGTCGTCCGATTTTAATAATATTTCATTCGAAATTCAGAACTAATTTAAAAATGTTATATCCAAACTTAAAAAGGTATATGTTAAAAAACACGAAAGATATAATTTTTTTTTAATTTTTTCCCCGATAGTTCCTATGGGAGCTATAAGATATAGTTGTCCGATCCGGCTGGTTCCGACTTATATACTACCTGCAATAGAAAGAAAACTTTTAAAAAAGTTTCAGCCCGATATCCTTAAAACTGAGAGACTACTTAGCGTAGAAACGGACGGACAGACGGAAGGACAGACGGACATGGCTAGATCGACTCGTGTGACGCTGATCAAGAATATATATACTTTATTGGGTCGGAAACGTATCCTTCACTGCGTTGCAAACTTCTGACTGAAATTATTATACCCTCTGAAGGGTTTTTGCCTCCATATAGAAATCGATTGAGTTGTAGATAAAAAAAACCCAATGAGCAAAAAAACAGAAAAAAACCCCAGAAATACACTTCTACAAATTATGTTTCTTAGTTTCACGAGAAACATTTTGGCCTCCATATAGAAATCGATTGAGTTGTAGATAAAAAAAACCAATGAGAAAAAAAACAGAAAAAACCCCCAGAAATACACTTCTACAAATTAGGTTTCTTAGTTTCACGAGAAGGTCCTACAAAAGGTGTCTTAAAGATTTTGCACCTATTGCAAAGCCAATAAATGACATCCCAAAATGGGAAAAGGCAAGTAAGCGCCATACAATTAAAGGAAATTTCCTTTAGCTTTGAAGATTGTGCAAGGTAATTGAAAAGCTTTAGAATGTTCTTGCGTCTAAAAATGTAGTGTTACTATATCAAAATTAGAAAAAAACGTTTGATTTTTAGGCTTAGGAGCAGTCTTATTACAGAACGGAAAACCAATAACCATGATATCACGAACTTTAAAAGACAAGGAAATACAACTTGGAACAAATTAAAGAAGGTTGCTAGCAATTTTATGGGTCTTAAAGAGCCTCAAGAGCCTCTTTAACTGCAAGGGTATACAAACTTTGGCTTGCCGAAGCTAACTTCCTTTCTTGTTGTTTTTTCAAATCATCAATTTAATTTTGAACTGTTATGAAAACATCATGATCTGGTGTTTCTGCTATCCAATTTTCAAATTGTGCCATTAATGCCTCTTTTTGATCTAGTTGGTGTTATTTGAGAAATAAGTATTTTAATACATTTTAACTCGTGGGATATTTCCCATTGTGAATTATGAACGGTATAACTGTCTAAAAATTTTGTTTCAAGAGTAATAATTTCTTCTTAAAAACTTGAATTAGGTATATGAAATAAATCCGCGTATGATTCATAAATGAGGACTTCTTTGGTATCCTTGTAAAGAAAAAAATCATGGTTTGTGTAATCTATTGTAACGAACTGATTTCTTTGGTTTCTCCTCGCTTCGGTATTTGTGCGGCTAGCTCAGTAGATTGTGTGTGTTCGTCCCACCAAATTTATATAAACGTGACCGCCCAGTAGTTCAGTGAAAAAGCACAGAATTCTCGGGTTCGGAGTGGGTTTATTGCGGGTATAACTGCAGTCGGCTTTATAGTTTGCTTGTCTCGCTGTCTCCGACGGTGTGGGTTGTCTTGTCGCTCCTTGAAGATCCTCGACCGCTGCTTGCTCATGACGCGATTGGCTCGGTGACTGCTCGGCCACGATTCAGACTCGCTATGGGGGCCAGCCGTGCGGGCTTAGGGCAGCGTCACCGTTCTCAGACTAGGGTGAACAGACTGATGAGCACTCCAGGATCACTCCTCTCGATACCCGACCGCCTTTCGTGCGGACAGTCAAGGCGGAACGCCACCCTAGCCTCACCCTTTCGCGTACTGTCCGTGCCGTTCCTGCGGGCTCGATCCTCCTTGCGTGGCCGTTGCGGTGTGGTGTCCTGCTTGCTGGTGGCGATGTCCTGCGAACTGCTCCTGACAGGGTGGCTGTAGGTCTTGACTTCTGTGCTGGGTTGGAGGGCATACGCCGATCCGGGACTTCTCTCCCTACTGGCTCGCTACTCTAGGGGTTCTGTTGCGCCGCTCCGGGACTTCTCTCCCTTCTGGCTCGCTACCTTCGGAGTTCTGTCGCGCTCCTCCGGGACTTCTCTCCCTTCTGGCTCGCTACTCTCGGGGTTCTTTCTCGCCGCTCCGGGACTTTTCTCCCTTCTGGCTGATTTCCCTCATAGCTTGCTTGGTTGGTTTTCGTTCGACTGCTTGTCCTAACCCTTGATGATCGTACTCGACTTATGGTCTCGACTGACTGCTCGCTCTTGACTGACTGACCTCCACTGAATGATCGCTCTTGAATGATCCCGCTGCCTGCGGCCTGCGGGTTTATATAGGGCCTCTGGGAACCGTTATTTCCCTTTTGCACACGGCCCGCCACAACTCTCTACACCGGTTCCAAAGTTCATGGTTCCTGATTGACCCTCTTGTCCTTGACGCACTGCTTCCCGCCGCCGTCCAGCCTGATGCTGCCGTCCCGCTGATCCCGGAGACGCATGTGGCATGTTTGTGTGCCGCCCCGCTGCCGGGATGTGGCACCTTCTTTCTCGGTCCAAAGTTCACGGCCGCGTCTAAATTCCGGCGGCGTCCCGTTACTCCTTTTTGCACACGGCACTCTCGCTCCGCCCGCCAAGTCTCCGCTATCTCCTTCTCCATTGTTGGTCTCAAAACTCTCTTGGTCTCCGAACCCTCTAGCTCTCCCAAAATCTCTCGCTCTCCAAATTCCCTTGTCTTCAAACTCTCTTCCTCTCCAAACTCTCACGTTCTCCAAACTCTAACGTTCTCCGTCCTCGATCTCCAAACTCTCTCGTTCTCCGTCTTCCATCTCCAAACTCTCTCGTTCTCCGTCCTCGCTCTTCGCAGCGCCGCCACTACGCGAAATCGCCGCGTACCTGGTGAGCGGTCGGCCATCTGCTGCTGGGATTTGTGTGACATTTGATAGAACTAGGCGTGCTTTTTTCGGTCTTGGCTCACCTGGGCTCTTCCATTGTGACGATTGGGCTTTGGTTTCGATATCATAACCATATACCCATGATTCGTCACCAGTTATGACCCTTTTGAGTAAATCTGGGTTGTCGTTGACGTCAACATTTCAAGTGTTTCGGAGCACCTAATTTTATTTTTTACACAAAATTTGATGCAAATCCTTTGATCCATATTTTTCGATTGCAAAAAATCGCCGAGCACGCAAAACAACTTGTTACCTTTACGTTTCTCACAATTAAACAAAAAAGGGGATTCAATTGAATCTTGGTACAGATGTTAACAAAACAAAAAAATCGCTAATCGAAAATATGTTGTCCGCGAAATTTGAAAAGTCACCTTACTTTCTGAACACACTACGTATAACCTTCTAAGCTTGGAAATAACATTTTTTTTTAATTCTGAATTTTGAATTAAATTTTATCAAAATCGGATGACTATATCATATAGCTGCCATATGAACGATCGGAAAATCAGTACTCAAATACTATGAAAAAGTTATAACTTTGGTGCTTTTTGACATATAACCTTCTAAGCTTAGAAATAACATTTTTTAATTAGTTCTGAATTTCGAATTAAATTATATCAAAATCGGACGACTTTATCATATAGCTGGTAACGATCGGAAAATTAGTTGTAATATAATTTGAAACAAGAAAGGAAGTTAACTTCGGCAAGAAAAATAATCAATAATTTTATTAAATTGAATTCGAAATTCTTAAGATAATATGTCAAAAAGCTCCAAAGCTATTATTTGTTTCAAATTATTTCCCACCAATTATCCGATCGTTCCTATGACAGCTTTATGTAGTCGTCCGATTTTAACAAAATATAATTCGAAATTCAGAACTAATTAAAAAATATTATTTTCAAGCTTATAAGGTTATATGTTAAAAAAAACCAAAGATAAAATTTTTATTTCATGTTTTCCGACTAATTTTCCGATCGTTCCTATGGCAGCTATATGATATAGTCGTCCGATTTTGATAATTTAATTCGAAATTCAAAACCAAACAAAAAATGTAATTTCCAAGCAACGAAGGTATAATTTTTCAATATTATTTTACCACTAATTTTCCAATTGTTATATTGTTGTTATATGATATTGTCGTCCGATTTTAATAATATTTCATTCGAAATTCAGAACTAATTTAAAAATGTTATATCCAAACTTAAAAAGGTATATGTTAAAAAACACGAAAGATATAATTTTTTTTTAATTTTTTCCCCGATAGTTCCTATGGGAGCTATAAGATATAGTTGTCCGATCCGGCTGGTTCCGACTTATATACTACCTGCAATAGAAAGAAAACTTTTAAAAAAGTTTCAGCCCGATATCCTTAAAACTGAGAGACTACTTAGCGTAGAAACGGACGGACAGACGGAAGGACAGACGGACATGGCTAGATCGACTCGTGTGACGCTGATCAAGAATATATATACTTTATTGGGTCGGAAACGTATCCTTCACTGCGTTGCAAACTTCTGACTGAAATTATTATACCCTCTGAAGGGTTTTTGCCTCCATATAGAAATCGATTGAGTTGTAGATAAAAAAAACCCAATGAGCAAAAAAACAGAAAAAAACCCCAGAAATACACTTCTACAAATTATGTTTCTTAGTTTCACGAGAAACATTTTGGCCTCCATATAGAAATCGATTGAGTTGTAGATAAAAAAAACCAATGAGAAAAAAAACAGAAAAAACCCCCAGAAATACACTTCTACAAATTAGGTTTCTTAGTTTCACGAGAAGGTCCTACAAAAGGTGTCTTAAAGATTTTGCACCTATTGCAAAGCCAATAAATGACATCCCAAAATGGGAAAAGGCAAGTAAGCGCCATACAATTAAAGGAAATTTCCTTTAGCTTTGAAGATTGTGCAAGGTAATTGAAAAGCTTTAGAATGTTCTTGCGTCTAAAAATGTAGTGTTACTATATCAAAATTAGAAAAAAACGTTTGATTTTTAGGCTTAGGAGCAGTCTTATTACAGAACGGAAAACCAATAACCATGATATCACGAACTTTAAAAGACAAGGAAATACAACTTGGAACAAATTAAAGAAGGTTGCTAGCAATTTTATGGGTCTTAAAGAGCCTCAAGAGCCTCTTTAACTGCAAGGGTATACAAACTTTGGCTTGCCGAAGCTAACTTCCTTTCTTGTTGTTTTTTCAAATCATCAATTTAATTTTGAACTGTTATGAAAACATCATGATCTGGTGTTTCTGCTATCCAATTTTCAAATTGTGCCATTAATGCCTCTTTTTGATCTAGTTGGTGTTATTTGAGAAATAAGTATTTTAATACATTTTAACTCGTGGGATATTTCCCATTGTGAATTATGAACGGTATAACTGTCTAAAAATTTTGTTTCAAGAGTAATAATTTCTTCTTAAAAACTTGAATTAGGTATATGAAATAAATCCGCGTATGATTCATAAATGAGGACTTCTTTGGTATCCTTGTAAAGAAAAAAATCATGGTTTGTGTAATCTATTGTAACGAACTGATTTCTTTGGTTTCTCCTCGCTTCGGTATTTGTGCGGCTAGCTCAGTAGATTGTGTGTGTTCGTCCCACCAAATTTATATAAACGTGACCGCCCAGTAGTTCAGTGAAAAAGCACAGAATTCTCGGGTTCGGAGTGGGTTTATTGCGGGTATAACTGCAGTCGGCTTTATAGTTTGCTTGTCTCGCTGTCTCCGACGGTGTGGGTTGTCTTGTCGCTCCTTGAAGATCCTCGACCGCTGCTTGCTCATGACGCGATTGGCTCGGTGACTGCTCGGCCACGATTCAGACTCGCTATGGGGGCCAGCCGTGCGGGCTTAGGGCAGCGTCACCGTTCTCAGACTAGGGTGAACAGACTGATGAGCACTCCAGGATCACTCCTCTCGATACCCGACCGCCTTTCGTGCGGACAGTCAAGGCGGAACGCCACCCTAGCCTCACCCTTTCGCGTACTGTCCGTGCCGTTCCTGCGGGCTCGATCCTCCTTGCGTGGCCGTTGCGGTGTGGTGTCCTGCTTGCTGGTGGCGATGTCCTGCGAACTGCTCCTGACAGGGTGGCTGTAGGTCTTGACTTCTGTGCTGGGTTGGAGGGCATACGCCGATCCGGGACTTCTCTCCCTACTGGCTCGCTACTCTAGGGGTTCTGTTGCGCCGCTCCGGGACTTCTCTCCCTTCTGGCTCGCTACCTTCGGAGTTCTGTCGCGCTCCTCCGGGACTTCTCTCCCTTCTGGCTCGCTACTCTCGGGGTTCTTTCTCGCCGCTCCGGGACTTTTCTCCCTTCTGGCTGATTTCCCTCATAGCTTGCTTGGTTGGTTTTCGTTCGACTGCTTGTCCTAACCCTTGATGATCGTACTCGACTTATGGTCTCGACTGACTGCTCGCTCTTGACTGACTGACCTCCACTGAATGATCGCTCTTGAATGATCCCGCTGCCTGCGGCCTGCGGGTTTATATAGGGCCTCTGGGAACCGTTATTTCCCTTTTGCACACGGCCCGCCACAACTCTCTACACCGGTTCCAAAGTTCATGGTTCCTGATTGACCCTCTTGTCCTTGACGCACTGCTTCCCGCCGCCGTCCAGCCTGATGCTGCCGTCCCGCTGATCCCGGAGACGCATGTGGCATGTTTGTGTGCCGCCCCGCTGCCGGGATGTGGCACCTTCTTTCTCGGTCCAAAGTTCACGGCCGCGTCTAAATTCCGGCGGCGTCCCGTTACTCCTTTTTGCACACGGCACTCTCGCTCCGCCCGCCAAGTCTCCGCTATCTCCTTCTCCATTGTTGGTCTCAAAACTCTCTTGGTCTCCGAACCCTCTAGCTCTCCCAAAATCTCTCGCTCTCCAAATTCCCTTGTCTTCAAACTCTCTTCCTCTCCAAACTCTCACGTTCTCCAAACTCTAACGTTCTCCGTCCTCGATCTCCAAACTCTCTCGTTCTCCGTCTTCCATCTCCAAACTCTCTCGTTCTCCGTCCTCGCTCTTCGCAGCGCCGCCACTACGCGAAATCGCCGCGTACCTGGTGAGCGGTCGGCCATCTGCTGCTGGGATTTGTGTGCAGTAATTCAACTCCTCACACTATAATTTCGGATTTGGTTGTATCTACCAGCAATAATAAGAACATTATTGAATTATTTATCTGGAATTTAAGATAAGTCAATTTGTTTAAATTTTAATATTATCTTTATGAATCGTACGGTTTTTGTTATTAATAATAACTTTATTATGATAATTTTCCTTATCTACCTTTTTTTTATATCTAGAGTTAAGCTTATTTCTTTTCCCGTGTTTCTTTTCGTAAATTCTCTTACATGATAGTTCTTTTCTTTTCTGTCTTTATTATGAAAATTTAACATTTTGTCCATTTATAACAATTGGGGATTTTTATCGTGTTTGATTTTTTTAAATAATATATCATACGGTCGTTGATTTGTAACGAACTGATTTCTTTGGTTTCTGCTCGCTACGGTATTTGTGCGGCTAGCTCAGTAGATTGTGTGTGTTTGTCCCACCAAATTTATATAAACGTGACCGCCCAGTAGTTCAGTGAAAAAGCACAGAATTCTCGGGTTCGGAGTGGGTTTATTGCGGGTATAACTGCAGTCGGCTTTATAACTTGCTTGTCTCGCTGTCTCCGACGATGGGGGTTGTCTTGTCGCTCCTCGAAGATCCTTGACCGCTGATTGCTCCTGACGTGGCTGGCTCGGTGACTGCTCGGCCACGATTCAGACTCGCTATTGGGTCAGCCGTGCGGGCTTAGGGAAGCGTCACCTTTCGCAGACTAGGGTGAACAGACTGACGAGCTCTCCAGGATCACTCCTCTCGATACCCGACCTCCTGTCCCTTGCTCTGTCCCGGATGGTCCCACGGGCTTCCGTTCAGATCGTGCGGACAGTCAAGGCGGAACGCCAACTGCCTCGCTTTTCACTTCGCTTCTGTGCCTCGTGTAAACGAGCGTTCCACCCTAGCCTCACCCTTTCGCGTACTGTCCGTGCCGTTCCTGCGGGCTCGATCCTCCTTGCGTGGCCGTTGCGGTGTGGTGTCCTGCTTGCTGGTGGCGATGTCCCGCGAACTGCTCCTGAAAGGTGGCTGTAGGTCTTGACTTCTGTGCTGCGTTCGAGGGCATACGCCGATCCGGTACTTCTCTCCCTTTTGGCTCGTGACTCTCGGGGTTCTGTTGCGCCGCTCCGGGATTTCCCTCCCTTCTGGCTCGCTACTCTAGGGGTTCTGTTGCGCCGTTCCGGGACTTCTCTCCCTTCTGGCTCGCTACTCTAGGGGTTCCGTTGCGCCACTCCGGGACTTCTCTCCCTTCTGGCTCGCTACTCTAGGGGTTCTGTTACGCCGTTCCGGGACTTCTCTTCCTTCTGGCTCGCTACTCTAGGGGTTCCGTTGCGCCGCTCCGGGACTTCTCTCCCTTCTGGCTCGCTACTCTAGAAGTTCGGTTACGCCGCTCCGGGACTTCTCTCCCTTCTGGCTTGCTACTCTCGATTTTAAATCTAAGTCTAGGACAGTACAGAACTTAGCCGTGTGGTGCCTCCTTAGACCTCAGCCACCAGTGTCTCAGTTCGGAGATTCCTAGTAATCCCAATCCCGAACGTCTCGACGTGACGATCTTGCTCCTCGTAGGCTCCCACGGCGCTGCTTCCGACGACTCGCCCTGGTGTGGCTCCCTCGTAGCTTGCTTGCTCGGTTTTCGTTCGACTGCTTGTCTTAACCCTTGATGATCGTACTCGACTGATGCTCTCGACTGACTGATGCTCTCGACTGACTGCTCGCTCGTGACTGACTGACCTCCACTGAATGATCGCTCTTGAATAATCCCGCAGGCTGCGGCCTGCGGGTTTATATAGGGCCTCTGGGAACCGTTATTTCCCTTTTGCACACGGCCCGCCAAAACTCTCTACACCGGTTCCAAAGTTCATGGTTCCTGATTGACCCTCTTGTCCTTGACGCACTGCTTCCCGCCGCCGTCCAGCCTGATGCTGCCGTCCCGCTGATCCCGGAGACGCATGCGACATGCTTGTGTGCCGCACCGCTGCTGAGATGTGGCACCTTCTTTCCAAAGTTCAAATTCCGGCGGCGTCCCGCTACTTCTTTTTGCACACGGCACTCTCGCTCCGCCCGCCAAGTCTCCGCTCTCTCCTTCTCCATTGTTGGTCTCCAACTCTCTTGGTCTCCGAACCCTCTTGCTCTCCAAACTCTCTCGTTCTCCGTTCTCGATCTCCAAACTCTCTCGTTCTCCGTCCTCGATCTCCAAACTCTCTCCTTCTACGTCCTCGACCTCCAACTCTCTCGTTCTCCGTCCTCGCTCTTCGCCGCGCCGCCACTACGCGAATTCGCCGGGTACCTGGTGAGCGGCCGGCCATCTGCTGCTGGGATTTGTGGGGAGTTATTCAACTCCTCACAGATTATAGAGTGAATTTATAATTTGTACTTCTGTGCTGCTCTAATTACTATTTCGAAATAATCAAATAAGTTAAGTTCATCATTAATGCAACGTGCAATTTCTGTTAAAGTAGAGTAAGCCCTTTCAATTTGTCCGTTGGAAGTACTACGTCGAGGATCTTCATAAAATAAAGAAATCCCGTTTCTTTGTGCAAAAGATTTAAATTGGGACGAAGAAAAACTTGGTTCGATATATATCATCTAGGTTTTGGCTAATGGAAATTGTTGCAGAATCTCTGAAACTTAGTTTTTTATATTTAATTTATTTGGGATTTCCTTTACGACTAAAAATTTTGAATATGTAATTATACAAGTTATAAATATAAGATTTTGGGCGTAATAAATGTCAATATGCAAACTTTCACCTTCTCTATCCAGAATAGGCGCTTGACCAATAGGAATTTGCATTGGATATCTGTTATATTGGTTCTTATTGCAGATTGTGCAAGTCTTAACAAACTCCTTTAGTTTTTGACCAATAATATAGCCGGTTAATTTGTTTATAATTATCATAAAGCCCTCTGTGTGCTCGACAATGCGTTTCTGGTATTACAATCGATCTGTCTTCAGCGTTTTCTACGTCTTGGATAAATATTCTAGTAAATACTATTTATTTATAAAATTATCCTTTATTGGCTTTTGTATTATATAATGGTCTTCTAAGCTACAATGAATTCTGATTGTTATAATAGGTGGAATGTGTTCCTTTAAGATAGTTATAAAATTTTCCGGATTATCATACTTTATTATATGTCTAGTATTTCCGAACACATTAATCGACTCATGTATTGTATACCTCCCAATTGCTATTAGCAATTGTTGCTTAAACTGGTTTAAAGGTTTTCGGGTTTCTTGTATACCGTTCTCAAAACTACTCTCTTCTGAATGCTGAGTGTTTTGATCTAAGACCGACTCGATAATTTCTGTTAAGTTTTTAATTTGTATCCTAGATAATGCATCTGCAACAACATTTGTTGCTCCTGGCTTATAAATAATTTTTGGAGAATAACTTTCAATGAAAAAATACCGTCTTTTCATTTCGATATTAGGGTTCTTTTGAGAAATTGAAAATGAAAGACGTTGATGATCTGTGTAGATTTCAATGTTGTTAACTCCATATAAATAATTTCTTAATTTTTAAAAGCCCAAACTATAGCTAAAAGTTCCTCCTTATTAGTAGCATATAATTGTTCAGTTTTTGTGAGAGTTTTTGATTTGAAAGTATTGGTTTTCCTTCCTGAGAAAGAACCGCACCAAAAGCCAAATCTGACTCATCGGTGGTTAAAGTAAATTTTTTATTATAATCGGGTTAAACTAAATCTAGTTGTACGACTAAAATATTTTTGAGCTCGTTGAAAGCTCTTACAGCTGGCTCATCCAACTATATAGAAGTTTTACGGGATGTTTTTTTTTAATGCTTTGCCATTTTGGCCTTCTAAATATTTCGTTACCGGGAAAGTTTCAGCCCGATATCTTTAAAACTGAGAGATTAGTTAGCGTGGAAACGGACGGACAGATACTTTGCCATTTTGGCCTTCTAAATATTTCGTTACCGGTGATAAATTGCAAAATTTTGGAGTAATTTTGAACCAATTTTATGTAGTTTCCCGTAAGGCATAGGAAGCTTCTAAGCTCTCTAATGTTTTTAGGGATTTGATATTTAATGGTTGCGGAAATTTTTTCGGGATCGGTTTCGATCACATTGTGAGAAACAACGCAGCCGAGAAAGTTTGATTCCAATTTGAAAAACTTTTATTTTTCAATCGAAATTATCATATTTGCGTTTGTAATGCTGTTCAATAGTTTTTGAGGAAATAATAATGTCATCCATACAGACATGACACGTTTTTCCAACTTGGGGCGTTGTTAACCAAATGGCATTCTCAGGAATTCGTATTTTCCATTATTTATTGAGAATGATGTTATTTGAATGTCTGTTTCATTTATGAGAATTTGGTGGAATCCTGATTCCAATCTATTGTGGAAAAGTATTTAGCCTTCCCGAGGTTTGACAAAATTACGGAAGGATCCTGCATTGTATATCTATCCGGTATGGTGTTTTCGTTAAGTTTCTGATAATCTATTACTAGTCTTAGTTTTAGAGTTCCATCTTTGGTACGACTAAACAGAGAAATGATAAGGGCTTCTGCTTGGCCTTATAATTTCTTCTTTAAGCATTCTGGTGATCTTAGAATTCAAATCTGAAGATGATTGAACATAAGGGTATTGCTTACTATAAATAGCCCTATCATTTTCGGTATTTATTTCACCGCGTATGTTTACTTTTGAATATTCTTTATTATTTATTTATTATTATTTATTTATATATGTAATATTATGTCATCCAAATCTTTTTTTTGATATGAGGATAAATTCAGTATGTTGTTAATTTTTTGGTTGTCGGATACTTCTACGACGGCGCCTTCATGATTTTTGTATACCAAACTTTTATTTTTGTCGGATATTTCGACGACGTCGCGTTCACGATTTTTATATCCCAAACTTTTCTTTTTGTCGGATAATTCAACGACGGCGTGTTCAGGATTTATGTTTTCCAAACTAAATTTAATTTTATTTCCCTCTTCAGATTTGGATCGATTTGAGGCTTTTGATCAAATTATTTTTTTATTATGAATTCTTCAAATTCAAAGAATGTTGGTTTAAAATATTACCGTTATCGTAATTTAATTTTTCCTTCTTTCCATTATACTTTATTACCCCTTTTGCTGTATCAATTACAACTCCGATTTTTCAATAGGTTGTAGCCAACAAGTAAATCTGAGTCTAGCCCATCTATTTCATAAAAAGTATAACGCCTATCGAAAATAGTTCTCATATAATAAAACTTAATTATTGAATATCCATTCACTGTGGATACTCTTTTATATATTGGTCCATTTTTGTCATATAAATTAATTAATTAAAGTTAATAAAACAAGAAGTTGCCCGTGTATCAATAAATATCTTTAATTTTAGTATCAGGTCTGTTTATGTATGGTAGGCCTTCTCCTGAGTTTGCCCTAAAAAATGGTAATCTTCAATGTTGTTTAACCTCATAGTCTTGTTAGCCGGTTGGTTAACAGTTCCTGTTTGAACTCTTTTATTTTGAGTTTGAGTTTGATTCAATTTATTTTGATTGTAGTTGTTATTTTGATAACTTTTATATCCTTGATTATTACTGTTATGGGTTCTATTTGGCATCTGAATTGTTTTATCCACATCCATTGGCTCTGGCTTACTTTGTTGTGGTCTAAAAGAGTTCCACTGATTTTGTTGGTTATTATTTAATATTCCCAAATTCCAGGTATTGTTTCTTTTTTGATTAAAATTGTTATAATTATTTCTGTTTTTATTATTTACTTGATTACACCTTAAGTTATAAGTATATCTTTTATTATTATGATAATTGTTAAATTTTCTTGATTTAGTATTTGAGTTTTGTTGCTCATATAAATTTGAATCATTAGTCTTGCGTTGTGATGATAGAAAATTGTTGGCGAATTGGGCCCTCAAATTGTTGCTATCAAGTTCTTGTACTATTACCAATGCGTTCGGTAAATCGAGTGCATTCATTGGAAATATTACATCTGAAATATGGCCGTTAAGGCCAGTTATGAAAACTCGTTGTGCTGTCTTTCTATGTTTATTTTGTCTTATTCCTCCCATGTTTCATAATGCTTTTGTTAATCAAGAGAGTTAATTTTTTATTCATCAAATTATAAAATTCCAAAATCGATTATTTCCCCTGACTTAATGCACTTAAGTGTTGTTCTGAAATATGTATAGGTCGCCTGTCACTAAAAACAAAATCTAGTCTTGCCATTATGGCGTCAAAATTCAATACGGTTCCATTATGAGTATTTTTCACTTTCCCTTTTGTATTGTCCCATTGCTATTTCTTCCGATTCTCTCCAGCTAACATAACTATCTTCTTCGCCTTTATATTCTCAAAACCGACTTAATGATTTCATAAGAAGTATGGCACCTTACGTTTGGATCAATATCTTCCACCTTGAATTCCTCAACCTTCTTTATGTTGTGATTTAATTGTGTCTTAAAACTCGCGATTTCATTTCTCAAAGGACTCGATTCATTCTAGGCTCCTAGAAGCTACTGCAGGTAAGGGAGGAGTCATGGTTAGAATTTTTTCAAAGTCGTTGATTAACTCTTCCACCTTGTTTGTTTTTATTTAAATTTTTTGAAGTAAATTCGAATATATATAAAACTATAATTAAGCAGTATTTTGAACAGTGTGTTTGTTGTTTGTTTTCCTCCTTAAAGAACGATGTAAACACTTTTTATTATGTCATCGGTTAAGTTTTTGAGCTGCGCGAATTCCCTTTTCGTTTTCGAAAACTGTTTTGCTTATTATATATATATTATTACTTATTTCAGGATTATTCTTAAAATAGCAGCGCCCCACATTGGGCGCCAATTAGACTTTTGCTTAGTGAGTTTTTTCAAAAATATATATTTTTTATTGTTATTTCTTTTTCACTAGTTTACACAATCATTATAAGTACCGAACTTAATTTTCACTGCTCGCGATATTCAATTTGTCGATCGATCAAAAATTCAAAATTCAATAACGGACTGCCTAACTTTGGTTCCATAAATCATAATCGAACCTCGACTTAAGCGATTTATCTCAAAAATCTGATTAAGAGAATCATCCAAGAGAGTCGGCAAATAGGATGATGAAATTTGTCAATTAAATTTGAAATTGAAAAGCCGCTCTTCACTGTAATCGGCCATCACATGTTCCTCAACGGTTTCAGCTACTAGTTAGCTAGACGACTTAGGTCACAGACCAAAGTCAAGCTGAGAGTAATTCACGCCAAGGTGCAGAAGCAACTGGAGGGGGCATATGGTAATCGAGCCCGTATGCTGTTCGCTAAGCCAGGCCAAGAAGTCTTCCGCCGCAACTTCGTGCTGAGTGATTTCAGCGAATCATTTAACGCCAAGATCGCTCGTGACTTTCTGAAAGCCAGGGTGTTCAAATCCGTCGGAGGCAATGCATACTTGTTGGAATATCCCAAGGCCGCAGTCTGAAAGTGTATCACGCCAAGGACATTCGGCTGTGATCTGCAAAAAAGAAAAAACAAAGTATACGAGCATCGCCATCATATCTGATATACTTCCAGTCAAGCGTGGGCCCCGCGTTAAGTGCCCGGTTTAGTCCCATTCTATCTCAAAAGCTACCAACTATTTCGTCGTTCTGCTGAAACCCCGTGGTAGCACCTCTCAAAATCTTTGGTTGAAGTTGCAATTGAAGTCTATAATGGGAGTGACTCTATCGATAGGTTGGGCCGATAGGGAGATACTTGCAGCAGTGGGATGAATCTGGCGGGCGATCTGGCCATCTGAGGTCTAATCCCGTTTCGCTCCAAGATTATCTTAAATGGCACTCATGTGTCCAATGACCCAATTTTGTAATATGGCGAGGGAGAAACGAAGATGATCAGCAGATATTGGTAGAGTCGCAGCCATATTGCCAAACCAGGCAGACGCAACTAGAAGTTCTAAATTAGGTTTTGTGCCACAAATAAAATAAAAGGCAACCTGGGTCCCGACACAAAGGGCGCCGGGAGATTTATTTAGAAATTTCGCTACATTCTTGGGAGTTCTATTACAATGTTCTACGTGCTAACCAAAATTTGGCTGCCAGCCTTGCCGTGCACAGGAGACCAGCCGAGACCAACTATCCGACATCCAGTATTTCTCGGTGGTTCCGTTCAGGACTACAAAGTCCCCCTCATCTCGGGATCTTCCAGTCGTCGGACCGCGGCGGTGCGAATTACCGCCATTTCTTTTGGGAGTGGCCGAATCTTGGGCTGCCTTACGCAACCAATAAAGCCGCTGGCCTCCGACGAAAAGTAATCAGGCTGACTATGATCGCACTCCGTGCCAGCCAGCAGTGGCTGAAATATAAAAACAATTAAATCAGATATACCTTGATTATATACATAAAGCCAGGCCAAGTTGTGCATTTATCCTGTGAAGTTGTGCATTTATCCGGATTTAGTTCCGAAAGCCGTATTTGTCCTCGTCGTTTGCCTAGAACCAGATAGGTCGCGAGTATTAGTTTACAATGCAGTTACGTTCCTTTTGGCCTTTTCCCCAGGAGCTCCTCAGGATTAGGTGACTGAATACACACGCCTCATGTGTTTTCTTTTTGAGGAACATGTTTCTATGCGAGCTCCACCAATACATGACTGGTAGAGCATAACTTCTCGCGGTGCCTGTAGCCTTTTCCTAAAAACGGATCCTCTGCTTTGACCGCGTAAATATTGAAGACGGTGGACAAGTTTTGGTCTTGAAGGCTGAGGAAGGATAGATCGGTTAGGAGAAACATTAATATAATTTACTGTACTTACCCTATTCATTAAAGTGGGGGAGATGGAACCGCCGTAGTCGCGAGGAGTGGCGCCGTCTGGCCGAGTATGGGTTATGCGCAGCAGCATCTAAAGGGTAGCTATGGTTGGGAGAGAGCGCTTGGCTAAAACGAATACCTACCAAATAAAACCCATTTTTCTGTCAATGCTTGTAAATATTTACCTTTGCTGACTTTATGTTCTTAGTAATGACCGATGGTTTCAGCGATGTGAGACAGGGGAGTTGTCGATATTTTATGTTGCGAGTTGTGGCATTAGCGGTACTCTGCCCTGAGAAAGACTGAGCTAGTGGCACTGCCACCAAAAATAATAAGTTCGCAACAATAAACAATAACAGTAGTGTAAGGACTTGCCCCTGTACAACCCGATAGTGGAAGTAACCTGCCCTTCTGCAGGTCCAAAATTCGCTAGTTATGCGAGTGTGGGTATCCGTTGATGTGTGTCTGCTCGTGTGCAGACTGGAAAAAGTGCATTGAAAGAGAATTTTGGCCTGTGTTTATCAATAATCTGTCTTGAACTGATTTCTCTGATGAGTGCAAAGTTTAAACGTGTAAGCTCGTTTCAGTAACAGTAAAGTGGATCTAATTTCGGGGTAAGAATTAAGGATTCATTAACAATATAAATTAAATGTCATGCTCCAACATCCATCCCCGGTTGGAAGGACTCTCGTTCTCGCAATAGATTGCTTAAACTGTGAGCGGCGCAATTTTGTAAATGGTCGGCGAGTAACTCTTTCATTGTCTTTTCTTCGAAGTTGCAACGCGTGAAGGTAGTCCCGTCGCCAAAGCTCACAAAACTGCTGCTTGAGGTATGTGACGCGCTGCTAGCGAGTCAGACTGTTGGGATTTCGATTCTCCAGGCATGGTTCCGGAAGCGCCTTTTTCCAAAAGACCTAATAAAAAATTCGATGGGGTTAGAGCCTCTCCGTCATTCAGATCCTCGGACGGCGGCGCTATTGGTTTCGAATTAAGGACTGATTCGACCTCAATGGCAACAGTTTGCAGCCTCTCGTATGTAAGACCAGAATTGCCAATGTTTTTCACCAGCAAATGTTTTATCGACTTCACCGCCGCTTCCCAGAGCCCGCCGAAATACGTCGCACGGGGAGGTATGAAATTAGACAAGAGGGCTGTTGAAGCGGTAAATGTTTGTAGGACTTGCAGCGCCTGCTGACGAAGAGCTGCTTTCTGAATTCGTCGAATTGGGGACCAAATGCTCTATGGAAGTTCTCTGCGTCCAACGAAGCTCTGTTATCATAAAACAAAGGTTTGAACGTGAACTGCTTTGGTCGCAAAACAGATGAATATGGCCATATATGTTTTATATAGAACTTTTTTAGTTCCCCTGGTGGCAGGGATCCCATAATTTGTTGCATTAGCCTGGGCTTGTAATGACAACAGCATTTTCGATCCATATTTGAAGTCTTAGTAATCCATTTAGCGCTTTGGGGTCTGCATGCATATTGACTTTGTGAAGATGTTCAACGTACTTATAGGTGAAAAAGTGATCGCTAGGAAAAGCAATGGGAATCTCGCATCGACAGGGATTGGGGCGGTTGCTAGATGCCCGCCGATTTGAATTACTTGTATAGATCGATTGCCAATATAAGCTTCAACCACGAACGCAGTCAATTTTCTAAGATTTGGACTAAGACGATTTCCCTTTTGTATGCCAATTAAATCCGTTGCGAAACCTTGGCTTTAAATTGTGGAGATGATGTAGATAAATGACTTCTGAACTTCATTGGCATCAAGTTCGCTTGGCTATGAGGCACGAAGCTCTGTGCTGGGAGGAACGCCGTTGAAAGCTCGAAATGTGAAAGCTACGATCTGGACAATTCGAGTATATGATGAGCCTTTCAATTATTGTTCTCTCGATGCTGCTATCGCCACATTTAAGAGTTACCACTTTTCCCAATTCTAATGAGTTGTCTGTTGAGTTGGCAATTGATTTCTTTTGGCCAAGTGCATTCGTTGATGCGAAGAAATGAAGGTCCGGCTGCGGCACATTACGCTAAACGATATCCGCTGGATTCTCCTGACCCGAAACATGTGGCCATTTGATGTTCACGGTCTGTATTTGAATAGTTGACACCAGATTGGCTACGAAACACTTAAGCTGAGATGTGTGCATTGTAATCCAGTGTAAGACAATTGTCGAGTCTCACCAAAAGGTAACCTTCTGGACGTGTTCTCAAACTTATGTTTGATTTTATCCCATGTTTCGCAAAGAAGCCAGGCTGCGTACAACTCAAGTCTTCGTAGACAGATAGTCTGAACAGGCGCTACCTTTAATTTTGCAATTACTTAACGCGAAATAGCTCGTTTTCTTTGAGATGATCGGTGATAAATACAGCACCCGTATGCACGCTCTGTAGGGGCTGATCAATCGAATCTCTCCAAAAAGGACCTGAAAATTACGGTCTTTAGAATCAATCATGAATTGCCGATACATTTTAGTGATGTCGGCTGTGAAAACGAATTTGTGTAGTCTGAATGCCAGCAGAGTTAGAATCAGATTTTGTTAGATCGTGGGTCCAACCATTAGGATGTTTTTCAGAGACAAATTCGATGTCGTTGTTGCGAAGGCATCGAAAACAACTCGTAGTTTACTTGTTGAGCTTTGTGGCCGCAACACTGCATGATGCGGTATGAAATAATGAGGTTGGTTAATATTAAAATAAAAAAGTTTCCAACGAACCTCCGAGACTAGTTGAGGATTGCGCAAATGGCAAACGGACTTGAATTCGACCGCGGTCAAGAATAATAGCGAGCTTAAAGAAATTTTGAATGCATTCTTCTTCTTCAAGCGTAAACCTATTTTTGCTAGTCTCCTCAAATGATTCGATTTTCCGAAACCGTGCTAGGGCATCGTTAAGATCCTGGGTCTTAAAAATATTGTAAGAAAATGCGTGGGTCTTTGCGACTGGTTGTAAGCCGTACGTTTTTCCTCCAACAATCCAGTCGAGCGTTGTGTTGAGTAGACAAGGCAATCCCAGCGCTCTGGCTGCTGCCGAGCTATAGATTTCGTGATTGAAAGTTGCAGCAATCACTTATCAACTCATAATCGAGACCGAATTGGTGGTTCTAATGAAAACTTTACATGCTCTCGAAGGTTCCCAATTTCCGATACCTCAAAATTATTTCGCTTAAATGGTATCTGAAGGGTCTTCGCTAGAGTTTCTGTCATAAAATTGACTTCTGGCCCTGAGTCTAGGAGAGCTCTAGCAGAATAAAACACGCCATACTTGTCCTTAATTAGGATGAGCGCTGTTGGGATAGGCGAGCGTTTTGGGTTGCGTGTAAGTCCAGCAAACACCTGGGTTGATGAACTGGCATGTGAATCATCTTGCTCTTTACCTTTCTCAATCGCTGTTTTGGGATCGGCTTGGCGATACAAGAGGAATTATGTAATCCGTTGCATGTCCTACAACGAAATTTCGAAGGAAAATCTGCTGCAGTGTGCCCTTTATGTAAACGATTAAGGCATAAAGTACATTGCTTTGCCCAGTTATGAAGCTTTTCGAATGAGAGTGAAGTGAATAATGATCCTAGGCTAAGATCAGTTGAATTGCATTTAAAACAACTCCGTTCGGCAGCTATAAATGCTTTTCGAGAATAACTGTGTTTCCCAATACGTTTCTCATACAGTTTACCTTCAACTGGAGATTTTAGATGACACTCTAAAAATTGGCAATGTCTGCTCAAAATATTATAACAATCTTCCCACTTCGGAAGGTTTTCATACACCTGGGCTCTGTAGTATGCTTGTTTAGAATCAGAACCGACTTTCTGAAGGACGAGATGAATGATTATTGCACTAAGAATGTCTTTCTCAGTGCCAAGTAAAAGAAGCGAGCCAAGAAGTGCTGAGACAGTATCTAAAATTTGACGAAGAGAGCACGGATTGGCCTTCTTCATGTGAGATATGACAAATAAACTGGTGACATGGATTAATACTTTCTTATCGTAACGCTCTTGTAACTGATTAAGAGCCTTTTGGTAGTTGGCATCTGAAACTTGAAAGGCTGACCCAACACTTAACGCTGGACCAGATAAGCACCTAAGTAGATATGTAAATTTGTCTACTTCTGTAATGCTAGCATCTTCGTCGACCAAATGTTTAAATGCAGAACTAAAGCGTTATAATCACTATATTTTCCGTCAAACCTTGGTAGTTTGAGAGCAGGGAGCCAGATGTGGTTTCAGCTACCTAAGAACGTGGAATTTGTGACGCTTAACTCATCAAACCGCTGCGGCTGAGTACAAAATTTCATATAAGTGACGAGCGTGTAAGCTCGTTTCAGTTACTTTACTGTAAGTGGATCTTATTTACATACACAATTCGGGTTTAGGATTCTTTAACAAAATAAATTAAAAGTCGTGCTGCAACAAGTGGTGTATCGTGAAATCATATTAGAAAATCGAATAAAGTGCTTTAAAATACCTTTCTAACGACATACAGCTACTTTTTCTAAAAGTGGTAAAAGAAACGTTTCTCCTCTTAAACTGTTGAACATCATCTTAAATTTCCAGGACGTTTAAAAAGAGTTTGGATACGCACCGAAGTAGGTCAATGCGCAAGAAGCGGTGTATGTGGCCATAACTTTGACACGGATATTTTTTTCGTATGCTAAAAATTGAGGAATCTCAAGGGCTATACACCTTAAATTTTCTTTGAAATCGTAAGAGCCGTTTTGGGAAGTCAGAAAAAAGAATAAAAAGAATCGAAATAAAAGAAATACAGTATTCGGCTTTTTATAGCAGTTTTCTCGCCAAACTAGATAGTTTTTATAAAAATTGTATAGCTAATTTTTCTTATTATGGACTGAAATGGGAATTTTTTATGAATTTCTTTTGATATCTGAGAACCAATTCTTGCAATTGATTTGTCTTTATATATTGTCACCAACACCTTTCGACTTTCCTGAAAAAAAAAATCGAAAAGAGAAAATTAAAAATGGACAACGGATGTTTTCAGCAATTTAAGGCTAACATAAACCTAATTGGAATTAAGTTTTTATTTCCTTGCATAGGGTAATATGATTTCACTCAGAAGTTTACATCGCAGTGATGGAGACGTTTCCGACACCATAAGGCATTAATATTCTTGATCAGCATCACTAAACGAGTCCATCTTCTTTCTTTTGCAGGCTGGTTCCGACTTATATACTACCTGCAATAGAAAGAAGACTTTTGGGAAAGTTTCAACTGATCAAGAATTTACATACTTTATGGGGTACGAAAACGTCTCCTTCACTGCGTTGCAAACTTCTGACTGAAATCATTATACCTTCTGCAAGGGTCTTTGGTGTTTTTTTTTAACATAAATCCTTCTACGCTTAGAAAATACATTTTTTAATTAGTTATGAACATTGATTTTAATTTTTTCAAAATCTGATGATTTTATCATATAGCTGCCAAAGGAACGCTCCGAAAATTTGTGAGAAAATAATATGAAGCAAATTATAAGTTCGTTGTTTCTTACATCCCGCTGAAATAAACTCCGCAGGAAGCCCAGGAATTTGCATGCCAAGTCTGACTGTTCCTTTCTTTCCGTGATCTCAGCGTTCATACGGACAGACAGAAAAACAGATGGACAGATGGACATAAAGTATATATATACTTTATGGAGTCGGAAACGCTTCCTTCTCCCTGTTACATAGTTTCTGACGAATCTAGTATACCCCAATTTTTTCAGTAGTACAAATATACCACTTTTTTTGACTATAATTTTGATTATAATTTGATTTTAACCCTTGATAGTCCTGTTCTGAACATCGATAGACTTATCTATCTTCATCGGTTCTGGCTTATTTCGTGGCTGCCTGTAAGTGTTCCACTGATTTTGCTGGGTCTTATTGAAGGAGCATTTTTTTATTTTTTTCCGCTGTTATTGGATTGTATTTACCATAGGTCATATAAGCTTTATTAACGATTAGAGTTTATTTTCTTTTAGCTGTACTGGTAAACAATAAAAAAAGTTAGCTTCGGCAAGCCGAGTTTGTATACCCTTGCAGTTATTGGAAATCAAAGAAAAACACCTCTTAACGAGGTAAAAACATAGTGACGACCGAACATTCAACCAATCAAAACTTCTAATATACCAACTTCTGTGACAAAAATGTAATATATGATCTACAAAATAAATACACTTTTTATATTTTTTACATAAGGCACTCTTAAATAAAATCAAGCAACTATGCAATGGCATATTGAATTGCAGCGTGCCGAATGTAAGTTTTTGTTTCGTATTTGAAAAAATCATGTTAAAAATGTGTACAATTTTAAATTTTTTAATAACATGTAGTTTTAGTAGTTCATAAGTTACTTAGCTATTTATGGCTCCTTTCTTGAACGAATGAAAACTTTGGTGTGGTGCAGCCTACGCTTTTTTGACTAAATTACACTTGACTTCAAGCTTATTATATAATAAATGAAGCACGCTATATCCGACTGTCTCCACTGTCAGTACAGACCTTTATGGAACGAATGTTTGTGGAAACATATGCCAAGGCTGTCGAGCAGAGAAATCGGAACACCGATTTTTATTAGAACCAACAGGGTGTACCTGAGAAACAATGGCTGTTCATATTACGTAATTATGTTTTCGGTGTTTTTTGACACCTCCCGACACCCACCCTCCCACATGATTAAGTTACCACAAGAAAAAAATATACTAACTTATTATTTTAAAAAGTGTATTCAAACGGAGACGCAATCCAATCTTTAATGTTGTTTTTTATTTGAGTTTGGCATAAAAAATTCGGTTCGTCTAGGCTCGAATACATTTAAAAAAAAAAAAAACATAAAATGGGTTTGTTATCATTTTACAACATCGGCTTGCGAAATTAACTTAATTTCTTGTTTTTGAGAGTAGAATGCTATTCTGGGAGTAGAAGTAAATGTGTCCCAATCCAGGATCCACAACTAAAATTCTGCATTCTTTCTGTATTAATTTTAATGCAAGCAAAATTCCTTCCTTAATTAAATAAAATATAACTTGAATTATTATTTTTCCAACACGATTTGAATACCCTACCCTACATTAGCTTATTGTCATCACCATTTATCAGAATTGGCTCGAATATGTGCTCTGCGATGAAAAATGTAACCCTTTTTTTGGCCAAAATCCTTTTTAAAACAAAAAAAGAACATAGCTTCGGCCAAAAATACAGCAAGCAGTATCTAATTAAGGGGTAAATTGCCTAACTATGAGAGAGAGGGGGAAAAAGACGTTGAAGAGGTGGGAAAGATGACATAAGGGAAAGAGAAATATCAGAGAACAGAGAACCGAAGAACACCGCACCACATTTGGGCACAAACTTGGATCTAAACATGGCAGGTCCTTATCCTTTTGTGGATGAACCCCAAATGGAAAAAGAAGTACACTTGGCCTAGAGCTGCTTTAAGAGGAAACGGAAATTGGAAGATCCAATTTGTGAAACTAAGAAGTAAATATATTTTCTTTATTGTCAAAATATGGAAAAATATGTAAAAAAGACATAAAATTGATATCGTGGGCTTACCAAGACAGATGGAGATTAACATATAAAATATTGAAAGATTTATAGATGCAAAGTATTATTTGTTGGGAACTTACTGACATATAAAAATATTAACGAACTTCGAAAAGAACAATTGTATATTTTGAATCGTTTTGCGACCTTTTATAGGAATAAAGAGCTTGACGAGCACAACTACAAACCTTGCATACATAAACAATAATTGTCATGTCTTTTGGTTTAGATATCGTTTCATTGTATCAGAATCACTATCCGAATTGATCTAGCCATGTCCGCCTATCTGTCCGTATGAATGCTGGGATCTGGAAAACTATAAAAGCAACAATATTTAAACTTCTAAAGGTTTAATGCTTAAATAAAAATTAATCTAAATCGTTCTGTACTCATAATACCATTGACTTACCAAAATTTGTCCACATCCAATTAAACGCCCATAACGCTCAAGGCATACAATCTCGCTTTGATGCGTTTACTGATAGTGGAGGCTTGAAGTCAAGTGTAATTTAGTAAAGAGCGTAGGCTGCACCACACCAAAGCTTTCATTCGCTCTCTGCTTTTGATTGCGAAATTTGAAATTCCATTTTGGAAGTCTTATGATAACATTTTATGTTAATATAAAATAAACTTTGCAGGCGTTGAAAGCACTTCCTTGTAATTTCATTTTAAAAAAATGTGTTAAGTACAGCGCATTGAGTTTTACGTATTCATATTGATACTTTTAGAGCCTGTTACAAACATTCTCGGAGGACCAGAGATCTACATTGATTTAGAGTCAACGGTTAATTTAACATGTGTCGTTAAACACTTACCAGACCATCCCAACTCAGTGCGTTGGACACACAACAATCAGGTAATTTTTGTTTTTTATTAATATAAATCTAAATTAAATGAGCCATTGTATATGAACGTGGGGTCTTAGAAATGGTTCTTAACAACAACATTAGTTCTTGCGATGAATAAGTAGAAACAATGTGAGAAAAGGTTAAATGAGACAGAAGCTAATTGGAAGGAAACAGATTAAAATTATTAATTAAACAATTGAAAATGGTTCGAGTACCCTTACTCAGCTAAAAGGCGTTGGAGATGGAGATTTGCAGCAAAGCAACTGTTTACATTTGCACACCAGAAATGGCGCCAACTAACTTCTAATCTTTTTTAATTCGACTATTCTTTACCATTTTTCAGATAAAGATAGAAGTAAAAACACAGGAATACAAAATTTAACATTCTGAAATTTCCACAATACCTTTCCATTTTTTCACGATAATTACAACCTTTTTTTTTGCATCATCACTTTGGAACTTGACGTCAATGTTAAAAACTCCAATTCACTTACAATTTCTCTGAGGAAAAACCACCTCTAAAAACCACTCTTATATGGAACTAATTTTAACTTTTCATTCAATCGATTGTCCACTTTAATGTATAAATGCCCAGGCAAGCAAAGATTATAAGTTAAGTATGTAACTTAACTTAACTTAAGTAACTTATTAAGAGATTCTTGTTTTTCAGATTTGTCTTTTGCTTTTAATTGCTGCTGAGGGGATTTTCTTTAGTTTGGGATATAAACTAACGGATTGATTTAGATATGTTTACCCGATACTCTTTAGCGGTTTTCCTTGTTTATGTTTTGGCTGGGGCTAGAAATTTTGTTGTGTCTCTTTCTTCATTAAAGATATAGGTATGTCGTTGTTTGTTTGAGTATTCGGGGATGTGGTAGTGATAGTTTTCTAGTTGTTTCGTACTTTAATTTTAATAGAGGTTAATGTTGTAGATTATTGTTGTTAAAGATTTTTTCAGTATGTTTCTTGTGCGCTGTTCATTATGTAGTTTTTCCAAGAACTTATAGTCTATCTTTTCTATTGTTTTAAGGCTACTATTTCTATCCGCCTAATAAGTGTTGGACGATGTTTTTATGTAGGGAGCTATGGTTTTCTATGTTTGTATTGTATTTGCAGTTTGAGCAGGACTTGGGATTAACTTCGTCGTCGTTGATCGTACCGCAGGGTGGCCAACATAGCCAGTACTAAAAAAAATGAAGCAGTAACCAGGTTTGGAACAGTACCAGGCGCTCAGTAGCGCCTAAGCTCTATAAGAATAGCTGATCAACATATTATATTCAATACAAATGGTTGACTTAATGTCTCAGTAACTCAACGCCGCACTGACACGCCAAAGTGGTCAGCACATTGTTGCATTGTGTAGGTCGACGCTTTACGCTTTCTGCTACCATCATCAAAAATCACTGATTTACTCTAGAATCCTTTCATTAAACTTCCGTGTTCCAAGTAGTATATAATCTAGTATCAATTTAAAAATAAATCAGTTATCAACGGAACCCGCGACGCAATCGTCCTGACATTGCACCAGTTACTTGAATTTCAATCTATTTGAAAAAGCGCGTTTGCTAACGTCATTGCAAGAGGGGATCTCCATAGGCTGTTATCTTGGAGAAACGATTGGACATGTTTCTCCGAAATAACAGCCTATGGATATTTTGTATGTGCGACCTTTTCCTCATGAACGGTAACATCTGTTGACAGTGTTTGTTTAAGAATATTAATTCCTAAAAAGAACCCAAATAAACTACATCTCACAAGTTTACTGATTTTCAGATGTCAAATATTTCCAAACACATATTTTTGATTCCGACCCAGAACGGTTAACTGGTAGATTGTCAAAAAATCTCTGTCCAAAAAATGGATAATCCATAAAGATATTAGCCAGAGCTACCCCAAAAGTTACATTACCTGGCTGCAGGTCCGTCCATTTCTTCCGGCTTAAACTAGTCTCTCACTTTTAAAGCAATCTGACAGCAATTTCACAAAAGTCTTCTTTCTTTTGCTAATACCTGCAAGTCGGAGCCAGCCAAATCGGATAGCTGTATGTTATGGCTCCCATATATTACGGCAAAATTTTTTTAAATTAAATCCTCTTTGTTTTTTAACATATAACCTCCTACGCTTGGAAATAACATTTTTACGTAGTCCTGAATTTCGAATTAAATTTTATAAAAATCGTACGACTATATCATATACCTGTAATACGAACGATCGAAAAATTGAAGTGAAAATAATATGAAAAAATTATAACTTTGGTGTTGCTTAACATACAACCTCCTAAGCTTGGAAATAACATTTTCTTAATTACTTCTGATTTTGGAAATACATTTTTTCAAAATATGACGACTGTGTCACATAGCTGCCTTAGAAATTACCGGAAAACTGGTGGGAAAATAATATAAGGGTATACTAAATTCGTCGGAAAGTATGTTACATGTAGAAGGAAACGTTTCCGACCCCATAAAGTGTATATATTCTCGATCAGTATCACCAGCCGAGTCCACCTAGCTATGCCAGTCTGTCCGTCAGCGGGGTGCCAAGCCCTCTCTAACGCTCACAAACCGCCCAAAACTGGGGTTGTCACAGTTTTAATGCTAGAAAAGTTTTTTGTATTAAATGTATTCGTTTCATCAATACCTATCTATTCACTTAAGAAAAATTTTGAGACGCCCACTCCAACGCCCACAATAAATCTGTCTACCGCCCACATAACATATACTGAAATAGCCGCTAGGTGGAGCTTTACAATATCGCTTTTCTGCTTATATATTTCCATTTCCCTTTTGCGCCCTTAAACTGAGTAACGGGTATCTCATATTCGAGGCACTCGACAAAAGCGTTCTTCTTTGTTTTTTGATTAGTTCTAAATTTTGAACTATATTTTGTCAAAATCTATATCATATAACTGCAATATGAACAATCGGAAGATTAGTGGGAAAACAAAATTTTTTTCATGTGTACAAAATTAAGCTATTCTCAGCATTTTTCTCGCCAAACTATCTATTTTTTTTAAAAGTGGTAAAACTTATGTTTCCTATATAACAAATTGTATAAAATTTCCAGGCCCCTAAAACCTCATTTTGGGACAAACTAACAAACAGAATTATTATTTTTATTTTGAGAAGTCCCCCAAAATTTTATTGCATAGTCTTGGTATGCACTTCTTTTTTTGCAATACCATTCGATCTATCACTTGTAACTATGGACGGTATTGTTTCATAGTATTATTCCACCAATTTTCCGATCGGTCGACTGTATCATATAGCTGTCATAGGAACAAATTATAGCTTCGTAGTTTTTTGTCATATTTTCATATAATATTGGGAATATATTGATATTCATATGATGATTTTATATTTTGAAGACTTTTCAATTAATTTTTATAAAAATGGGACTATTGTAACAATTAGCTTTCACAGAAACAGTCAGAGAAATCATAAAATATTTTTTTTTAATATTACTGAAGCTAGCAACAATCCTTAAAAAATTTGATATGATGTTAAAATTGTTGATTGTTTCTGTGGCTATATAAAACAGTCTTACGATTTTGATAAAATTAAATTTGAAACTCAGAACTAATTAAAAGACGTTATAACCAAGCGTAGGATGTTTTATGTTAAAAAAAAACACAAAAGTGTAATTTACATTTTTTTTCTTATGGGGGCTATAACATTTAAGCAAACTTCCGAATGAGTTCATTATACCGTCTGCAAGCGGATAGAAAGGTATTTAATACTGTTTAGAATAGCTCAGTGACTTTTTTTATCCATACAATTCCTCATGTCCGTCCATGTATATTGCGAAATCATATCTTCATCTATTATAGGCGACCTAACATGTTGTTTTATCATTTTTGATGTTGTTGCGAAGGGCTTCAAATTGATTGATTCTTGCTCGTGCCCCCAGAAAGACGTGATGGGGCATATCCGATGCCATGAGCAGATTTAGATTGATTTTGAATATTAAAATTATTGGCCTTGAAAATGATCCTGTTGGACGTTATAAAAGTAAGATGCTTGCCTGGATTAAAAATAATTAACAGCGGCTTGTGATCTATTACAAGGGAGATCTTTCGGCCATACAAGACTTTACGTTTCACCCCGAATATGATGTTTCTATTTAGCTATATTTAACGAGATGTATATCAAGCGCTTTGGATGCGAAAACAATAGGTCTCTGCCATCTGGTTAGTATTTACAATTTAATGTCATTAATGAACAGTGTGTACCCGATATGTTCGCATACTACATCTTCCTTTTTTTTTTAAATAGCGTAATATGGTGTTTTTTTTTTTGTAAATGAGATTATATTTAATTATATTAAATAAAATTGTAAGGTTTTTATTTAAAAAAAAGTTATGTATATGACTTACGTATTAAACAGTTTGAATCTGTCTTTATGTACTACTTGCTGTTTGTTCTTAATGTCTATTATCTTAATATGTCCATTTTACTGTTTATCTAATTTATAACCTATTTCATTTTTTAATAAAACTCATATTCTCCTATCTCCTATTTTTATTTTAAATTCTTTTGTGTTTTTTCATATATTTCTTTTTGTCGTTTTTAATTTTTTCAATCATAGTTTGTGCTCTTTTATATGCATTTTTGAGTCTGAACTTCGATTTTTTGGCATCATTATCTATATTATATAAAGGTGTAATAAAGTGTAAATAATAAAGGTGTTTTACCGTATGGACAGAAAACTTGTACTATCGATGGTGTTGTAATAAAACAATATGTAAAGTATAAAAGCCCAATCTGTTTTGTCTGCTGGGTGATCTTAATTATGAACTTATTATGTAAGATTATTGTGTAAGGTAGCTACTTTTCTTCTACAAAGTTGGTTCAAGGGAGCGGCCAACTAACAATGATTCGGTATAAAAATGAAGAAGTAGATACCAAATTCTTCTACTCCCTATAAAATTTGCTCTTTATAGTTAGGAGATACTCTACGATTCTTCCCCCTACTTCCCCCCCATAGTTTGCTTACTTGCGGGAATCCATATTGAATGATATTAATTTTATGTATAAGATACATCGTGGAATATAGCGCTGTATTATTTCTGATACTCGAAGGTTGTGCGTATTTCTGATATTATACTTTACTAAATTGATGAGCAGGGAAAACATTGTGTGCTCCTAGATATGGTATTATTCGAGTAAGAATGCATTTTTCAAACAACTTAGACAGACACGATAAAAACGAATTGGTCTGTAGGACGACGGAATTGTGTGGCCTTTTCAGGCTTCGATATTATTATGAAAATAAATTGTTTTAAAATTAAAAAAATTAATTAAATAAAGCATACAAATAACCTCAATAACAATGTTTGGAAGTGTAATTAACATTTTCGGGGTTATTAGGTCACCGCCAGGGACCTTTTTCGCTTATAGTTCCCCAAACTCATTCGGATGAACCAATGTTGGAAGGGAAATGGTTTCAGTTTCGATTTGTGGTAGGAACCAGTGGCAGGGTTAGGGTGGAAAACGTTTCGGAGATGAAAAGCAACAGATTTTGCTATATCTTGATGAATTTCTTATCGGAGTGACTTTTTTGTTTAGAGAGCTGAGATTTTTGTGAGCCCTATATATAGGGGATGTTTTTTACTGGTTGGTGAAAGTTTTTAAATAAACCACAGCTGTGCATTTTTTGCTTCTTGATTTACATTAAATGTGGGAGTGGCTTCTTTATAACGTTTTGATAACAGCGATCTGATGGTTGTGGTGTTGAGATGGTGGTTGTCTCCACGAATAGTCTTTAAAAGCATCGGTAGAGAAGTTGACGTCCGCTTTGTTTTTAAACTGAGGGGTTTATTTGAAGTGTAGGCTTGTATACTTTTTTTTGTTGGCCAATATTTAGGGATACTCGGCTTATATAATATAATTGCATTATATAGTTGCCATCCTTTGGGAGTCACACGGTGTGATTTGGAATTAAGTCCCCTGCAGCTATAAAGCGATCTCCAAGCAAGTGGTAAAAGTCCATTAATTCCCATTAAGAAAGTTTAAAACGAGGCGGGTAATAGACATTGGCTATGCACTTTGATAGACGTGTCCTGCAGTAATTTGTTGCAAACCTGTTAAAAGTGGTACTAGATGCGTACCTGATTAAGATGCCTGTTCTGCCGTGGGCTTAACCATCTGGATGATTTGTGCGGTAGAAAGTTGTATTTCTTTGTAAGGTGCGTCTCTACCAGTAGCATAATGACAATATGATTTTTATTCAGGAACTGTGTTACTTCATTGGTAGATTTGCCATTTGTTATTTGGACTGCTTAGCTGCAAGCAGCTTTAACACCATGTTCTGGTTTTAAATTAATTTTTGCATGGTCGTTTTCATTTCATTAGTTCCATTATACTTTGTAGCATGGTGACCATAATAGCTTCCAGTGTGCTTTGTGACTGCACTTGTATATGTTGAATGTTTCCTATACTAGACTGAGTTTTCTATCCCTGATCGAAGGGCAACGGCATATGTGAGGCCCTTCTGAGTATTTAATTGACCAACTAACGACCTTACAGCCGTGCAGAAAAATACTTCCGGCGTCGTACGCGAGTACGCATATTGGATATACCGCTCTAATCCGGTCTGTATGGCTAAGCATTGTCTTTGTTTTGATTTGTTGTCGTCGGTTTTGTTGCCGTTGTATTTAGCGTTGCTGTCGCAGTCGATTCCGAAATAAAAGCCCTGGCTGTGGTTGTTGGTTGGTTTTGTTGCAATTGCTGTAGTTGTTGCTGATAAATTTAGTTCTATTTCAGTTTGCATGTTGTTGGTGCGCTAGGAGTCGAAACTTTGGCGGACGGTTTTGCACTAAAGACTCCACGCCGTCGGAGTGGGAATAGCAGTAGATATACATTGTGATCCATGTCGAATGAAGTTTATGCGGTGCTATGGGTAGGCATTCTTCCCTTAAGCAATTCCGGCATTGCTTGGGGGATTATGTCTAGATCCAAGCCGTAAATCATGGCTGCGCATTTTACCTGCTCCAAGAATGGCTTTTTCGCACCGTTGAACCTAAGCAACCCCTCGCTTACCTGTTAGCGACCTTTGCATAGTGTGTTTGAATGCGAATCAAACACTGCGCTGCTGTTTTCCTTTCCTTAACGTTCCCATACGGCATCCTTTTGCAAGTTGACTTTTACTAGGTTGTCCTCTTTGGCGTCCGTCTCTGAGTAATATTCCGACAATGCCCTCTCGTCCAATCTGGCATCCCGGGCGATATTAAGCCCTTGTGCGACATGGGCGAAGTCCTCTTTTATGAAGTGGTAAATTTCTTCTTCTTTCTTTTCCATTCTGCTACTGTCAAGTTGGGTAACAAACTGATTTTGTTGGTCGGCAACGAGATTTGTGCGGTAATCCTAATCTAGTAATCCTTATCAAGAAAATATATTTACCTCATGTGGTCATGAACGATTCCCTGCACCTGTTACATACTTTCCTAAGAATATAGTATACTCCTTTCTCTACGAGTAACAAGTCGAATTATTAAAGGCGTGGTTAGTTCGGTGCTCGTTGAAAATCCTTACTATTACAACGCCCTTTTTGGGAAGTAGCCGATATCATTATTTATATGGGGGTGCTCGATTCTTCAGGAACGATTATACTAAATACTAAGAAAACAGTAGATTTTTTAATCTCTATAATCAATAGACAAGTCCAACCGACATTAAAAAATAACAAAAAATCCTTTTACTTGTAGATTAAAAGAGTATTCGGGGAAAAAAACATTACAAGGAAACGTCTCCAATCGCATACAGTATTTAAATTCCCAGCATCTTTATCCGAGTGTGAAGAAAGTCTGTGATCTCGGAAGCCATAAGAGCTAGAGAGGATGCAAAGAAAGTATTTTATGCGAACATTTAACGCCCACTCAAACGACTCGTCAATACCTATTGATTAACCAACTCTTAAATGTGTTTGACAACCACATAAAATTTCAACATCGCGGGAGGGTAGGGTTTTGTCATCTATAAAAGCAGCAAAGCAAATATATATTATTTGGGCGGCAGACAGATTTAAGAGTTTTAGCCGATTTTGGGCGTTAGAGTAAGCGTGGCATCCTACTGAAACAAACTTGCGCAGCCCAGGAATCTGCATGCCACTCAACTAGCCTTTTTAGTTTTCGTGATTTCAACGTTCATACGGACAGACGGACATGGCTAGATGGACTCGGCTAGTGATCATGATCATGAATATATATACTTTATGGGGCTGAAAACGCTTCCTTCTATATTTTAGATATTTTCTGACGAATCTGCTCTAATACTAACAGGTATAAAAAGAGAGTACGCTTTAGTCAGAATATCATATGTTGGTTTCGGCATCCTCGAGCTCGGTGTCCGTTCTCCCCGCTTTTTTGAAAGCCTTCAAAAGAAGTTAATAATATAGGTTGCACCATTTGGTCTCTGTGTGGTGCCTGGAGGCCTCCACAGTGGTGTTTCGGTTACCTGCCGCTGGACTTGATGTGGTGGTTGCCAATAGTCATTTCCCGTTTATCCTGATTTTCTGATTCTTGGTATCTTCTTTAGCTCTGCTTCGCTTGACATGATCTGTCAGCCTGGTAAAGAAATCTCTCGGCAGAAAACATGTTCTTAATCGTTTAAAAAGGCGATAAAACCATTTTATAGCCCTTTCTTTAAAATATTCGAGCATTGCTCGGGGAATCATGTTGGTCCTTTTCTGCCTTTTAGTGCTTTTCATTACTAAGAACCCTTTCACCAGCCTACCATTCTGATTTAGCTATTTAAGGTTTACATTCCGCTTTTCGAAATAAGATTAAAACAAGAAAGAAAGTTAGCTTTTCTTATCAACTTTTGCAACACCATGTGGAATTTTAAGGGAATGTTGCTGACTTCAGTGATATTAAAAAAATATTATATTATTTTTTCATACCGTTTCTTTGACATCTATATGTTAGAGAGTACGATTTTTATTAAATAGAATTCGAAATTCCTCAAAAAAAAAAATTATATTCCCAATATTATAAGATAATATGTCAAGAAGCACCAAAGCTATAATTCGTTTTACATTATTTTCCCACTACTTTTCCGTTCGTTCCTATGGCAGCTATATGATATAGTCGTCCGATGTTGAACAATTTGATTCGCAATTCAGAACTAATTAATAAATGCTATTTCCAAGCTTAGAAGGTTATATGTTAAAAAAACACCGAAGATACAATCTTTTCATATTATTTTACCACTAATTTTTTGATCGTCCATACGGCAGCTATATGATATAGTCGTCCGAATTTGATAACATTTAATTCAAAATTCAGAGCTAATTAAAAAATGTTAGTTCCCAGCTTAGGTTATATGTTAAAAAACACCGAATATAATTTTTTTTTAATTTTTTCGCCGATAGTTCCTATGGGAGCTATAAGATATAGTTGTCCGATCCGGCTGGTTCCGACCTAAAAACTGAGACACTAGTTGGCGTAGAAACGGACGGACAGACGGACATTGCTAGATCGACTTGTCTAGTGACGCTGATCAAGAATATATATACTTTATGGGGTCGGAAACGTTTCCTTCACTGCGTTGCAAACTTCTGACTAAAATCTGCAAGGGTATAAAAACACCAAAGGTATAATTTAAAAAAATGTTGATTATATCGGATAATTATTCAAAGAAATATATTCTGCTCTCTCTTACCGCCGGTAACTATTCATATTCAAATGCATAAATACATTTGTCATTCCTTGGCTTTGATACCAAAGCTTCTTGAGAGGTTTGTGTGCGTTAAAGTGGGCGTAGGTTAATTGATGGGTATAGGCGATTCCAATACATTTCATTCAAATTCTCGTAAACTTGCGCTACGTAAAAAGAATCTAACCCTGAATTCCCAATTTATAGGTATTGACGTAAGCTTTTCATTTAACTCCTTAACTATAGGAGCCACGGCTACGTAAATAACTAAAGAATCTAACCTTTAAGTTCCTAGCCTCTAGCTTTGTTTCCGCAATATCCATCTGACGAGATCGACTCGCTATTGATGCCTATAACAAATATATATAATTTGTGTGGTCTGAAACGCACTACTCTGCCTTTAACATTAATTCTGAAGAAGCTAAATAAATTCTCACCCTCTAATATACATGGATACTTTGTCACAGGAAATAAATTATGATTCCCCAAGAGGAGGAGTGTCAGTAATAACTGAAAAAGGAGACATAACTACATCCTACTTATTGATACAAAGAGCGAAAATTACCGATTCAGGGACATACTCTTGCTTACCATCAAACGCAAATCCGATGTCTACAAGTGTCCATGTTTTAAAAGGTAAGAAAATTTAATTCAGTTTATTTTCTTTCTTAATTTTCAAAATATTAATCCTACTAGGTAATCATCCTGCGGCAGTTCAAAAATCTAACATCCTGCTATCTAATACTTTAAATTATTTAATAGTTCTCATGTTATTACATTGCATAATTTTATAAATACTTTGAATAATAGAAAAAATAAACAACTTTAATTAATAATTTCAGAATAGTCACTTTTATTTCTTAATAAAGAAAATATATTTTGACTGGGGTAACGTTCTACTGACAATAAAGAATTGTTTGGCTTATTCATTATGTATTATTTCTATCAGGGGCATAGCACGCTGACATCTCTAAAAATTTCTAAGTAGCGGTGGGCCATAACCTACACCTCGACGGGTAGATCCCGCAGAGCAGAGGGAGCGCACATCTCATGAAGCGGTACAACTTTGTCTTTCGTCGGTGGAGCAAACGAGGGGTGGTAGGCTCGCGAGTCGATGCGCACAATCGGTGCGCACATTGGTTGTAACCCACATATGCTCAGAGGAGGGCATCAGCGGTCTCCAACCTAATCTCGTCGCAAGAGCACCGAGCGGTACATGCTAATCATTACATCGTCGCAGGTGCGCCGAAAAAACAAATCGAATTTTACATCTATGGTAAAGTTGTCTACGTAAATACATGCAATTTTGTTTCTATCGCATGTACACAGACAAATCATAACTTTATATATGGGTCAACCGCATAAAGGACCAGAACAAACACTTACACACACATTAAGTCTAGCCTAAGCTGCCTTGCCACGGTCTTTGGGCGTTCATTGGTTATATTGTACCATTGTCTCCCATGTTCCAATCTCTTATTGCGCATACACTAGCAGTCTGCATTGGCATTTACTTGTTAGAAATAATCTAAATGAGGAATGTTGCATAATCAACATGGAATAAGCATGTAGAGAAAAGTTAGAAGAATTAAATGTACCAGCAAAGGCCTTACTAATGTCAAATTGCAATCATTCTACCTTCGCAAATTATAGTAGTCTAAATTCTTCAGAAAGCCGCAGCAGTATACCACCACACATGAAACTCCCAAAGTTCGACGGCAACTCTTGCGAGTTTAGCGTTAAGAACAGTAAAGGCTTACCAGATCGCACGAGAAAATTACGCAAAGACCCATGCTGCCTTGGTCAGGGTTTTTGATAATCCGTGCCTTATATACTTAAGAAGCATCTATCCCTTGTTTTAAATTCCAACAATGTAATCGCCATTCGCCGCAGCATTCGCGTTGGGAAGAACAACATAGTTTCAATTCCTTTTTCTTTATAGAATGATTGCTTAGAAGCGCATAATCAACGTTTTAAACAAATAGGGGCTGAGGATTCCACGTCTTGCACATGAGCTTTCCAACAGGGGAACAAACCATCTTATAGTAAGTAAATCGGCATGTCATATGAACTTTTGCTTCAAAGTTGTACTCTCTTCGCAAATATTTCGGTAGAAACTCGGTTCAAATTCGCGAAGAGCATAGGTCCTTGCATCAATTGTCTTCGCAGGGGACATGGAGTCTTGATATGCAAATCATCTGGTTGTCGAGTTTGTACATAACCCCAGCAAACATCGGAACAATGAAATCCAACTTGGAATAAAACATCTCGTAAGCTGTTAGACGGTTGCTGCAGTTTCCAATCATCCATTCCTACAATTAGCCGAAAGTGAGAATAACAACACTAATAAATCGTTTTTCAAAAGGCAGAACCTGGAAACTGTGGAATGATTACGCATTATAAGCTCCAGAACTCAGGCTTAGGGCATTGACTGAGTTGTTTGCACTCGATTTTAACACTCTAAATACAAATTGTCCTACATAGAGTTCTTACCAAAGGCTCAGCCCATATATCAATAATAAAACTTTCGCAAATCGCACTTAGCCCTTAGTGCGAGTGAGCGTCGACTAGCGCACTTTGTTCTAAAGTCCCCTACTAAATTCCCAGTATTAATACCAAAAGGAAGTCGTTTTATTAAATTATACATCTAATAACATTATTGCTAGCAGCAACTCGAGAAGCAACTCGGCTGACCGAACTTTTAGAATAAGCAGAGTAGTTCTGTTCGATCCAATCCAAGTGTCTCTGTAATGCGTGGCAGGCAGCTCTAAATCGTAAGCAGAGCTTGCATACGATTTATGAAAAGCGGGTATCTTAAAACTGATGAATCTTCTTACATCCAACTCATTTTCCTTTTGTTTTAGCAGATTTTTAAGCAGACGGGGCGCGCTCGAACAACTACATTGAGCGGCCCATTTACGACGAGGCACAAGGCACAGTGGTTGGACCTGTATGGGACCCGCTGCCAAAAATATCGACTCGAAATTTTCCCCAATATTTTATAAAAATATTTATATTATAGCAAAAATGAAGGAAGTTAGCTTCGGCATGCCGAAGTTTGTATACCATTGCAGTTATAAGAAATAATCAACTTTAGTAAGACCATCTAAAATTTGTAAGGATTGTTGCTTACTTCAGCGATTTTAAAATAAAAAATATTTTTTTTTTTAACAATTGGTTTGACATCTTTATCTTAGAGTATTATATCATAGAGTATTATTAAATTGAATTTGAAATTCTTAAAAATATTTAAAATTATATTCCCAACATTATAAGATATGTCAAAAAGCACCAAAGCTATTATTTATTTCATAATATTTTCCCACCAATTTTCCGATCGTTACTATTACAGCTATATGATATAGTCGTCTGATTTTGATAAAATTTAAATTGAAATTTTTAACTAATTTAAAAATGTCATTTACAAGCTAAGGTTATTTGTTAAAAAACACCAAACATATAAATACTGTACCCTTGCAGAGGGTATAATGATTTCAGTCAGAAGCTTGGAACGCAGTCATAAGAGACGTTTCCGTCCCCATAAAGTATATATATTCTTGATCAGCATCACCAGACGAGTCGATCCAACCATGTCCATGTCCATGTTCGTCCGTTTCTACGCAAACTAGTCTCGAAGTTTTAATGCTATCGGGCTGAAACTTTCCCAAAAGTCTTCTTTCTATTGCAGGTAGTATATATGTAAGTCGGAACCAGCCGGAACGGACAACTATATCTTATAGCTCCAATAGGAATGATCGGAAAAAAACATTTTTTTTAATTATATCTTTGGTGTTTTTATACCCTTACCCGTCTCTCCATCCGTTTTAACGCAAACTAGTCTCTCAGTTTTAAAGCTGAAACTATCCAAAAGTCTTCTTTATATTCCAGGTAGTATAAAAGTCGGAACCAGCCGGATCGGCCAATTATATCTTATAGCTGCCATAGGAACTATCAGGGAAAAAATTAAAAAAATATATATATCTTCGGTGTTTTTTAACATATAACCTTCTTAGCTTGGAAATAACATTTTTTTAATTGCTCTAAGTTTCGCATTAAATTTTATCAAAATCGGACGACTACATCATATAGATGTCATAGGAACGATCGGAAATTGGTGCTAAATAAATATGAAAAAAATATAGTTTTGGGGCTTTTTGACATATTGCCTTATAATATTGGAAAGATAGTATTTTATATTTTTAAGAATTTCGAATTCAATTAAATAAAAATCTGCCTACTCTAACATATAGACGTCAAAAAAATTGTCTAAAAATAGAATGATATAATTTTTTTTTAATATCACTGAAGTAAGCAACATTCCTTAAAAATTTCACATGGTGTTACTAAAGTTGATTATTTCTTATGAATACAAGGGTATACAAACTTCGTCTTGGCGAATTTAACTTCCTTTTTTGTTTCATATTATTTTCCCACTAATTTTCCAATCGTTCCTATGGCAACTATATGATATAGTCGTCCGGTTTTGATACAATTTAATTCAAAATTCAAAACCAATTAAAAAATGTTATTTCCAAGCATAGGAGATGATATGTTAAAAAACACCAAAGATATATTTTTTTCATATTATTTTCCGACTAATTTTCCGATCGTTCCTATGGCAGCGATACGGGAAGTCGTCCGATTTTGATGAAATGAAATTCGATTTTTAAATCCAATTTAAAATGTTATTTCCAGGCGTTAGGTTATATGTTAAAAAACACCTAAGATATAATTTTTTTTTTAATTTTTTCCCCGATAGTTCCTATGGAAGGGAAAAGATATAGTTGTCCGAACCGGCTGGTTACTACCTGCTATAGAAAAAAGACGAAAAAACATAACAATAATAATAAACAAAAATAAAAATTATACCAAAAGAAAAGCAAATTTTAAGAAAATAAATGATAACAGGATGTATTTAATTTAAGTCATCGAGTAGTTTTAATACTGATGTTGATAAAACTGACTTTTTTGATTGGGCAATCTTTCTTTGGCCAGCAACATAGGGATCTGAGCTCAGAAGTAATAAATGCATCAAATCTGTGTTTGTGTCAATCCGAGAAGTCTTCTTCTGATAATTCTTCAATCGGCACAAGTGCATAAGTGCTACCGTTCTGGCGGTCTTGCCATCATTTGACAGGCCACTTCCTCCACTCCTAGCTGTATACACAATAATTCACATTCGTATGCGAAAATCATTCTGCATTTGGGATTTTCTTGTCGAAAGTATTAGTTTTCTTTCTGAGGTATTATCTCTCCAGCTCTTCAGGTCGAGTACAATATATGCAAAAAGTATTCAAAAAAACGAATATAGGCGTGTAATGGAGACAGTTCAAATTCAAAGCGTGATTCATGAACCTTCTTTTTCAAACAATTTTCCAAATCGTTTATCTGTGTCGGCTTCGCCTCACATATGTAAATCTGACGTGTGACTTAGCGCACTACAAATTTTTACCATCAACCATGGTCAACTGCAAGCTGTGTTTCTTTAGCGGACACGTTACATGGCGTGACATTCAACACTTCAATCTTAGCTTTGAATATGGTACTTTATCCGTTATATCCGTTTCTTTTGCAATTGAAATCTTAATGATCTGCAGTATCATGTAGACGAAGCTAGCGGATTCTTCCAAATTATTTTTTTATCTTTTGGATCATTTTCAATGTTGTTGCTTAAAGTTGTAAGGGCAAAGATAATGTCACAAAAGACTAAAACAGCTCACACGAGGTCTTTGAGTTCACAGAGCTTCGAATAAGAAAATATTGATGCTTGCTTAACTTTGCCTCTATGAGAAACGATAGAAATTCATTGATGTCACAAGCTGCAGATTCATTAGTTATTGAAAGCTCAGCCATTCTTCGTCTCTTAGATCTTTTTGATGACTCACTAAAGTAGCTTAGCAGTTTCGATCATTTCTTGAGGCTTGCTTAGAGTGCTTAGAGTGCAAATGTAAGAACTGATGCTTTTTTCCGTTTATATAGTGTCCAAAACGAAGCAATACATCGATAACACGCTCACATCGGACACGTAGCCAATGTTTTCAATATTGCGCTTCACATGTTCGATGGCCTTCCGTAATTTTTCTGCATTGGTGCCGATTACTGTGCACCAATAATTGAATATGTACAAGAGTGTAAAGACACAATAAAAACAGTCAGCTATCAAATTAAATTAATAAAGAAATAACGCTATACAAATAAAAATTTGAACCTAAATAACAATAAAACACTAAACACGAACACAAAGACACAGCAGATCTACAATGAAAGACAGCTGCTTTGACCTTGAAGAAAAAAATATACGATGTAGTATATGGTTGATTATGCACATATCTGCAAATGGCTGCAGCTAGCTTTAACTTTTTTTGATACCTTAAGATATTGACAAATACACTGAATAAAAAATAAATCGGGGCATCTTGGGGGATCAGTTAAAACTTTTAGTAAAAATTAAAAACACGAATAAAAAAGATAATATTAGTATAATAAAGAAACAGCTTAATTTCAAAATAACGACAACACAATTTATATTATATTATTATTGAAACTTAAAAATAATACCTTTAACTTTAAAATCCATTTTATAAAATTTAAATTTGAAGCTCGCATATGTTGTGAAATATTCGCGATGCGCGCAGCTGCGCTTTGCAAATGAACACGTGTTCACAGTTTCAATTCTATTTTTAGAAAGTCCCGTTAGATATCTAGAAAGAACCGGTTTGCTATGAAGAAGTTTGGTCAGTTAGTAAACAATATTTTTGTAAGGAGTGGTCCGGCTATTTTACACATTTATTGATCAATACATTGTTGCCCCAGACGAAGACTTTCCGCACCATAAAAGCTGTTCGCTCATATCATTTAGTAAGCAATATTTTTTGTAAGGACTGGTCCCGTCTATTCTACACATTCATACATTGTTTAATAGAAGAACTTTTTATTTTATTTTTATGTGTCAGACGTCGCAAAATATTATAAGCGTTAGCAGAACTAATGAGTAATCAAGTATTTTGTTGTTTTGCTGAATGTATTCCAGTGTTATTTATTATGCTGTGCCCAATGTTTAATTTCCGATTGCAAAAAATACCATTTTTCAATACATTTCACTAAAAAAAAAACATTTTAGTAAGAAAAAACATTTTTTATAACCTTATTGTTAAAAACATAAGCTTGAACCAATTTAATTTGCTTTGCTCAGTTTTTTCGGTAAAATGCTTAATTTTTCAGACGTCGCAAAATATCATAGGCGTTAGCAGAACTATTTACTAATCAGTAATCAATCATTATGTTGTTTTACTCAATGTATTCCTGTGTTATTTATTATTGTTCGGCCTTAACTTTTTTTTAATGATACGAAAAGTGTAAGATACCCCTTACCCCTTACTCAGGTTCAAATTTCAATTTTTAATTTTAAAAGTCATAACATTTAATTGCGGCCTTCTGCTGTATTTAATCCAATACAAAATTTCAAGCTTTTATAGCTTCCGAGATCCCAGCGTTCATACGAACGGACAGAAGACAAGAAGCCAGTCAATAAAAAAACATTATTAAACATGTTACTCGTAAAGTAAAACAGAAAGTATGTAAGAAGTAAAAGGATCCATCTATGACTGTTGTTGCTACAGTTTTTATGATAGAAAACAATTTTAAATGGCCTAAAACGGTGTCTGTCGCTCACAGAAATAGCAATGGATGACGCTTTACAATATCTCTTGGCTGCTTATATATCTTCCTTTTGCTCCCCTAAACTGCAAAACGAGTATCTTATAGTCGAGGCACTGGACTATAGCCTTTCCTCTTGTCTTTTTCTATACATATAAAGGAAATGTAGAATTTGAGCTCTACACTTAGAATACAAAAATATGAATTCTGTGGTCTGTGTGTTAAATAACGCCCCACAAATTATAGAGGCAATTATATATGGTGTACTGCCGGCTATTAGACTCTCTGCGAATTAGCTCATAAAAACGGCATGGCAAAGAGAGTTCGTAAAGTGAGAAGTTGGAAGATGAGAGTTTGAAGAAAGATAGTTTGGAGAAAGATAGTTTGGAGAACGATAAGTTGGAGAAAGGGTGTTTGGAAAACGAGGGGTTTGAGAGAGAGAGATAGTGGAGACTTCGAGGGGATAGTGAGGGTGCCGTGCACATAAGGATATAACATAAGGCTCCAGCCTTAAGACTATGTCGTGGATGGTGGACCAGGAGAAGAAGTGCCACAGGAGGATCAGAAGGGCGGCACCGAGACCTAGGGTTCCGGAGGCTTTGGGTTGAGGACAATATGGTCAATTAACTAAATCGTTGGTAGCAGCGCCGTGGGAAGCTGTGCGATTCTGCGCAAAGTCAAGGAAGTAAGTATAGACTACACCTACTTGGTGTTGATTTTCAAATGAGTTTATACAGAAATGATTGAATATTGTTGTAGTCGATCAGTCTGGTTGGGTGTGATGGTGCGACCTTCAAGAAAACTAACCTGCCTAGCCACAGTTCGTTCTTACATTTTAGAAATATTACTTAGCTTGGCAATCGGTTTTTAATTAGAGGCAAATAAACGGGGAATGGTTACCAAGCCAGGTACCACATGAAATACAGTGATCATCTCTTCTTATGGAGGCCGCCAAGCACCGCATGGAGGCAACGAGAGACAACCCACACATGGACCCTCAGAGGGCCAGATAAAAGAATGTCGAGAGACACTATGATCGAGTATGTCGTAATCAACGCCAGCTTTCAGCTGCGACTGCCGTAGAGTGGATGTCAGAAACGTCAATTGCGGTCAACGAGCAAGAAATGGCTAGCGAGCTTAGCCACAGAAATATGATCTGAACTAACTTTATCGAAGAGAAGCAGCAGTTTTATGCAGCGCTGATAAATATTAGGAAAATTTAGAAAACCACAATAGACATCGGGCAAGCTGTGTTAGCAAAAAACTGTGGAACAAGAAAAGCTTTTTAGCTGGGTCTCCGGTAGAGTGGGTGTCAGAAACGTCATTTTGTCAACGAGCAAGAAATGGCTAGCGATCATAACATAACTTTGGTTGGTGGCAACGGAAAGTACTCAATTACCGATATTTTATAAGAACAGTCACACCTATCAAGGCCTTTCGAGGACACAGCACCAATGTCAATGAAAAGTCATAGCGTCGCTATAAAATAACAAATTAGAAGAACGTTTTTACTCGAAAAGAGCCATCATTAGCTGATCCTCAAAAGTAAAACGGTGGAGAATGGAAGATAGCAGCTGATTCAACTGTACCTTTGCACAGTCCCATCACACTCGATTGCCTTTACTAAAATTACCCAATATCGATGGAAAATATAGCAACTGCAGTCGATGTATTGGACAACTGTGGTTCCTGTAAGTAAGTACGAGCTGTCCTCTACCCAGGATCAGAGATCAGCATCATCACCGAAAAATTGGTCAAGCATCTCCAGCTTACCAGTATTCGGTAGCGTTATGAGATCTGTGGCATTGCTGATTGCATAAATACGCAAAATCCATCACTCAAAGCCGGCCCGAGAGCATTGCTAAAACTAGCTAATGAAAGCTTTCTATATTCTTAAAACCAAAAAATCAGAGTTATTTATCGTTCAAAATTTTCTGTATTATAAAAATTCCTTGCTTGCCAGATATCGTTTTTTGTATCTAGAGAAGCGTCTCTTTAGCTGAAAGACGTGTATGCCAGTTTTCTTGCTTAACCACATTCAGGTTAGAGATCATGTTGATGTCTCCCAGCCACACTACTTTATACACACTAGTTAAGCTACAACATCGAGAAACCTTTCCCTCAAATATATTGTTATGGTTGGCGCAAGTTCAACAAGCGCTCTAAATAACACTCATCTTATCTCGCATTCATTGATATGCTCTAATCGCAGAACTCTCTAAAAAATTATTTTTAAATGCGTTTTTTTTTATAATTTATTTTTCATAAGCTTCTCCCCTAGGGTACTAACAATAAGTGTATCAAATCTTAAATTAATTATTCTAACTAACAGCCATATGGCTGGTATTGTGCTAAAGGGGGCCCGAAAGTTATTGCTGGCTTGGCAGGTCGTTGCGTTGTATGCGCGGGATCGATTGGAAGCCTTGCAAGGCGATTGGGGTGAACAGTGTGTTTTTCATTGTAGCACGTTTTTTTATTGTCTATTTCGTCTGTCTTCGTTTTTACTGCTCGCGTTCAGCGTACTATTCAATAATAGTGAAGGGCATGTTTGCCTGTTGAGAGTAAACGTTATGTGTTTACATTTTTGGCTTGCTGTGTTGTGGCTCGGTCTGAGCACCTTGAGCGACCTAAAATTGCAGTGTCGTCAGCAAATGTAGATGTTGCTAGCTGATTGTCCGTAGGAATCTTCGCTGTGCAGGGGCAGTGTAGGCTGGGTTCCTTTCGGGACCCCGGCTTTGTAGTCATCGGATCTTGTTGTGTTCGATCGATTGCTTGAGATACATCGAGAAATATTGCGCTGCAGTATTCCCATTGATGTTATTTTGTTAACTTTTTCGATTGTTCCTTGGTTTTGACGAAACCCATATTGATGAGCCGGGATAACATTGTGTGCTTCTAGATGTGCGGGTTAGAAGGCATTTTTCAAACAACTTAGACATACACGATAATAAACTAATTGGTGTGTAGGATGAAAGAATTGTGGGGTCTTTTTCGGCCTTTGGCATCATATTGATAATACATTTTTTCATTTTTTTCGGACAGTAGCCGATTCTTACGATCTCATTGAAGAGCTTACAAATAGTCTCAAAAACAGAGTTTGGGAGTTCAATTAACATTTTTGGATTAATTTGGTTACTGCCAAGGGCCTCTTTCGGTTGCAGTTACCCAATGGTAGAGAAATGAATTTAGATTCCATATGTTAAGGGACACATAACCAGTTGCAGGGTTCGGCTGACGTTTTGACATATTGCCTTATAATATTGGGAAGATAGTATTTTATATTTTTAAGAATTTCGAATTCAATAAAATAAAAATCTGACTACTCTAACATATAGACGTCAAAAAAATTGTCTAAAAATAGAATGATATAATTTTTTTTTAATATCACTGAAGTAAGCAACATTCCTTAAAAATTTCACATGGTGTTACTAAAGTTGATTATTTCTTATAAATACAAGGGTATACAAACTTCGTCTTGGCGAATTTAACTTCCTTTTTTGTTTCATATTATTTTCCCACTAATTTTCCAATCGTTCCTATGGCAACTATATGATATAGTCGTCCGGTTTTGATACAATTTATTTCAAAATTCAAAACCAATTAAAAAATTTTATTTCCAAGCATAGGAGATAATATGTTACAAAACACCAAAGATATATTTTTTTCATATTATTTTCCGACTAATTTTCCGATCGTTCCCAGCTATATGGGAAGTCGTCCGATTTTGATGAAATGAAATTCGATTTTTAAATCCAATTTAAAAATGTTATTTCCAAGCGTTAGGTTATATGTTAAAAAACACCTAAGATATAATTTTTTTTTTTAATTTTTCGCCCGATAGTTCCTATAGACGATAAAAGATATAGTTGTCCGATCCGGCTGGTTACTACCTGCTATAGAAAAAAGACTTTTGGGAAAGTTTCAGCCCGATATCCTTAAAACAGTGAGAGTAGTTTGCGTAGAAACGGACATGGCTAGATCGAATAGTATATATATACTTTATGGGGTCGGAATCGTCCCCTCACTGCGTTGCAAACTTCTGACTGAAATCATTATATCCTCTGCAAGGGTATAAAAATTGGACATATCGTCCGACTATATCCTATAGCTACCATACAAAATGTCGGACCAAATTTCAAACGCGTTTCTATTTTTAGTTTCAAACTCTTTTATTTAAATATTATTACATTTAAATAATATTAATAGATATATTAATCTGTTAGTTTGGATTATTATGTGTAAGATTTATGAAAAAATATAACAATAATAATAAACAAAAATAAAAATTATACCAAAAGAAAAGCAAATTTTAAGAAAATAAATGATAACAGGATGTATTTAATTTAAGTCATCGAGTAGTTTTAATGCTGATGTTGATAAAACTGACTTTTTTGATTGGGCAATCTTTCTTTGGCCAGCAACATAGGGATCTGAGCTCAGAAGTAATAAATGCATCAAATCTGTGTTTGTGTCAATCCGAGAAGTCTTCTTCTGATAATTCTTCAATCGGCACAAGTGCATAAGTGCTACCGTTCTGGCGGTCTTGCCATCATTTGACAGGCCACTTCCTCCACTCCTAGCTGTATACACAATAATTCACATTCGGATGCGAAAATCATTCTGCAATTGGTATTTTCTTTTCGAAAGTATTAGATTTCCTTCTGAGGTATTATCTCTCCAGCTCTTCAGGTCGAGTCTTTACAATATATGCAAAAAGTATTAAAAAAAACGAATATAGGGGTGTAATGGAGACAGTTCAAATTCAAAGCGTGATTCATGAACCTTCTTTTTCAAACAATTTTCCAAATCGTTTATCTGTGTCGGCTTGGCCTCACATATGTAAATCTGACGTGTGACTTAGCGCACTACAAATTTTTATTATCAACCATGGTCAACTGCAAGCTGTGTTTCTTTAGCGGACACGTTACATGGCGTGACATTCAACACTTCAATCTTAGCTTTGAATATGGTACTTTATCCGTTATATCCGTTTCTTTTGCAATTGAAATCTTAATGATCTGCAGTATAATGTAGACGAAGCTAGCGGATTCTTCCAAATTATTTTTTTATCTTTTGGATCATTTTCAATGTTGTTGTTTAAAGTTGTAAGGGCAAAGATAATGTCACAAAAGACTAATACAGCTCACACGAGGTCTTTGAGTTCACAGAGCTTCGAATAAGAAAATATTGATGCTTGCTTAACTTTGCCTCTATGAGAAACGATAGAAATTCATTGATGCTACATTTAAAAGATGCACGATCGTAAGTCACAAGCTGCAGATTCATTAGTTATTGAAAGCTCAGCAATTCTTCGTCTCTAAGATCTTTTTGATGACTCACTAAAGTAGCTTAGCAGTTTCGATCATTTCTTGAGGCTTGCTTAGAGTGCAAATGTAAGAACTGATGCTTTTTTCCGTTTATATAGTGTCCAAAACGAAGCAATACATCGATAACACGCTCACATCGGACACGTAGCCAATGTTTTCAATATTGCGGTTCACATGTTCGATGGCCTTCCGTAATTTTTCTGCATTGGTGCATATGTACAAGCGTGTAAAGACACAATAAAAACAGTCAGCTATCAAATTAAATTAATAAAGAAATAACGCTATACAAATAAAAATTTGAACCTAAATAACAATAAAACACTAAATACGAACACAAAGACACAGCAGATCTACAATGAAAGACAGCTGCTTTGACCTTGAAGGAAAAAATATACGATGTAGTATATGGTTGATTATGCACATATCTGCAAATGGCTGCAGCTAGCTTTAACTTTTTTTGATACCTTAAGATATTGACAAATACACTGAATAAAAAATAAATCGGGGCATCTTGGGGGATCAGTTAAAACTTTTAGTAAAAATTAAAAACACGAATAAAAAAGATAATATTAGTATAATAAAGAAACAGCTTAATTTCAAAAAAACGACAACACAACTTATATTATATTATTATTGAAACTTAAAAGTAATACCTTTAACTTTAAAATACATTTTTTAAAATTTAAATTAGTTGACTGACCACTTTGAAGCTCGCATATGTTGTGAAATATTCGCGATGCGCGCAGCTGCGCTTTGCAAATGAACACGTGTTCACAGTTTCAATTCTATTTTTAGAAAGTCCCGTTAGATATCTAGAAAGAACCGGTTTGCTATGAAGAATTTGGTCAGTTAGTAAGCAATATTTTTTATGCTATTTATGCTGTACCCAATGGTTAATTTCCGATGGCAAAAAATAACAACAATACAATATTTAACTAAAAAAAAACATTTTAGTAAGAAAAAACATTTATTATAACTTTGTTGTTAAAAACATAAGCTTGGACCAATTTAATTTCCTTTGCTCAGTTTTTTCGGTAAAATGATTAATTTTTCAGACGACGCAAAATATCATAGGCGTTAGCAGAACTATTAACTAATCAGTAATCAAGCATTATGTTGTTATACTGAATGTATTCCTGTGTTATTTATTATTGTTCGGCCTTAATTTTTTTTTAATGATACGAAAAATGTAAGATACCCCTTACCCTTACTTACTCAGGTTCAAATTTCAATTTTTAATTTTAAAAGTCATATCATTTAATTGCGGCCTTCTGCTGTATTTAATCCAATCCAAAATTTCAAGCTTTTATAGCTTCCGAGATCCCAGCGTTCATACGAACGGACAGAAGACAAGAAGCCAGTCAATAAAAAAACATTATTAAACATGTTACTCGTAAAGTAAAACAGAAAGTATGTAAGAAGTAAAAGGATCCATCTATGACTGTTGTTGCTACAGTTTTTATGATAGAAAACAATTTTAAATGGCCTAAAACGGTGTCTGTCGCTCACAGAAATAGCAATGGATGACGCTTTACAATATCGCTTGGCTGCTTATATATCTCCCTTTTGCTCCCCTAAACTGCAAAACGAGTATCTTATAGTCGAGGCACTGGACTATAGCCTCTTGTCTTTTTCTATACATATAAAGGAAATGTAGAATTTGAGCTTTACACTAAGAATACAAAAATATGAATTCTGTGGTCTGTGTGTTAAATAACGCCCCACAAATTATAGAGGCAACTATATATGGTGTACTGCCGGCTATTAGACTCTGCGAATTAGCTCATAAAAACGGCATGGCAAAGAGAGTTCGTAAAGTGAGAAGTTGGAAGAAGAGAGTTTGAAGAAAGATAGTTTGGAGAAAGATAGTTTGGAGAACGATAAGTTGGAGAAAGGGTGTTTGGAAAACGAGGGGTTTGAGAGAGAGAGATAGTGGAGACTTCGAGGGGATAGTGAGGGTGCCGTGCACATAAGGATATAACATAAGGCTCCAGCCTTAAGACTATGTCGTGGATGGTGGACCAGGAGAAGAAGTGCCACAGGAGGATCAGAAGGGCGGCACCGAGACCTAGGGTTCCGGAGGCTTTGGGTTGAGGACAATATGGTCAATTAACTAAATCGTTGGTAGCAGCGCCGTGGGAAGCTGTGCGATTCTGCGCAAAGTCAAGGAAGTAAGTATAGACTACACCTACTTGGTGTTGATTTTCAAATGAGTTTATAAAGAAATGATTGAATATTGTTGTAGTCGATCAGTCTGGTTGGGTGTGATGGTGCGACCTTCAAGAAAACTAAGCTGCCTAGCCACAGTTCGTTCTTACATTTTAGAAATATTACTTAGCTTGGCAATCGGTTTTTAATTAGAGGCAAATAAACGGGGAATGGTTACCAAGCCAGGTACCACATGAAATACAGTGATCATCTCTTCTTATGGAGGCCGCCAAGCACGGCATGGAGGCAACGAGAGACAACCCCCACATGGACCCTCAGAAGGCCAGATAAAAGAATGTCGAGAGACACTATGATCGAGTATGTCGTAATCAACGCCAGCTTTCAGCTGCGACTGCCGTAGAGTGGATGTCAGAAACGTCAATTGCGGTCAACGAGCAAGAAATGGCTAGCGAGCTTAGCCACAGAAATATGAGCTGAACTAACTTTATCGAAGAGAAGCAGCAGTTTTATGCAGCGCTGATAAATATTAGGAAAATTTAGAAAACCACAATAGACAACGGGCAAGCTGTGTTAGCAAAAAACTGTGGAACAAGAAAAGCTTTTTAGCTGGGTCTCCGGCAGAGTGGGTGTCAGAAACGTCATTTTGTCAACGAGCAAGAAATGGCTAGCGATCATAACATAACTTTGGTTGGTGGCAACGGAAAGTACTCAATTACCGATATTTTATAACAACAGTCACACCTATCAAGGCCTTTCGAGGACACAGCACCAATGCCAATGAAAAGTCATAGCGTCGCTATAAAATAACAAATTAGAAGAACGTTTTTACTCGACAAGAGCCATCATTAGCTGATCCTCAAAAGTAAAACGGTGGAGAATGGAAGATAGCAGCTGATTCAACTGTACCTTTGCACAGTCCCATCACACTCGATTGCCTTTACTAAAATTACCCAATATCGATGGAAAATACAGCAACTGCAGTCGATGTATTGGACAACTGTGGTTCCTGTAAGTAAGTACGAGCTGTCCTCTACCCAGGATCAGAGATCAGCTTCATCACCGAAAAATTGGCCAAGCATCTCCAGCTTACCAGTATTCGGTAGCGTTATGAGATCTGTGGCATTGCTGATTGCATAAATACGCAAAATCCATCACTCAAAGCCGGCCCGAGAGCATTGCTAAAACTAGCTAATGAAAGCTTTCTATATTCTTAAAACCAAAAAATCAGAGTTATTTATCGTTTAAAATTTTCTGTATTATAAAAATTCCTTGCTTGCCAGATATCGTTTTTTGTATCTAGAGAAGCGTCTCCTTAGCTGAAAGACGTGTATGCCAGTTTTCTTGCTTAACCACATTCAGGTTAGAGATCATGTTGATGTCTCCCAGCCACACTACTTTATACACACTAGTTAAGCTACAACATCGAGAAACCTTTCCCTCAAATATATTGTTATGGTTGGCGCAAGTTCAACAAGCGCTCTAAATAACACTCATCTTATCTCGCATTCATTGATATGCTCTAATCGCAGAACTCTCTAAAAAATTATTTTTAAATGCGTTTTTTTTTATAATTTATTTTTCATAAGCTTCTCCCCTAGGGTACTAACAATAAGTGTATCAAATCTTAAATTAATTATTCTAACTAACAGCCATATGGCTGGTATTGTGCTAAAGGGGGCCCGAAAGTTATTGCTGGCTTGGCAGGTCGTTGCGTTGTATGCGCGGGATCGATTGGAAGCCTTGCAAGGCGATTGGGGTGAACAATGTGTTTTTCATTGTAGCACGTTTTTTTATTGTCTATTTCGTCTGTCTTCGTTTTTACTGCTCGCGTTCAGCGTACTATTCAATAATAGTGAAGGGCATGTTTGCCTGTTGAGAGTAAACGTTATGTGTTTACATTTTTGGCTTGCTGTGTTGTGGCTCGGTCTGAGCACCTTGAGCGACCTAAAATTGCAGTGTCGTCAGCAAATGTAGATGTTGCTAGCTGATTGTCCGTAGGAATCTTCGCTGTGCAGGGGCAGTGTAGGCTGGGTTCCGTTCGGGACCCCGGCTTTGTAGTCATCGGATCTTGTTGTGTTCGATCGATTGCTTGAGATACATCGAGAAATATTGCGCTGCAGTATTCCCATTGATGTTATTTTATTAACTTTTTCGATTGTTCCTTGGTTTTGACGAAACCCATATTGATGAGCCGGGATAACATTGTGTGCTTCTAGATGTGCGGGTAAGAAGGCATTTTTCAAACAACTTAGACATACACGATAATAAACCAATTGGTATGTAGGATGAAAGAATTGTGGGGTCTTTTTCGGACTTTGGCATCATATTAATGATACATTTCTTCATTTTTTTCGGACAGTAGCCGATTCTTACGATCTCATTGAAGAGCTTACAAATAGTCTCAAAAACAGAGTTTGGGAGTTCAATTAACATTTTTGGATTAATTTGGTCACTGCCAGGGGCCTCTTTCGGTTGCAGTTCCCCAATGACTTTCGCATTGTTGGTAGAGAAATGGAATTAGATTCCATATGTGAAGGGACAAATAACCAGTTGCAGGGTTCGGCTGGAAGACGTTTTTGACATATTGCCTTATAATATTGGGAAGATAGTATTTTATATTTTTAAGAATTTCGAATTAAATAAAATAAAAATCTGACTACTCTAACATATAGACGTCAAAAAAATTGTCTAAAAATTATATCATTCTATTTTTAGACAATTTTTTTGACGTCTATATTCCTTAAAAATTTCACATGGTGTTACTAAAGTTGATTATTTCCTATAAATACAAGGGTATACAAACTTCGTCTTGGCGAATTTAATTTCCTTTGTTGTTTCATATTATTTTCCCACTAATTTTCCAATCGTTCCTATGGCAACTATATGATATAGTCGTCCGGTTTTGATACAATTTAATTAAATATTCAAAACCAATTAAAAAATGTTATTTCCAAGCAGAGGAGATAATATGTTAAAAAACACCAAAGATATATTTTTTTCATATTATTTTCCGACTAATTTTCCGATCGTTCCTATGGCAGCTATATGGGAAGTTGTCCGATTTTGATGAAATGAAATTCGATTTTTAAATCCAATTTAAAAATGTTATTTCCAAGCGTTAGGTTATATGTTAAAAGCACCTAAGATATAATTTTTTTTTTTTAATTTTTCCCCCGATAGTTCCTATAGACGATAAAAGATATAGTTGTCCGATCCGGCTGGTTACTACCTGCTATAGAAAAAAGACTTTTGGGAAAGTTTCAGCCCGATATCCTGAAAACAGTGAGAGTAGTTTGCGTAGAAACGGACATGGCTAGATCGAATAGAATATATATACTTTATGGGGTCGGAATCGTCCCCTCACTGCGTTGCAAACTTCTGACTGAAATCATTATACCCTCTGCAAGGGTATAAAAATTGGACATATCGCCCGACTATGTCCTATAGCTACCATACAAAATGTCGGACCAAATTTCAAATGCGTTTCTATTTTTAGTTTCAAACTCTTTTATTTAAATATTATTACATTTAAATAATATTAATAGAGATATTAATCTGTTAGTTTGGATTATTATGTGTAAGATTTATGAAAAAATACAACAATAATAATAAACAAAAATAAAAATTATACCAAAAGAAAAGCAAATTTTAAGAAAATAAATGATGTATTTAATTTAAGTCATCGAGTAGTTTTAATGCTGATGTTGATAAAACTGACTTTTTTGATTGGGCAATCTTTCTTTGGCCAGCAACATAGGGATCTGAGCTCAGAAGTAATAAATTCATCAAATCTGTGTTTGTGTCAATTCGAGAAGTCCTCTTCTGATAATTCTCCAATCGGCACAAGTGCATAAGTGCTAATTTCGGATTTAAAAAAAAAACGTTCTGGCGGTATTGCCATCATTTGACGGGCCACTTCCTCCACTCCTAGCTGTATACACAATAATTCACATTCGTATGCGAAAATCATTCTGCATTTGGGATTTTCTTGTCGAAAGTATTTGTTTTCTTTCTGAAGTATTAACTCTCCAGCTCTTCAGGTCGAGTCTTTACAATATATGCAAAAAGTATTCAAAAAAACGAATATAGGGGTGTAATGGAGACAGTTCAAATTCAAAGCGTGATTCATGAACCTTATTTTTCAAACAATTTTCCAAATCGTTTATCTGTGTCGGCTTCGCCTCACATATGTAAATCTGACGTGTGACTTAGCGCACTACAAATTTTTACCATCAACCATGGTCAACTGCAAGCTGTGTTTCTTTAGCGGACACGTTACATGGCGTAACATTCAACACTTCAATCTTAGCTTTGAATATGGTACTTTATCCGTTATATCCGTTTCTTTTGCAATTGAAATCTTAATGATCTGCAGTATAATGTAGACGAAGCTAGCGGATTCTTCCAAATTATTTTTTTATCTTTTGGATCATTTTCAATGTTGTTGTTTAAAGTTGTAAGGGCAAAGATAATGTCACAAAAGACTAAAACAGCTCACACGAGGTCTTTGAGTTTACAGAGCTTCGAATAAGAAAATATTGATGCTTGCTTAACTTTGCCTCTATAAGAAACGATAGAAATTCATTGATGCTACATTTAAAAGATGCACGATCGTAAGTCACAAGCTGCAGATTCATTAGTTATTGAAAGCTCAGCAATTCTTCGTCTCTAAGATCTTTTTGATGACTCACTAAAGTAGCTTAGCAGTTTCGATCATTTCTTGTGGCTTGCTTAGAGTGCAAATGTAAGAACTGATGCTTTTTTCCGATATAGTCAGCTAATAGTCAGCTATCAAATTAAATTAATAAAGAAATAACGCTATACAAATAAAAATTTGAACCTAAATAACAATAAAACACTAAATACGAACACAAAGACACAGCAGATCTACAATGAAAGACAGCTGCTTTGACCTTGAAGAAAAAAATATACGATGTAGTATATGGTTGATTATGCACATATCTGCAATTGGCTGCAGCTAGCTTTAACTTTTTTTGATACCTTAAGATATTGACAAATACACTGAATAAAAAATAAATCGGGGCATCTTGGGGGATCAGTTAAAACTTTTAGTAAAAATTAAAAACACGAATAAAAAAGATAATATTAATATAATAAAGAAACAGCTTAATTTCAAAATAACGACAACACAACTTATATTATATTATTATTGAAACTTAAAAATAATACCTTTAACTTAAAAATACATTTTTTAAAATTTAAATTAGTTGACTGACCACTTTGAAGCTCGCATATGTTGTGAAATATTCGCGATGCGCGCAGCTGCGCTTTGCAAATGAACACGTGTTCACAGTTTCAATTCTATTTTTAGAAAGTCCCGTTAGATATCTAGAAAGAACCGGTTTGCTATGAAGAAGTTTGGTCAGTTAGTAAACAATATTTTTGTAAGGAGTGGTCCGGCTATTTTACACATTTATTGATCAATACATTGTTGCCCCAGACGAAGACTTTCCGCACCATAAAAGCTGTTCGCTCATATCATTTAGTAAGCAATATTTTTTGTAAGGACTGGTCCCGTCTATTCTACACATTCATACATTGTTTAATAGAAGAACTTTTTATTTTATTTTTATGTGTCAGACGTCGCAAAATATTATAAGCGTTAGCAGAACTAATGAGTAATCAAGTATTTTGTTGTTTTGCTGAATGTATTCCTGTGTTATTTATTATGCTGTGCCCAATGGTTAATTTCCGATTGCAAAAAATACCATTTTTCAATACATTTCACTAAAAAAAAAACATTTTAGTAAGAAAAAACATTTTTTATAACTTTTTTGTTAAAAACATAAGCTTGAACCAATTTAATTTGCTTTGCTCAGTTTTTTCGGTAAAATGATTAATTTTTCAGACGTCGCAAAATATTATAGGCGTTAGCAGAACTATTAACTAATCAGTAATCAAGCATTATGTTGTTATACTGAATGTATTCCTGTGTTATTTATTATTGTTCGGCCTTAATTTTTTTTTAATGATACGAAAAATGTAAGATACCCCTTACCCTTACTTACTCAGGTTCAAATTTCAATTTTTAATTTTAAAAGTCATAACATTTAATTGCGGCCTTCTGCTGTATTTAATCCAATACAAAATTTCAAGCTTTTATAGCTTCCGAGATCCCAGCGTTCATACGAACGGACAGAAGACAAGAAGCCAGTCAATAAAAAAACATTATTAAACATGTTACTCGTAAAGTAAAACAGAAAGTATGTAAGAAGTAAAAGGATCCATCTATGACTGTTGTTGCTACAGTTTTTATGATAGAAAACAATTTTAAATGGCCTAAAACGGTGTCTGTCGCTCACAGAAATAGCAATGGATGACGCTTTACAATATCGCTTGGCTGCTTATATATCTCCCTTTTGCTCCCCTAAACTGCAAAACGAGTATCTTATAGTCGAGGCACTGGACTATAGCCTCTTGTCTTTTTCTATACATATAAAGGAAATGTAGAATTTGAGCTTTACACTAAGAATACAAAAATATGAATTCTGTGGTCTGTGTGTTAAATAACGCCCCACAAATTATAGAGGCAATTATATATGGTGTACTGCCGGCTATTAGACTCTGCGAATTAGCTCATAAAAACGGCATGGCAAAGAGAGTTCGTAAAGTGAGAAGTTGGAAGATGAGAGTTTGAAGAAAGATAGTTTGGAGAAAGATAGTTTGGAGAACGATAAGTTGGAGAAAGGGTGTTTGGAAAACGAGGGGTTTGAGAGAGAGAGATAGTGGAGACTTCGAGGGGATAGTGAGGGTGCCGTGCACATAAGGATATAACATAAGGCTCCAGCCTTAAGACTATGTCGTGGATGGTGGACCAGGAGAAGAAGTGCCACAGGAGGATCAGAAGGGCGGCACCGAGACCTAGGGTTCCGGAGGCTTTGGGTTGAGGACAATATGGTCAATTAACTAAATCGTTGGTAGCAGCGCCGTGGGAAGCTGTGCGATTCTGCGCAAAGTCAAGGAAGTAAGTATAGACTACACCTACTTGGTGTTGATTTTCAAATGAGTTTATAAAGAAATGATTGAATATTGTTGTAGTCGATCAGTCTGGTTGGGTGTGATGGTGCGACCTTCAAGAAAACTAAGCTGCCTAGCCACAGTTCGTTCTTACATTTTAGAAATATTACTTAGCTTGGCAATCGGTTTTTAATTAGAGGCAAATAAACGGGGAATGGTTACCAAGCCAGGTACCACATGAAATACAGTGATCATCTCTTCTTATGGAGGCCGCCAAGCACGGCATGGAGGCAACGAGAGACAACCCCCACATGGACCCTCAGAAGGCCAGATAAAAGAATGTCGAGAGACACTATGATCGAGTATGTCGTAATCAACGCCAGCTTTCAGCTGCGACTGCCGTAGAGTGGATGTCAGAAACGTCAATTGCGGTCAACGAGCAAGAAATGGCTAGCGAGCTTAGCCACAGAAATATGAGCTGAACTAACTTTATCGAAGAGAAGCAGCAGTTTTATGCAGCGCTGATAAATATTAGGAAAATTTAGAAAACCACAATAGACAACGGGCAAGCTGTGTTAGCAAAAAACTGTGGAACAAGAAAAGCTTTTTAGCTGGGTCTGCGGCAGAGTGGGCGTCAGAAACGTCATTTTGTCAACGAGCAAGAAATGGCTAGCGATCATAACATAACTTTGGTTGGTGGCAACGGAAAGTACTCAATTACCGATATTTTATAACAACAGTCACACCTATCAAGGCCATTGATATGCTCTAATCGCAGAACTCTCTAAAAAATTATTTTTAAATGCGTTTTTTTTTATAATTTATTTTTCATAAGCTTCTCCCCTAGGGTACTAACAATAAGTGTATCAAATCTTAAATTAATTATTCTAACTAACAGCCATATGGCTGGTATTGTGCTAAAGGGGGCCCGAAAGTTATTGCTGGCTTGGCAGGTCGTTGCGTTGTATGCGCGGGATCGATTGGAAGCCTTGCAAGGCGATTGGGGTGAACAGTGTGTTTTTCATTGTAGCACGTTTTTTTATTGTCTATTTCGTCTGTCTTCGTTTTTACTGCTCGCGTTCAGCGTACTATTCAATAATAGTGAAGGGCATGTTTGCCTGTTGAGAGTAAACGTTATGTGTTTACATTTTTGGCTTGCTGTGTTGTGGCTCGGTCTGAGCACCTTGAGCGACCTAAAATTGCAGTGTCGTCAGCAAATGTAGATGTTGCTAGCTGATTGTCCGTAGGAATCTTCGCTGTGCAGGGGCAGTGTAGGCTGGGTTCCGTTCGGGACCCCGGCTTTGTAGTCATCGGATCTTGTTGTGTTCGATCGATTGCTTGAGATACATCGAGAAATATTGCGCTGCAGTATTCCCATTGATGTTATTTTATTAACTTTTTCGATTGTTCCTTGGTTTTGACGAAACCCATATTGATGAGCCGGGATAACATTGTGTGCTTCTAGATGTGTGGGTAAGAAGGCATTTTTCAAACAACTTAGACATACACGATAATAAACCAATTGGTATGTAGGATGAAAGAATTGTGGGGTCTTTTTCGGACTTTGGCATCATATTAATGATACATTTCTTCATTTTTTTCGGACAGTAGCCGATTCTTACGATCTCATTGAAGAGCTTACAAATAGTCTCAAAAACAGAGTTTGGGAGTTCAATTAACATTTTTGGATTAATTTGGTCACTGCCAGGGGCCTCTTTCGGTTGCAGTTCCCCAATGACTTTCGCATTGTTGGTAGAGAAATGGAATTAGATTCCATATGTGAAGGGACAAATAACCAGTTGCAGGGTTCGGCTGGAAGACGTTTTTGACATATTGCCTTATAATATTGGGAAGATAGTATTTTATATTTTTAAGAATTTCGAATTAAATAAAATAAAAATCTGACTACTCTAACATATAGACGTCAAAAAAATTGTCTAAAAATTATATCATTCTATTTTTAGACAATTTTTTTGACGTCTATATTCCTTAAAAATTTCACATGGTGTTACTAAAGTTGATTATTTCCTATAAATACAAGGGTATACAAACTTCGTCTTGGCGAATTTAATTTCCTTTGTTGTTTCATATTATTTTCCCACTAATTTTCCAATCGTTCCTATGGCAACTATATGATATAGTCGTCCGGTTTTGATACAATTTAATTAAATATTCAAAACCAATTAAAAAATGTTATTTCCAAGCAGAGGAGATAATATGTTAAAAAACACCAAAGATATATTTTTTTCATATTATTTTCCGACTAATTTTCCGATCGTTCCTATGGCAGCTATATGGGAAGTTGTCCGATTTTGATGAAATGAAATTCGATTTTTAAATCCAATTTAAAAATGTTATTTCCAAGCGTTAGGTTATATGTTAAAAGCACCTAAGATATAATTTTTTTTTTTTAATTTTTCCCCCGATAGTTCCTATAGACGATAAAAGATATAGTTGTCCGATCCGGCTGGTTACTACCTGCTATAGAAAAAAGACTTTTGGGAAAGTTTCAGCCCGATATCCTGAAAACAGTGAGAGTAGTTTGCGTAGAAACGGACATGGCTAGATCGAATAGAATATATATACTTTATGGGGTCGGAATCGTCCCCTCACTGCGTTGCAAACTTCTGACTGAAATCATTATACCCTCTGCAAGGGTATAAAAATTGGACATATCGCCCGACTATGTCCTATAGCTACCATACAAAATGTCGGACCAAATTTCAAATGCGTTTCTATTTTTAGTTTCAAACTCTTTTATTTAAATATTATTACATTTAAATAATATTAATAGAGATATTAATCTGTTAGTTTGGATTATTATGTGTAAGATTTATGAAAAAATACAACAATAATAATAAACAAAAATAAAAATTATACCAAAAGAAAAGCAAATTTTAAGAAAATAAATGATGTATTTAATTTAAGTCATCGAGTAGTTTTAATGCTGATGTTGATAAAACTGACTTTTTTGATTGGGCAATCTTTCTTTGGCCAGCAACATAGGGATCTGAGCTCAGAAGTAATAAATGCATCAAATCTGTGTTTGTGTCAATTCGAGAAGTCCTCTTCTGATAATTCTCCAATCGGCACAAGTGCATAAGTGCTAATTTCGGATTTAAAAAAAAAACGTTCTGGCGGTATTGCCATCATTTGACGGGCCACTTCCTCCACTCCTAGCTGTATACACAATAATTCACATTCGTATGCGAAAATCATTCTGCATTTGGGATTTTCTTGTCGAAAGTATTTGTTTTCTTTCTGAAGTATTAACTCTCCAGCTCTTCAGGTCGAGTCTTTACAATATATGCAAAAAGTATTCAAAAAAACGAATATAGGGGTGTAATGGAGACAGTTCAAATTCAAAGCGTGATTCATGAACCTTATTTTTCAAACAATTTTCCAAATCGTTTATCTGTGTCGGCTTCGCCTCACATATGTAAATCTGACGTGTGACTTAGCGCACTACAAATTTTTACCATCAACCATGGTCAACTGCAAGCTGTGTTTCTTTAGCGGACACGTTACATGGCGTAACATTCAACACTTCAATCTTAGCTTTGAATATGGTACTTTATCCGTTATATCCGTTTCTTTTGCAATTGAAATCTTAATGATCTGCAGTATAATGTAGACGAAGCTAGCGGATTCTTCCAAATTATTTTTTTATCTTTTGGATCATTTTCAATGTTGTTGTTTAAAGTTGTAAGGGCAAAGATAATGTCACAAAAGACTAAAACAGCTCACACGAGGTCTTTGAGTTTACAGAGCTTCGAATAAGAAAATATTGATGCTTGCTTAACTTTGCCTCTATAAGAAACGATAGAAATTCATTGATGCTACATTTAAAAGATGCACGATCGTAAGTCACAAGCTGCAGATTCATTAGTTATTGAAAGCTCAGCAATTCTTCGTCTCTAAGATCTTTTTGATGACTCACTAAAGTAGCTTAGCAGTTTCGATCATTTCTTGTGGCTTGCTTAGAGTGCAAATGTAAGAACTGATGCTTTTTTCCGATATAGTCAGCTAATAGTCAGCTATCAAATTAAATTAATAAAGAAATAACGCTATACAAATAAAAATTTGAACCTAAATAACAATAAAACACTAAATACGAACACAAAGACACAGCAGATCTACAATGAAAGACAGCTGCTTTGACCTTGAAGAAAAAAATATACGATGTAGTATATGGTTGATTATGCACATATCTGCAAATGGCTGCAGCTAGCTTTAACTTTTTTTGATACCTTAAGATATTGACAAATACACTGAATAAAAAATAAATCGGGGCATCTTGGGGGATCAGTTAAAACTTTTAGTAAAAATTAAAAACACGAATAAAAAAGATAATATTAATATAATAAAGAAACAGCTTAATTTCAAAATAACGACAACACAACTTATATTATATTATTATTGAAACTTAAAAATAATACCTTTAACTTAAAAATACATTTTTTAAAATTTAAATTAGTTGACTGACCACTTTGAAGCTCGCATATGTTGTGAAATATTCGCGATGCGCGCAGCTGCGCTTTGCAAATGAACACGTGTTCACAGTTTCAATTCTATTTTTAGAAAGTCCCGTTAGATATCTAGAAAGAACCGGTTTGCTATGAAGAAGTTTGGTCAGTTAGTAAACAATATTTTTGTAAGGAGTGGTCCGGCTATTTTACACATTTATTGATCAATACATTGTTGCCCCAGACGAAGACTTTCCGCACCATAAAAGCTGTTCGCTCATATCATTTAGTAAGCAATATTTTTTGTAAGGACTGGTCCCGTCTATTCTACACATTCATACATTGTTTAATAGAAGAACTTTTTATTTTATTTTTATGTGTCAGACGTCGCAAAATATTATAAGCGTTAGCAGAACTAATGAGTAATCAAGTATTTTGTTGTTTTGCTGAATGTATTCCTGTGTTATTTATTATGCTGTGCCCAATGGTTAATTTCCGATTGCAAAAAATACAATTTTTCAATACATTTCACTAAAAAAAAAACATTTTAGTAAGAAAAAACATTTTTTATAACTTTTTTGTTAAAAACATAAGCTTGAACCAATTTAATTTGCTTTGCTCAGTTTTTTCGGTAAAATGATTAATTTTTCAGACGTCGCAAAATATTATAGGCGTTAGCAGAACTATTAACTAATCAGTAATCAAGCATTATGTTGTTATACTGAATGTATTCCTGTGTTATTTATTATTGTTCGGCCTTAACTTTTTTTTAATGATACGAAAAATGTAAGATACCCCTTACCCTTACTTACTCAGGTTCAAATTTCAATTTTTAATTTTAAAAGTCATAACATTTAATTGCGGCCTTCTGCTGTATTTAATCCAATACAAAATTTCAAGCTTTTATAGCTTCCGAGATCCCAGCGTTCATACGAACGGACAGAAGACAAGAAGCCAGTCAATAAAAAAACATTATTAAACATGTTACTCGTAAAGTAAAACAGAAAGTATGTAAGAAGTAAAAGGATCCATCTATGACTGTTGTTGCTACAGTTTTTATGATAGAAAACAATTTTAAATGGCCTAAAACGGTGTCTGTCGCCCACAGAAATAGCAATGGATGACGCTTTACAATATCGCTTGGCTGCTTATATATCTCCCTTTTGCTCCCCTAAACTGCAAAACGAGTATCTTATAGTCGAGGCACTGGACTATAGCCTCTTGTCTTTTTCTATACATATAAAGGAAATGTAGAATTTGAGCTTTACACTAAGAATACAAAAATATGAATTCTGTGGTCTGTGTGTTAAATAACGCCCCACAAATTATAGAGGCAATTATATAGGGTGTACTTCCGGCTATTAGACTCTCTGCGAATTAGCTCATAAAAACGGCATGGCAAAGAGAGTTCGTAAAGTGAGAAGTTGGAAGATGAGAGTTTGAAGAAAGATAGTTTGGAGAACGATAAGTTGGAGAAAGGGTGTTTGGAAAACGAGGGGTTTGAGAGAGAGAGATAGTGGAGACTTCGAGGGGATAGTGAGGGTGCCGTGCACATAAGGATATAACATAAGGCTCCAGCCTTAAGACTATGTCGTGGATGGTGGACCAGGAGAAGAAGTGCCACAAGAGGATCAGAAGGGCGGAACCGAGACCTAGGGTACAGGAGGCTTTGGGTTGAGGACAATATGGTCAAACAGGACAAAAATTAACTGAGTCGTTGGTAGCAGCGCCGTGGGAAGCTGTGCGATTCTGCGCAAAGTCGAGGAAGTAAGTATAGACTACACCTACTTGGTGTTGATTTTCAAATGAGTTTATAAAGAAATGATTGAATATTGTTGTAGTCGATCAGTCTGGTTGGGTGTGATGGTGCGACCTTCAAGAAAACTAAGCTGCCTAGCCACAGTTCGTTCTTACATTTTAGAAATATTACTTAGCTTGGCAATCGGTTTTTAGTTAGAGGCAAATAAACGGGGAATGGTTACCAAGCCAGGTACCAGATGAAATACAGTGATCATCTCTTCTTATGGAGGCCGTCAAGCACCGCATGGAGGCAACGAGAGACAACCCACACATGGACCCTCAGAGGGCCAGATAAAAGAATGTCGAGAGACACTATGATCGAGTATGTCGTAATCAACGCCAGCTTTCAGCTGCGACTGCCGTAGAGTGGATGTCAGAAACGTCAATTGCGGTCAACGAGCAAGAAATGGCTAGCGAGCTTAGCCACAGAAATATGATCTGAACTAACTTTATCGAAGAGAAGCAGCAGTTTTATGCAGCACTGATAAATATTAGGAAAATTTAGAAAGCCACAATAGACAACGGGCAAGCTGTGTTAGCAAAAAACTGTGGAACAAGAAAAGCTTTTTAGCTGGGTCTCCGGCAGAGTGGGTGTCAGAAACGTCATTTTGTCAACGAGCAAAAAATTTGGTTGGTGGCAACGGAAAGTACTCAATTACCGATATTTTATAAGAACAGTCACACCTATCAAGGCCTTTCGAGGACACAGCACCAATGTCAATGAAAAGTCATAGCGTCGCTATAAAATAACAAATTAGAAGAACGTTTTTACTCGAAAAGAGCCATCATTAGCTGATCCTCAAAAGTAAAACGGTGGAGAATGGAAGATAGCAGCTGATTCAACTGTACCTTTGCACAGTCCCATCACACTCGATTGCCTTTACTAAAATTACCCAATATCGATGGAAAATACAGCAACTGCAGTCGATGTATTGGACAACTGTGCTTCCTGTAAGTAAGTACGAGCTGTCCTCTACCCAGGATCAGAGATCAGCATCATCACCGAAAAATTGGCCAAGCATCTCCAGCTTACCAGTATTCGGTAGCGTTATGAGATCTGTGACATTGCTGATTGCATAAATACGCAAAATCCATCACTCAAAGCCGGCCCGAGAACATTGCTAAAACTAGCTAATGAAAGCTTTCTATATTCTTAAAACCAAAAAATCAGAGTTATTTATCGTTCAAAATTTTCTCTATTATAAAAATTCCTTGCTTGCCAGATATCGTTTTTTGTATCTAGAGAAGCGTCTCCTTAGCTGAAAGACGTGTATGCCAGTTTTCTTGCTTAACCACATTCAGGTTAGAGATCATGTTGATGTCTCCCAGCCACACTACTTTATACACACTAGTTAAGCTACAACATCGAGAAACCGTTCCCTCAAATATATTGTTATGGTTGGCGCAAGTTCAACAAGCGCTCTAAATAACACTCATCTTATCTCGCATTCATTGATATGCTCTAATCGCAGAACTCTCTAAAAAATTATTTTTAAATGCGTTTTTTTATAATTTATTTTTCATAAACTTCTCTCCTAGGGTACTAACAATAAGTGTATCAAATCTTAAATTAATTATTCTAACTAACAGCCATATGGCTGGTATTGTGCTAAAGGGGGCCCGGAAGTTATTGCTGGCTTGGCAGGTCGTTGCGTTGTATGCGGGATCGATTGGAAACCCAATCGCCTCGCAAGGCGATTGGGGTGAACAGTGTGCTTTTTATTGTAGCACGTTTTTTTATTGTCTATTTCGTCTGTCTTCGTTTTTACTGCTCGCGCTCCCTCAAAGCTGAGTGCCATATGTAGAGCAAAACCATGTAGTCCAGACGCAGGGGCGAACAAACTTTAAGAATCCAGTGGAAGCTGCTGGCTTTTAGTTTGCGCTTCTTGCGTTCGATGTGTATTCTCCGCTTAGAAACGTTACTTTGTTGACTTTGGAAATCTGCGTACTATTCAATAATAGTGAAGGGCATGTTTGCCTGTTGAGATTAAACGTTATGTGTTTACATTTTTGGCTTGCTGTGTTGTGGCTCGGTCTGAGCACCTTGAGCGACCTAAAATTGCAGTGTCGTCAGCAAATGTAGATGTTGCTAGCTGATTGTCCGTAGGAATCTTCGCTGTGCAGGGGCAGTGTAGGCTGGGTTCCTTTCGGGACCCCGGCTTTGTAGTCATCGGATCTTGTTGTGTTCGATCGATTGCTTGAGATACATCGAGAAATATTGCGCTGCAGTATTCCCATTGATGTTATTTTGTTAACTTTTTCGATTGTTCCTTGGTTTTGACGAAACCCATATTGATGAGCCGGGATAACATTGTGTGCTTCTAGATGTGCGGGTTAGAAGGCATTTTTCAAACAACTTAGACATACACGATAATAAACTAATTGGTGTGTAGGATGAAAGAATTGTGGTGTTGATAATACATTTTTTCATTTTTTTCGGACAGTAGCCGATTCTTAGGATCTCATTGAAGAGCTTACAAATAGTCTCAAAAACAGAGTTTGGGAGTTCAATTAACATTTTTGGATTAATTTGGTTACTGCCAGGGGCCTCTTTCGGTTGCAGTTACCCAATGACTTTCGCATTGTTGGTAGAGAAATGAATTTAGATTCCATATGTTAAGGGACACATAACCAGTTGCAGGGTTCGGCTGACGTTTTGACATATTGCCTTATAATATTGGGAAGATAGTATTTTATATTTTTAAGAATTTCGAATTCAATAAAATAAAAATCTGACTACTCTAACATATAGACGTCAAAAAAATTGTCTAAAAATAGAATGATATAATTTTTTTTTAATATCACTGAAGTAAGCAACATTCCTTAAAAATTTCACATGGTGTTACTAAAGTTGATTATTTCTTATAAATACAAGGGTATACAAACTTCGTCTTGGCGAATTTAACTTCCTTTTTTGTTTCATATTATTTTCCCACTAATTTTCCAATCGTTCCTATGGCAACTATATGATATAGTCGTCTGGTTTTGATACAATTTAATTCAAAATTCAAAACCAATTAAAAAGTGTTATTTCCAAGCATAGGAGATAATATGTTAAAAAACACCAAAGATATATTTTTTTCATATTATTTTCCGACTAATTTTCTGATCGTTCCCAGCTATATGGGAAGTCGTCCGATTTTGATGAAATGAAATTCGATTTTTAAATCCAATTTAAAAATGTTATTTCCAAGCGTTAGGTTATATGTTAAAAAACACCTAAGATATATTTTTTTTTTTTAATTTTTCCCCCGATAGTTCCTATAGACGATAAAAGATATAGTTGTCCGATCCGGCTGGTTACTACCTGCTATAGAAAAAAGACTTTTGGGAAAGTTTCAGCCCGATATCCTTAAAACAGTGAGAGTAGTTTGCGTAGAAACGGACATGGCTAGATCGAATAGTATATATATACTTTATGGGGTCGGAATCGTCCCCTCACTGCGTTGCAAACTTCTGACTGAAATCATTATACCCTCTGCAAGGGTATAAAAATTGGACATATCGCCCGACTATATCCTATAGCTACCATACAAAATGTCGGACCAAATTTCAAACGCGTTTCTATTTTTAGTTTCAAACTCTTTTATTTAAATATTATTACATTTAAATAATATTAATAGAGATATTAATCTGTTAGTTTGGATTATTATGTGTAAGATTTATGAAAAAATACAACAATAATAATAAACAAAAATAAAAATTATACCAAAAGAAAAGCAAATTTTAAGAAAATAAATGATAACAGGATGTATTTAATTTAAGTCATCGGGTAGTTTTAATACTGATGTTGATAAAACTGACTTTTTTGATTGGGCAATCTTTCTTTGGCCAGCAACATAGGGATCTGAGCTCAGAAGTAATAAATGCATCAAATCTGTGTTTGTGTCAATCCGAGAAGTCCTCTTCAGATAATTCTTCAATCGGCACAAGTGCATAAGTGCTACCGTTCTGGCGGTCTTGCCATCATTTGACAGGCCACTTCCTCCACTCCTAGCTGTATACACAATAATTCACATTCGGATGCGAAAATCATTCTGCAATTGGTATTTTCTTGTCGAAAGTATTAGTTTTCCTTCTGAGGTATTATCTCTCCAGCTCTTCAGGTCGAGTACAAAATATGCAAAAAGTATTAAAAAAAACGAATATAGGCGTGTAATGGAGACAGTTCAAATTCAAAGCGTGATTCATGAACCTTCTTTTTCAAACAATTTTCCAAATCGTTTATCTGTGTCGGCTTCGCCTCACATATGTAAATCTGACGTGTTACTTAGCGCACTAAAAATTTTTACAATCAACCATGGTCAACTGCAAGCTGTGTTTCTTTAGCGGACACGTTACATGGCGTGACATTCAACACTTCAATCTTAGCTTTGAATATGGTACTTTATCCGTTATATCCGTTTCTTTTGCAATTGAAATATTAATGATCTGCAGTATCATGCAGACGAAGCTAGCGGATTCTTCCAAATTATTTTTTTATCTTTTGGATCATTTTCAATGTTGTTGTTTAAAGTTGTAAGGCCAAAGATAATGTCACAAAAGACTAAAACAGCTCACACGAGGTCTTTGAGTTCACAGAGCCTCGAATAAGAAAATATTGATGCTTGCTTAACTTTGCCTCTATGAGAAACGATAGAAATTCAAACCTTTGAACCTAAATAACAATAAAACACTAAATACGAACACAAAGACACAGCAGATCTACAATGAAAGACAGCTGCTTTGACCTTGAAGAAAAAAATATACGATGTAGTATATGGTTGATTATGCACATATCTGCAAATGGCTGCAGCTTTTTGATACCTTAAGATATTGACAAATACACTGAATAAAAAATAAATCGGGGCATCTTGGGGGATCAGTTAAAACTTTTAGTAAAAATTAAAAACACGAATAAAAAAGATAATATTAATATAATAAAGAAACAGCTTAATTTCAAAAAAACGACAACACAACTTATATTATATTATTATTGAATCTTAAAAATAATACCTTTAACTTAAAAATACATTTTTTAAAATTTAAATTAGTTGACTGACCACTTTGAAGCTCGCATATGTTGTGAAATATTCGCGATGCGCGCAGCTGCGCTTTGCAAATGAACACGTGTTCACAGTTTCAATTCTATTTTTAGAAAGTCCCGTTAGATATCTAGAAAGAACCGGTTTGCTAAAAGTCATAACATTTAATTGCGGCGTTCTGCTGTATTTAATCCAATCCAAAATTTCAAGCTTTTATAGCTTCCGAGATCCCAGCGTTCATACGAACGGACAGAAGACAAGAAGCCAGTCAATAAAAAAACATTATTAAACATGTTACTCGTAAAGTAAAACAGAAAGTATGTAAGAAGTAAAAGGATCCATCTATGACTGTTGTTGCTACAGTTTTTATGATAGAAAACAATTTTAAATGGCCTAAAACGGTGTCTGTCGCTCACAGAAATAGCAATGGATGACGCTTTACAATATCGCTTGGCTGCTTATATATCTCCCTTTTGCTCCCCTAAACTGCAAAACGAGTATCTTATAGTCGAGGCACTGGACTATAGCCTCTTGTCTTTTTCTATACATATAAAGGAAATGTAGAATTTGAGCTTTACACTAAGAATACAAAAATATGAATTCTGTGGTCTGTGTGTTAAATAACGCCCCACAAATTATAGAGGCAATTATATAGGGTGTACTTCCGGCTATTAGACTCTCTGCGAATTAGCTCATAAAAACGGCATGGCAAAGAGAGTTCGTAAAGTGAGAAGTTGGAAGATGAGAGTTTGAAGAAAGATAGTTTGGAGAAAGATAGTTTGGAGAACGATAAGTTGGAGAAAGGGTGTTTGGAAAACGAGGGGTTTGAGAGAGAGAGATAGTGGAGACTTCGAGGGGATAGTGAGGGTGCCGTGCACATAAGCCTTAAGACTATGTCGTGGATGGTATCGAAGAGAAGCAGCAGTTTTATGCAGCGCTGATAAATATTAGGAAAATTTAGAAAACCACAATAGACAACGGGCAAGCTGTGTTAGCAAAAAACTGTGGAACAAGAAAAGCTTTTTAGCTGGGTCTCCGGCAGAGTGGGTGTCAGAAACGTCATTTTGTCAACGAGCAAGAAATGGCTAGCGATCATAACATAACTTTGGTTGGTGGCAACGGAAAGTACTCAATTACCGATATTTTATAAGAACAGTCACACCTATCAAGGCCTTTCGAGGACACAGCACCAATGCCAATGAAAAGTCATAGCGTCGCTATAAAATAACAAATTAGAAGAACGTTTTTACTCGACAAGAGCCATCATTAGCTGATCCTCAAAAGTAAAACGGTGGAGAATGGAAGATAGCAGCTGATTCAACTGTACCTTTGCACAGTCCCATCACACTCGATTGCCTTTACTAAAATTACCCAATATCGATGGAAAATACAGCAACTGCAGTCGATGTATTGGACAACTGTGGTTCCTGTAAGTAAGTACGAGCTGTCCTCTACCCAGGATCAGAGATCAGCATCATCACCGAAAAATTGGCCAAGCATCTCCAGCTTACCAGTATTCGGTAGCGTTATGAGATCTGTGGCATTGCTGATTGCATAAATACGCAAAATCCATCACTCAAAGCCGGCCCGAGAACATTGCTAAAACTAGCTAATGAAAGCTTTCTATATTCTTAAAACCAAAAAATCAGAGTTATTTATCGTTCAAAATTTTCTGTATTATAAAAATTCCTTGCTTGCCAGATATCGTTTTTTGTATCTAGAGAAGCGTCTCCTTAGCTGAAAGACGTGTATGCCAGTTTTCTTGCTTAACCACATTCAGGTTAGAGATCATGTTGATGTCTCCCAGCCACACTACTTTATACACACTAGTTAAGCTACAACATCGAGAAACCGTTCCCTCAAATATATTGTTATGGTTGGCGCAAGTTCAACAAGCGCTCTAAATAACACTCATCTTATCTCGGATTCATTGATATGCTCTAATCGCAGAACTCTCTAAAAAATTATTTTTAAATGCGTTTTTTTTTATAATTTATTTTTCATAAGCTTCTCCCCTAGGGTACTAACAATAAGTGTATCAAATCTTAAATTAATTATTCTAACTAACAGCCATATGGCTGGTATTGTGCTAAATGGGGCCCGAAAGTTATTGCTGGCTTGGCAGGTCGTTGCGTTGTATGCGCGGGATCGATTGGAAGCCTTGCAAGGCGATTGGGGTGAACAGTTTGTTTTTCATTGTAGCACGTTTTTTTATTGTCTATTTCGTCTGTCTTCGTTTTTACTGCTCGCGTTCAGCGTACTATTCAATAATAGTGAAGGGCTCAGTTAAAACTTTTAGTAAAAATTAAAAACACGAATAAAAAAATAATATTAATATAATAAAGAAACAGCTTAATTTCAAAAAAACCACAACACAACTTATATTATATTATTATTGAAACTTAAAAATAATACCTTTAACTTAAAAATACATTTTTTAAAATTTAAATTAGTTGACTGACCACTTTGAAGCTCGCATATGTTGTGAAATATTCGCGATGCGCGCAGCTGCGCTTTGCAAATGAACACGTGTTCACAGTTTCAATTCTATTTTTAGAAAGTCCCGTTAGATATCTAGAAAGAACCGGTTTGCTAAAAGTCATAACATTTAATTGCGGCCTTCTGCTGTATTTAATCCAATCCAAAATTTCAAGCTTTTATAGCTTCCGAGATCCCAGCGTTCATACGAACGGACAGAAGACAAGAAGCCAGTCAATAAAAAAACATTATTAAACATGTTACTCGTAAAGTAAAACAGAAAGTATGTAAGAAGTAAAAGGATCCATCTATGACTGTTGTTGCTACAGTTTTTATGATAGAAAACAATTTTAAATGGCCTAAAACGGTGTCTGTCGCCCACAGAAATAGCAATGGATGACGCTTTACAATATCGCTTGGCTGCTTATATATCTCCCTTTTGCTCCCCTAAACTGCAAAACGAGTATCTTATAGTCGAGGCACTGGACTATAGCCTCTTGTCTTTTTCTATACATATAAAGGAAATGTAGAATTTGAGCTTTACACTAAGAATACAAAAATATGAATTCTGTGGTCTGTGTGTTAAATAACGCCCCACAAATTATAGAGGCAATTATATAGGGTGTACTTCCGGCTATTAGACTCTCTGCGAATTAGCTCATAAAAACGGCATGGCAAAGAGAGTTCGTAAAGTGAGAAGTTGGAAGATGAGAGTTTGAAGAAAGATAGTTTGGAGAAAGATAGTTTGGAGAACGATAAGTTGGAGAAAGGGTGTTTGGAAAACGAGGGGTTTGAGAGAGAGAGATAGTGGAGACTTCGAGGGGATAGTGAGGGTGCCGTGCACATAAGCCTTAAGACTATGTCGTGGATGGTATCGAAGAGAAGCAGCAGTTTTATGCAGCGCTGATAAATATTAGGAAAATTTAGAAAACCACAATAGACAACGGGCAAGCTGTGTTAGCAAAAAACTGTGGAACAAGAAAAGCTTTTTAGCTGGGTCTCCGGCAGAGTGGGTGTCAGAAACGTCATTTTGTCAACGAGCAAGAAATGGCTAGCGATCATAACATAACTTTGGTTGGTGGCAACGGAAAGTACTCAATTACCGATATTTTATAACAACAGTCACACCTATCAAGGCCTTTCGAGGACACAGCACCAATGTCAATGAAAAGTCATAGCGTCGCTATAAAATAACAAATTAGAAGAACGTTTTTACTCGAAAAGAGCCATCATTAGCTGATCCTCAAATGTAAAACGGTGGAGAATGGAAGATAGCAGCTGATTCAACTGTACCTTTGCACAGTCCCATCACACTGGATTGCCTTTACTAAAATTACCCAATATCGATGGAAAATACAGCAACTGCAGTCGATGTATTGGACAACTGTGGTTCCTGTAAGTAAGTACGAGCTGTCCTCTACCCAGGATCAGAGATTAGCATCATCACCGAAAAATTGGCCAAGCATCTCCAGCTTACCAGTATTCGGTAGCGTTATGAGATCTGTGGCATTGCTGATTGCATAAATACGCAAAATCCATCACTCAAAGCCGGCCCGAGAGCATTGCTAAAACTAGCTAATGAAAGCTTTCTATATTCTTAAAACCAAAAAATCAGAATTGTTTATCGTTCCAAATTTTCTCTATTATAAAAATTCCTTGCTTGCCAGATATCGTTTTTTGTATCTAGAGAAGCGTCTCCTTAGCTGAAAGACGTGTATGCCAGTTTTCTTGCTTAACCACATTCAGGTTAGAGATCATGTTGATGTCTCCCAGCCACACTACTTTATACACACTAGTTAAGCTACAACATCGAGAAACCGTTCCCTCAAATATATTGTTATGGTTGGCGCAAGTTCAACAAGCGCTCTAAATAACACTCATCTTATCTCGCATTCATTGATATGCTCTAATCGCAGAACTCTCTAAAAAATTATTTTTAAATGCGTTTTTTTATAATTTATTTTTCATAAACTTCTCTCCTAGGCTACTAACAATAAGTGTATCAAATCTTAAATTAATTATTCTAACAGCCATATGGCTGGTATTGTGCTAAAGGGGGCCCGGAAGTTATTGCTGGCTTGGCAAGTCGTTGCGTTGTATACGGGATCGATTGGAAACCCAATCGCCTTGCGCGGCGATTGGGGTGAACAGTGTGCTTTTTATTGTAGCACGTTTTGTTATTGTCTATTTCGTCTGTCTTCGTTTTTACTGCTCGCGTTCCCTCAAAGCTGAGTGCCATATGTAGAGCAAAACCTTGTAGTCCAGACGCAGGGGCGAACAAACTTTAAGAATCCAGTGGAAGCTGCTGGCTTTTAGTTTGCGCTTCTTGCGTTCGATGTGTATTCTCCGCTTAGAAACGTTACTTTGTTGACTTTGAAAATCTGCGTACTATTCAATAATAGTGAAGGGCATGTTTGCCTGTTGAGAGTAAACGTTATGTGTTTACATTTTTGGCTTGCTGTGTTGTGGCTCGGTCTGAGCACCTTGAGCGACCTAAAATTGCAGTGTCGTCAGCAAATGTAGATATTGCTAGCTGATTGTCCGTAGGAATCTTCGCTGTGCAGGGGCAGTGTAGGCTGGGTTCCTTTCGGGACCCCGGCTTTGTAGTCATCGGATCTTGTTGTGTTCGATCGATTGCTTGAGATACATCGAGAAATATTGCGCTGCAGTATTCCCATTGATGTTATTTTGTTAACTTTTTCAAAACCAAGGAACCTTGGTTTTGACGAAACCCATATTGATGAGCCGGGATAACATTGTGTGCTTCTAGATGTGCGGGTTAGAAGGCATTTTTCAAACAACTTAGACATACACGATAATAAAATAATTGGTGTGTAGGATGAAAGAATTGTGGGGTCTTTTTCGGACTTTGGCATCATATTGATGATACATTTCTTCATTTTTTTCGGACAGTAGCCGATTCTTACGATCTCATTGAAGAGCTTACAAATAGTCTCAAAAACAGAGTTTGGGAGTTCAATTAACATTTTTGGATTAATTTGGTCACTGCCAGGGGCCTCTTTCGGTTGCAGTTCCCCAATGGCTTTCGCATTGTTGGTAGAGAAATGGATTCAGATTCCATATGTGAAGGGACAAATAACCAGTTGCAGGGTTCGGCTGGAAGACGTTTTTGACATATTGCCTTATAATATTGGGAAGATAGTATTTTATATTTTTAAGAATTTCGAATTTAGTAAAATAAAAATCTGACTACTCTAACATATAGACGTCAAAAAAATGGTCTAAAAAAAGAATGATATAATTTTTTTTTTAATATCACTGAAATAAGCAACATTCCTTAAAAATTTCACATGGTGTTACTAAAGTTGATTATTTTATATAAATACAAGGGTATACAAACTTCGTCTTGGCGAATTTAACTTCCTTTTTTGTTTCATATTATATTCCCACTAATTTTCCAATCGTTCCTATGGCAACTATATGATATAGTCGTGCGGTTTTGATACAATTTAATTCAAAATTCAAAACCAATTAAAAAATGTTATTTCCAAGCATAGGAGATGATAAATATTCGCGATGCGCGCAGCTGCGTTTTGCAAATGAACACGTGTTCACAGTTTCAATTCTATTTTTAGAAAGTCCCGTTAGATATCTAGAAAGAACCGGTTTGCTATGAAGAAGTTTGGTCAGTTAGTAAGCAATATTTTTGTAAGGAGTGGTCCGGCTATTTTACACATTTATTGATCAATACATTGTTGCCCCAGACGAAGACTTTCCGCACCATAAAAGCTGTTCGATCATATCATTTAGTAAGCAATATTTTTTGTAAGGACTGGTCCCGTCTATTCTACACATTCATACATTGTTTAATAGAACAACTTTTTATTTTATTTTTATGTGTCAGACGTCGCAAAATTTTATAAGCGTTAGCAGAACTAATGAGTAATCAAGTATTTTGTTGTTTTACTGAATGTATTCCTGTGATATTTATTATGCTGTGCCCAATGGTTAATTTCCGATTGCAAAAAATACCATTTTTCAATACATTTCACTAAAAAAAAACATTTTAGTAAGAAAAAACATTTTTTATAACTTTATTGTTAAAAACATAAGCTTGAACCAATTTAATTTGCTTTGCTCAGTTTTTTCGGTAAAATGATTAATTTTTCAGACGTCGCAAAATATCATATGCGTTAGCAGAACTATTTACTAATCAGTATTATGTTGTTTTACTCAATGTATTCCTGTGTTATTTATTATTGTTCGGCCTTAACTTTTTTTTAATGATACGAAAAGTGTAAGATACCCCTTACTCCTTACTCAGGTTCAAATTTCAATTTTTAATTTTAAAAGTTATAACATTTAATTGCGGCCTTCCGCTGTATTTAATCCAATCCAAAATTTCAAGCTTTTATAGCTTCCGAGATCTCAGCGTTCATACGAACGGACAGAAGACAAAAAGCCAGTCAATAAAAAACATTATTAAACATGTTACTCGTAAAGTAAAACAGAAAGTATGTAAGAAGTAAAAGGATCCATCTATGACTGTTGTTGCTACAGTTTTTATGATAGAAAACAATTTTAAATGGCTTAAAACGGTGTCTGTCGCCCACAGAAATAGCAATGGATGACGCTTTACAATATCGCTTGGCTGCTTATATATCTCCCTTTTGCTCCCCTAAACTGCAAAACGAGTATCTTATAGTCGAGGCACTCGACTATAGCCTACCCTCTTGTCTTTTTCTATACATATAAAGGAAATGTAAAATTTGAGCTTTACACTAAGAATACAAAAATATGAATTTTGTGGTCTGTGTGTTAAAAAAGCCCCACAAATTATTGAGGCAATTATATATGGTGTACTGCCGGCTATTAGACTCTCTGCGAAATAGCTCGTAAAAACGGCATGGCAAAGAGAGTTCGTAAAGTGAGAAGTTGGAAGATGAGAGTTTGGAGAAAGATAGTTTGGAGAACGATAAGTTGGAGAAAGGGTGTTTGGAAAACGAGGGGTTTGAGAGAGAGAGATAGTGGAGACTTCGAGGGGATAGTGAGGGGTGCCGTGCACATAAGGATATAACATAAGGCTCCAGCCTTAAGACTATGTCGTGGATGGTGGACCAGGAGAAGAAGTGCCACAGGAGGATCAGAAGGGCGGCACCGAGACCTAGGGTTCCGGAGGCTTTGGGTTGAGGACAATATGGTCAATTAACTAAATCGTTGGTAGCAGCGCCGTGGGAAGCTGTGCGATTCTGCGCAAAGTCAAGGAAGTAAGTATAGACTACACCTACTTGGTGTTGATTTTCAAATGAGTTTATACAGAAACGATTGAATAATGTTGTAGTCGATCGTTCTGGTTGGGTGTGATGGTGCGACCTTCAAGAAAACTAAGCTGCCTAGCCACAGTTCGTTCTTACATTTTAGAAATATTACTTAGCTTGGCAATCGGTTTTTAATTAGAGGCAAATAAACGGGGAATGGTTACCAAGCCAGGTACCACATGAAATACAGTGATCATCTCTTCTTATGGAGGCCGCCAAGCACCGCATGGAGGCAACGAGAGACAACCCACACATGGACCCTCAGAGGGCCAGATAAAAGAATGTCGAGAGACACTATGATCGAGTATGTCGTAATCAACGCCAGCTTTCAGCTGCGACTGCCGTAGAGTGGATGTCAGAAACGTCAATTGCGGTCAACGAGCAAGAAATGGCTAGCGAGCTTAGCCACAGAAATATGATCTGAACTAACTTTATCGAAGAGAGGCAGCAGTTGGGTGTCAGAAACGTCATTTTGTCAACGAGCAAGAAATGGCTAGCGATCATAACATAACTTTGGTTGGTGGCAACGGAAAGTACTCAATTACCGATATTTTATAACAACAGTCACACCTATCAAGGCCTTTCGAGGACACAGCACCAATGTCAATGAAAAGTCATAGCGTCGCTATAAAATAACAAATTAGAAGAACGTTTTTATTCGAAAAGAGTCATCATTAGCTGATCCTCAAATGTAAAACGGTGGAGAATGGAAGATAGCAGCTGATTCAACTGTACCTTTGCACAGTCCCATCACACTCGATTGCCTTTACTAAAATTACCCAATATCGATGGAAAATACAGCAACTGCAGTCGATGTATTGGACAACTGTGGTTCCTGTAAGTAAGTACGAGCTGTCCTCTACCCAGGATCAGAGATCAGCATCATCACCGAAAAATTGGCCAAGCATCTCCAGCTTACCAGTATTCGGTAGCGTTATGAGATCTGTGGCATTGCTGATTGCATAAATACGCAAAATCCATCACTCAAAGCCGGCCCGAGAACATTGCTAAAACTAGCTAATGAAAGCTTTCTATATTCTTAAAACCAAAAAATCAGAGTTATTTATCGTTCAAAATTTTCTGTATTATAAAAATTCCTTGCTTGCCAGATATCGTTTTTTGTATCTAGAGAAGCGTCTCCTTAGCTGAAAGACGTGTATGCCAGTTTTCTTGCTTAACCACATTCAGGTTAGAGATCATGTTGATGTCTCCCAGCCACACTACTTTATACACACTAGTTAAGCTACAACATCGAGAAACCTTTCCCTCAAATATATTGTTATGGTTGTCGCAAGTTCAACAAGCGCTCTAAATAACACTCATCTTATCTCGCATTCATTAATATGCTCTAATCGCAGATCTCTCTAAAAATTTTTTTTTTATGATTTTTTTTTATAATATATTTTTTTTATAAACTTCTCCCCTAGGGTACTAACAATAAGTGTATAAAATCTTAAATTAATTATTTTAACTAACAGCCATATGGCTGGTATTGTGCTAAAGGGGGCCCGGAAGTTATTGCTGGCTTGGCAAGTCGTTGCGTTGTATACGGGATCGATTGGAAACCCAATCGCCTTGCGCGGCGATTGGGGTGAACAGTGTGCTTTTTATTGTAGCACGTTTTGTTATTGTCTATTTCGTCTGTCTTCGTTTTTACTGCTCGCGTTCCCTCAAAGCTGAGTGCCATATGTAGAGCAAAACCTTGTAGTCCAGACGCAGGGGCGAACAAACTTTAAGAATCCAGTGGAAGCTGCTGGCTTTTAGTTTGCGCTTCTTGCGTTCGATGTGTATTCTCCGCTTAGAAACGTTACTTTGTTGACTTTGAAAATCTGCGTACTATTCCCTAATAGTGAAGGGCATGTTTGCCTGTTGAGAGTAAACGTTATGTGTTTACATTTTTGGCTTGCTGTGTTGTGGCTCGGTCTGAGCACCTTGAGCGACCTAAAATTGCAGTGTCGTCAGCAAATGTAGATGTTGCTAGCTGATTGTCCGTAGGAATCTTCGCTGTGCAGGGGCAGTGTAGGCTGGGTTCCTTTCGGGACCCCGGCTTTGTAGTCATCGGATCTTGTTGTGTTCGATCGATTGCTTGAGATACATCGAGAAATATTGCGCTGCAGTATTCCCATTGATGTTATTTTGTTAACTTTTTTGATTGTTCCTTGGTTTTGACGAAACCCATATTGATGAGCCGGGATAACATTGTGTGCTTCTAGATGTGCGGGTTAGAAGGCATTTTTCAAACAACTTAGACATACACGATAATAAACTAATTGGTGTGTAGGATGAAAGAATTGTGGGGCATCATGTTGATAATACATTTTTTCATTTTTTTCGGACAGTAGCCGATTCTTACGATCTCATTGAAGAGCTTACAAATAGTCAGAAAAACTAAGTTTGGGAGTTCAATTAACATTTTTGGATTAATTTGGTCACTGCCAGGAGCCTCTTTCGGTTGCAGTTCCCCAATGACTTTCACAATGTTGGTAGAGAAATGGATTCAGATTCCATATGTGAAGGGACAAATAACCAGTTGCAGGGTTCGGCTGGAATACGTTTTTGAGATTTAAAGCAAAAGTTTCGGCTCTATCTTCGTCGCTGTGGTCCCATTAGTCCGATTAATTTCTTATCCGAGTGAAAATGTTGATTGGAGAACTCAGATTGGGATGAGCCCTCCGCAGAGGATGTTTTGTACAGGTTTCTCTATGGGTTTTTAAATGTACTGCAGCTGTGCATTTTCTGTTTCTTGTTTATACCTCAATTATGTGTGCGAGTTGCTCTCTTAAGACGTTATTTTGATGACGGCGATCTATTGGTTTGCCAGGCTCGTCACAGGCTTCTCTTTTCTAGGATTAGCCGTTTAATTTGCAGATTAGTTTTTTTGCACGTCCCTGCCTTGGGGTGCCTTAACAAATACTTCTTCAAGAGCATCGGTAGAGCAGTCGATGTCCGCTTCAATGTTGAAGTGAGCGGTTAATTTGATGTGTAGGCTTGTATACTTTTTAAATTTTTACGAGTGGGTTCTGTGTGACGTCAGCCTGTGGGGTGTACTATAGTTTTTGGGCTTTGAAGAAAAGTTATTAGAACTGGTTTGACGACAGGTCCGAAAGCGCTTTGGCGCTTATTATATTGCGGAGGATGTTTTTTGTATTAGCCCTGGATTTTTCCTGCGGTCTGTTGGCCAGTATGTGGGGCTATCAGCCAGCTAAGCTAGGCTTAAATAGTTCATACTTTTAAGTGTAAAAATAAGGACCCACGCACTTCGCGCAGCAACTATAAAATATATATAACCCTATTTGACCAACTTTCTTTATAGTATATTGTCTAAATCCAAAAGTGATTAATCCGACGCAACGGCGTTTAACATATTTACTTCAATTTTGTTATTTGTGCGCGACAATATTCCAGTTTCTTTAGCCCGCAACTGTGCACTTAAAAGAATTCCAGTGAGATACAAACAATATTCCACTGCTAATATTCAATAATAAAATATATTCTTTAATTCCATTGTGAGTAGAAGCTGGAGCCCAGTAAGCAGAAAAGAGTGCAATTCTTAAGGAAAAACGAATCGGGATTTTATTACTGTGGCCGGATAATATGGCCACAGTAGTAAATTCCCGATTCGTTTTTCCTTAAGAATTGCACTCTTTTTGCTTACTGGGCTCCAGCTTCTACAAGCTTTTCTTACATGTACTGCTAAACAGTTTGCCAACATTTAAAAAATCTTAATATTTGCAAACACTAGACATCTAGACATGATTCCCTGAATGATAACAGAAATGCATAAGGGAAGGGCTTTGAAGTGACTTATTGCCAACAACAATCCTTGGAGAGCCTATGCGAAGTAGACAGTTTAACGAACTGATTTTATGTGTCTGCTCGTTAACAGGCTCGTGCGGCTAGCTCAGAAGATTTTGTGTTTGTCCCACTAAATTTATATGGCCTAACTGCCACGTTGATCAGTGAGGAACACAGGGTTTGAATAATACAGCTGGTGTGTGGCTTTGGCTGGTCTCAGCCAAACACTTCGCGCAGTAGGGTACAAGGCGTATTTTTCGCTTTATCTACACACACTACTCTGTCGAACCGAATCCCCCAAAATCTCTTGAACAGTATTCTCCAAACTCTCTTTTCCCGCAGTGCCGTTGCTATGCGTATTCACTGCGTATCCAGCAGCTGACAGGCTTCCGTACAGTCGAACTCCGCTTATATTTGTTCCTTCTTTCTTCGGATGATGAAAATAAGCTCGGTCTGTCTCTCCAGCTGGTAGCTTTGAGCTCTGTCGCTCTTCCCATTTATTCCACAACCACCCTTGGACGTTTTCCCGGCATTCTTCGCTAGAGGATTGTACATGCTACAGTGTGTATGTTCTGCGAGACTTGTTATGTTATCTAAGTATCATAATCTGTTCAATCTAGCAAATGCCAAAGGCAGAGAACTTTTTGAAATGCTCCGTTGTCCGTCATGACTACTTTCGTCTTCTAATACTTTGCGATTTTGCCTTCTCTGGACGCTATAGTCCCTTGACGACCTAAGAAAGTCTGGGACCTTATTTCCCCTATGTTGCGACATCATTGCTGACCGTTCTTTATAGTTTGTTTTTATATCTGACTTTTTCTTACTTTTTCTGTAATCCGAAGTCCTTCTGCTTTCTGAGGGCTTTGAATGCTGTTGAACAACGTCATATGGTAGGTAAACTTCTTTAATATTTTAGCCCTTCCTCGTTGTTAAATAGTTCTCCTCAGCAACATAGCCCGTTCGGCTTGAGAAGGAGATTAGTTTCGATTTTTTGCAATCTCGCGGCCGTTCGTAGGATAAAAGATTTGTTAAATTCTGGGTAGGTGAGTGCAAGTAAGAAAGCCCTTAAATAAATTGTTTACCCCTTCTCACAGCAACCTATCCCTATTACATTTTTTCAATCCTCAAAATAAGACATGTAAATTAATTTCAATTGCCACTGAAAAACAAGTAAAAAAAAACACCTTCTCACGTATTTCTTTCGATGTGGCAGCTCTGGTCTTTTAAATAACTCGCTTATACGCTGTATAAACATTAAGGTTGCTCACTACATTTAATATGTGTTGCCAGCCAGCGGAGTAGAATGCGTTCCTTACATGCTTACTTTGCTCCCTTAAGCTGGGTTGCGTTTGGTTAATTCGCTATTTCTATAATTGCCAAGGCAAGTTGTATGAAGTTGAATAACTCCACAGCAATCTACAGTAATGGCCGGTACGCCGCGAATTGCTTTAGCAACGGAACGGAGAAGAAGAAGAAGAAGAAGAGAAGAGGAAGAGAGTTTAGAGACCAAGGATGAAGAACTTGAAAGTTTGGAGACCAAGGAAAGGATAAGGAAAGCGAGACTGGAGACTTGGCAGGTAGAGCGACAGTGTCGTGTGCAAAAGGGAACAACGGGACTCCGCTAGACTTTGGACTCTGCCGTGAACTTTGGACTGCCAGAGGAAGTGCCACAGCTTGGCAGCGGAACGGCACACAGGCGTGCCGCAAGCATCACAGGAACCAGCAGGACGGCAGCATTAAGCAGGACTTCGGTTGGAAGCTTTGCATAAAGAACAAGTGGGTCAAACAAGAGCCCTGAACTTTGGACCCGGAGGCCCCATATAAAGCCGCAGGGTGCTGGCTGCGACAAGATCAGCCAACCATGAGTTAAACTACAAGGGAGCCATAACAAGTCAAATCGTCGGAAGCAGCGCCATGGGAGCCTACATAGAGCAAGATCGCTACGTCGAGACGTTTGGGATTGGGATCTCCGAATTAAGACACAGGTAGCTGAGGTTCACAGCTTCGACTTATGAAGTCCCGGATCGGCGTATACCCGAAAACCCAAGTACCTGAAGCCGCACTACGTCCAGCAAGCATATCCAGAAGCAGGGCGCTGGACATTATCAGCAGCAAGCCAGCAACCACATCACGACAGCCACGCAAAACAGATTGAGCCACGTGGAAACTTCACGGACAGTAAACAAAAGGATGAGGTTAGGGTGGAACGTTAGTTTTCACTAGGCGGAAAAGCGAAGTAAAGCAGCTTCCTGGCGTGTGCCTTGACTATCAGAGCATGGGACAGCCAATCGTGTGTCAAAAGGAGTAAGGGAGCGCGGTATTCTGATCACCCTAGTATACTTGTAAGAACGGTGGCGCTTTCCTAAGCCCGCGCGGCTGACTCCCCTCGCCAGTCAGAGTAGTAGACAAGCAGTCGCCGAGTCAACGCGTCAGAGACGATGATCGAGCAAGGTAGCTGAGTAATTCTTCTTTGCTCTGGGTCCGTGTAAATTCTCTTCTCGCTCATTACTTGGATCAGATACACTAAGCTGTGCTTAAGGAAACTACATTTCTTTAGGTTGAGGCTAAGATTCATAATTTATCTTTATGGGTTTCTGGTCGCGCATCTCAATAGAATGCTCGCCTATTTGTGATAAACCTGCCAGTCCCAAATTCCTGAGTAAGGAATTTGCTTAGCCATGATTCGAGGGTTTCGGTGTCAGGCGTCTCCTCGGTTTCCTTGATGGTAGCTAGTGCTCCAATGTTGTCGGCTAGAGATTCTGGTCTAGCTGGGGAGCCTTCGCTTAGTAGTTCATGTTGGTTACTTTCTAGTTTGATAGGATGCTCTGTTGGTCTGAATTTCTCTGGGTTCTCTTCAGGCTCTAGGACCAATGGTTCCTTTTTACAGGGGTTGATTCACAATATCGAAGGATGATGGTTAAAATCACTGTAGCTTTAGTCCTACTCGCTTGATGCGTTTAAACTTTGCTGCCCCTGCTGGGAGACCCGTTTGATCTGGACTCTGAAAACCGTCCACTGTCCAAAACTTGTATCTCCTCGATTCAATTGGTTCGTGGCTAGCCAAGCTGCATGGAATCGTAATTTTCCATTAGTTATTCACCATCGTAGCTCGCGATTATATCGCCCTCTAGTTTACTCTCGGGGATTTGCCTAGTGTGTGGCAGTTTAAGGGTGGGATTCTTCTCGTTTGCGTTTGACTGCGCGATGAGTTGTCAATAAATGCCAACTAAAGTTCATGTTTTTCTTACCGAAAAATTTCCATTTTTGAAGAAAGAATTTCTGTATGTTGGTTATCGAGGAACTAGCGAAGGAACAAACACGGATCCGGAAAACTTTGAAGCCTTCGCCGAACTAGAACCCCCATTAACAGTAAGAGAGATCCAAAAGTACCTTGGCGTAGCATCATGGTAATGCTGATTTGTACCTGACTTCGCAAAAATAGTTAAAGCAATTTCGGCCTGCGTTCAGAGCTCAACGGCGACGAGAAAGAGTGCTTGGCAATCGTCTGGCGGATTCGAAAACTCAAGCCATATCTGGAATGTTACCACATCAAAGTAGTAAACGACTGCATGGCCCAAAAGCATAAAAAACACGTCTGCCCGGGCTGGCAGATCGCTCGAGACCGTGTAAGAGGATGCGAGATCAAATGCAGGTGGCTGGCAAAATGGTGACGCGGTGCGTCAACACGAGCGGGTCATTCACGTAAGCGAGCTGGAACAGCAACAAACGCAAAACACAAGGGAGCAGGTACAATAATAGAGGCAAAACAACATTGAAACTCCAAGGATTCTCCAAGAAACTTACAAGGATTCTGCAAGAACACTCGAAGCATACTTTAGGGAAATTCAAGGCATTGTACAAGGACACAATGAGATGTCTGCAGGGATTATCCAAGGACACCAAAAAATACCTCCCAGGCTAACTCCAAGGGTTCTCATAGGATGATACAAATAGACTTCAAGAATAACTCCAGGGATTCTCCATAGATACTACGAAATAATTCCAAGAGTAACTCCAAGAATATTACGAAATAGCTACAAGGACACGATAAGGTAAATCCAAGGAATCTCTAAGAATACTACAAGGCACTACCAGCTAACCACGTACATCAAACACGTCAAGGATGACATAAGGAAGGATCCCAGCACGCACTAACCGGCATCGTACTTGGTTGGCGAAAATACGGATTTAAAATCCCTGGACTACGGGCCCACATCGCGCCCGTATCCCCCACCGTAGGCCAATAAATCAACAAAAATATGGGCAGTGTTGTTTTGAACAAGCCCAAGTGCATAAAGAAGATCGACCGGGATCTGGGTCCAGAGAAAAGCAGAGATAAAGGATGACAGAGAAAGGAGTTAGGAAGTTGGAAGTTCGAATTTACAAAATCACCATGAACCAGGGAAGGCACTGGACGATAGTACGATCGATGGGCACACGCAAAATGGAAACATCGTTCATGGTGAACATCGATGTGATGAGATAGAATATCGACGCGGGAATCTAGAACGGAGGTCCACTGGGTTATCGATAGCTGATGGGTATCGGTGCCCAGTGAATAACTCCCCATAAATTCCAGCAGCAGCGAATTGGCGTTCTAACGGCGCGGCGAATCTGGGTTGTAGAGGAAAAAGGTTTGGAGACCAACATTTGAGAAAAATAGAGTTTGAATACCTAGTTACGGAGACTGAGAGTGTGGAGACTTGGCGTGCAGAGCGATGTTGCCGCGTGCAAAGAAAATAACGGAACTGCATCGGACTTTGGACTCTGCCGTGGACTTTGGAACGGGAGAGGAAGTGTCACATGCATCACGGGAACCAGCGGGACGGCAGCTGTGGACTTTGGATCCGGAGAGGACAGATTCAGCGAGACGTGCGCAAAAAAGGAAAAAACTGTTCCTTGAGGCCCTGAATAAAGCCACAGGGCGCTGTCAGCAGGATCAGTCAATCACAATGAGTCAAACCCTCAAGATCAGACAAGATATCAACGCGAACAGTCAGTCAACCGAGTAAACAACAAGGGACCCATAACAAGTCGAGTCGCAAGATCGCTACATTAAAACGTTTGTGATTGGGACACCAGGAATCTCCGAATCAAGGCACAGCTTAGGTCTAGAGGGCACCACACGGCTAGGTCAAGGCGATCTGCTTATTCCTGTTAACCAAATTCTCGCATTATGCCTGGAGAGTAAGTGCGAAAAGAAATCGTGAGTCAGTCTAAACTCAGTTTACCTCGTCCCAATCACTACTTTGGCTGCCTCTGCGTTAGCCCAGTGCGTCAAGTGGAAACTGAGCAGGTCCTGTCGCGATCAGCCAGAAATGGTGAGCGGTCGATTTCTTACGGTCTCGGGTGTAGTATTCCATGAGAGACATACGGTTTCGACTCGTGAAATCCCCGATCGGCGTATGCCCGAAACGCCTAGTAGAAGCCACTCTACGTCCAACCGTGTAGCCACCACATTCAAGAGCAGTGCGTAGTACCTCGTCAGCAGCAAGCCACTACATCGCGACAGCTACATTAGGCGTAGAAGCGAAGTGAAGCGCCTGGTGCTTAGCCTTAACTGTCCGCGCGATCTGAGCAGAATCCACACTGGGACAATCCGTGACAGAGGGACAGGCGGTTGTCTGTTGAAAGGGGTAACACTGGAGATCGCAGCATCTGTTCACCTTAGTCTGAGGGGTGACGCTTCCATAAGCCCGCACGGCTGACCCCTCGCGATTCCGAGTTGTTATAAACAGTCAGGGCGTCAGGGACGAGCAGTGCAGTTCAGGGAGCCACAAGTCGTTTGTAATAATATTCACACAATAAATCCACTAAGAACCCGTGAAATCTTACTTTTTTCACTGAGCCATTAGGAGGTCACGTTTATATAAATTGATGTGAGACGAACTCACAGTCTATTGAGTTAGCAATCAGATCGTTTCAGTTTATTTATAGTAGTCTATGGGATTGTCCGATTGTGCATCAACGTTTTGTATCATTTATCGAAATCGTTTCTTAACTTGTTTAATTTTGTATATTCTTTATGCCATTGCATTTTTTAAAAACTACCATATAAGTTTCCCTGCACAGTATGTCATGATTGTCATTAACCGATCTGGTGTTCAATACAATTGCTTTTTGTTTTGTTAAGCAATATATTAAGGGTGAATTCAACAAATTAAAAGTTTTAATGAACGCATGTTCTAGCTGGGTGATTTCTATTGGGGCCGTTGAGATTAGCTGTTGAACATGTTCTTTAAATAAGCATCCCTTTCATAAAACTTTATTATTATTTCTTAGTGATTACTTTATTTAAAATATCTCGTAGATTTGTACATTTTCACAAATATGTTTTGACATTAAAACGACGATTATTATTAATAGTATATTAGTGCCTCCATACCATTTTTTTTTTCTATTTTACTTATAACTTTTACCGTGGGATCTACTGTGCTAAAAAATTTTAAACACATGTTGGATAAATTTTGCACTTCTTTAATTTTAAGAATTACGCCATTTATGTATGGCTTTTTATTATTTATAAAAAATGTTAAAAAATACATCTTTTTTTAAATTTTGATTTTAGGTAATAATTTTTTTTTATTTCTGCCTGGTTTCCCAGGTTTTACCGGTAATTCCTCTAATTGTGCAAAAAATACTCGACGCAATTTTACAATTTTTATAATAAATTTAAGGGATATGCATCGCAGTACGTTATTATTAAAAAATAAAAAGGGAATAACCGTGGTGGAACCAACAAGCGACCAAGTGAGAAGTTTCCAAGCACAATCGAACAAAAAATGTATACACAAACTTCCAAGTTGTACAACATAAATCTGAGTCTTAGCATTTGTATACAATAAAAAAAATATATAAAAAAACACCTCTAACACTTTCAATAGGTACTGAGGAGATCTAAGCCTTTTAAAATGAAATCAAAAGCTTGTACATTTATGGAAATACAATCATGAAAATTCATAATTAATGACTTTTTAATACTTGGTATATTATAAATAAACTATCTGAAAATATATAATTGCTACTTTATTTTCAAACATATCATGATTGGTTAATAGCTAGACTCGAAAACTTCTATCAAGAGATCAATTTTAGACAATAATAATAATAGGCAATAGTAATTAATTAGTACCAGCTAGATCTGAAGTTATTAGAAAATTTTATACAAACACTTCCCACAGTATTTAACCGATTGTAAAGAACAAGTGGGCCGAACTGGAGCCACGGACTTTGGATCCGGAGAGGAGAGATTCAGCGAAACGTGCGCAAAAAAGGAAAAAAAAACTGTTCCATGAGGCCCTGAATAAAGCCACAGGGCGCTGTCAGCAGGATCAGTCAATCACAATGAGTCAAACCCTCAAGATCAGACAAGATATCAACGAGAACAGTTAGTCAACCGAGTAAACAACAAGGGACCCATAACAAGTCGAGTCGCAAGATCGCTACATTAAAACGTTTGTGATTGGGACACCAGGAATCTCCGAATCAAGGCACAGCTTAGGTCTAGAGGGCACCACACGGCTAGGTCAAGGCGATCTGCTTATTCCTGTTAACCAAATTCTCGCATTATGCCTGGAGAGTAAGTGCGAAAAGAAATCGTGAGTCAGTCTAAACTCAGTTTACCTCGTCCCAATCACTACTTTGGCTGCCTCTGCGTTAGCCCAGTGCGTCAAGTGGAAACTGAGCAGGTCCTGTCGCGATCAGCCAGAAATGGTGAGCGGTCGATTTCTTACGGTCTCGGGTGTAGTATTCCATGAGAGACATACGGTTTCGACTCGTGAAATCCCCGATCGGCGTATGCCCGAAACGCCTAGTAGAAGCCACGCTACGTCCAACCGTGTAGCCACAACATTCAAGAGCAGTGCGTAGTACCTCGTCAGCAGCAAGCCACTACATCGCGACAGCTACGCAAGGCAGATCAAGCTAGGCTGAAACGTCACGAACACTAAGCAAAATGGTTAGGCTAGGGTGGAACGTTCGTTTACATTAGGCGTAGAAGCGAAGTGAAGCGCTTGGCGTTTAGCCTTAACTGTCCGCGCGATCTGAGCAGAATCCACACTGGGACAATCCGTGACAGAGGGACAGGCGGTTGTCTGTCGAAAGGGGTAACACTGGAGATCGCAGCATCTGTTCACCCTAGTCTGAGGGGTGACGCTTCCATAAGCCCGCACGGCTGACCCCTCGCGATTCCGAGTTGTTATAAACAGTCAGGGCGTCAGGGACGAGCAGTGCAGTTCAGGGAGCCACAAGTCGTTTCTAATAATATTCACACAATAAATCCACTAAGAACCCGTGAAATCTTACTTTTTTCACTGAGCCATTAGGAGGTCACGTTTATATAAATTGATGTGAGACGAACTCACAGTCTATTGAGTTAGCAATCAGATCGTTTCAGTTTATTTATAGTAGTCTATGGGATTGTCCGATTGTGCATCAACGTTTTGTATCATTTATCGAAATCGTTTCTTAACTTGTTTAATTTTGTATATTCTTTATGCCATTGCATTTTTTAAAAACTACCATATAAGTTTCCCTGCACAGTATGTCATGATTGTCATTAACCGATCTGGTGTTCAATACAATTGCTTTTTGTTTTGTTAAGCAATATATTAAGGGTGAATTCAACAAATTAAAAGTTTTAATGAACGCATGTTCTAGCTGGGTGATTTCTATTGGGGCCGTTGAGATTAGCTGTTGAACATGTTCTTTAAATAAGCATCCCTTTCATAAAACTTTATTATTATTTCTTAGTGATTACTTTATTTAAAATATCTCGTAGATTTGTACATTTTCACAAATATGTTTTGACATTAAAACGACGATTATTATTAATAGTATATTAGTGCCTCCATACCATTTTTTTTTTCTATTTTACTTATAACTTTTACCGTGGGATCTACTGTGCTAAAAAATTTTAAACACATGTTGGATAAATTTTGCACTTCTTTAATTTTAAGTATTACGCCATTTATGTATGGCTTTTTATTATTTATAAAAAATGTTAAAAAATACATCTTTTTTTAAATTTTGATTTTAGGTAATAATTTTTTTTTATTTCTGCCTGGTTTCCCAGGTTTTACCGGTAATTCCTCTAATTGTGCAAAAAATACTCGACGCAATTTTACAATTTTTATAATAAATTTAAGGGATATGCATCGCAGTACGTTATTATTAAAAAATAAAAAGGTAATAACCGTGGTGGAACCAACAAGCGACCAAGTGAGAAGTTTCCAAGCACAATCGAACAAAAAATATATACACAAACTTCCAAGTTGTACAACATAAATCTGAGTCTTAGCATATGTATACAATAAAAAAAAATATATAAAAAAACACCTCTAACACTTTCAATAGGTACTGAGGAGATCTAAGCCTTTTAAAATGAAATCAAAAGCTTGTACATTTATGGAAATACAATCATGAAAATTCATAATTAATGACTTTTTAATACTTGGTATATTATAAATAAACTATCTGAAAATATATAATTGATACTTTATTTTCAAACATATCATGATTGGTTAATAGCTAGACTCGAAAACTTCTATCAAGAGATCAATTTTAGACAATAATAATAATAGGCAATAGTAATTAATTAGTACCAGCTAGATCTGAAGTTATAAGAAAATTTTATACAAACACTTCTCACAGTATTTAACCGATTGTAAAGTTATGCGCTTAAGTCAGTTTTAATATAACTCTTGTCCGAAAATTTTTTTTAAACGTTAACAAAATCGATTATTAACTTTTAAATAACTACAGATTCCACCAAGTACAGAATGTTACCATAGAAAAAAAGAAGTCCTTTCCAAATTAACAATAAAAATGTTTGTGTCTGTTGAACCTTCCCGTGGAACAAGGGGTAAAGTACGCACCTCGTCGCTGACACGGGTATGCGAGGTATGTTTGGTAGCCCTTCTGGGGGTAGATGTGCTGTGCTGTGGCTTGTAACGACTGTTAATTGTTTATAAAAATTATGAGTCGGTTGAGCTTGAGCTTGCAACTGACTGTATTTTGACCCAAAGTTATCATTTAATATTTTTTATGTAAATTGTTTATGGAGAGATAATAGGGATGACTGAAGTTTCTTCGCTTTCGTTGACCTTCATTCGTTTTGATGCTGACTGATCGTCCACACCTCCTTACTATCGATGTCGTTGACCGAATGTACCCATCTGCTACTGTGTCAGCAGTGCACCGAACTCTCGACATCTTTCACCGAATGTACCAATCTGCAGTGCCGGGACTTCATTGTATGAACACTGAGCACTGATATGTATTACGATTCCAACAGTGCCTCGGGTCAAAGATAACGAAAACATCCCCTCTCTTTTTTTATGTTTTAACCTATTTTAACCAAGTATATCCTTAGAAAAAACCATCCCCCTTTTTCTTTTTTAGAGTTTTTTTTATGCTCTTCTTATTTCCTTGCAGAGGGTATAATGATTTTAGTCAGAAGTTTGAAATGCAGTGAAGGAGACGTTTCTGACCCCATAAAGTTCACATATTCTTGATCAGCGTCACTTGATGAGTCGATCTAGCCAGGTCCTTCTGCCCGTCCGTTTCAATGCAAACTAATCTCTCAGTTTTAAAGCTATCGCTCTGAAAGTCATCTTTCTATTGCAGGTATATAAGTCGGACAACTATATCTTATAGCTCCCATAGGAACTACCGGGGAAAAATTATATCTTTGGTGTTTTTTTTATCAACTCTGATTCACCTTCTTCATAAGACTTTCTGCCACGCTCTCAATCATTTTCCACCGAGATCCTTCTGTTATCCTTTTAAAACCCCCCTTGTTGAACTTCTTTACTTACTTTTATATCTTTATGCCACGCTTTGAGTGAGCGCCATTATTTTCTGCTCTTCGCCTTTCAATTGCCCGGGCAGTGGTAAAGGGTAAATATGTCAAACCTTTCATGTTTAGGTCGTAAAAAAAATAGGTCGCGGCATGAAACAAATTGACTGCGGGGCGTCAAGTATCATATAGCTGCCATAAGAACGATTGAAAAATTAGTAGTAAAAGTTTACCAGTCATTGTGTTTTCTAGGTCTATGACGTATGCTTCCATGTGCCTAATATTGCGTTCCATTTCATCAGTACGTTCATCACGCTCTTTGTGATACTTAGGATGGATGTCTGATTTTTCAGAAGGTGCGTATTATGTATTCCTTTGCTTGAATTCTGTGGATGACGTCGTCCATGTTTTCTGCATGCTGAGAGTCTATTACTCCAAAAAGTCCAATGGCAAGATTTCCTACCAGACTCAGACCCCCTCTCCGTTGTCGATAATGACCGGACAGTTGTTGACCATCATGTAACTCGCTGGTCTCCTGTTGATGGGCAAGACCTACTCCGCAATCGCCACAATTTCCTGTGCCAATAATCGCAGATCGGAATATGATATAATTTACCATTCTGATGGCGTCAGAGCTATTCCATTACTTAATTCTCCTGTGCTTTTTGGTAGTTGTGCCACCTTTACTGGAGGTTCTGCCACGATCGGCAAAGCTAGGTTGGTATTGCCAAGGGCCAGCAACACTATGACTCCACACATAGCCTTGCGGACTTTATGACGTTTTTTCTTTATTTTTTAGTGGTAGTACCGCTTATCGATGAATTGCTCTGGATGTTGTTTAGGCTCCTCCCTGTCGAGCTGAAGCATCAAAGACCACTTTAATTTAACCAATGGTGCGGGATGAAGTAATGATTCCTAAGTACATTGGATAGTTGCACAACCGTCATGTGATTTAAACGTTCATAATCATCCATAAAGGTCACGGAACCTCCTAGAGTTGCCGACGTTACAGGCTGGAAGGCCAATGCCAGTGTTGATCCCAGCACCCTGGGATTTTCAAGGAATGACAGCTTCACCATCAGTCGTTGATCGGGGCAGAATTAGACGTTCGAAAGAAAATGTTCTTCACAATGTCTTTTTTGAACTGTCACTGCATTCACATCATTGTTGAATGTGTCGAGCTTTAAAAATTTTTTCAGGACTGGTCTTCTTCTTGGTTTCTTGTGATATTTCCTACCATGCCTGCTGGTCTTTGTTGACTGACTACATTAAAAACAATTTACCCAAGAGCGGTTTCATGGAAAATTGTCTTGTTTCTATCCAAATTGATAGTTCGAGGTTTGACCAATCGTGCGTAAGCCTCAATGTATCCAGGTTGCCCGAACTCTGCTGCCTCTGTGGTTCTTATCTGACTGTAGTCCTTGACTGACAAGCAGATGTGTACCTGTTTAAAACGTCATATGTACTGCCTTCGTGGACGGCATGTGATCCCTTGTTGGTAATGCATCGCGTTGGAGTCACCAATGTTTGTGTCTAACCGGAGTTGGGTAGACGACGGTTGACTGGGTGGTGAGCTCCATGTCGCTGGCGCAAAGACGGCATTGTATGACAGGAATTGTGAGTCGATTGATTTTGACTTTGTAACTAACTGAATTGTTCTGTCGATTAGAGCCTAAATACTATTTTGACCTAACGTATATAATGGTATATAATATAACTTCTATGTACATTGTTTATGACGAGAGCAGCTCAGGTAAATACGTTAACTGAACTTCCTAGATTCATTTTGATGACTGCTGACCAATCGTTAACACCTTATTGTCGACGTCGTTGACAGAATGTACCCATCTGCTGCTGTGTCAGCAGTGGTACACCGAATGTACCAATCTGCAGTGTCGGCACCTTATTTTATTACCACTGAGCGCCTGGTCGTTGTTCCGTATAAGTTGCGCTGTTTGCAGGTTGACAACCTACGACACCGTCGTGTTGGTTGCAGTGCATGTTTGACCCAAGCCACCTTGGTTGTGGAAAAAATATATTCCTGAATTGCTTTACCGCATTCAGAAAATATACAACGATATGTTTTTTGTATATAAAGTAGAAACAGAACTCATGTCCTCGAATAATTTACAGAATATAACCAAGATGGCTAAAAATCATAAAGGAAGTTAACTTCGGCAAGCGGAAGTTTGTATACCCTCGCAGTTATAAGAAATAATCAACACCATGTAACACCATGTGCAATTTTTAAGGATTGTTGCTGACTTCAGTGATATTAAAAAATTATTTCATTCTTTTTTTAGACCATTTTTTACATTTTTATATAAGAGTAGTCCGATTTTTATTATTAAATTGCATTCGATATTCTTAAAAATATATTTAATTATATTCCCAATATTATAAGATAATATGTTAAAAAGCCCCAAAGCTATAATTTGTTTCATATTATTTTTCCACCAATTTTCCGATCGTTCCTATGACAGCTATACGATATAGTCGTCCGTTTCCATAAAATTTAATTCGAAAATGTTATTTCCAAGCTTCGAAGGCTATATGATAAAACATATTAAAGATTTTTTTTTTTAATTTTCTTCCGATAGTTTCTATAGGAGCTATAAGATATAGTTGTCCGATCCGGCTGGTTACGACTTATATACTACCTGCAATAAAAAGAAGACTTTTGTGATAGTTTCAGCCCGATAGCTTTAAAACTGAGGGACTAGTTTGCATTGAAACGGACGGGCAGACGGTCTTGGCTAGATCGACTCATCTAGTGACGCTGATCAAGAATATATGAACTTTATGGGGTCGGAAACGTCTCCTTCACTGCATTTCAAACTTCTGACTGAAATCATTATACCCTCTGCGATGGTATAAAAAGTAGTTAATCGACTAATCAAGTCAAAAACTAAATATTAATGGCATAGTAGTAATGTTAGTAAAGTATACAGTGGAAGAAAAAATACTTCCCTATTGATTACAGACAAATAAATAAACACTTGTTAGCAGATAAATTCCCGTTATGACGAACCGATGATTTACTCTATTAACTTGGTAAAAGCAAATTCTTTTTATGTCTGGATTTTGTTTGGATTCCATCAGATTACTTACATAATCCAATCTTAAGTTACATCGAAAGATATGTTCATTCTTTGTGCACGAAATTAAATATTTAGTCATGTATGCACTAACAAAGGAATTTTACCTGATTAAATCACGATTCAATTTTTCCTGTTCTTTCCGATGCAGGTGAATCAAAAATATGTATTCCTTTTTTCAACAATTATAGATGCTTCATACTAAATTTTGCACATTATTTAAGACATTTAACTTCCTTTGCAAGAAAACTTTTGCATATAATTGTATTCCTCAATGTTAAGAAGCTTTTCAGTGTTTTAAATTTAACCTTAACTTCATAAGAATATCCAGTTTTCACTTAAAAAATTGTAGTCCCAACGTATGCTGGTAAGCAAGCATACAGAGCAGACTTAAACCAATCACGAACATTTACAAAAGACGAAAGTAACAAATCAACAACAAAACAGGAGTTAACAACACCACATAGGACCTTTAGTTCTTTATAATCAATAGCTTTTTCTAATTAACAGGTATGAGATTAAATTTAGATGAAATCCAATTTTGCAACGAATACACATGACCGTTGTTTAACACCTAACACCTTTGTCTATTTTTTGTCCGACCTGGTCAGGGAGATGGGTGTGGCTTTGTGTTAAGATGGAACAAGAGTGCCACATAACTAACAATAGTAGACAGAGAGACGATTAAGATAAGAATTGTACCCCAACGGCTAGGATTCGAAAAAAAGAGTGGACCTATTGAAGATAGGCACCTATTGTTAATCCTTCTATACCAACCCTACCTGTGAAGTCTCATTATACTCTACTTGTAAACAATCACTGCGCTACATTCTCTAAGGTGCCCTCAAAAGATCACAACTAAATTCATCTTAATACAGCTAATACACAGGTTGGTTCATAGTTCTTAATACTAAAAATCTTCACACTGAACGACTAGATTGTGTTAGATTGTGTTCTAATTCCAGATATAATAGGATAATTACCTTTCGCTGAATTATTCATCGGTAAACGATAGTCTTAATTAAAGACAAAATCCCTTGAGCAGACTGCGGTATATTAATTAAAGTTTGCGGGCTCAGACAAGAACGAATATATATACATCTATATGTATATGTTAAAAATTAAGGGCTATGACTTACTTTCGAACTGTCCAGCGAAGTCCGCAGGCCCGACGACGGCCGATCGATTGAATTAAGCAATGGAAGAACTTCAACACTTAGAGGAACTATTTGAAAATCCTCATAAGCACGGGATAGAGCATCCGCCACGACATTTACATTTCCTTTACAATTCTCGATTTCAAAGGAGAAACCCTTTAGCATGTTTGTTCATCTGGCCATTCTTCCGATTAATTCGGATTGATCCAAAAGCCAACTCAAACTAAAGTCGTCAGTGCCTACATTAAAGGAATATTCATTAAAAGACATCCTAAACTTTTTAATTGTTAAGACTACAGCCACGCATTTAAGTTCGGTTTAGTGACTTTAAGATTAGCTACCAGATTGGTAGCATTAAACTAGAATTGCGTCTATGGGAACCATCGCAGTGCACAATGAATGGTTACACCTAATTGGGAAGTGGAGCAGAACATAACTTAGCTTTGATGTTCTCGAAGGCCTCTTGAATATGTTCAACCCAGATGACTGAGGAATTGTTCGAAATGAAGCGATGGTACCAAACAGTCATACCAATAAATCTTCTCAGAGTTATGTTTACCGGGAATTACTTGGTGTTCCTTCTCCAACTCTCAACCCGCTTCAGACAGTATTGAATTTTGTGGACGTTAAAAACCAATCCTGCTTTTCTCAGTTATGTGGGTACCTCAGAAAAATACACAAGATGATTTTCGAAGCATTAAGGTTGACTAGAATGTGCGAAATCAACTCATGTTTTGCGAAATGTTACTCAAACCGAATAGCATCATTTCATATTGGTCTAAAAAAGCTGAATATTCATGTTTGGTACAAGAGGATTCGAAATAAGAAATGTAAAAATTTAAATATTATTCGGCAAGCTGAAGTTTGTGTACCCTTGCAGTTATAAGAAATAATCAACTTAAGTAACACCATGTGAAACTTTTAAGGATTGTTCCTATACACAGAAAAAAAATGCGTCAAGATCAATTTGATATGCGTCGTTAATTACGTAAGTGGAAGCGAAATAGACCTATTCGAAATTCGACTTGGCTAACTTTAAACATGTTCTCGCGTGCACTAACAGGTTTTCATGGCTTTTGAACTTAACGCCCGCGGAAAACGTTGTGCTGTAGACTAGCTGGTAAGGTGTCTGTCTCTGATGCTGAGGGTCCCAGGTTCAAGTACGCCCCAAGGCTGAGTATGCTTTAAGTGTTTCAGAATAATATCAAAAATGTCCTTTTAATTGTTACAACCAAGCTGCATTTAAATGATTTCAATTTTTTTTTTTCTGTGTGGAAATCCGTCTGTTGATCTGGGTCTTCTGTTACAGCTGTATTATTAGTTTGTCTTATGCCTTGGTAAGGATTTTAGTTACCATTCTGAGAGATGATTATACTGCTCTAATTATCTTGACGCATTTTTGTTCTGTGTTTGGTACAAGAGGATTCGAAATAAGGAATGTATAAATTTAAATATTATTCGGCAAGCTGAAGTTTGTGTACCCTTGCAGTTATAAGAAATAATCAACTTAAGTAACACCATGTGAAATTTTTAAGGATTGTTCCTATACACAGAAAAAAAATGCGTCAAGATCAATTTGTTATGGGCATGGTAAGTTTGTGTTTTTTCGACAAATATCAATTTTACCATGAAATAATGTCAAATTGATACCAAGAAATGTAATTTTTACGAATTCTGCCTTTTCGAATATTTCTTGACATCGAAAAAGATAGGATAGAGCAATATGGCGGCGTTAATTACGTAAGTGGAAGCGAAATAGACCTATTCGAAATTCGACTTGGCTAACTTCAAACATGTTGTCTCGCGTGACAGACCAGCTGCTAAGGTGTCTGTCTCTGACCAGGTACCAGGTTCAAATACGCCCCAAGGCAGAGTATGCCTTAAGTGTTTAAGAATAATATCTGAAATGCCATATAATTGTTATAACAAAAACTGCATTTAAATGATTTCAGATTTCAATAAAAAAAAATAAAAATAAATTTGTTGCCGGGAGGACTCGAACCACTAACCCTCAGGCCTTTGTATCAAAAACGAAGCGCTAGCCCTCTGAGCCAACGCTTGATTGTGACAAAAAAAGCTAGAAAAAAGTGATACCGCTAATGTAAAAATGATATTTCCGAAATATCGTTTTTAACATTTTGATCATATCAAATTGATATGTGATATTTTTTCTGTGTATTCAGTGATAGCTATATTTAGGAATCGTCCGATTTTTATTAAATTTAATTCGAAATTCTAAGATAATATGTTAAAAAACACCGGAGCTATAATTTGGTTCATATTATTTTCCCACCCATTTTCCGATCTTTCCTATGGCAGCTATCCGATTTTGAAAAAACTTAATTAGAAATTCAGAACTAATGAAAAAGTTTTATTTCCAAGCTGTAATTTGTTTCATATTATTTTTTTACGATCATTCCTATGACAGCTAAATGATATAGTCGTCCGATTTTGGTAAAATTTAATTTAAAATTCAGAACTAGTTAAAAAATGTTATTATCAAACTCCATAAAAAGGACATTAATTTGATTATTATTTTTGAAAGCGCTTCTTATAACTAAAGTAAATTCAAGAAGATTTTTTTTGTACCGATATATATGGTCAATATGCGCTTGATATTCCAAAATCGGAATAAATAGGTTGTATAAGGATCAATAAATCTTTATAAATCCAAGAACACTCATGAATTTATTAGTAGGGGACATTAAGTGGCACTCAATTTTAAGTTTAGGGTCCAGAAGAACACCTAAATCATTAACTGAATATGTACGGTCGAGTGGCTTATTTTTAAAAAAGTAACTGATAAATGTAGGAGTACCTCTATAAAAAGTCATGCATTTAAGGCAGTTTTAATTTAAAAGGTTCTACACACATCATCTATGAATGCAATCAGTATCTGACTGTAAGTTAAATCCCGACGCTTTATTATTTTATATAAACAAAGCTTAACAGCATCAGCATACCGGAATTTTGTTTGATAGAGGGAAGAATGTGAATAACCAAAGTAAACTGCAAAAGTCCCAAATGACTACCCTGAGGCACTCCAGATGTCACGTAGATCAATTTTGAAACAGCATTTTTGAATATAAGCTTCTGAATCCTACCACTCAAGTAACTTGAAATCCAAGATAATAGATTACCAGGAAACCCAAGCTGATCGAATTTAAATAAAAGAAGAGAGTGGTTAACGGAGTCAAACCTTACTAAAATCTGTATATACAATGTCAGTCTGCATTTTTTTTCTTAAGCCCATTTATTACAATAGATGACAATTCAAGAAGGTTGGTGGTGGTCGATCTTCGCTTAACAAAACCATGCTGATACGGTGATATAAGCGAGGAACATAAGGGTTGCAAATGAGAAGTGATAATACTTTCAAATGCTTTAGGAATTGCCGACAATTTGGAAATAACTCTATAATTTTGGGCATCCTTCGCACCTTTATTATGGAGTGGAATAATAAAAGAGTCATTCCAGATAGTGGGAAAAACTGATGATGAAATAGACAATTAAAAAGTTTATGAATTGGTTTACAAATGGTTGACGCACAAAACTTAAGCACACATCCAGGAAGTCCATCTGAACCGGGAAAATAAGTTGGCGTTGTTGTTGCTAAATCTCTTAAGAGAGAGCTTTCGGTGATTACACAGGAAAAAATACAATTTGCCCTATTTAAGGGATTAGGGTAGTTAGAATTTAACAAAGCTGTCGAACTATAAGTGGTATGGAAAAACAATAACAATATCAGTATCCGTCGATGCCTCCATTGAGTTCAAACATACCGATTATGGAAGTGCCGATGACTTACGCTTGGCATTAACAAAGTTGTAAAATTTTTTCGGATCATTTAAATATTCAAAAATTTATTTAGATACATATATGACTGTTGAGAACATTAAAATCTGTTCAAGCCACCAAATATTTTGAAAAATCGGATGTCTTACCCGATTTATTATACTTTTTATAAGTGTTTGATTTAAGGTTTTTAAGTCTTTAAAGCACAAGCAGGCCTGTTTAGGTGTGTCTGTATAGAATAGTTCTGTGGCACTTTCAATGTCTATACAATCGTTCAAGTCTGTCCAATTCTAATGAGAAATCATATCGTTAAGTTTATTATAGTTACATTTACGAAAACATCTCATTTTAGTTGGAGAAACGAAAGGAGAGATGGTATCAGAGCAGGGGAGGCAAATTTTCAGTTCCATAGTTGGATGATAACAGTCATCAATTACAATAAGAGCGTCAATTCTACATACTGTGATTTCAAACGTGTATTTACGGGGTTTCGTATAAAGTATACTTGCTGTCTTTGTTGGATAGAAGGGATAGAACAGATTTATTTACAGACCTATGATGCACATAAAATATTAAATCCATGGCCAGATAAAATATAAGAACGTGTAACAAAAATAAATAAGGATTGCAGGGAAACTTTCAGACTAAAAAATTATATTTCATTTGGGATAAAAGTTTGCATTCTCTTGGATGTTAGGCTAGAGGTTACGGCAATCAGAAAGTTGTACATCGAACATATTAGGCGGAGGAATTATTTAAAAAGACGATTTGCTACTAGCGTATTTAAATCAAAATTGATGAACTGCAATAAAGGTATTTATTACGTATAAATAAGAAAACATCTATAGATGTGGAATTTGGGGATATAAGTGTGCATCCTCTTGGATGTTAGGCTAGAGGTTACGGCAATCAGAAAGTTGTACATTGAACATATTAGGCGGAGGAATTATTTAAAAAGACGATTTGCTACTAGCGTATTTAAATCAAAATTGATGAACTGCAATAAAGGTATTTATTACGTATAAATTAGAAAACATCTATAGATGTGGAATTTAATGTCCGATTTGGATAAAATTTAATGTGAAATTCAGAAGAAATTAAGAAATTTTATTTCCAAGCTTAAAAGGTTATACGTTAAAAAGCACCAAAGATATAACTTGTTCATATATTCCGACTAATTTTCCGATCGTTTCTAGGCAGCTATATGATATAGTCGTCCGATTTTGATAAAATTCATTCGAAATTCAAAACCATTAAAAAGGTTGTATTTAAAAAACCGAAGATATAATTTTTTCATATTATTTTACCATAAAAACAAGAAAGGAAGTTAGCTTCGGCAAGCCTAAGTTTGCATACCTTTGCAGTTGTAAGAAATAATCAACTCTAGTAAATAAATTGTTTTCCGATCGTTCCTATCACAGCTATATGTTATAGTCGTCCGATATTATTCAAATTTAATTCGAAATTCAGAACCAATTATAAAATGTTATTTTCAAGCTAAGAAAGTTATATGTCAAAAAGCACCAAAGCTATAATTTGTTATGTATTATTTTTTCACCAATTTCCCGATCGTTCCTATGACAGCTATATGATATAGTCTTCCGATTTTAATAAAATTTAATTCGAAATTCAGAACTAATAAAAAATTTTATTTCCAAGCCGAGAAGGTTATACGTTAGGAAACACCAAAGTATATAATTTTTTCATATTTTCCGACTAATTTTCCGATCATTCTATGGTAGCTATATGATATAGTGGTCCGATTTTTTTAAAATTTAATTCAAAATTTAAAACCAATTAAAAAATGTTATTTCTAAGTGTAGAAGGTTATATGTTAAAAATATATATACTTTTTGGGGTCGGAAATGTTTCCTTTATTGCGTTGCAAACTTTTGACTGAAATAATTATACCCTCTGCAAGGGTATAAAAAAAGTAAATACCAAAATAAAAATGGAGATCTGATTTAACAGCAAATAAAAATATTCTAAAGCTCCTTCTACCGGCTATTTTGGTATATGTTATGAGGGCGGCAAACAGTTTTAAAAGTTTTAGCAGTTCGGGGCATTAGAGTAGGCGTGGCGAATATTTTTTTGGGTCATTCGAAAGGTTTTAATGAGACAAATACATAAAACAAAAAATGTCTAGCATGACAACTGTGGCCACCAGTTTAGGGCGATTTGTGGACGTGACAATTTTTTTTGGGTCAATCGATAGGTATTGATGAGACAAATGCATTTCAGTTAAAACTTTTGTTCTTTCATAAAAACTGTAGGCGCTACAGATTTTCACGGATTGTGGACCTTAAAGTGGGCGTGGAACCCCGCTGAAACAAACATGCGCTATGCAAGCCTACGGTTATAGTTTTTATAGTTTCAGAGATCTGAGCGTTCATACGGACAGATGGACAGACAGACATGGCTAGATCGATAAAGAATATACATTCTTCACGGGGTCGGAAACGTTTCCTTTTACCTGTTACGTGCTTTCTGACGAATGTAGTAGAGTCGTCCGATTTTTATTAAGATGAATTCGAAATTATTAAAAATATATAAAATTATATTCCCTATATTATAGAATAATATGTCAAAAAACACCGAATTTACAATTTGTTTCATAGATTTAGCTATATGAGCCGTCCGATTTTGATAAAATTAAATTCGAAACTCAGAACTAATTAAAAAATGTTTTTCCAAGCGAAGGAGGTTATATGTTACAAAACACAAAAGATATACATTTTTTAAATATTTTGTTCCGAATATTTCTATGGAAGCTATAAGATATAGTTGTCCAATCCAGCTGGTTGCGACTTATATAATAACTGCAATAGAAAGAAGACTTTTGGGAAAGTTTCAGCCCGATAGCCTTAAACTTGAGAGACTCGTTTGCGTAGATACGGACGAAGAGAAGGACAGACAGACGGACATGGCTAGATCGAATATATATACCTTATGGGGTCGGAAACGTCCCCTTCACTGCGTTACAAACTTCTGACTGAATTCATTATACCGCTTGCAAGAATGAAAACTATTCTGTTGTGTATACAAAAAAAAAAACGACGAGACATAGCTAAGCATGTACTAAGCAAGCCTTATAAATTTTTAGGCGATTGGTTAGGTCGTGTTTTAGGTGTCTTGATATCCAGATAAAAAAAGTGTTTTCGAGAATAGCGCCAGAGTTAAAGCCCATTCCCTATTAGCACTATAACTTTGTGAAAAAGAATTCGATTTTTTCGACTTTAACACGGGACGACTTCCTTAAGCTACAAGTAAGTAGTACTAATAATAAGTAAGTAGTACTATTGAAGTACTTTGTACGCCTTTCGAACATGATTTTTTTAAATACATAAGCTAAGCTTTATATTTGATTGTTTAAAAACGAATCTAAATAATTTGATTTAAATTTAATTGTGTGTTGAGATTCCGCAATTTTAGCCATAGGACACATCGTTTTTAAAAGCCACAACTGGTAACAGTTCAGAAAATTAAACACTGCCTGAGCTTTGACCTTTTTTTATGTGCATCCAAACTCAACTTGAAAGTCCTGGAAGATGATGTTAAACAGCTTAAAATAATAAACTTTAGTTAGTGGTATAAAAGTTTTTTCAAGTGCGGTTGCAAGTTCGTCCAAAATTGGCAATATCCTCTTCATTAGTATTTTTTAATGAATTTCGAAAATATTGTCAAAAGACTAAGTTTCTTGTTTGACTTAAGGATACCTAAATATTTCCATTGACTTGGGAAGTGGTCTAGTTTTGAGAGCTATGCCTTCAATCTAATCAGGGCCTGTTGATTTTGTTATTGCCTGAGCATTATGCTTCAGCTTGTTCATCTTTAGATGTACACCAAGTTCCAGTGCTTTTGAGGATGATTCTATTTTAATTTTACGGGTGTCTTTAGGTATTTAGTTGCTGGTTAAAATCATTGTTGCAAGACTTTCGGTCTAAATTTATATTTTTATCAGCGGGATAGTTGGTTTCTTTCTTTTTTATCTTGATTTTTAATCTAATTTAGGTAGAAATTAGTGTTAATTTTTTTTATTTGAGTGTGATTCGTATTTTTGTAGCTCGTTTGTGTTGTGCTCCACAGCATAGTCCAGTTTTTAAGGAAATACTAAGTAGTTGTTAAACGCGTCAATGTCTGTAGAAGCTTAGATGACTTTATAGGGCTTGTCTAGCATAAGCTATTGTGCCATAGATCGAAGAGTCTAAGTCTAGTGTTTTGATTATCTGTAGGTCAGTTGATGGAGTTTAAATATTATTGTTTCGTATGCATTTATATAATTGGAATACCTTTGTGTTAGTAAGAATGGGCCGCTACCATGGGAAGTTTGCATTAAAGTCGCCTCCAAAAACTAACTTAATTCGTAATCTCTGAAAAATAGTGCCTACATTCGAATTCTTTTATTGCAAATCATGGTGGGAGATATATTGCCATGATTGAGACATCTGCGTGCATGCCTTTAATCTCAATTGTGGCAGCCTTTATACCATTTTCTGTAGTACTGTCAATGTTTTTCAATTTACCACCCTATTTAACAAGAAGCACTGTGCCTTTTTGGGCTCTACCAGACGGATGACCACCTTTTTATGTGTCACATCAAACTATTGTAAAAAAATAAGTGAAGTGTATTTCTGTCTATTCTGTCGATATTTTATATATAAAGTTTTTTGGTTTTATACTTTTAATAGAATGACATTAGTCCAAACTCGATTTTATTATTTATACTTTTAACAGAATGACATTAGTCCAAACACGAATCTTCATTTAATGTCATTTATATACGGTGAGATGTGCAAATTCTTTATTACTACTCTAATTGTTTTTTTATGTTTAAGCTGATATGTGTAAAACTTGACAAAATCATAACCAAAAGTTTTAGTTAGGGACCTGTGTCCATCAAAAGTCTTAACCATAACTCTCAGTTGACCAATGTTGCCTTTAGTTATCATATCCAGTGTTTCCTTTTCGTCTACTAGTACATCATCACCTATTTCATTTCGCAAGAATTCTTTAGTTGAATCGGAGAAACTTGGCTGTGTCTTTTGATTAACTTTGTCTTAGGTTAAAATCCAAACCGATGTGTCTTCTTCGTCGTCGCTCATGCTGACTGTTGTGTTCTTGTTTTGTTTTCGCGAACTGAGTTCATAATCTTGATATTTTAAGTATAGCTTTCATGTCAGTAGTGCCCCACGAGTTCAAAAAAAAACTTTTTGCTTATATTTTTGTATGTTTTTTTAAAAATGTTTAGAAACATGCATTTGAGCAATATTTTTTTCATACAAATTTTCTCTGAAACGTTCATAAAAAAGATAAGAACATTGTTTTTTGAAAACATTTTTTTTTATTGTTTTATTACTTTTGTTTGAAGAAACATTTTGCTTCAAAAGTTTTTGGCTTTCAAGACGAAGAAACAAGTTTAAAAAGTATATTGTTCGTACCGACCCTTCGGCTTCGGCTTAACATGACCAGTACCCAAGAGCAGTGACAGCCGAGTCAGCTACGCTAACTGCTACCATTATCGAAAACCACTGACCTACTCTAGAATATAACTCATGCCTGTTATCTTTCGTGTTCTAATATAAGTAGCTCACTGTAACCCCCTTGTCCCACGGCGTGACTAGAAGTGCCTAATTCGGTTGGGCACAAATATTGGTGATCCCGCCGTGATCCTTCATTCATTGAGGAAACAAGTCACACACGAAATTATTTACACAATGGATTACTAGAAAACCAAAATTAGATGCAAGGACAGATCCCACAGCTCATAAAGAACTATGGCAAAGATTCTGCTGAACGAGGCCACCAAAACGGTTATTATTCAAGTAAGCTAAACCAGTTGAGCCATCTCTGGCAACAGTTCTATTTCCTAGATGAAAAATTCCACGCAAGCAGCATTACCAACTGGAGATCACTACGCCTCAAGACTCACAGAATTAAAAGAGATGGTAAAGAAATATCAGAAAGTATTCAAAGACAATATGGCGTCAGCAAGCAGAACTCAAAAGGTACCTCGCCGGATTCAGAATAACCCAAAGGACACGTTAGTTAAGCAAATCAAAAGTGACTTGTCGATCAGCGCGTTTATTCATCAGTTACAGAGACGGTGCAACGAATTAGAATCATCTCTTATTTTTGCACCAAATGCGCCAACCACCACCCCAGCTCTACAACGCCACCTGGAGGTCCATTTTATCGGATGCACCAACAGAAATTCAAATGTTAGGAAGCATAGTGTCGTTTATTGTGCGGCGCTCTTGCATGCTGGAAACGATTAGTGCGCAACCGACAACAACGCTCCGCTATCAGCCAGTCCGTAACTGAGAAAGTTGCAAGATTTGTCACCTAGGACCAGGACATTTTAGGGCGTGTAGCCGTTTTTAAGAAAAACACAGTGCCAGACTGTTATTCAAGAGGAGCACAAATTGTTTATCTACAGCTCATGAGGTTAAAAACTGTGGGTCTACTTGTCGGTACTGCCACTAACGGCATCAATCAATGTTACACAATGGACTGTTTAGCAATCTAGTGGCTACGACAACCCCAGATGACATGTTCTGCTCGCGACCGCCAAGGTATCATTAGAGGGACCTACCGGTCAACTTAAAACATGTCGCGCTGTAATAGATTCCGTGGATCTTATCTCAAGGAAGATGGTAGATCTGCTATCTTTTAAAGAAATGCCGTTACCGATTGAAATATTTGGAATCGGAAGAAAAGTATCAATAGCGACCAAGTCAATACTAAAGCTATCCGATTTTGAAACCCCAGTTACCGATTGCACGATCTTAACATTCGTAAGAGACTACCCTTAGCAGATCCTAACTTTCGGCTACCCATTGACCTCACCTTAGTGGTTTACCTGTATGCCCGGTTAATAACTCGTAAAATTCTTAGACTGGGATGTTATAAACCTCTGGCGCAAGACACTAGGCTTGGCAATGTAATCAGTGGTTTTCTCAAGAAGGAACCCTCATCTGATACACAATTTAATTATGAGGACTCTTTTTGAGGGCTGTTTAAGCTTAGACTTGCCTCTCCATACGCTGAAAATGTTTTGCCGTGATTGATGTTCGATTATTTTGTAGCAAGGAGGCTCCAATGCTTATGTAAGAGCGATGTAAAATGTCACTCTTTTCCTAGGCTTTATCTAGGTCATTGCACTGCTGTTGATTGTGCAAACAATGCTGTTTTTTCGGTACTTAATGTTCTTTTAAATTAAAACTGTTCTCCCTCTTAAAGCGACTGTCCTCGGTCCCAACCGAAATGATTAAAAGTCCGGTATGTGTGAACTTCTCATAAGTTTCTAGCGCAGAGACTTGTGCGCTTATTTCCGCCTTTGTAGGAGTTCCGTGATCGATCCGACTATTATTAATTGTATGATACTGAAGAATCTGTAGATATCGGAAGGTTCTATGGTACAGCACGACTGGTACTTCATCGAAGTCCGGTGTATTTTGATTTTTAATAACTGCATTGTGGTTCTCAGGAGAATCTTGCTTAAGTCTAGTAAAATTTGTATGCTGAATTTCTGGTAGACTTTTTCGGTGCTATTTCTGCAACTCTCTCTCTTGATGATGATTTAGTAATTAATGGATTTTTTTTCAAAATAAACCGAGAACAAATAGCAGGCCCTCCACTGTGCCAAAAAAAACGTTTAATTTTGGCGTATCAAAATGTTAGGGCACTAAATATGAAGCTGTCTCCTCTGCATTTACTGAAGATATTTTAGCTTTTGGCTGAACTTGGCTGAAACCAGAGATATCCGGCCCTGAAGTTCTGTCTAATAACTTTAATACTTATAGGACCGATCGCCACTCACGTAGGGGGCGCCATGTGCTGATGCTGATCGTTACAGCAAGTAAGCTTTATAAAAAATTCTTTAAGTAAGTTTGTTTCAGACCCGTCTGAATTGACGCTCTTGTTGTACCTGAAGACCGATATCGATCCTACTATGGAACTGACAATTTGTCTCCCCTGCTCTGATACCCTCTCTCCCTAAGTTTTTCTAACTAAAATGTTGTTTTCGTAAATGTAACTATAATAAACTTACCGATACGATTTTTCATTATAATTTGACAGAAATGTACAATTGTACAAACATTGATAGTGCCACTGAACTATTCTATACAGTGTTTAATACTTTTTTTTTAATGAATGCGTACATGGTAGGTTTTATTCAAACCTAAACAGGCCTTCTTAGTTTACCAATTCGCTTCAAAGACTTTAAAACCTTAAATATAAGACTATAAGTGTAAAAGAATAAAAAATCGGGTAGACCAGCAGATTGTTCGAAACATTTGGTGGCTCAAACGAATTTTAATGTACTCAACAGTCATTGCTATTCTATGTTTCTAAATCGATGTAACTTTGTTAATGCCAAGCGTAAGTCATCGTCATGGCCTTCATCGGTACGTCTAAACTCCATGGAGGTATCGACTGGTTCTTAAACTTTTTAATTTGTCTATTTCATCATCAGTTTTTCCTACTATCTGGAAGGACTCTTTTATTATTTCACTCCATAATAAATTAAATTAAATTAAATTTAAAATTAAATTATACAGGAATTTCAAAATTATCGGCAATTCCTTAAGCATTTGAACGTATTATCACTTCTCATCTGCAACATTTATGTTCCTCGCTAGTATCACCTTGTCAGCATGGTTTAGTTAAGTGTAGATCGACCACCACTAGCCTTTTTGAATTGACATCTATTTTACCAAATGGATTTAAGAAAAAAATGCACACTGACATTGTATATACAGATTTTAGTAAGGCCTTTGACTCCGCTAACCACTTTCTTCTTTTATTTAAATTAGATCGGCTTGGGTTTCCTGGTAATCTATTATCTTAGATTTCATGTTACTTAAAAGGTAGGACTCTGAGGGTTATATTCAAGAATGCTGTTTCAAAATTGATCAGATGTCACGTACATCTGGAGTGCCTCAGGGTAGTCATTTGGGCCCTTTGCTATTTACTTTGTTTATTATTTCCTCAATCATAACACATTCTCGTATACTACAGTATGCTGATGATGTTAAGCTTTGTTTATCATATAATGATATAGCGTCGGGAGTTAACTAACAGTCAGATATTGATTGTTTTCATGGATGGTGTGAGTACAACCTTGTAAATTTGACTGCCTTAAATGCAATGTTATGACTTTTTTATAGGGTTACAGACGAACATGGCTAGATCGACTCGTCTAGTGACGCTGATCAAGAATATATATACTTAGAAGTCAGTAATAATCCTTAAAAAATTACACGTGTCGCTTGATTTTTTCTTACAAGGGTAAAAAACTTCGGCTTGCCGAAGTTAATTTCCTTTCTTGTTTTTGGTAAACTAAATTCCTCTCATTAAAACCTCTTGATTGGCCTAAAAAATGCTTCCCTTGCCCACTCTAACGCCCCCAAACGGCTAAAACGCTTAAAACTTTCTGCCGCACACGTAACATATACCAAAGTAGCCGGTAGATGGCGGTTAACAATATTTCTATGCTGCTTATATATCTCCATTTCTATTTTGCTCCCTCAAGCTGAGTTACTGGTATCTGATAGTCGAGGCACTCGACTATAGCGTTCTTCCTTCTTTTGTTTTAATATCACTGAAGCTAGATAAAATTTTTAAAAATTGCACAGGACATTACTAACTTTGATTTTTTCTTATAACTGTAAGGGTTTACAAAACTTCGGCGTGCAGGCAGTATATAACTCGGAGCCAGCCGGGTCGGACAACTATATCTTATGGCTCCCATAGGAACTATCGGGTAAAAAATTAAAAAAAAAAAAATTATATCTTCAGTGTTATATCATATAGTTGTCATAGTAACGATCGAAAATTAGTGGTAAAATAATATGAAATAATTATATCTTCGGTGTTTTTTAACATATAACATTCTTAGCTTAAAAAAAAAACACTTTAAAGAATTCTGAATTTAAAAATAAATTTTATCAAAATCGGACGACTATATCACATAGCTGCCATATAAACGATCGGAAAATTAGTGGTAGTAGTAGGATAATACGGTTCCTGGCTCACTAGGTAATAAATCATGTCAAAGAAGGGGGTGGGGGTGACCCTAATTAGTCACGCATGGTTGCACACAGGTATCATAATGACCTAATTAGCATAATTGAGTAATAAACGTGTGGTAAAAAGGGAGTGGGGTTGACCGTTAGGTAGCACACAGGTGTTATATTGACCTAATTATGGTGGTGTGTTTTGTCATGTCTTTTCTTGTTTTGTCTTTTCTCACCCCAAAGGTGTTTGTGACGGGTTTTTTGTCATGCGAACAGTTCGTGGTTGTTTAGAGTGGTCCTTTTCTGTCTATTCAATTAGGGTGATATTTGTTCATGTAACCTGTCTTCAGTCTTGTGGTCAGCAGATGTTGGTTTGAGACATATTAGATTAGATGGGGGATGTGGTGTGAAACAAGCGTTTGTTCGAGGTGTTCGAGAACCTCCCCCAATTGGTGATGGTGGCGGCGGCTGACTTTTTATACCCATTAGCATGTGTTTGCCGAGGTGCGGATCTGAGCGTAGGAGCCGAAAGTCATGCGGCGGAACACAAATGCCACATCAATTGTTTCAAGTTGTTGTCGACGTCGTCGACTGAAAGACGACGTCGTCGTCAGCGGTTGCTCTGCAAATATTTGCGATCATGTTCAAGTGGCAAGATTATGACGCATTCACGCCAGATCGAACAGGGAAGAAAGAAATGAACTTTTTAGAAATTAAACAAGCTAAACAAAACAATTTTATTTTACAAATTTATTTAATTTGTTGTGATAAGTCTGCAGGCTATAAAAAAGGATTCTTAGAGAACTGAAAGAAATAGATATAGCCCCATTTATCACATTCGGGCTTGAAAATATGTAATTTTATTAAACCCGCTTTATATAATAATATAATAATAAATTTTATAAATTAACTTTTCTGACACAAGAAAAGTAAATGTTTTATTTTATACCAAACCCAACCCACTTTATTTTTGTAGTGTAGTGTAGAGATTGTAGAGCTCAGAAATGGCCCGATCGAGCGATATTTGTACTTGACCTGCCCGGTCCACTTGTTCCACGTTTAGTTTCCAGCTTCAGCTGCAGTTATTTATTGGTATTTAAAGTGAAGAATAATGATAACTCAAACAAAAGGACACACCATAAGCACATGAATCCTGCCTTTCGCCCAGCGTCTTGGCTCATCCATCACTTTGCATCACCCACAGCGCCTCGAGTACCGATGGCAGGTAGGGTGTCTCTATGGACTGTATAGAGGACCCTGTAGGATCTGCGGACAGCTGGATACCCTGCCTCGCCACTCAAGTGCGCACTTGAACGGATAAAGGAGGCCGGGAGGCGGCGCAGGAACTCGCAGCCTCCGAGGCACCACACCCTGGTGCTCCTAACGCTCAGGTGCCAGAAAGCCAGAATACCAGAAACTAACTCCAGACCTCGTGGCGACTTTCGCTGGTCTGTCCCAACTTTATGGCACTCGCTGAATGCACTGGAAAAATATTTAAGGAGCGAGAGATAATTTATTTTGGTTACCTATTATATGTTTTATAAGATAAAAGTATTAAAAATATTAGAGATATGTCAAGATCTTTGGAATTCTTACAAACGTAAATATATCTTTAAAAATCTAGATATTCTAGTATTTTAAAAATCTGTTCTTATAATATGCGATCTAAAATTTAAGATTTTTCCCAACTGCACTTTTATGACACTCACTAGCTGGCAGCTGGGCCCAGCCAAATGGTTGGACGCAAGCCGCGGGTCTCGAGCTAGCCAAAACATTCAATAAATATGTTGCTCATATAAATTATGGCAGCTAATGAACACGGCGAGGCAAGGAGGAGAAAACAATGTTCTACACTTGGGTTAAGGTTAAGGTTAGCCTACTGCTGCATTTCCCACTTGACGATCCCCTTTTCGGGCCCCTGGTTGATTGAAATTTGTGAGTTACTTGGCTTGGGCTTTATGGCCCGCTAATTAAAAAAGCCAGAGTCAGTTGGTAGCAGTTAGAGCGATACAAATGGGCGAGAGTCCTTGATATATGAAACATAGGTGAAACAATGATACACAGCTCGTTATACAAAACAATAAAATTAATACATTACAATATGGACATTATAAAATAGAAGAAAACAAATTAGAAAATAAATTTGATGGAATAAATGCAAATATTTATGTTTACGATCAAAGAATAAAAGAAATAGAGAACTGTCCTAATAAAACTAATAATCAAGACTTTGAAATAGAAAAATTTAAGAGAAATATTGATGATTGTACATTTGAAATGTTTTATACAGAATTAGAATTAAGTTTACTAAATTCTGAAAAAGTATAAATGTAATCTATAATTATAAATAAAACAATGAAATTTTAAATTTAAAGAACAATTTTCTCTTTTTTATTTAAAGGTTAATTTAAGGTAACGTATAAACCAAATATTACAAATCAAAACAGCATTATAAAATTTTTATTTTAAATAACAAACATTGCTTTATTTAGTGGCTAATATTACAATTAAAAACTTTATTGTAAATTTTTTTATTTTAAAGAACAAACATAGCTTATTAGAGGTTAATATTAAAATTTCCCAGAACAATATTATAAAATTTTTATTTTAAAGAACAATTAAAATGTTTTCTTCGAATTACATTCCATTTGATTACTTTCTTCTATATTTAGTGGTATAGTTTGTACATAACTATTTATACCACCCTCTTATATATTGATTTTATCATCGTCATTACTTAAAGGAATTGATTTTATGTATTCATCATTATCCTTATCTAAATTTAAAGGAATAGTTTGTATGTAGTTATTTATTCCACCTTCAACAAGAATAGTTTCGTCCTCACTATCCTCATCGAAAATGTTCACATCTTGGTCATCATCGTCATCATGCTCATTATACAAAAACAGGTTTTGAAATTCTGAAAGTAAAAATATTATTAGTATATAAATATTATTTTATATATGTATATATTATTCAACTCACCTTTTTGTACTCCACTCGAAATAGTTTATTAACGTTTTTATTAATAATTTGAAATTGTGAATATAAAAATATTATTAGTATATACAATTATTATTTTATATATGTATATAGTATTCAACTCACCTTTTTGTTCTCCACTTGAAATAGTACTAGCAACTTCTTTATTAAAATTCTGCAAAAACAAACATATTTCCCTACTCAATCAGATTATATTGTCACTATTAGTTATTTTGAAGTCAATAACGTCTTTAATTGGAATTTTATCTGTACTAATCTCATTTTTTTTTTATTTAAATACTCAATAAGCATTTGAGATGCTAAATTTCTCATTCTCAAATATATTCCATTAATTTTTCTGCTGTTTCGATACCTATTTCATTTATTTGTGGGCCATCGAAAATGTCCTGGTTCTACATCTCCTATTTCTTCCCGTTTAGTCTCTTGTATAGAAAGAAGGTCAGCATCTTTCGAAATTCTTTCATATACTTTCCTATCTTTCTGTCTCTCTGCATGTATTAGTGAATGCGTTAAAACTTCAGCAAATTCAAAGCAATTTATTCTTAATGTTGCCAGGGGTATTAATATTTCGTTTAGATTTTGGTTGGTGATGGGGAGTAGTTATATGTTTTTTATTCGTACGTTTAGATTTATTCTCACTACGTTTAACATGCGATCTTGATTCTTCTTCCTCCTCGAGACTACTTATCAAAGTAGGTGAGTTTGATATTGATGTTGATGTTGTAGGTCTAGTTGTTGTTGTTCTTTTTATTTTTTCTTCAACTGTGCTTGCTGATGATGAGTTGATGAGTTTTCATTAATACTATTTTTAGTATTAATTATTTTTATGCCGACTTCACTTTTTAAGTTTTTTTCACTATCATCATTAGTGGTGTTTATAAGATCCATAAAAATTTGGCAATCTTTCAAGATTTCGAATTTCAAATCAATTTTTATTATTTTTTTCAATTTCGGCATATTGATGAATAGTTGAATTGAGTTATTCGAATTAGAGGGGTTTTCAATAATCGTCATTTCACTGGTCACCGGTAACTTTTTTACTACCGGATTACACAGTGAAATTATAAAAAATATTATCAAAAACATTTTTTTTTAACAAACGAAAGCGCGAACGAATAAACGATCCTGAAATTGACTTGCGTGAAAACTGGCGAAAACTGAATACTTTTTGAAATTCTTTCCCTTTATAATCTCCAGATTTGTATATGTATATATGTAAACATATACATGAGTCCATTTCACGCATTGACGTCAATGCGTACATTTCAATTGTTTTATGTTTCAAGTTGTTGTTTTTGTGAATTCAACTATCTGCTAATTTTTAAAAAGTCTTCACAGTGCGTAACTATACAATCATCTTTTTGTTTTAGAATCTTTAGAGTTCAAGTTCCATACAAAATTCTTATCTATACACGCTCGCTCACTTAACATACTCAACACACAAGCAGATAATCAATTCCATTCGAATACTTATCCTTACATGTTTCTTCAATAGAAATTGTGCGTGTGAAGAAACATTTTTTGATTTCACGCATTGACGACAATGCGTACATTTTAATTTTTCTATGCCTTCGCTTGTTTTTTATAGAATTTCTTTTTTGTGAATCCAACAATCTTCTGATTTTGAAAAGCCTGTCCAACGCACAAGCACATAATAACCTTTTTGTTTCAGAATCTTTTCAACAAGATAGGTATTAATTTTAATTTTTAATTTTTAATTTCTTGTTTATAGAAGCCCCTTGAATTATCACTCTTCAAGTCTTTAAATAAATATGTGGTGGGTGATGTATTTTGTACTTTCCGAATTCGAAAAATTTCCGTTGTCCAGTTTGGAGTATAACCTTTTTCAAAGACATTTTATTATATTTACTTATTCGTACATGATCCCCCTCTTCAAACTCTCTATTTGTGAATATTTTTAGATGATTGTATGATCTCATGAAAATTTGTTTTTCATTTTAACATTAACATCAATGGGTTTAATTTTAAGTTTTCTATGCTTCCTATTGTTATAATTATTAATCAATTCTTTCTTTATTTGAAGCCATATTTTTTTCCATTAAAACTGAACACACGCCACCTAAGTTATTTTAGTGTTCTATTAAAACGTTCCACAATATATGCTTTAAGAGAACTAAATGTTGAGTAATCATATCGTTTCATCAAATCTCTAAATTGTTTATTATAGAATTCATTTCCATTATCTGTTTGTAAATTCTTTGGTACTCCACGACCAGATTTTAATTTTTTTCCATTGCTCTTGTAACTTCTTCTGCATTTTTTGATTTTATTGCTTCACCCCATCCATATTTAGAAAAGGTATCTATTACTGTTGTTTAGGTATCTACCTAAAGCCTTTATTCGATGAATCATATGACCCCATTTCAACCAAATCAGCCTGCCATAAATCATTAATAACCAGTACTATAACTCGACGACTTGAAGAATTCTTGAATGATGGTCAATGTAACTCATTTACAATATCTCGTTTATTCATAACTTTACTTTATTTGGTATAATTGGTTTCTTCTCTAAAGATTCAGTTTCACTTTTTAAAACTGCGGTTGGCGCAATGATATAAATGAGAATGTTACTTTATATTTCATTTATATCCTCTACTATCTTATTTTCAAGAAAAATTTTAATTTTTTAGAAATTTTACTCACTTTTCCCTCAATATTATTGATTTGAGGTCTTAATCTAAAGATTTCTTGTTTCTGTGGTTGTTTAGAAATTTCATTAGATGTGTTCTGTACTAGATTTCTTATTTTATCATCAACATAAAATTTTGTTGCAATACCATTTTCATGAATGGGGTGTAGGGAATTTTTAAATCGTTTCCTCTGAATATTTAAATGTCCATCATAATCATTGAGTAAACTTTGGAATTTTTCTACATATATTTATTTTTTCTATATTTATGAATGATACAAATTAATTGTTAAGACCGTTTTAGCGACGAGAAAATGGAAGACTTCGAAGTATCGTTCCATCTATTTGTATCTGATCCGAATGATTGGTGCTGGTTTTTTTAAATTTTGTTTTATGAAATTAAGATTTTTGCAATTTATCAAAAAGCTCTATTAATGTATTGTGTACATACTCATTACCATACTCGTTACCATTTTTATTACTTTAATTTCCAACTCTGATAACTTTTTTTTATTTCTTAGTTGAAATGATTTATTTATAGTTTCCATTTGTTGTGATTTCGCTTCGTTAATTTTATCATCTACATAAAATTTAATAGCCAAATCATTTCCATTTATTGGTTTTGAAGAGTTTTTAATTAATTTTTTCTGAATATTTATGTGACTATCAGTATCTAGATTTATACCTGAAAGACTCTCAACTTCCCTTTTGAAAAGTGAGAAAAATTGCTTCACGCAATTCTTCTATTATTGAAGGAATTTCATTAGTATGGTTATTATTACCAGCAGCTCTTGATGCCATTGATGATTCATTAACATTTTCCCAATATACATAAATTGGTGGTAATTTTTGTAGTCTCATATACCCAGAACCAGTATATTCTTCATTTACTGAAGACGACAATATTAATGGTTTAATAATTAAAGAATATTTTTTAGAACGATTTCCTTTTATATGAACATCTGGTAGATAGTTTCTTTTGTGAGCACTTGTTTCAATTAAAATGTTTTTTAGTATAATCCTTAGGAGTGTTATGAAAAATTAAAGAGTATAAACCAGGTGATAGAGTCCATAAATTTCCACTTCCTAATTGCATTACATTTTTTTTAATTAATTTTTTTAAAAGTGTACTATTACCCAACATTAAAATATTATTTTATTCTCTTGGTCAATAACTATTATCTGAAATCTTTTCTTATTTTAACTGATGGAACAGGGAAGAAAGAAATGAACCTTTTAGAAATTAAACAAGCTAAACAAAACAATTTTATTTTACAAATTTATTTAATTTGTTGTGATAAGTCTGCAGGCTATAAAAAAGGATTCTTAGAGAACTGAAAGAAATAGATATAGCCCCATTTATCACATTCGGGCTTGAAAATAAGTAATTTTATTATACCCGCTTTATATAATAATATAATAATAAATTTTATAAATTAACTTTTCTGACACAAGAAAAATAAATGTTTTATTTTATACCAAACCCAACCCACTTTATTTTTGTAGTGTAGTGTAGAGATTGTAGAGCTCAGAAATGGACCGATCGAGCGATATTTGTACTTGACCTGCCCGGTCCACTTGTTCCACGTTTAGTTTCCAGCTTCAGCTGCAGTTATTTATTGGTATTTAAAGTGAAGAATAATGATAACTCAAACAAAAGGACACACCATAAGCACATGAATCCTGCCTTTCGCCCAGCGTCTTGGCTCATCCATCACTTTGCATCACCCACAGCGTCTCGAGTTCCGATGGCAGGTAAGGTGTCTCTATGGACTGTATAGAGGACCCTGTAGGATCTGCGGACAGCTGGATACCCTAAATTGTGAAAAAGAATAAATGTAATCTATAATTATAAATAAAACAAACGAACAAACTTCTCTTTTTTATTTAAAGGTTAATTTAAGGTAACGTATAAACCAAATATTACAAATCAAAACAGCATTATAAAATTTTTATTTTAAATAACAAACATTGCTTTATTTAGAAGCTAATATTACAATTAAAAACTTTATTGTAAATTTTTTTTATTTTAAAGAACAAACATAGCTTATTAGAGGTTAATATTAAAATTTGCCAGAACAATATAATAAAATTTTTATTTTAAAGAACAATTAAAATGCTTTCTTCGAATTACATTCCATTTGATTACTTTCTTCTATATTTAGTGGTATAGTTTTTACATAACTATTTTTACCACCCTCTAATATAGATTTTATCATCGTCATTACTTAAAGGAATTGATTTTATGTATTCATCATTATCCTTATCTAAATTTAAAGGAATAGTTTGTATGTAGTTATTTATTCCACCTTCAACAAGAATAGTTTCGTCCTCACTATCCTCATCGAAAATGTTCACATCTTGGTCATCATCGTCATCATGCTCATCATACAAAAACAGGTTTTGAAATTCTGAAAATAAAAATATTATTAGTATATAAATATTATTTTATATATGTATATATTATTCAACTCACCTTTTTGTACTCCACTCGAAATAGTATTATTAACGTTTTTATTAATATTTTGAAATTGTGAATATAAAAATATTATTAGTATATACAATTATTATTTTATATATGTATATAGTATTCAACTCACCTTTTTGTTCTCCACTTGAAATAGTATTAGCAACTTCTTTATTAAAATTCTGCAAAAACAAACATATTTCCCTACTCAATCAGATTATATTGTCACTATTAGTTATTTTGAAGCCAATAACGTCGGTTATTGGAATTTTACCTGTACTAATGTCACTTTCTTTTTTATTTAAATACTCAACAAGCTAAATTTCTCTTTTTCAAATATATTCCATTCATTTTTCTGCTGTTTCGATACATATTTCATTTATTTGTGGGCCATCGCTAAGATATCCTGGTTCTACATCTCCTATCTCTTGTATAGTCCCTTTTATAGAAAGAAGATCAGCATCTTTCGAAATTCTTTCATATACTTTCCTATCTTTCTGTCTCTCTGCATGTAATAGTGAATGTGTTAAAACTTCAGCAAATTCAAAGCAATTTATTCTAAATGTTGCCAGGGGTATTAATATTTCGTTTAGATTTTCGTTGGTGGTGGGGAGTAGTTATATGTTTTTTATTCGTACGTTTAGATTTATTCTCACTACGTTTAACATGCGATCTCTTTTTTTTTTTTTTTGTTAGTGGTGGCTTAAAGCATCGAAAGCCAACTCGGAGCTGTGCTAGCTTACCGAAGTCTGGGACTCTAACCCAGTAAAAACTCCACCCCCTCCCCGCTTCCCCGGCGGTACTGCCGTTAGGTATTACTTCGCTGGGGGGGGGGGGGGGGGAATGCCCTAAGGGCTCTCTAGGATACTATCCTATTGGAATTTCGCTGCCTTTCTGCGATGCGCAGTTTTTTAAGAATTATTGTGGCCATGTTACATACAGCGGACCAATTTACTTCTGATTCAAGCATAATTTCCACCAGGTTACAAACGGCTGGCGTCCTCCCAACCCTTATGCTCAGATCTCGACGTTCATTTTCAAATCTCTTCATTATCCGACTCGCAGAGTGGGCAGTGCGGATAACGTTCATGCTTAAACCTATTCAAGTAGTATTTAAAGCATCCATGTCCTGTCAGCAGTTGCGTTAAGTAAAAGTCCACATGTCCATGCTTCCTTCCCAGCCATCTCTGCAGTTCTGGGATAAGCTTATGCGTCCATCGTCCTTTGCTGCTATTAGCCCACCTCTTTTGCCACTTTGCAATGGTGAGTTGTCTGCACCTTTTTCGTAGGGATTTGACAGTTTCGACCCCTGTGCTACCTGCGCGGATACCCACTGACTTCACTGCTAGCAGGTCCATCGGAATCACTCCTGAAATAACTAGTGCCGCGTCATGGACCGTGCGGAACGCACAGCAAACCCTCGGGGCACACAGTCTCTGTACGGAATCACCCTCCTGCAGATAACTCCTATTTTTTGTGGCTCGGGCCCATATGGGAGCAGCGTACATCAGCGTCGATGTGACAACGCTAACCAGTAATCTACGTCCTGGTTGCCTCGGCCCACGAGTGTTCGCCATATTTCGCGAAATTGCTGCCGCAGTTCTGCCTGCCTTGCCACTAGCGTACGCTAGATGCTCTTTGAAAGAAAGCCGGTGTTCGATCATGACCCCCAAGTATTTTAAGCTTGGGCGAGATTTTATGGTAGAATCTCCAATTTTAATAGTGGCCGTTTCCAATTTCTGCCTGCCACTTATCAGGACTGCTTCTGTTTTATGAGCTGCCAAGGCGAGACCCTTAGAGTCGAGCCATGCGCTTGCTCGTTTCCCAGCTTCATTGCAGATTCTTTCCGCGTCTGGGAGTTTCTTGGCCGTAACTACTATGGCTACGTCATCCGCGAAACCAATGAGTCGAGCCCCTTCGGGCATCGTGATCCTAAGGATCTCGTCGTACATGACATTCCACAACAAAGGGCCTAGGACTGATCCTTGGGGGACTCCCCCGGTGACCCTGTGAGTAGATTGCCCTGATTCTGTTTCGTACAGGAGCAGGCGACCTTCGAAGTAGCTCGCTATTACTCGCTGTTTGTACACTGGGACATTAAGTTTGCTTAGTGCATTTAGTGTGTGGTGCCAGCTAGCGGAGTTGAATGCGTTTTAACATCCAATGTTGCCGCTATGCAATACTGCTTAGTGCCGTACAACCACCTTTTTCCCTCAATGGCTTTGTCTGTGATCTCACGCAGTTTACCAATGGCATCGATTGTGGATAGTCCCTTTCGAAAACCCTACTGCATCTCAGAGAGGCCGTTGGTTCCGACAAGGGCACTTTCTAGCCGGGAGTGGATAATTCTTTCAAGAATTTTGCCCACCGTATCCAGCATACAGAGTGGCCTATACGAGGAAGGCTCCTCCGCTGCCTTGTCCCCCTTTGGTATGAGTACCAACCGCTGAGTTTTCCAGCGACTAGGGAATACACCTTCTGTAAGGCATGCATTGTACATGTCAACATACTGTTTGGTGTTTGCTTTTATAGCTATTTTTAATACTTTATTCGGGATTCCATCAGGTCCCGGTGCCTTATCGTCCTTTATTGTCTTAAGAACCTCAAGGACTTCCTCAGGACTTGTGAGCTTAATGCTTCTCGTGTCTACGATCTGTGCTATACGCGCCATACCCTCTTGCTCAGGGAATAGTGTTTCTACTACCCTTTTTAGGAAGACTGGGCACGTCGGCGACGGTCCACTAAATGCCCGAAGCCGTTTTGTGACGAGTTTATATGCGAAGCCCCAAGGGTTGGAGTCTATTTCTTCGCATATATTATTAAAACACCTGCGTTTGCTTTCTTTTACTAGTTTTTCCAGGGCTCGTCTTTTTCCCCTGTAATATATCTGAAGTGCCCTAAATTCGAGTCTTCCTCTTGCTCGTTGGTATGCGCGTCTTGCTCTATGGCATTCTTTCCTGGCTTCCGCAATGGATTGGTTCCACCGGTTATTGGTTATTGGTTATTCTGGTCTTTTCCTTGATGGGAGTTTCCCCTTCCTCTGCATAGATGCATCACAGGCTACCTTGGTGTAATCTGCGATGCGGTTTGCCCTTTCGTCTGCTGATCCGTTTGTAGAGAGGTCCTCGAACAACATCTGCATCATCTCCACGTCAAGCGTTTCTACTTTGTACCCTACCACGGTCTTTGGAACTCGTGGTGGGCCATTTGTGGACTTAATCGTGCAAATTATTGCCGCATGATCACTACCCATATAGGCGTCACTAACCTCCCAGCTGGAGCCCGAAGCCAGTCCAGCGCTCACAAATGTAAGGTCAATGATGGAACTTGTCCCGGCTCTAGAAAAGGTCGGTTTTGTTCCAGAGTTCAGCAGTACTAGCTCAAGTGCGGCGAAGCTCTCCAGTAGCGCCCTTCCCCTCGCATTTGTTCGGGGGGAGCCCCACTCCGTAGCCCAGGCGTTGAAGTCCCCGGCAATTACGGCAGGGCGATTTTCCCGGGCGTCTTCTGCAATCTCTTCGAGCACATTTATTGCCTGGGGGAGGCTAAGGCTTGGCGGCAGGTAGCAGCTATAGAAAGCTATACCATTCACATGGGCCCTGGCGAAGCAATTTCCGCTTTTTTTCCTGCTAATCTGGCGCCTTGGGTTTCCGCAGCTCCATATTGCCGATTTTTTGCTACTATTTGCTAGCCATTCACCGGAGTTTTTATTTCTATATTGCTCGCTTATGAGTGCCATGTCTACGTTTTGCTCGATGACATTTTGCTGCAGCAACGATTGGGCAACCTCGCAGTGGTTTAGGTTGATCTGAAGAATCTTCATTAGCCCCTTAGCCCTTGCAAAGCCCCCTGAAGTACGGACATTTTCCACTTATTGTTGGGTGGTCACAGTCCTTCTCCTTTTTGCGCTTGCAGAGCATACAGCAGGCCTTTGCTTTGCAGCCTCTGGCTTGGTGCTCCTTCGCGCCGCAGTTGTAGCAGCATTTAGAGCAGTCCTCCTGGGATCTGCAGTTCCCTGCTATATGGTTGAATTCCATGCACTTAAAACACCTTTTGGGTGTTATCTTTAACCGGATTCTGCACCAGGTCCATCCCAACCTGAGTTTTCCCTTTTCCATGAGACGCCTCCCTATGTCGCGCATACCTCTTAGTGTGGCGGTTTGGGTGCCCCCGTACGCCGCCCGTAGTCCTACCACCGCAGATTCTGTCAGTTCCACATCAAACTGTGACTTAACCGCACATATGACATCCGTTTTTGCCGTGGTCTCGTCGATGTCCTTCACCTCAATCAGCGTTGTCTCAGTCAGCGCTCTGACGTCAACATTGCTGCCCAGGACCGCTTTCATTGCTCTGAAGCTCTGCGGTTTTTGGGTCAGAGACCTAATTTAGGAGGATTAGCAGTTCCCCCTTTGCTGTTCGCCTGACGGCCTGTACAGCTTGACCTAGGTCTTCCAGCTGCGGATCTGCCTTTACTTGTTTAAGGATGTCCGCGTAGGACCCTCCAGTAGATGTTGCGATAACTATCGCGTCATTTCGTGGCGGACGTATCTTGGGCTTCCTCGCCTTCGGTTTTACTTTTTTCGACTCCTGTGGGGGTTTTTGGGGCTTACTGGTGCTTTCTGTCCCAGCATGTTTGCCCCTATTTCCCCCTTGGCAAGCTTCGCCTTCCGGCGCCTTATGCATCGCCTTTTTTGCTGGCATGGCTAGCGTTTTCCCAGTTTCATGTCCCCTGGGTCGCTTGCTATTGCCGCTCGCGAGCACTTCTGCGCAGGTTTTTTTAGCGGTCACTTCACAGAACTTCTCTCCGAAGATAGTCAATTTCATCGACTATGTCCCGCATAAGGTTTGTGATGGAGCGCTTTCCGTCCATTAGCTTCTTCAGCTCCCTGGCCTTCGATCCAAGGTCAGTAAGCTGTTTCAGCACATCCCCTTGCTCTTGATCAGCAGCTTTTGAGCTGCCTTTCTCTACTATTGGGGGGCAGTGATCGGACTTTGATCAATTATTTAATATAAAAGAAAAAATCTTAGTGATAAGGTTTAGAAGTTTTATATTTATAATTTCCCGCGAGAAAATACATGCACTTGTGTGCTTGGCCTGCACCCTGTCCGAAGCTTGCTGCTATGGCACCTGCAGCCCCTTTCGCACACTACGATCAGCTGGTCGCGCAACCGCTTTTCACCACTGATTTAGTGTTTGCGAACAAAAAGCGCGAGTGGAAAATTTGGCAACAACTAAACAAACAACGAGTGGAGATAAGGAAGAGGAAAAAGAAAAATAAAAAGATGCCTCCCCTCCCTCGCCTACGACCGGCTTCTGCCTGGCCGCCAAACCTGTTGGGGATAAATTCCCGGGTTGTTCCTGGATGCCGTCCACGACCTCCTGGCCACCAGCTGACGTCAAGGTATGTGTCCCGATGCTTCAGGCCGGATAGCCGGCTGTTCCTTCGGGTTTTTGCTGAAAACTTTGGAAAATAGACGGAGCTCTCTCTGCTTTCACAACTCTCTCTAACATGCGATCTTCTATATATATTATTGTAGTGACATTAAACACCTACCGTAGCACTTTTATATGTTACGGTGACGAATCTATTTAAGCCCCTTTTCCTAAATACAGATGTCCCCCTATTTTCCTTTCATTCTCAATTAATTGGTTTTTAAAATTCTCTATTATTCCTCTCTTTGTAAATTATATTTGACAGTTATGCATGTTTTCAGTGCTTTTCAATTTTTGACTTGTATTTCGTTTTATAGGAGCTCGTTTTGCACTTTTAAATAAGGTATCATTATCGTTGATACCCATAACAATTTTTAATGATTTTTCAGCTCCTATATTTTTTTCTCTATTTTCTCAACATTTGTATCTTTAGTAATAATATCAAAAAGATTTGGTAGGTTTGTTGTTGTTGTTGCAGATATTGCTGTAGTTGCAGATGTAGTTGTAGTTGCAGAAGTAGTTATTGTTGCAGATGTAGTTGTAGTTGTAGATGTTGGGGTACTTGATTCTTCTTCCTCCTCCAGACTACTTATCAAAGTAGGTGAGGTTGATATTGATGTTGATGTTGTAGGTGTAGTTGTTGTTGTTGTTTTTAAACCTGCGGTTTGTGCAATGATATAATTGAAAATGTTGCGTTCTATTTCATTTATATCCTCTACTATCTTATTAATAGTTTTCAAGAGAAATTCCAATTTTTTAGAAATTTTACTCACTTTTCCCTCAATATTATTATTTTGAGGTCTTAATCTAAAGATTTCTTGTTTCTGTGGTTGTTTAGAAATTTCATTAGATGTGTTCTGTACTAGTTTTCTTATTTCATCATCAACATACAATTTTGTTGCAATATCATTTTCATGAATGGGGGTGTAGGGAATTTTTAAATCGTTTCCTCTGAATATTTAAATGTCCATCATAATCATTGAGTAAACTTTGGAATTTTTCTACACCTTTTGTTATATCTCTTGAGTACTGTTTCTCATTTAAAAAACAACTAATCTTATAAACTGACATTTTAATTATAAAATAAATAATAAAAGAAAAGTATATTTATGTATGATCCACATTAATTGTTAAGACCTCTTCTTCGTTTTAGAGACGTGAAAATGGACGACTTCGAAGTATCGTTCCATCTATTTGTATCTGATCAGAACGAATGATTGGTGCTGGTTTTTTAAAATTTTGTTTTATGTTTTAAATTAATTAAAAAAAAAAAAATAAGATTTATGCAATTTATCAAGAAGCTCTATTAATGTATTATGTACATACTCATTACCATACTCGTTACCATTTTTATTACTTTTATTTCCAACTCTGATAATATTTTTTTATTTCGTAGTTGAAATGATTTAGTTATAGTTTCCATTTGTTGTGATTTCGCTCCGTTAATTTTATCATCTACATAAAATTTAATAGCCAAATCATTTCCATTTATTGGTTTTGAAGAGTTTTTAATTCTTTTTTTCTGAACATTTCTGTGACCATCAGTATCTAGATTTATACCTAAAAGACTCTCAACTTCCATTTTGAAAAGTAAAGAAAAATCTCTATATCACTTGAAAAGTGACTAAACTTGTCAATAGACATTTTATTATTAAACAAAATGAGAAAATGTTTTCCACTTTATATATTATATATATTATTTTTGCTTCACGCAATTCTTCTATTATTGAAGGAATTTCATTAGTATGGTTATTATTACCAGCAGCTCTTGATGCCATTGATGATTCATTAACATTTTCCCAATATACATAATTTGGTTGTAATTTTTGTAGTCTCATATACCCAGAAGTAGTATATTCTTCATTTACTGAAGACGACGATATTAATGGTTTATTAATTAAAGAATATTTTTTAGAACGAATTCCTTTTATTTGGCTATCTGGTTGATAGTTTCTTTTGTGAGCACTTGTTTCAATTAAAATGTTTCTTAGTATATCTTAGTATGAAAAAGTAAAGAGTATAAACCAGGTGATAGAGTCCATAAATTTCCACTTCCTAATTGCATTACATTTTTTTTAATTTTAAGTGTACTATTACCCAACATTAAAATATTATTTTATTCTCTTGGTCAATAACTATTATCTGAAATCTTTTCTTGTTTTAACTGATTAATGTTGATATTATACTTCACCCCGGTTTCTTCATATACACTTTCATTTAAATCATCCATATGAGACTGTTGAGAAACATCAGATTCATCTATAAGAGATTGATGAGAAATGTCAGATTTATCTATATGAGAGTTGTGAGCAAGCATCAACATAAGCATCACTCTCATTATCACTTTTAATTACTCTCTCCTTTACCCTTTTATTAATTTTAGGTACTCTTATTTTCTCTTTCTTGAACAAAGTCTGAACATTGTGTGTATCATTAATATACTTTTGTTTCCTATTTAATTTTTTATTTTCAGTTAGTAATTCATGTAAAGGTTCTGTATTAGGTTTAAAACTTTCCTCCAAAATTGATACATTCTCATTTTTATTTGCTTCAATTCATCAAATTTTCTTTTTAATGAATTGCTACTTTTTGTCAACTGTTCTAAAAGATTTCGCTTCATTGGTGTAGTTTTCTATGATACTCATACCGTGCTACTGGGTAAAAATGTAGTATAATCTAAATATTTATAACAAAGTGTTTTGAGTTTAATGAAATTTTATTTTTATTTGAGAAAATAAGTCCATTAATAATATTAAAAATGAATACATTTTAAGCTTTATTTAATTTTAAATAGAGGTTGTTATCATTCCTTTTAATATTACAAAACAGATTATCGTTTATATTTTCAATGGTCGAATCATCTAAAGTCGAGTATCGTTCCGGCAAGTACAGCATATACTCTTCAAGTTCAAGAGCGAGGGCCATTCCAAAGCTGGTTTCTTTACGTTGAGCTCGTCGAATAGGGTAGCGAACATCCGATTCCATCTTCGTCTTTGTTAAGAGAGGTTTTGGAAGGTTACCATTAAAATCCTTGAGTACCTTCATCATTTCCGGGTTGACCATTTGTAGTTGTTTCTTTATCTAGTTGTTTCTTGTTCTTCTTCTTGTTTCTAGTTGTTGTTTGTAGCTGTTATAGTTGTTTTAATTCTGTTCTAGATGTTGATTGTAGTTGTTATAAGTTTTTATACCTTAAGGTAAACTAACCCTCCTTTCTCTATCTCATTCTTGATTTAGAATGATTCTTGATTTAGGTGAGTTTCGAGAATCATAAAGAATCACAGAAAAATCACTTAACCATAACGAAAAAGTTAGGGAGGGATAGAGAGTAAGAATTGGAGGAACAGGTGTCCACAGTTGGTAGAATTAAAGGTTTGTTTTCTCTCATAGTTATAGTTATTATTATTTTCCAAGTATTTCACAAATTCTTTTGGGGGTTGTAAATTTCCAAAATTATAAAAATAATGTACATTTTTATTTTTGTTGTAAGCTACCCAATGTACCATTTGGTGAACTATCATCTAGTCTTATAATTCCTGACTCTTCTCTCCAAGGAGATTTTGGTAGTGAGTCTCTCATAAACACACCTCGGAAATGTAGAAAATGCTTTTGAGCAAAATTCAAAATTTCAAAATGTGAAAGCAGTTTTTAGGTAGCTTCGGAATCAGTTTTTTTGATTTCCTCTAAATGGATTGAGATATAATCCATAACATTTTCTATTATGTTTTAGAAACATAAACGATATGGAAAAAGGACGACGAAGAAGAATATAAGTTTCGTTCTGTATGCTATATTTTCACAGTTCATTATTAGATTCCAAAATGAGTAGATCATTCACTCTTACATTAAATGGTAATGAACCCATTACAAACATTACATAGTTCCCACCTATTGAACTGACGAATGGTGACTATTACTGTGCACTCATTGACTTTCACATGTACAACTCTATACCCAATGTTGATATAAATAATAATCTATTTCACGTTCATATTACAACTACCAAGGAAACTATTTATTTTAATAGAAACAACTCCATTGGACAATTGCTTGGTTACAATAAAAAAATAATCTACCCCGACCTGAAAAAAACATATATATTGGATCAACCTGTTAACATCTTAAAAATAAACACAATACGCTTAGTATGTAATATTGTGAGCGGATCATATATGGATAGTAGACAAGATCATTCATTATACGAACTCGGAATTAATGTTCCACCGGGCTATAAAATGAATATCACACCACACAACCTCATTTACTTACTAGTCAACACTAGAGAAATAAGTACACTCTCTATACACAAAACTGATCAGAACGGTGAAGTTATTAATTTACGCGGTGAAAACTGTACAATTCGTTTACATTTAAGACAAATATAATGATTATATATAAAAAAAGAGGTGATACTTACCATCATCAGCACACTTTAAAACATAAAGTTATAGGAAGAGAATCGAAAGTAAAAAGGCACACACTTACATTGAAAAACAAGTTAATTCTTAAATCACTCAGCTTCAAAGTACGAGTTGAACTAAAGTTGTGGGGTTGAATGAAATATTGGCAGTACGAGAAAAACCTTTCTCTGATCATAGTATATCGATGAAAGAATATCACAGTTATTCACCGTATCAACAATCATTTAAACCGAATGATGAGATAAGAATTACAATTCAAAATCAAGATTTATATGTACTCCCCCATGAGAGTTTTTTAAATTTTAAAGAGATATTACCCTAATTAAAGAAGGGGGAGCGGTAGAAATTCAAAATGTTATGATGAGAAATAATTGAATGGCAAACTTTTTAGATGAAATACGCTATGAAATAAATGGTGTTGAGATAGATAGAACAAGTTCCTTTAAATCAATTTGAAGCAAGAGACTTTACAATTCTGGATGGAGTGGAGGATCCGATTTCAATTTAATCAATACCGCTTTAAAAATATACTTGGATTTACTAAAGATTTCAAAAAAGTTTTATTAAATTGTAAACATGAACTAGTAATATTGATATAAAAAATTTAAATGATGTAAGTAACAGAACACATCATGTTTGGAATGTTAAATTAGCTGCGTCCACGATTTGCTTTAAATGCATTTAAAGATAATCACCATTTGATTACAAACAATTTAAGAAATCTAAAGGTCTACTTAAACTCTGAAACATATCCCTACGATGACTTGAATTTGGACTTTGAGAAAGAACGATTTGCTCACCTATATGTATTGCAAGTTTAAAACTAGCTACAATAATCAAAGTGAATCTCCTTTACTATCCTCTGCTCCTACTACCACCTCCGATTATCGTATTAGACTTTTCATATCAAAATGAAATGGTTAAATCGGGACCCATTGATGTTAGGATTTCAATTGAACTTAGTAAGCCCGCTATCGAAAAATGTTCAAGTATATTGCGTGCTGATACATGATCGTTTAGTTGAATATAAGCCGTTGAATGGTCTAGTTCAGCGGATTGTCTAACAATCAATCAATCAATCATGAGTGAAGACATTGTTGCAATTGATGTTCAAGGATTTCAAGGAAATATTAATAAATTTATTCAAAAAGAAATTGGAGTCGTATTCAAAAACGAAACAATCTTGAACTCTAATTTTCTCATACACTCTCCTCATAATTTTATCGAATTGAATAAAAAATGTAGAAAAACAGCTACTTGGTTAGAAAAAAACATCATAAAATTTCTTGGAACGATGGAGTATACTTTTTCAAAGAAGCACGAATGTATTTAAGAGAAATAATTAGAAAAAGGAAATAATTTGAAAGGGATATCAAAAAAGATTATTCCTACAAAAATTTTTAAAAATTGATGATGTAATTAACATTGATGAAATTGGATGTCCCTCTCTAAAAATAATGGATGGAAACCACTTCCCATATTGTTCATTACATGCTCGAGATGGTGTCTGCTCACTCAACAATGCTCATAGAATCTTAAACTTTTACACAAAAGAAAACTGCTAGCAACAAAAACTTTTCACCATTCATTCTTTCATTCACAATTTCAGAGTAGAGAAAATAAGTTTACGAAATGTCGGATTCTAATAACAATCATAAAATACCGAATTATTCTTCCTTGATAAATAAAATTAATTTATTTATTAATACATTTGGAAATATGATTTCAAAAGAGGTCATGAAATTATTGCTGGAGTCAAGGGACATATTCATGAGTATTGAAGTGAAGGAGTTTATAAAAACAACAATTGAAGAACATTTAAATTTATGTAAATTTTCTAATGATAATATAGAAACGTGTGCTTGCTTTCATTTTGTAATTCAACAATATAGAGTTAGAAAATTAATTTCATCATATGTTAAAATTCTAAAATAAAGAGAAAACCAAAAAAATAATGTTCTATTGTTTTGAATTTGTTTTCGAGGGTGGGTCTATCAACAGCTGTTGCATTATTTAAAATCTGTTTTCTAAGTATAATACAAAGATTTATATCCACCAGACTTTAGTTTAAGATAAACATTCAGCCTATTACGTTGAAAAAAAAATGATTTCTTCAAAAATTGAAGAGTTTTTAGGGAGCATGGGAGTGAGATCTGCAAGGAACATGTTTCGAAGTTGAAATCATTTCATACATTTTTTTAAAGATGTTGAAGCCACCTCAGTAATTCATTCTAAGTATGGGGAACACCTATCATCATGTGCATGGGCATAAGATGATTGTAAAGTCGGCCCTGACACCTGCAGGTGTATGCATGTTGAAAAAAATGAAGAATTTGCCTTGAAATTGATGGAACGATACATTAATTTGTTTAAACAATTCAATGGTAACTAATGTAACACGAATATGATTAAAAAAACGTATTTCACTAAATAAACGATCTCATTTGTTTTTGTGTATATTCTGTTAGGAACCACCACCTCCACTATAGAATTGTAACATTTAAGATTACCCTCCTCTTAACTTAATACAAGTTAGAAGCAACATACTTTAGATATTCACGCTCACTTTCCATCTAATGCTCACTTTCCATCTAATGCACAAGTTCTCGAACTCACTCTTGTTTCACACCACATCCACCATCTAATGCTGTCTAATATCCCTTAAACCAACACCTGCTGACCCCAAGACTGAAGAAATAATTTTAGTGGAATTAAAATTAGTTGTACTTGTATTTAAATAAATTGTCTAATTTGTGTTTATTCTAATAGGAGCCACCCTCTATAGAGTTGAAACATTTAAGACACGCTTGTTTCACACCTTCTCCCCCATCTAATGCTCACACTTGGGGGAGGTTCTCGAACTATCTTTCCCACTTTATGCTCGCTAAAGATCGGGGGAGGTTCTCGAACACCTCAAACAAACGCTTGTTTCACACTACATCCCGCATCTAATGCGGTCTAATATCCAACATTTGCTGACCACAAGACTGAAGAGAGGTTACATGAAAGATAAATTATGCTAATTAGGTCATTAAGACACCTGTGTGCAACCATGCGTGACTAATTAGGGTCACCCCCATCCCCTTTTCTTACATGATTTATTACCTAGTAAGCCAGGAACCTTATTATCTATCTACTAAATACATTTCCTTATTTTTTACATTCGGCACAATTCATGATAATGGTACAGCTAAGCACAAGCATTTTGAATAACAGCGTGACGGCTGTAGAAAAAATAAGAAAATGTGTTTTTGTTTGATATCAGAAGTTTTTGTGTTAAAAATCAATTATATAATTCCTTATTCTAATTATATAAATATTATTCATATGTGGAACATACACCCTAAACCGTATGCATACGCAAAAAAAAGTTTAACGGTCAGGCAGTGTTATAAGTTTTGAACTAGTACATGTAGCCACTTTTGTCGAAAAAAATTTTAAAATGGGGACTCTTACAACACTGTGTTAAAACGTAAAGAAATGTCAATGAGTATACACTTTAAGGCTTAGCCCGAAATTGGAAAAAAGTATACAAAATATGGGAAAAAAAAACTTTTAATCATAATCATTAAAAGATAGTATTTATCTATTTAGCAGATAGATAAATCATGTTAGGAAATCGAACAAAGTATTTAAAAATACCTCTTTAACGACATGTAGCACAAGTCTGTAGCTTTAGTAGTTTTACAAATTAGGGTGTACAAAATGTAGCTATTTATAGCTGTTTTCCCGCCAAATTAGCTTTTTTCCCAAAAGTGGTAAAATTAACGTTTCTCGTGTTAATGCTGTTTAACATCATCTTAAATTTCCATTACGTTAACAAGGAGTTTGGATACGCACAAAAAAAGTTCAATGCGAGGTTAGATACTCTGCACTGGTAAATTTGGACATTTTTGTATGCCTTTACACTAGCTATACACTTTAAAATTTTATTTAAAATCGTTAGAGCTGTTTTTGAGAAACCACTCAAGAAAAGTAAATAAAAAAAACTTTTGACCACTATTTTAAAACGGTGGTAATTGGACAAATTCTGTAGCTTCAGTACTTCACAAGTTAGTAAAGTACAGATGTTTTCTCGCCAAACTAGCTAGTTTTTTCAAAAGTGGTAGAACTACTGTATCTTATTAAGCTGTTTAACATCGTATAGAAGTTTCATAGCTTTAACATAATATTTTGGGACAAACTGAGAAACAAAACAAAATTTTCATTTTGATATTTTGTTCTTCGTACTTTTGAACGAAGCATCCGATTTTGACAGTTGAGGTGTAATTCGACCCATAGGTTGATAGCGGAGGTAACTATCCCCAACTGCGCTAGCAGTCTTGGTATGCAATTTTTTTTAGTTTTTTAATATCTTTCGATTGATGTATCACTCGAAACAATTTTCACATCTTCGTGTATATGTAGTAGTCGTCTTCGCACACCCTTCTGATGCGATTCGTCACTACATAAATTACCGTTCAAAATATTAAGAAGTACATTTCGTTTGTTGCACGATAATGCGCCGTCTCATCGATCGCCGCTGGTGTCCGACTATTTGACCAAAATCACATCTAAACCATCAACTACTAACGTATTCACCTGATATGGCACCGTGAAAGGTGATGAAAGGAAAGCGTTATGGAGACGTAGAGGCCATTCAAAAGGCTTGCACCGGCATACAGGCGGCCATAGCGGGCAACGAGCTAAAACACTCGTTCGGCATGCTTTTGGACGGTGCAAAACGATTTTTTAAAGCTTTTAACTATTTTCTTTTCCTGTTTAAAAAAATGGGAAAAAACAAGAAGAAAGTCGAGCGCCTCGACTATTAGATACCATTTACTCAGCTTAAGGAAACAAAACGGAATGCGATATTGTAAAGCGCCACCTAGCAAGTATTTCAATATCTAGTATATCTAGTATATCAATATGATAGGTATCGACGAGACCAATACATTTCAGTTAAAATTTTGTTACTAGCATAAAAGCTGCAGGCGCTACGATCCTTCGCGAGTGGCCTTCTTGTGCTGCATACTGTGCCCATGAATCTGTATATAGTTTCTGACATCTCAGCGTTCATACAGACATATCGGTCTATCCTTTCTAACAAATCTAGTATACCCTTTTACTCTACGAGTAACGGGTATTTTAATGGAGAATTTTTGTCATTCCTTTAATTCTAGCTCATTTTGGTTGTCTATAGACGTTTGTGTAAATCGTTTCTTATGTAACTTATTTCCTCTACGAACGAAATTGACAACTTGCGTGAAGTTAAACCTCGTATTTGGGATCCGAAGAATCCTGTAAAGTTGATTGAAACTATGATATACTCGATATCCTGTGAAGCTGCATATCTTGTGAAGTTGGAACAAGATTAGTATCCTGTGAATCTGGATTAAGCTGCGTATCCTGTGAAGCTGCAACAAGCTAAGGATCCTCAGGATCAATTCGGGATCTCAAACATTTTTTACTAGCCGAAGTAGACAATTCTGGGTCACGCCGCGGGAGAAGGAAATAATAAGCATTTGTCGCAGCAAGGAAATTAGTACTTTTTCCAACTTATCTATTGCTTAATGTGTTAGGTGCTTTCATACTAACCTCCCTTCGTAACTTTTTTTTGAAACGAGATAAATGCATTTTGTCGACGGCCACGACCGTCACTACTCAACTAAAGATAGTGCAGTGAGAGGCAGGGATAGCACTAGAGAAACATGCGTAACATGATGTGCATAAATACCATCGTTTCAAAAATGTTGGCCTATTCTTTTAATATACCGATTTTTAAACTTTGTTTATAATTTATAAAAAACGGTTTTAATGATTTCGGGTGAAGCCTTAAACTTTTTGTTCTTGAGACTCCTCAATTTTTAACATAGAATACAAAGTTAAACAAGAAAGAAAGTTAACTTCGACAAGCCTAATTTTGTATGCCCTTGCAGTTATAAAAAATAATTAACTTTAGTAAATAATTTTTTCATATTATTTTACCACTAATTTTCCGATCGTTACTAAGACATCTATATGATATAGTCGTCCTATTTTGATAAAATTTTATACGAAATTCAGAGCTAATTAAAATGTTATTTCCAAGCTTAGAAGGTTATATGTTAAAAAACACCGAAGATATAATTATTTCATTTTATTTTACCACAATAGTAGGATAATACGGTACCTGGTTCACTAAGTAATAAATCATGTCAAAAAAGGGGGTAGGGGTGACCCTAATTAGTCACGCATGGTTGCACACAGGTGTCTTAATGACATAATTAGCATAATTAAGTAATAAAAAAGTGGGTGAGGTTGACCGTTAGGTAGCACACAGGTGTTATGATGACCTAATTCGGGTGGTGTGTTTTGTCATGCCCTGTCATGCCATGTCTTTTCTCACCCCAAAGGTGTGTTTTGTCATGCGTACAATTCGTGGTTGTTTAGAGTGGTCTTTTTCTGTCTATTCAATTAGGGTTTTGGTTTGAGGGATATTAGACCGCATTAGAAGGTGGATGTGGTGTGAAACAAGCGTGAGTTCGAGAACTTCCCCTCTTTAGCGAGCATAGGCGAGCATTAGATGTGAAAGTGAGCGTGAATATCTAAAGTATGTTGCTTCTAACTTGTATTAAGTTAAGGGGAGGGTAATCTTAAATGTTACAATTCTATAGTGGAGGTGGTGGTGGTGGTTCCTAACAGAATATACACAAAAACAAATGAGATCGTTTATTTTGTGAAATACGTTTTTTTAATCATATTCGTGTTACATTAGTTACCATTGAATTGTTTAAACAAATTAATGTATCGTTCCATCAATTTCAAGGCAAATTCTTCATTTTTTTCAACATGCATACACCTGCAGGTGTCAGGGCCGACTTTACAATCATCTTATGCCCATGCACATGATGATAGGTGTTCCCCATACTTAGAATGAATTACTGAGGTGGCTTCAACATCTTTAAAAAAATGTATGAAATGATTTCAACTTCGAAACATGTTCCTTGCAGATCTCACTCCCATGCTCCCTAAAAACTCTTCAATTTTTGAAGAAATCATTTTTTTTTTCAACGTAATAGGCTGAATGTTTATCTTAAACTAAAGTCTGGTGGATATAAATCTTTGTATTATACTTAGAAAACAGATTTTAAATAATGCAACAGCTGTTGATAGACCCACCCTCGAAAACAAATTCAAAACAATAGAACATTATTTTTTTGGTTTTCTCTTTATTTTAGAATTTTAACATATGATGAAATTAATTTTCTAACTCTATATTGTTGAATTACAAAATGAAAGCAAGCACACGTTTCTATATTATCATTAAAAAATTTACATAAATTTAAATGTTCTTCAAATGTTGTTTTTATAAACTCCTTCACTTCAATACTCATGAATATGTCCCTTGACTCCAGCAATAATTTCATGACCTCTTTTGAAATCATATTTCCAAATGTATTAATAAATAAATTAATTTTATTTATCAAGGAAGAATAATTCGGTATTTTATGATTGTTATTAGAATCCGACATTTCGTAAACTTATTTTCTCTACTCTGAAATTGTGAATGAAAGAATGAATGGTGAAAAGTTTTTGTTGCTAGCAGTTTTCTTTTGTGTAAAAGTTTAAGATTCTATGAGCATTGTTGAGTGAGCAGACACCATCTCGAGCATGTAATGAACAATATGGGAAGTGGTTTCCATCCATTATTTTTAGAGAGGGACATCCAATTTCATCAATGTTAATTACATCATCAATTTTTAAAAATTTTTGTAGGAATAATCTTTTTTGATATCCCTTTCAAATTATTTCCTTTTTCTAATTATTTCTCTTAAATACATTCGTGCTTCTTTGAAAAAGTATACTCCATCGTTCCAAGAAATTTTATGATGTTTTTTTTTTAACCAAGTAGCTGTTTTTCTACATTTTTTATTCAATTCGATAAAATTATGAGGAGAGTGTATGAGAAAATTAGAGTTCAAGATTTTTTCGTTTTTGAATACGACTCCAATTTCTTTTTGAATAAATTTATTAATATTTCCTTGAAATCCTTGAACATCAATTGCAACAATGTCTTCACTCATGATTGATTGATTGATTGTTAGACAATCCGCTGAACTAGACCATTCAACGGCTTATATTCAACTAAACGATCATGTATCAGCACGCAATATACTTGAACATTTTTCGATATCGGGCTTACTAAGTTCAATTGAAATCCTAACATCAATGGGTCCCGATTTAACCATTTCATTTTGATATGAAAAGTCTAATACGATAATCGGAGGTGGTAGTAGGAGCAGGGGATAGTAAAGGAGATTCACTTTGACTATTGTAGCTAGTTTGAAACTTGCAATACATATAGGTGAGCAAATCGTTCTTTCTCAAAGTCCAAATTCAAGTCATCGTAGGGATATGTTTCAGAGTTTAAGTAGACCTTTAGATTTCTTAAATTGTTTGTAATCAGATGGTGATTATCTTTAAATGCATTTAAAGCAAATCGTGGACGCAGCTAATTTAACATTCCAAACATGATGTGTTCTGTTACTTACATCATTTAAATTTTTTTATATCAATATTACTAGTTCATGTTTACAATTTAATAAAACTTTTTTGAAATCTTAAGTAAATCCAAGTATATTTTTAAAGCGGTATTGATTAAATTGAAATCGGATCCTCCACTCCATCCAGAATTGTAAAGTCTCTTGCTTCAAATTGATTTAAAGGAACTTGTTCTATCTATCTCAACACCATTTATTTCATAGCGTATTTCATCTAAAAAGTTTGCCATTCAATTATTTCTCATCATAACATTTTGAATTTCTACCGCTCCCCCTTCTTTAATTAGGGTAATATCTCTTTAAAATTTAAAAAACTCTCATGGGGGAGTACATATAAATCTTGATTTTGAATTGTAATTCTTATCTCATCATTCGGTTTAAATGATTGTTGATACGGTGAATAACTGTGATATTCTTTCATCGATATACTATGATCAGAGAAAGGTTTTTCTCGTACTGCCAATATTTCATTCAACCCCACAACTTTAGTTAAACTCGTACTTTGAAGCTGAGTGATTTAAGAATTAACTTGTTTTTCAATGTAAGTGTGTGTCTTTTTACTTTCGATTCTCTTCCTATAACTTTATGTTTTAAGGTGTGCTGATGATGGTAAGTATCACCTCTTTTTTTATATATAATCATTATATTAGTCTTAAATGTAAACGAATTGTACAGTTTTCACCGCGTAAATTAATAACTTCACCGTTCTGATCAGTTTTGTGTATAGAGAGTGTACTTATTTCTCTAGTGTTGACTAGTAAGTAAATGAGGTTGTGTGGTGTGATATTCATTTTATAGCCCGGTGGAACATTAATTCCGAGTTCGTATAATGAATGATCTTGTCTACTATCCATATATGATCCGCTCACAATATTACATACTAAGCGTATTGTGTTTATTTTTAAGATGTTAACAGGTTGATCCAATATATATGTTTTTTTCAGGTCGGGGTAGATTATTTTTTTATGGTAACCAAGCAATTGTCCAATGGAGTTGTTTCTATTAAAATAAATAGTTTCCTTGGTAGTTGTAATATGAACGTGAAATAGATTATTATTTATATCAACATTGGGTATAGAGTTGTACATGTGAAAGTCAATGAGTGCACAGTAATAGTCACCATTCGTCAGTTCAATAGGTGGGAACTAAGTAATGTTTGTAATGGGTTCATTACCATTTAATGTAAGAGTGAATGATCTACTCATTTTGGAATCTAATAATGAACTGTGAAAATATAGCATACAGAACGAAACTTATATTCTTCTTCGTCTTCCTTTTTCCATATCGTTTATGTTTCTAAAACATTATAGAAAATGTTATGGATTATATCTCAATCCATTTAGAGGAAATCAAAAAAACTGATTACGAAGCTACCTAAAAACTGCTTTCACATTTTGAAATTTTGAATTTTGCTCAAAAGCATTTTCTACATTTCCGAGGTGTGTTTATGAGAGACTCACTACCAAAATCTCCTTGGAGAGAAGAGTCAGGAATTATAAGACTAGATGATAGTTCACCAAATGGTACATTGGGTAGCTTACAACAAAAATAAAAATGTATACATTGTTTTTATAATTTTGAAAATTTACAACCCCCAAAAGAATTTGTGAAATACTTGGAAAATAATAATAACTATAACTATGAGAGAAAACAAACCTTTAATACTACCAACTGTGGACACCTGTTCCTCCCTATCCCTCCCTAACTTTTTCGTTATGGTTAAGTGATTTTTCTATGATTCTTTATGATTCTCGAAACTCACCTAAATCAAGAATCATTCTAAATCAAGAATGAGATAGAGAAAGGAGGGTTAGTTTACCTTAAGGTATAAAAACTCGATCAAAAGTTATTTTAACTTAAAAAAAAAAGTTATAACAACTACAATCAACATCTAGAACAGAGTTAAAACAACTATAACAGCTACAAACAACAACTAGAAACAAGAAGAAGAAGAAGAAACAACTAGATAAAGAAACAACTACAAATGGTCAACCCGGAAATGAAGGTACTCAAGGATTTTAATGGTAACCTTCCAAAACCTCTCTTAACAAAGACGAAGATCGAATCGGATGTTCGCTACCCTATTCGACGAGCTCAACGTAAAGAAACCAGCTTTGGAATGGCCCTCGCTCTTGAACTTGAAGAGTATATGCTGTACTTGCCGGAACGATACTCGACTTTAGATGATTCGACCATTGAAAATATAAACGATAATCTGTTTTGTAATATTAAAAGGAATGATAACAACCTCTATTTAAAATTAAATAAAGCTTAAAATGTATTCATTTTTAATATTATTAATGGACTTATTTTCTCAAATAAAAATAAAATTTCATTAAACTCAAAACACTTTGTTATAAATATTTAGATTATACTACATTTTTACCCAGTAGCACAGTATGAGTATCATAGAAAACTACACCAATGAAGCGATATCTTTTAGAACAGTTGACAAAAAGTAGCAATTCATTAAAAAGAAAATTTGATGAATTAAAGCAAATAAAAATGAGAATGTATCAATTTTGGAGGAAAGTTTTAAACCTAATACAGAACCTTTACATGAATTACTAACTGAAAATAAAAAATTAAATACGAAAAAAAAAGTATATTAATGATACACACAATGTTCAGACTTTGTTCAAGAAAGAGAAAATAAGAGTACCTAAAATTAATAAAAGGGTAAAGGAGAGAGTAATTAAAAGTGATAATGAGAGTGATGCTTATGTTGATGCTTGCTCACAACTCTCATATAGATAAATCTGACATTTCTCATCAATCTCTTATAGATGAATCTGATGTTTCTCAACAGTCTCATATGGATGATTTAAATGAAAGTGTATATGATGGAACCGGGGTGAAGTATAATATCAACATTAATCAGTTAAAACAAGAAAAGATTTCAGATAATACTTATTGACCAAGAGAATAAAATAATATTTTAATGTTGGGTAATAGTACACTTAAAATTAAAAAAAATGTAATGCAATTAGGAAGTGGAAATTTATGGACTCTATCACCTGGTTTATACTCTTTAATTTTTCATAACACTCCTAAGGATTATACTAAGAAACATTTTAATTGAAACAAGTGCTCACAAAAGAAACTATCTACCAGATGTTCATATAAAAGGAAATCGTTCTAAAAAATATTCTTTAATTATTAAACCATTAATATTGTCGTCTTCAGTAAATGAAGAATATACTGGTTCTGGGTATATGAGACTACAAAAATTACCACCAATTTATGTATATTGGGAAAATGTTAATGAATCATCAATGGCATCAAGAGCTGCTGGTAATAATAACCATACTAATGAAATTCCTTCAATAATAGAAGAATTGCGTGAAGCAATTTTTCTCACTTTTCAAAAGGGAAGTTGAGAGTCTTTCAGGTATAAATCTAGATACTGATAGTCACATAAATATTCAGAAAAAATTAATTAAAAACTCTTCAAAACCAATAAATGGAAATGATTTGGCTATTAAATTTTATGTAGATGATAAAATTAACGAAGCGAAATCACAACAAATGGAAACTATAAATAAATCATTTCAACTAAGAAATAAAAAAAAGTTATCAGAGTTGGAAATTAAAGTAATAAAAATGGTAACGAGTATGGTAATGAGTATGTACACAATACATTAATAGAGCTTTTTGATAAATTGCAAAAATCTTAATTTCATAAAACAAAATTTAAAAAAACCAGCACCAATCATTCGGATCAGATACAAATAGATGGAACGATACTTCGAAGTCTTCCATTTTCTCGTCGCTAAAACGGTCTTAACAATTAATTTGTATCATTCATAAATATAGAAAAAATAAATATATGTAGAAAAATTCCAAAGTTTACTCAATGATTATGATGGACATTTAAATATTCAGAGGAAACGATTTAAAAATTCCCTACACCCCCATTCATGAAAATGATATTGCAACAAAATTGTATGTTGATGATGAAATAAGAAAACTAGTACAGAACACATCTAATGAAATTTCTAAACAACCACAGAAACAAGAAATCTTTAGATTAAGACCTCAAACTAATAATATTGAGGGAAAAGTGAGTAAAATTTCTAAAAAATTGGAATTTCTCTTGAAAACTATTAATAAGATAGTAGAGGATATAAATGAAATAGAACGCAACATTTTCAATTATATCATTGCACAAACCGCAGGTTTAAAAACAACAACAACAACTACACCTACAACATCAACATCAATATCAACCTCACCTACTTTGATAAGTAGTCTGGAGGAGGAAGAAGAATCAAGTACCCCAACATCTACAACTACAACTACATCTGCAACAATAACTACTTCTGCAACTACAACTACATCTGCAACTACAGCAATATCTGCAACAACAACAACAAACCTACCAAATCTTTTTGATATTATTACTAAAGATACAAATGTTGAGAAAATAGAGAAAAAAATATAGGAGCTGAAAAATCATTAAAAATTGTTATGGGTATCAACGATAATGATACCTTATTTAAAAGTGCAAAACGAGCTCCTATAAAACGAAATACAAGTCAAAAATTGAAAAGCACTGAAAACATGCATAACTGTCAAATATAATTTACAAAGAGAGGAATAATAGAGAATTTTAAAAACCAATTAATTGAGAATGAAAGGAAAATAGGGGGACATCTGTATTTAGGAAAAGGGGCTTAAATAGATTCGTCACCGTAACATATAAAAGTGCTACGGTAGGTGTTTAATGTCCCTACAATAATATATATAGAAGATCGCATGTTAGAGAGAGTTGTGAAAGCAGAGAGAGCTCCGTCTATTTTCCAAAGTTTTCAGCAAAAACCCGAAGGAACAGCCGGCTATCTGGCCTGAAGCATCGGGACACATACCTTGACGTCAGCTGGTGGCCAGGAGGTCGTGGACGGCATCCAGGAACAACCCGGGAACTTATCCCCAACAGGTTTGGCGGCCAGGCAGAGGCCGGTCGTAGGCGAGGGAGGGGAGGCATCTTTTTCTTTTTCTTTTTCTTTTTCCTCTTCCTTATCTCCACTCGTTGTTTGTTTAGTTGTTGCCAAATTTTCCACTCGCGCTTTTTGTTCGCAAACACTAAATCAGTGGTGAAAAGCGGTTGCGCGACCAGCTGATCGTAGTGTGCGAAAGGGGCTGCAGGTGCCATAGCAGCAAGCTTCGGACAGGGTGCAGGCCAAGCACACAAGTGCATGTATTTTCTCGCGGGAAATTATAAATATAAAACTTCTAAACCTTATCACTAAGATTTTTTCTTTTATATTAAATAATTGATCAAAGTCCGATCACTGCCCCCCAATAGTAGAGAAAGGCAGCTCAAAAGCTGCTGATCAAGAGCAAGGGGATGTGCTGAAACAGCTTACTGACCTTGGATCGAAGGCCAGGGAGCTGAAGAAGCTAATGGACGGAAAGCGCTTCATCACAAACCCTATGCGGGACATAGTCGATGAAATTGACTATCTTCGGAGAGAAGTTCTGTGAAGTGACCGCTAAAAAAACCTGCGCAGAAGTGCTCGCGAGCGGCAATAGCAAGCGACCCAGGGGACATGAAACTGGGAAAACGCTAGCCATGCCAGCAAAAAAGGCGATGCATAAGGCGCCGGAAGGCGAAGCTTGCCAAGGGGGAAATAGGGGCAAACATGCTGGGACAGAGAGCACCAGTAAGCCCCAAAAACCCCCACAGGAGTCGAAAAAAGTAAAACCGAAGGCGAGGAAGCCCAAGATACGTCCGCCACGAAATGACGCGATAGTTATCGCAACATCTACTGGAGGGTCCTACGCGGACATCCTTAAACAAGTAAAGGCAGATCCGCAGCTGGAAGACCTAGGTCAAGCTGTACAGGCCGTCAGGCGAACAGCAAAGGGGGAACTGCTAATCCTCCTAAATAAGGTCTCTGACCCAAAAACCGCAGAGCTTCAGAGCAATGAAAGCGGTCCTGGGCAGCAATGTTGACGTCAGAGCGCTGACTGAGACAACGCTGATTGAGGTGAAGGACATCGACGAGACCACGGCAAAAACGGATGTCATATGTGCGGTTAAGTCACAGTTTGATGTGGAACTGACAGAATCTGCGGTGGTAGGACTACGGGCGGCGTACGGGGGCACCCAAACCGCCACACTAAGAGGTATGCGCGACATAGGGAGGCGTCTCATGGAAAAGGGAAAACTCAGGTTGGGATGGACCTGGTGCAGAATCCGGTTAAAGATAACACCCAAAAGGTGTTTTAAGTGTATGGAATTCAACCATATAGCAGGGAACTGCAGATCCCAGGAGGACTGCTCTAAATGCTGCTACAACTGCGGCGCGAAGGAGCACCAAGCCAGAGGCTGCAAAGCAAAGGCCTGCTGTATGCTCTGCAAGCGCAAAAAGGAGAAGGACTGTGACCACCCAACAATAAGTGGAAAATGTCCGTACTTCAGGGGGCTTTGCAAGGGCTAAGGGGCTAATGAAGATTCTTCAGATCAACCTAAACCACTGCGAGGTTGCCCAATCGTTGCTGCAGCAAAATGTCATCGAGCAAAACGTAGACATGGCACTCATAAGCGAGCAATATAGAAATAAAAACTCCGGTGAATGGCTAGCAAATAGTAGCAAAAAATCGGCAATATGGAGCTGCGGAAACCCAAGGCGCCAGATTAGCAGGAAAAAAAGCGGAAATTGCTTCGCCAGGGCCCATGTGAATGGTATAGCTTTCTATAGCTGCTACCTGCCGCCAAGCCTTAGCCTCCCCCAGGCAATAAATGTGCTCGAAGAGATTGCAGAAGACGCCCGGGAAAATCGCCCTGCCGTAATTGCCGGGGACTTCAACGCCTGGGCTACGGAGTGGGGCTCCCCCCGAACAAATGCGAGGGGAAGGGCGCTACTGGAGAGCTTCGCCTTCTGGAACAAAACCGACTTTCTCTAGAGCCGGAACAAGTTCCATCATTGACCTCACATTTGTGGGCGCTGGACTGGCTTCGGGCTCCAGCTGGGAGGTTAGTGACGCCTATATGGGTAGTGATCATGCGGCAATAATTTGCACGATTAAGTCCACAAATGGCCCACCACGAGTTCCAAAGACCGTGGTAGGGTACAAAGTAGAAACGCTTGACGTGGAGATGATGCAGATGTTGTTCGAGGACCTCTCTACAAACGGATCAGCAGACGAAAGGGCAAACCGCATCGCAGATTACACCAAGGTAGCCTGTGATGCATCTATGCAGAGGAAGGGGAAACTCCCATCAAGGAAAAGACCAGCATAACCAATAACCAATAACCGGTGGAACCAATCCATTGCGGAAGCCAGGAAAGAATGCCATAGAGCAAGACGCGCATACCAACGAGCAAGAGGAAGACTCGAATTTAGGGCACTTCAGATATATTACAGGGGAAAAAGACGAGCCCTGGAAAAACTAGTAAAAGAAAGCAAACGCAGGTGTTTTAATAATATATGCGAAGAAATAGACTCCAACCCTTGGGGCTTCGCATATAAACTCGTCAGAAAACGGCTTCGGGCATTTAGTGGACCGTAGAAACACTATTCCCTGAGCAAGAGGGTATGGCGCGTATAGCACAGATCGTAGACACGAGAAGCATTAAGCTCACAAGTCCTGAGGAAGTCCAGAGGTTCTTAAGACAATAAAGGACGATAAGGCACCGGGACCTGATGGAATCCCGAATAAAGTATTAAAAATAGCCATAAAAGCAAACACCAAACAGTATGTTGACATGTACAATGCATGCCTTACAGAAGGTGTATTCCCTAGTCGCTGGAAAACTCAGCGGTTGGTACTCATACCAAAGGGGGACAAGGCAGCGGAGGAGCCTTCCTCGTATAGGCCACTCTGTATGCTGGATACGGTGGGCAAAATTCTTGAAAGAATTATCCACTCCCGGCTAGAAAGTGCCCTTGTCGGAACCAACGGCCTCTCTGAGATGCAGTAGGGTTTTCGAAAGGGACTATCCACAATCGATGCTATTGGTAAACTGCGTGAGATCGCAGACAAAGCCATTGAGGGAAAAAGGTGGTTGTACGGCACTAAGCAGTATTGCATAGCGGCAACATTGGATGTTAAAACGCATTCAACTCCGCTAGCTGGCACCACACACTAAATGCACTAAGCAAACTTAATGTCCCAGTGTACAAACAGCGAGTAATAGCGAGCTACTTCGAAGGTCGCCTGCTCCTGTACGAAACAGAATCAGGGCAATCTACTCACAGGGTCACCGGGGGAGTCCCCCAAGGATCCTTTGTTGTGGAATGTCATGAACGACGAGATCCTTAGGATCACGATGCCCGAAGGGGCAAGACTCATTGGTATCGCAGATGACGTAGCCATAGTAGTTACGGCCAAGAAACTCCCAGACGCGGAAAGAATCTGCAATGAAGCTGGGAAACGAGCAAGCGCATGGCTCGACTCTAAGTGTCTCGCCTTGGCAGCTCATAAAACCGAAGCAGTCCTGATAAGTAGCAGGCAGAAAGTGGAAACGGCCTCTATTAAAATTGGAGAAGCCACCATAAAATCTCGCCCAAGCTTAAAATGCTTGGGGGTCATGATCGACCACCGGCTTTCTTTCAAAGAGCATCTAGCGTACCCTAGTGGCAAGGCAGGCAGAACCGAGGCAGCAATTTCGCGAAATATGGCGAACACTCGTGGGCCGAGGCAACCAGGACGTAGATTACTGGTTAGCGTTGTCACATCGACGCTGATGTACGCTGCTCCCATATGGGCCCGAGCCACAAAAAATAGGAGTTATCTGCAGGAGGGTCATTCCGTACAGAGACTGTGTGCCCCGAGGGTTTGCTGTGCGTTCCGCACGGTCCATGACGCGGCACTAGTTATTTCAGGAGTGATTCCGATGGACCTGCTAGCAGTGAAGTCAGTGGGTATCCGCGCAGGTAGCACAGGGGTCGAAACTGTCAAATCCCTACGAAAAAGGTGCAGACAACTCACCATTGCAAAGTGGCAAAAGAGGTGGGCTAATAGCAGCAAAGGACGATGGACGCATAAGCTTATCCCAGAACTGCAGAGATGGCTGGGAAGGAAGCATGGACATGTGGACTTTTACTTAACGCAACTGACCCCACAAAAAAGATCGCATGTTAAACGTAGTGAGAATAAATCTAAACGTACGAATAAAAAACATATAACTACTCCCCACCACCAACGAAAATCTAAACGAAATATTAATACCCCTGGCAACATTTAGAATAAATTGCTTTGAATTTGCTGAAGTTTTAACACATTCACTATTACTTGCAGAGAGACAGAAAGATAGGAAAGTATATGAAAGAATTTCGAAAGATGCTGATCTTCTTTCTATAAAAGGGACTATACAAGAGATAGGAGATGTAGAACCAGGATATCTTAGCGATGGCCCACAAATAAATGAAATATGTATCGAAACAGCAGAAAAATGAATGGAATATATTTGAAAAAGAGAAATTTAGCTTGTTGAGTATTTAAATAAAAAAGAAAGTGACATTAGTACAGGTAAAATTCCAATAACCGACGTTATTGGCTTCAAAATAACTAATAGTGACAATATAATCTGATTGAGTAGGGAAATATGTTTGTTTTTGCAGAATTTTAATAAAGAAGTTGCTAATACTATTTCAAGTGGAGAACAAAAAGGTGAGTTGAATACTATATACATATATAAAATAATAATTGTATATACTAATAATATTTTTATATTCACAATTTCAAAATATTAATAAAAACGTTAATAATACTATTTCGAGTGGAGTACAAAAAGGTGAGTTGAATAATATATACATATATAAAATAATATTTATATACTAATAATATTTTTATTTTCAGAATTTCAAAACCTGTTTTTGTATGATGAGCATGATGACGATGATGACCAAGATGTGAACATTTTCGATGAGGATAGTGAGGACGAAACTATTCTTGTTGAAGGTGGAATAAATAACTACATACAAACTATTCCTTTAAATTTAGATAAGGATAATGATGAATACATAAAATCAATTCCTTTAAGTAATGACGATGATAAAATCTATATTAGAGGGTGGTATAAATAGTTATGTACAAACTATACCACTAAATATAGAAGAAAGTAATCAAATGGAATGTAATTCGAAGAAAGCATTTTAATTGTTCTTTAAAATAAAAATTTTATAATATTGTTCTGGGAAATTTTAATATTAACCTCTAATAAGCTATGTTTGTTCTTTAAAATAAAAAAATTTACAATAAAGTTTTTAATTGTAATATTAGCTTCTAAATAAAGCAATGTTTGTTATTTAAAATAAAAATTTTATAATGCTGTTTTGATTTGTAATATTTGGTTTATACGTTACCTTAAATTAACCTTTAAATAAAAAAGAGAAGTTTGTTCGTTTGTTTTATTTATAATTATAGATTACATTTATTCTTTTTCACAATTTAGGGTATCCAGCTGTCCGCAGATCCTACAGGGTCCTCTATACAGTCCATAGAGACACCCTACCTGCCATCGGTACTCGAGACGCTGTGGGTGATGCAAAGTGATGGATGAGCCAAGACGCTGGGCGAAAGGCAGGATTCATGTGCTTATGGTGTGTCCTTTTGTTTGAGTTATCATTATTCTTCACTTTAAATACCAATAAATAACTGCAGCTGAAGCTGGAAACTAAACGTGGAACAAGTGGACCGGGCAGGTCAAGTACAAATATCGCTCGATCGGGCCATTTCTGAGCTCTACAATCTCTACACTACACTACAAAAATAAAGTGGGTTGGGTTTGGTATAAAATAAAACATTTATTTTTCTTGTGTCAGAAAAGTTAATTTATAAAATTTATTATTATATTATTATATAAAGCGGGTATAATAAAATTACTTATTTTCAAGCCCGAATGTGATAAATGGGGCTATATCTATTTCTTTCAGTTCTCTAAGAATCCTTTTTTATAGCCTGCAGACTTATCACAACAAATTAAATAAATTTGTAAAATAAAATTGTTTTGTTTAGCTTGTTTAATTTCTAAAAGGTTCATTTCTTTCTTCCCTGTTCCATCAGTTAAAATAAGAAAAGATTTCAGATAATAGTTATTGACCAAGAGAATAAAATAATATTTTAATGTTGGGTAATAGTACACTTTTAAAAAAATTAATTAAAAAAAATGTAATGCAATTAGGAAGTGGAAATTTATTGACTCTATCACCTGGTTTATACTCTTTAATTTTTCATAACACTCCTAAGGATTATACTAAGAAACATTTTAATTGAAACAAGTGCTCACACAAGAAACTATATACCAGATGTTCATATAAAGGGAAATCGTTCTAAAAAATATTCTTCAATTATTAAACCATTAATATTGTCGTCTTCAGTAAATGAAGAATATACTGGTTCTGGGTATATGAGACTACAAAAATTACCACCAAATTATGTATATTGGGAAAATGTTAATGAATCATCAATGGCATCAAGAGCTGCTGGTAATAATAACCATACTAATGAAATTCCTTCAATAATAGAAGAATTGCGTGAAGCAATTTTTCTCACTTTTCAAAAGGGAAGTTGAGAGTCTTTCAGGTATAAATCTAGATACTGATAGTCACATAAATATTCAGAAAAAAATAATTAAAAACTCTTCAAAACCAATAAATGGAAATGATTTGGCTATTAAATTTTATGTAGATGATAAAATTAACGAAGCGAAATCACAACAATAATTTCAACTAAGAAATAAAAAAAAATTATCAGAGTTGGAAATTAAAGTAATAAAAATGGTAACGAGTATGGTAATGATTAATAAAGCTTCTTGATAAATTGCAAAAATCTTAATTTCATAAAAAAAATTTAAAAAAACCAGCACCAATCATTCGTTCTGATCAGATACAAATAGATGGAACGATACTTCGAAGTCGTCCATTTTCACGTCGCTAAAACGAAGAAGAGGTCTTAACAATTAATTTGTATCATTCATAAATATACTGTTCTTTCATTATATATTTTATAAAAATTTTATAAAATGTCAGTTGATAAGTTTAGTTGTTTTTTAAATGAGAAACAGTACTCAAGAGATATAACAAAAGGTGTAGAAAAATTCCAAAGTTTACTCAATGATTATGATGGACATTTAAATATTCAGAGGAAACGATTTAAAAATTCCCTACACCCCCATTCATGAAAATGATATTGCAACAAAATTGTATGTTGATGATGAAATAAGAAAACTAGTACAGAACACATCTAATGAAATTTCTAAACAACCACAGAAACAAGAAATCTTTAGATTAAGACCTCAAAATAATAATATTGAGGGAAAAGTGAGTAAAATTTCTAAAAAATTGGAATTTCTCTTGAAAACTATTAATAAGATAGTAGAGGATATAAATGAAATAGAACGCAACATTTTCAATTATATCATTGCACAAACCGCAGGTTTAAAAACAACAACAACAACTACACCTACAACATCAACATCAATATCAACCTCACCTACTTTGATAAGTAGTCTGGAGGAGGAAGAAGAATCAAGTACCCCAACATCTACAACTACAACTACATCTGCAACAATAACTACTTCTGCAACTACAACTACATCTGCAACTACAGCAATATCTGCAACAACAACAACAAACCTACCAAATCTTTTTGATATTATTACTAAAGATACAAATGTTGAGAAAATAGAGAAAAAAAATATAGGAGCTGAAAAATCATTAAAAATTGTTATGGGTATCAACGATAATGATACCTTATTTAAAAGTGCAAAACGAGCTCCTATAAAACGAAATACAAGTCAAAAATTGAAAAGCACTGAAAACATGCATAACTGTCAAATATAATTTACAAAGAGAGGAATAATAGAGAATTTTAAAAACCAATTAATTGAGAATGAAAGGAAAATAGGGGGACATCTGTATTTAGGAAAAGGGGCTTAAATAGATTCGTCACCGTAACATATAAAAGTGCTACGGTAGGTGTTTAATGTCACTACAATAATATATATAGAAGATCGCATGTTAGAGAGAGTTGTGAAAGCAGAGAGAGCTCCGTCTATTTTCCAAAGTTTTCAGCAAAAACCCGAAGGAACAGCCGGCTATCCGGCCTGAAGCATCGGGACACATACCTTGACGTCAGCTGGTGGCCAGGAGGTCGTGGACGGCATCCAGGAACAACCCGGGAATTTATCCCCAACAGGTTTGGCGGCCAGGCAGAGGCCGGTCGTAGGCGAGGGAGGGGAGGCATCTTTTTATTTTTCTTTTTCCTCTTCCTTATCTCCACTCGTTGTTTGTTTAGTTGTTGCCAAATTTTCCACTCGCGCTTTTTGTTCGCAAACACTAAATCAGTGGTGAAAAGCGGTTGCGCGACCAGCTGATCGTAGTGTGCGAAAGGGGCTGCAGGTGCCATAGCAGCAAGCTTCGGACAGGGTGCAGGCCAAGCACACAAGTGCATGTATTTTCTCGCGGGAAATTATAAATATAAAACTTCTAAACCTTATCACTAAGATTTTTTCTTTTATATTAAATAATTGATCAAAGTCCGATCACTGCCCCCCAATAGTAGAGAAAGGCAGCTCAAAAGCTGCTGATCAAGAGCAAGGGGATGTGCTGAAACAGCTTACTGACCTTGGATCGAAGGCCAGGGAGCTGAAGAAGCTAATGGACGGAAAGCGCTTCATCACAAACCCTATGCGGGACATAGTCGATGAAATTGACTATCTTCGGAGAGAAGTTCTGTGAAGTGACCGCTAAAAAAACCTGCGCAGAAGTGCTCGCGAGCGGCAATAGCAAGCGACCCAGGGGACATGAAACTGGGAAAACGCTAGCCATGCCAGCAAAAAAGGCGATGCATAAGGCGCCGGAAGGCGAAGCTTGCCAAGGGGGAAATAGGGGCAAACATGCTGGGACAGAGAGCACCAGTAAGCCCCAAAAACCCCCACAGGAGTCGAAAAAAGTAAAACCGAAGGCGAGGAAGCCCAAGATACGTCCGCCACGAAATGACGCGATAGTTATCGCAACATCTACTGGAGGGTCCTACGCGGACATCCTTAAACAAGTAAAGGCAGATCCGCAGCTGGAAGACCTAGGTCAAGCTGTACAGGCCGTCAGGCGAACAGCAAAGGGGGAACTGCTAATCCTCCTAAATAAGGTCTCTGACCCAAAAACCGCAGAGCTTCAGAGCAATGAAAGCGGTCCTGGGCAGCAATGTTGACGTCAGAGCGCTGACTGAGACAACGCTGATTGAGGTGAAGGACATCGACGAGACCACGGCAAAAACGGATGTCATATGTGCGGTTAAGTCACAGTTTAATGTGGAACTGACAGAATCTGCGGTGGTAGGACTACGGGCGGCGTACGGGGGCACCCAAACCGCCACACTAAGAGGTATGCGCGACATAGGGAGGCGTCTCATGGAAAAGGGAAAACTCAGGTTGGGATGGACCTGGTGCAGAATCCGGTTAAAGATAACACCCAAAAGGTGTTTTAAGTGTATGGAATTCAACCATATAGCAGGGAACTGCAGATCCCAGGAGGACTGCTCTAAATGCTGCTACAACTGCGGCGCGAAGGAGCACCAAGCCAGAGGCTGCAAAGCAAAGGCCTGCTGTATGCTCTGCAAGCGCAAAAAGGAGAAGGACTGTGACCACCCAACAATAAGTGGAAAATGTCCGTACTTCAGGGGGCTTTGCAAGGGCTAAGGGGCTAATGAAGATTCTTCAGATCAACCTAAACCACTGCGAGGTTGCCCAATCGTTGCTGCAGCAAAATGTCATCGAGCAAAACGTAGACATGGCACTCATAAGCGAGCAATATAGAAATAAAACTCCGGTGAATGGCTAGCAAATAGTAGCAAAAAATCGGCAATATGGAGCTGCGGAAACCCAAGGCGCCAGATTAGCAGGAAAAAAAGCGGAAATTGCTTCGCCAGGGCCCATGTGAATGGTATAGCTTTCTATAGCTGCTACCTGCCGCCAAGCCTTAGCCTCCCCCAGGCAATAAATGTGCTCGAAGAGATTGCAGAAGACGCCCGGGAAAATCGCCCTGCCGTAATTGCCGGGGACTTCAACGCCTGGGCTACGGAGTGGGGCTCCCCCCGAACAAATGCGAGGGGAAGGGCGCTACTGGAGAGCTTCGCCGCACTTGAGCTAGTACTGCTGAACTCTGGAACAAAACCGACCTTTTCTAGAGCCGGGACAAGTTCCATCATTGACCTTACATTTGTGAGCGCTGGACTGGCTTCGGGCTCCAGCTGGGAGGTTAGTGACGCCTATATGGGTAGTGATCATGCGGCAATAATTTGCACGATTAAGTCCACAAATGGCCCACCACGAGTTCCAAAGACCGTGGTAGGGTACAAAGTAGAAACGCTTGACGTGGAGATGATGCAGATGTTGTTCGAGGACCTCTCTACAAACGGATCAGCAGACGAAAGGGCAAACCGCATCGCAGATTACACCAAGGTAGCCTGTGATGCATCTATGCAGAGGAAGGGGAAACTCCCATCAAGGAAAAGACCAGAATAACCAATAACCAATAACCGGTGGAACCAATCCATTGCGGAAGCCAGGAAAGAATGCCATAGAGCAAGACGCGCATACCAACGAGCAAGAGGAAGACTCGAATTTAGGGCACTTCAGATATATTACAGGGGAAAAAGACGAGCCCTGGAAAAACTAGTAAAAGAAAGCAAACGCAGGTGTTTTAATAATATATGCGAAGAAATAGACTCCAACCCTTGGGGCTTCGCATATAAACTCGTCACAAAACGGCTTCGGGCATTTAGTGGACCGTCGCCGACGTGCCCAGTCTTCCTAAAAAGGGTAGTAGAAACACTATTCCCTGAGCAAGAGGGTATGGCGCGTATAGCACAGATCGTAGACACGAGAAGCATTAAGCTCACAAGTCCTGAGGAAGTCCTTGAGGTTCTTAAGACAATAAAGGACGATAAGGCACCGGGACCTGATGGAATCCCGAATAAAGTATTAAAAATAGCCATAAAAGCAAACACCAAACAGTATGTTGACATGTACAATGCATGCCTTACAGAAGGTGTATTCCCTAGTCGCTGGAAAACTCAGCGGTTGGTACTCATACCAAAGGGGGACAAGGCAGCGGAGGAGCCTTCCTCGTATAGGCCACTCTGTATGCTGGATACGGTGGGCAAAATTCTTGAAAGAATTATCCACTCCCGGCTAGAAAGTGCCCTTGTCGGAACCAACGGCCTCTCTGAGATGCAGTAGGGTTTTCGAAAGGGACTATCCACAATCGATGCCATTGGTAAACTGCGTGAGATCACAGACAAAGCCATTGAGGGAAAAAGGTGGTTGTACGGCACTAAGCAGTATTGCATAGCGGCAACATTGGATGTTAAAACGCATTCAACTCCGCTAGCTGGCACCACACACTAAATGCACTAAGCAAACTTAATGTCCCAGTGTACAAACAGCGAGTAATAGCGAGCTACTTCGAAGGTCGCCTGCTCCTGTACGAAACAGAATCAGGGCAATCTACTCACAGGGTCACCGGGGGAGTCCCCCAAGGATCAGTCCTAGGCCCTTTGTTGTGGAATGTCATGTACGACGAGATCCTTAGGATCACGATGCCCGAAGGGGCTCGACTCATTGGTTTCGCGGATGACGTAGCCATAGTAGTTACGGCCAAGAAACTCCCAGACGCGGAAAGAATCTGCAATGAAGCTGGGAAACGAGCAAGCGCATGGCTCGACTCTAAGGGTCTCGCCTTGGCAGCTCATAAAACAGAAGCAGTCCTGATAAGTGGCAGGCAGAAAGTGGAAACGGCCACTATTAAAATTGGAGATTCTACCATAAAATCTCGCCCAAGCTTAAAATACTTGGGGGTCATGATCGAACACCGGCTTTCTTTCAAAGAGCATCTAGCGTACGCTAGTGGCAAGGCAGGCAGAACTGCGGCAGCAATTTCGCGAAATATGGCGAACACTCGTGGGCCGAGGCAACCAGGACGTAGATTACTGGTTAGCGTTGTCACATCGACGCTGATGTACGCTGCTCCCATATGGGCCCGAGCCACAAAAAATAGGAGTTATCTGCAGGAGGGTGATTCCGTACAGAGACTGTTTGCCCCGAGGGTTTGCTGTGCGTTCCGCACGGTCCATGACGCGGCACTAGTTATTTCAGGAGTGATTCCGATGGACCTGCTAGCAGTGAAGTCAGTGGGTATCCGCGCAGGTAGCACAGGGGTCGAAACTGTCAAATCCCTACGAAAAATGTGCAGACAACTCACCATTGCAAAGTGGCAAAAGAGGTGGGCTAATAGCAGCAAAGGACGATGGACGCATAAGCTTATCCCAGAACTGCAGAGATGGCTGGAAAGGAAGCATGGACATGTGGACTTTTACTTAGCGCAACTGCTGACAGGACATGGATGCTTTAAATACTACTTGAATAGGTTTAAGCATGAACGTTATCCGCACTGCCCACTCTGCGAGTCGGATAATGAAGAGATTTGAAAATGAACGTCGAGATCTGAGCATAAAGGTTGGGAGGACGCCAGCCGTTTGTAACCTGGTGGAAATTATGCTTGAATCAGAAGTAAATTGGTCCGCTGTATGTAACATGGCCACAATAATTCTTAAAAAACTGCGCATCGCAGAAAGGCTGCGAAATTCCAATAGGATAGTATCCTAGAGAGCCCTTAGGGCATTCCCCCCCCCCGGCGAAGTAATACCTAACGGCAGTACCGCCGGGGAAGCGGGGAGGGGGTGGAGTTTTTACTGGGTTAGAGTCCCAGACTTCGGTAAGCCAGCACAGCTCCGAGTTGGCTTTCGATGCTTTAAGCCACCACTAAGAAAAAAAAAAAAAAGAGATCGCATGTTAAACGTAGTGAGAATAAATCTAAACGTACGAATAAAAAACATATAACTACTCCCCACCACCAATGAAAATCTAAACGAAATATTAATACCCCTGGCAACATTTAGAATAAATTGCTTTGAATTTGATGAAGTTTTAACACATTCACTATTACATGCAGAGAGACAGAAAGATAGGAAAGTATATGAAAGAATTTCGAAAGATGCTGATCTTCTTTCTATAAAAGGGACTATACAAGAGATAGGAGATGTAGAACCAGGATATCTTAGCGATGGCCCACAAATAAATGAAATATGTATCGAAACAGCAGAAAAATCAATGGAATATATTTGAAAAAGAGAAATTTAGCTTGTTGAGTATTTAAATAAAAAAGAAAGTGACATTAGTACAGGTAAAATTCCAATAACCGACGTTATTGGCTTCAAAATAACTAATAGTGACAATATAATCTGATTGAGTAGGGAAATATGTTTGTTTTTGCAGAATTTTAATAAAGAAGTTGCTAATACTATTTCAAGTGGAGAACAAAAAGGTGAGTTGAATACTATATACATATATAAAATAATAACTGTATATACTAATAATATTTTTATATTCACAATTTCAAAATATTAATAAAAACGTTAATAATATTATTTCGAGTGGAGTACAAAAAGGTGAGTTGAATAATATATACATATATAAAATAATATTTATATACTAATAATATTTTTATTTTCAGAATTTCAAAACCTGTTTTTGTATGATGAGCATGATGACGATGATGACCAAGATGTGAACATTTTCGATGAGGATAGTGAGGACGAAACTATTCTTGTTGAAGGTGGAATAAATAACTACATACAAACTATTCCTTTAAATTTAGATAAGGATAATGATGAATACATAAAATCAATTCCTTTAAGTAATGACGATGATAAAATCTATATTAGAGGGTGGTATAAATAGTTATGTAAAAACTATACCACTAAATATAGAAGAAAGTAATCAAATGGAATGTAATTCGAAGAAAGCATTTTAATTGTTCTTTAAAATAAAAATTTTATAATATTGTTCTGGGAAATTTTAATATTAACCTCTAATAAGCTATGTTTGTTCTTTAAAATAAAAAAAATTTACAATAAAGTTTTTAATTGTAATATTAGCTTCTAAATAAAGCAATGTTTGTTATTTAAAATAAAAATTTTATAATGCTGTTTTGATTTGTAATATTTGGTTTATACGTTACCTTAAATTAACCTTTAAATAAAAAAGAGAAGTTTGTTCGTTTGTTTTATTTATAATTATAGATTACATTTATTCTTTTTCACAATTTAGGGTATCCAGCTGTCCGCAGATCCTACAGGGTCCTCTATACAGTCCATAGAGACACCTTACCTGCCATCGGAACTCGAGACGCTGTGGGTGATGCAAAGTGATGGATGAGCCAAGACGCTGGGCGAAAGGCAGGATTCATGTGCTTATGGTGTGTCCTTTTGTTTGAGTTATCATTATTCTTCACTTTAAATACCAATAAATAACTGCAGCTGAAGCTGGAAACTAAACGTGGAACAAGTGGACCGGGCAGGTCAAGTACAAATATCGCTCGATCGGGCCATATCTGAGCTCTACAATCTCTACACTACATTACAAAAATAAAGTGGGTTGGGTTTGGTATAAAATAAAACATTTATTTTTCTTGTGTCAGAAAAGTTAATTTATAAAATTTATTATTATATTATTATATAAAGCGGGTATAATAAAATTACTTATTTTCAAGCCCGAATGTGATAAATGGGGCTATATCTATTTCTTTTAGTACTCTAAGAATCCTTTTTTATAGCCTGCAGACTTATCACAACAAATTAAATAAATTTGTAAAATAAAATTGTTTTGTTTAGCTTGTTTAATTTCTAAAAGGTTCATTTCTTTCTTCCCTGTTCCATCAGTTAAAATAAGAAAAGATTTCAGATAATAGTTATTGACCAAGAGAATAAAATAATATTTTAATGTTGGGTAATAGTACACTTTTAAAAAAATTAATTAAAAAAAATGTAATGCAATTAGGAAGTGGAAATTTATGGACTCTATCACCTGGTTTATACTCTTTAATTTTTCATAACACTCCTAAGGATTATACTAAGAAACATTTTAATTGAAACAAGTGCTCACAAAAGAAACTATCTACCAGATGTTCATATAAAGGGAAATCGTTCTAAAAAATATTCTTCAATTATTAAACCATTAATATTGTCTTCTTCAGTAAATGAAGAATATACTGGTTCTGGGTATATGAGACTACAAAAATTACCACCAAATTATGTATATTGGGAAAATGTTAATGAATCATCAATAGCATCAAGAGCTGCTGGTAATAATAACCATACTAATGAAATTCCTTCAATAATAGAAGAATTGCGTGAAGCAATTTTTCTCACTTTTCAAAAGGGAAGTTGAGAGTCTTTCAGGTATAAATCTAGATACTGATAGTCACATAAATATTCAGAAAAAAATAATTAAAAACTCTTCAAAACCAATAAATGGAAATGATTTGGCTATTAAATTTTATGTAGATGATAAAATTAACGAAGCGAAATCACAACAAATGGAAACTATAAATAAATCATTTCAACTAAGAAATAAAAAAAAATTATCAGAGTTGGAAATTAAAGTAATAAAAATGGTAACGAGTATGGTAATGATTAATAGAGCTTCTTGATAAATTGCAAAAATCTTAATTTCATAAAAAAAATTTAAAAAAACCAGCACCAATCATTCGTTCTGATCAGATACAAATAGATGGAACGATACTTCGAAGTCGTCCATTTTCACGTCGCTAAAACGAAGAAGAGGTCTTAACAATTAATTTGTATCATTCATAAATATACTGTTCTTTCATTATATATTTTATAATTAAAATGTCAGTTGATAAGTTTAGTTGTTTTTTAAATGAGAAACAGTACTCAAGAGATATAACAAAAGGTGTAGAAAAATTCCAAAGTTTACTCAATGATTATGATGGACATTTAAATATTCAGAGGAAACGATTTAAAAATTCCCTACACCCCCATTCATGAAAATGATATTGCAACAAAATTGTATGTTGATGATGAAATAAGAAAACTAGTACAGAACACATCTAATGAAATTTCTAAACAACCACAGAAACAAGAAATCTTTAGGTTAAGACCTCAAAATAATAATATTGAGGGAAAAGTGAGTAAAATTTCTAAAAAATTGGAATTTCTCTTGAAAACTATTAATAAGATAGTAAGGATATAAATGAAATAGAACGCAACATTTTCAATTATATCATTGCACAAACCGCAGGTTTAAAAACAACAACAACAACTACACCTACAACATCAACATCAATATCAACCTCACCTACTTTGATAAGTAGTCTGGAGGAGGAAGAAGAATCAAGTACCCCAACATCTACAACTACAACTACATCTGCAACAATAACTACTTCTGCAACTACAACTACATCTGCAACTACAGCAATATCTGCAACAACAACAACAAACCCACTAAATCTTTTTGATATTATTACTAAAGATACAAATGTTGAAAAAATAGAGAAAAAAATATAGGAGCTGAAAAATCATTAAAAATTGTTATGGGTATCAACGATAATGATACCTTATTTAAAAGTGCAAAACGAGCTCCTATAAAACGAAATACAAGTCAAAAATTGAAAAGCACTGAAAACATGCATAACTGTCAAATATAATTTACAAAGAGAGGAATAATAGAGAATTTTAAAAACCAATTAATTGAGAATGAAAGGAAAATAGGGGGACATCTGTATTTAGGAAAAGGGGCTTAAATAGATTCGTCACCGTAACAAATAAAAGTGCTACGGTAGGTGTTTAATGTCACTACAATAATATATATAGAAGATCGCATGTTAGAGAGAGTTGTGAAAGCAGAGAGAGCTCCGTCTATTTTCCAAAGTTTTCAGCAAAAACCCGAAGGAACAGCCGGCTATCTGGCCTGAAGCATCGGGACACATACCTTGACGTCAGCTGGTGGCCAGGAGGTCGTGGACGGCATCCAGGAACAACCCGGGAATTTATCCCCAACAGGTTTGGCGGCCAGGCAGAGGCCGGTCGTAGGCGAGGGAGGGGAGGCATCTTTTTATTTTTCTTTTTCCTCTTCCTTATCTCCACTCGTTGTTTGTTTAGTTGTTGCCAAATTTTCCACTCGCGCTTTTTGTTCGCAAACACTAAATCAGTGGTGAAAAGCGGTTGCGCGACCAGCTGATCGTAGTGTGCGAAAGGGGCTGCAGGTGCCATAGCAGCAAGCTTCGGACAGGGTGCAGGCCAAGCACACAAGTGCATGTATTTTCTCGCGGGAAATTATAAATATAAAACTTCTAAACCTTATCACTAAGATTTTTTCTTTTATATTAAATAATTGATCAAAGTCCGATCACTGCCCCCCAATAGTAGAGAAAGGCAGCTCAAAAGCTGCTGATCAAGAGCAAGGGGATGTGCTGAAACAGCTTACTGACCTTGGATCGAAGGCCAGGGAGCTGAAGAAGCTAATGGACGGAAAGCGCTCCATCACAAACCCTATGCGGGACATAGTCGATGAAATTGACTATCTTCGGAGAGAAGTTCTGTGAAGTGACCGCTAAAAAAACCTGCGCAGAAGTGCTCGCGAGCGGCAATAGCAAGCGACCCAGGGGACATGAAACTGGGAAAACGCTAGCCATGCCAGCAAAAAAGGCGATGCATAAGGCGCCGGAAGGCGAAGCTTGCCAAGGGGGAAATAGGGGCAAACATGCTGGGACAGAAAGCACCAGTAAGCCCCAAAAACCCCCACAGGATTCGAAAAAAGTAAAACCGAAGGCGAGGAAGCCCAAGATACGTCCGCCACGAAATGACGCGATAGTTATCGCAACATCTACTGGAGGGTCCTACGCGGACATCCTTAAACAAGTAAAGGCAGATCCGCAGCTGGAAGACCTAGGTCAAGCTGTACAGGCCGTCAGGCGAACAGCAAAGGGGGAACTGCTAATCCTCCTAAATTAGGTCTCTGACCCAAAAACCGCAGAGCTTCAGAGCAATGAAAGCGGTCCTGGGCAGCAATGTTGACGTCAGAGCGCTGACTGAGACAACGCTGATTGAGGTGAAGGACATCGACGAGACCACGGCAAAAACGGATGTCATATGTGCGGTTAAGTCACAGTTTGATGTGGAACTGACAGAATCTGCGGTGGTAGGACTACGGGCGGCGTACAGGGGCACCCAAACCGCCACACTAAGAGGTATGCGCGACATAGGGAGGCGTCTCATGGAAAAGGGAAAACTCAGGTTGGGATGGACCTGGTGCAGAATCCGGTTAAAGATAACACCCAAAAGGTGTTTTAAGTGTATGGAATTCAACCATATAGCAGGAAACTGCAGATCCCAGGAGGACTGCTCTAAATGCTGCTACAACTGCGGCGCGAAGGAGCACCAAGCCAGAGGCTGCAAAGCAAAGGCCTGCTGTATGCTCTGCAAGCGCAAAAAGGAGAAGGACTGTGACCACCCAACAATAAGTGGAAAATGTCCGTACTTCAGGTGGCTTTGCAAGGGCTAAGGGGCTAATGAAGATTCTTCAGATCAACCTAAACCACTGCGAGGTTGCCCAATCGTTGCTGCAGCAAAATGTCATCGAGCAAAACGTAGACATGGCACTCATAAGCGAGCAATATAGAAATAAAAACTCCGGTGAATGGCTAGCAAATAGTAGCAAAAAATCGGCAATATGGAGCTGCGGAAACCCAAGGCGCCAGATTAGCAGGAAAAAAAGCGGAAATTGCTTCGCCAGGGCCCATGTGAATGGTATAGCTTTCTATAGCTGCTACCTGCCGCCAAGCCTTAGCCTCCCCCAGGCAATAAATGTGCTCGAAGAGATTGCAGAAGACGCCCGGGAAAATCGCCCTGCCGTAATTGCCGGGGACTTCAACGCCTGGGCTACGGAGTGGGGCTCCCCCCGAACAAATGCGAGGGGAAGGGCGCTACTGGAGAGCTTCGCCTTCTGGAACAAAACCGACTTTCTCTAGAGCCGGAACAAGTTCCATCATTGACCTCACATTTGTGGGCGCTGGACTGGCTTCGGGCTCCAGCTGGGAGGTTAGTGACGCCTATATGGGTAGTGATCATGCGGCAATAATTTGCACGATTAAGTCCACAAATGGCCCACCACGAGTTCCAAAGACCGTGGTAGGGTACAAAGTAGAAACGCTTGACGTGGAGATGATGCAGATGTTGTTCGAGGACCTCTCTACAAACGGATCAGCAGACGAAAGGGCAAACCGCATCGCAGATTACACCAAGGTAGCCTGTGATGCATCTATGCAGAGGAAGGGGAAACTCCCATCAAGGAAAAGACCAGCATAACCAATAACCAATAACCGGTGGAACCAATCCATTGCGGAAGCCAGGAAAGAATGCCATAGAGCAAGACGCGCATACCAACGAGCAAGAGGAAGACTCGAATTTAGGGCACTTCAGATATATTACAGGGGAAAAAGACGAGCCCTGGAAAAACTAGTAAAAGAAAGCAAACGCAGGTGTTTTAATAATATATGCGAAGAAATAGACTCCAACCCTTGGGGCTTCGCATATAAACTCGTCACAAAACGGCTTCGGGCATTTAGTGGACCGTCGCCGACGTGCCCAGTCTTCCTAAAAAGGGTAGTAGAAACACTATTCCCTGAGCAAGAGGGTATGGCGCGTATAGCACAGATCGTAGACACGAGAAGCATTAAGCTCACAAGTCCTGAGGAAGTCCTTGAGGTTCTTAAGACAATAAAGGACGATAAGGCACCGGGACCTGATGGAATCCCGAATAAAGTATTAAAAATAGCCATAAAAGCAAACACCAAACAGTATGTTGACATGTACAATGCATGCCTTACAGAAGGTGTATTCCCTAGTCGCTGGAAAACTCAGCGGTTGGTACTCATACCAAAGGGGGACAAGGCAGCGGAGGAGCCTTCCTCGTATAGGCCACTCTGTATGCTGGATACGGTGGGCAAAATTCTTGAAAGAATTATCCACTCCCGGCTAGAAAGTGCCCTTGTCGGAACCAACGGCCTCTCTGAGATGCAGTAGGGTTTTCGAAAGGGACTATCCACAATCGATGCCATTGGTAAACTGCGTGAGATCGCAGACAAAGCCATTGAGGGAAAAAGGTGGTTGTACGGCACTAAGCAGTATTGCATAGCGGCAACATTGGATGTTAAAACGCATTCAACTCCGCTAGCTGGCACCACACACTAAATGCACTAAGCAAACTTAATGTCCCAGTGTACAAACAGCGAGTAATAGCGAGCTACTTCGAAGGTCGCCTGCTCCTGTACGAAACAGAATCAGGGCAATCTACTCACAGGGTCACCGGGGGAGTCCCCCAAGGATCAGTCCTAGGCCCTTTGTTGTGGAATGTCATGTACGACGAGATCCTTAGGATCACGATGCCCGAAGGGGCTCGACTCATTGGTTTCGCGGATGACGTAGCCATAGTAGTTACGGCCAAGAAACTCCCAGACGCGGAAAGAATCTGCAATGAAGCTGGGAAACGAGCAAGCGCATGGCTCGACTCTAAGGGTCTCGCCTTGGCAGCTCATAAAACAGAAGCAGTCCTGATAAGTGGCAGGCAGAAAGTGGAAACGGCCACTATTAAAATTGGAGATTCTACCATAAAATCTCGCCCAAGCTTAAAATACTTGGGGGTCATGATCGAACACCGGCTTTCTTTCAAAGAGCATCTAGCGTACGCTAGTGGCAAGGCAGGCAGAACTGCGGCAGCAATTTCGCGAAATATGGCGAACACTCGTGGGCCGAGGCAACCAGGACGTAGATTACTGGTTAGCGTTGTCACATCGACGCTGATGTACGCTGCTCCCATATGGGCCCGAGCCACAAAAAATAGGAGTTATCTGCAGGAGGGTGATTCCGTACAGAGACTGTTTGCCCCGAGGGTTTGCTGTGCGTTCCGCACGGTCCATGACGCGGCACTAGTTATTTCAGGAGTGATTCCGATGGACCTGCTAGCAGTGAAGTCAGTGGGTATCCGCGCAGGTAGCACAGGGGTCGAAACTGTCAAATCCCTACGAAAAATGTGCAGACAACTCACCATTGCAAAGTGGCAAAAGAGGTGGGCTAATAGCAGCAAAGGACGATGGACGCATAAGCTTATCCCAGAACTGCAGAGATGGCTGGGAAGGAAGCATGGACATGTGGACTTTTACTTAGCGCAACTGCTGACAGGACATGGATGCTTTAAATACTACTTGAATAGGTTTAAGCATGAACGTTATCCGCACTGCCCACTCTGCGAGTCGGATAATGAAGAGATTTGAAAATGAACGTCGAGATCTGAGCATAAGGGTTGGGAGGACGCCAGCCGTTTGTAACCTGGTGGAAATTATGCTTGAATCAGAAGTAAATTGGTCCGCTGTATGTAACATGGCCACAATAATTCTTAAAAAACTGCGCATCGCAGAAAGGCTGCGAAATTCCAATAGGATAGTATCCTAGAGAGCCCTTAGGGCATTCCCCCCCCCCCGGCGAAGTAATACCTAACGGCAGTACCGCCGGGGAAGCGGGGAGGGGGTGGAGTTTTTACTGGGTTAGAGTCCCAGACTTCGGTAAGCCAGCACAGCTCCGAGTTGGCTTTCGATGCTTTAAGCCACCACTAAGAAAAAAAAAAAAAAGAGATCGCATGTTAAACGTAGTGAGAATAAATCTAAACGTACGAATAAAAAACATATAACTACTCCCCACCACCAACGAAAATCTAAACGAAATATTAATACCCCTGGCAACATTTAGAATAAATTGCTTTGAATTTGCTGAAGTTTTAACACATTCACTATTACATGCAGAGAGACAGAAAGATAGGAAAGTATATGAAAGAATTTCGAAAGATGCTGATCTTCTTTCTATAAAAGGGACTATACAAGAGATAGGAGATGTAGAACCAGGATATCTTAGCCATGGCCCACAAATAAATGAAATATGTATCGAAACAGCAGAAAAATGAATGGAATATATTTGAAAAAGAGAAATTTAGCTTGTTGAGTATTTAAATAAAAAAGAAAGTGACATTAGTACAGGTAAAATTCCAATAACCGACGTTATTGGCTTCAAAATAACTAATAGTGACAATATAATCTGATTGAGTAGGGAAATATGTTTGTTTTTGCAGAATTTTAATAAAGAAGTTGCTAATACTATTTCAAGTGGAGAACAAAAAGGTGAGTTGAATACTATATACATATATAAAATAATAACTGTATATACTAATAATATTTTTATATTCACAATTTCAAAATATTAATAAAAACGTTAATAATACTATTTCGAGTGGAGTACAAAAAGGTGAGTTGAATAATATATACATATATAAAATAATATTTATATACTAATAATATTTTTATTTTCAGAATTTCAAAACCTGTTTTTGTATGATGAGCATGATGACGATGATGACCAAGATGTGAACATTTTCGATGAGGATAGTGAGGACGAAACTATTCTTGTTGAAGGTGGAATAAATAACTACATACAAACTATTCCTTTAAATTTAGATAAGGATAATGATGAATACATAAAATCAATTCCTTTAAGTAATGACGATGATAAAATCTATATTAGAGGGTGGTATAAATAGTTATGTAAAAACTATACCACTAAATATAGAAGAAAGTAATCAAATGGAATGTAATTCGAAGAAAGCATTTTAATTGTTCTTTAAAATAAAAATTTTATAATATTGTTCTGGGAAATTTTAATATTAACCTCTAATAAGCTATGTTTGTTCTTTAAAATAAAAAAAATTTACAATAAAGTTTTTAATTGTAATATTAGCTTCTAAATAAAGCAATGTTTGTTATTTAAAATAAAAATTTTATAATGCTGTTTTGATTTGTAATATTTGGTTTATACGTTACCTTAAACCTTAAAATAAAAAAGAGAAGTTTGTTCGTTTGTTTTATTTATAATTATAGATTACATTTATTCTTTTTCACAATTTAGGGTATCCAGCTGTCCGCAGATCCTACAGGGTCCTCTATACAGTCCATAGAGACACCCTACCTGCCATCGGTACTCGAGACGCTGTGGGTGATGCAAAGTGATGGATGAGCCAAGACGCTGGGCGAAAGGCAGGATTCATGTGCTTATGGTGTGTCCTTTTGTTTGAGTTAACATTATTTTTCACTTTAAATACCAATAAATAACTGCAGCTGAAGCTGGAAACTAAACGTGGAACAAGTGGACCGGGCAGGTCAAGTACAAATATCGCTCGATCGGGCCATTTCTGAGCTCTACAATCTCTACACTACACTACAAAAATAAAGTGGGTTGGGTTTGGTATAAAATAAAACATTTATTTTTCTTGTGTCAGAAAAGTTAATTTATAAAATTTATTATTATATTATTATATAAAGCGGGTATAATAAAATTACATATTTTCAAGCCCGAATGTGATAAATGGGGCTATATCTATTTCTTTCAGTTCTCTAAGAATCCTTTTTTATAGCCTGCAGACTTATCACAACAAATAAAATAAATTTGTAGAATAAAATTGTTTTGTTTAGCTTGTTTAATTTCTAAAAGGTTCATTTCTTTCTTCCCTGTTCGATCTGGCGTGAATGCGTCATAATCTTGCCACTTGAACATGATCGCAAATATTTGCAGAGCAACCGCTGACGACGACGTCGTCTTTGCGTCGACGACGTCGACAACAACTTGAAACAATTGATGTGGCATTTGTGTTCCGCCGCATGACTATCGGCTTCTACGCTCAGATCCGCACCTCGGCAAACATATGCTAATGGGTATGACAAGTCATCCGCCACCACCACCACCTCCACTATAGAATTGAAACATTTAAGATTACCCTCCCCTTAATTCAATACAAGTTAGAAGCAACATACTTTAGATATTCACGCTCACTTTCCCATCTTATGCTCACAATTGGGAGAGGTTCTCGAACACCTCAAAAAAACGCTCGTTTTACACCACATCCCCCATCTAATGCGGTCTAATATCTCTCAAACCAACATCTGCTGACCAAAAGACTGAAGAGAGGTTACATGAACGAATATCACCCTAATTGAATAGACAGAAAAAGACCACTCTAAACAACCACAAACTGTACGCATGACAAAACACCCCTCACACACACCTTTGGGGTGAGAAAAGACATGACAAGACAGGGCATGACAAAACACACCACCCTAATAAGGTCATTATAACACCTGTGTGCTACCTAACGGTCAACCCCACCCACCTTTTTAACACTATTTTTTTACTTAATTATGCTAATAGGTCATTATGACACCTGTGTGCAACCATGCGTGACTAATTAGGGTCACCCCCACCCCCTTTTTTGACATGATTTATTACCTAGTGAGCCAGGAACCGTATTATCTATCTACTGTTTTTATTAAGTAGATCGATCATTTTCGTCATAAAAGTTTATATCACAACTATTGTTTTCTGAATGTGCGATCGTCACAAGATTTTTACCTCGTTAAGAGGTGTGACGACATCAAATTCTGCCATTGAGGCTATTTTTAAGTTCTTGAATGGGATCATAACTACCGGCTACTATCCAAAAAATGGAAAAATCGATTATCATTTTGATACCAATTTCGGAAAAGACCACACAATTCCGACATCCTACAGATAAATTAGTTTATCATCGTATCTTTCTCAGTTCTTCAAAAAATGCCTTCTAACTCGCATAATACCATATCTAGGAGCACACAATGTTATCCCTTCACATCAATTTGGATTTCGTTCAAACCATGGAAAACTCGAACAACTTTACAGAATAACATCGGAAATACGCACGGCCTTTGAGCATCGGAAATGCTACAGGCCAATATTCCTCGATGTATCTCAATCCTTCGATAGAGTATGGCTAGATGGCCTCATACACAAAATCTAAACACACTTGATTGATTACACTCACAAGCTTCTTGAGTCCTTTCTATACAACAGAAAACTTGCAGTAAGGTGCAACGCAACAACCTCCAACGCAAGAAATCGCGCTAAGGCCTACTCTGTTCTTCCTATACACAGCGGATATTTCCACGAACGAGCAACTAACAACATCTACGTTCTCTGACGACACCGCAATTTTAAAACACAGCCAGCAAACCACTTCCTCATAGATGACAGGTTTCTATCTGATTGGCGGATTAAAATAAATGATCAAAAATGTATACACATAAAGTATACTCTCAACAGGCAAACATGTCTGTCACTATCATTGAATAATACAAAGATACCCCAAGTCAACGACGTAACCTATTTCGGCGTCCACCTTGACAGACGACTAACCTGGAGAAGACACATCGAATGCAAAAAAGTACATCTAAAACTCAAAGCCAGCAGTTTCCACTGGATTCTTAACGCTCGTTCGCCCCTGCGCCTTTACACCTAGGTTTTGCTATACAACTCCACTCTCAAACCCATCGGGATATATAGCTCTCAGCTATGGGGGGACACCAGCAGCAGCAACTTAGACATTATAGAGCGCGTTCAATCGAAAATCCTGTGAATTATTCGCAACCAAGATATAATTTTTTCATTTTTTCTTTTTTCGAAACTCAGAACAAATTAAAAAATGTTATTTCCAAGCTTAGAAGGTTAAATGTTAAAAAACAGCGAATATATAATTTTAATAAAATTTTTTCACCAATAGTTCTTGTGGGAGCTATAAGATATAGTTGTACGATCCGGCTGGTTCCGACTTATATACTACCTGCAATAGAAAGAAAACTTTTGGAAAAGTTTCAGCCCGATAGCTATAAAACTGAGAGAATAGATTGCGTAGAAACGGACGGACAGACAGACCGTCGGACAGACGTATGGACTGACGGACATGGCTAGATCGACTCGTCTAGTGACGCTGATCAAGAATATATATACTTTATGAGGTCGGAAACGTCTCCTTCACTGCGTTGCAAACTTCTGACTGAAATCATTATATTATACAGACCGTCGGACAGACGTATAGACTGACGGACACGGCTAGATCGACTCGTCTAGTGACGCTGATCAAGAATATATATACTTTATGAGGTCGGAAACGTCTCCTTCACTGCGTTGCAAACTTCTGACTGAAATCATTATACCCTCTGCAAGGGTATAACAATGGCCAGAATCAGAACAATCTATAACCCAAGAAAATTTTTTAACAGAATTAAAGTTTTTGGTTTTAGGCATTCATAGGTATATAGGGTATTCTATATTCGTCAGAAAGTATGTAACAGGTAAAAGGAAGCGTTTCCAACCCCATAAAGTATATATATTCTTGATCAGGATCACTAGCAGAGTCGATCTAGCCATGTCCGTCTGTCCGCCCGTCCGTATGAACGCTGAGAGCTCGGAAACTATAAGAACTAGAATATGGCATGCAGATTCATGGGCTTCCTGCGCAGCGTAAGACTGTGCCAGTGGGGTACCACGTCTACTATAAAGCCTACAATCCGCGAAAATCTGTAGCGCCTACTTTTTTTTATAAAACCAAAATATTAAATGAAATGTAGTTGTTTCATCAATACCTATCAACTCACCAAAATAAAGTTGCCACGCTTACTAACGCCCTCAAATGGCCAAAACGTTTAAATCTGTCTCCCGCCCAAATAGCATCTACTGAAATAGCCGGTAGGTGGCGCCCTAAATCGCTTTGCTGCTTATAAAAATGTGCTACGCCCACTTTAACACCCTCTAGGTGGCGCCCTAAAATATCGTTTTTCTGCTTATATATCTTCATTTTCCTTTTGCTGCCTTAAGCTGGGACACGGGTATCTGATAGTCGAGGCACTTGACTATAGCGTTTTCCTTGTTAAACTCTGCATTTGCCTTTGGCTTCAAGGTCGGACCTTGGTTCTCCAGTTAAGTTAAACAAATACAAATTAATGTAAACTTCTGCTTCCGTTCGAAGCCCAATCAAGTGCGCCTTTTCAAACTCTGCATTTGCCTTTCTCTTTGCTTTAATGTCCGATCCTGGTTCCCGGTTAAGTTAAGCAAATCAAAATTAAATTAAACAGCAGCTTCCCTTCCAAGCCCAATTGCGCCTTTTGCGTTTCAAGTTCCTACCAAATCGCAGCGGTCATCATAATTGAAATTCAGAATGAGATGCGACAGTTTCATTTAAGCTTTTAATCTAAACTTAAACTGAAGTTCTAAATTTCAAAAAGAAAAGCTACTGGCCGAGGTAGCTTTGGATCAGATTAAGAAATTAGGAAGTTAGTCCTATTTTGTCCGAGACCGCGATCGGCTCACAAGTATTAAAAGTGTCTTGTATTAATGGTGTATTAAGAATAAAGATTTAACAACAGAGTTTAAAAAAAAAATAACTTTTTGTAAATCAGCTCCAAACAATTTATTTTTTGGCTCATGACACATCAAATATGCCTTGGCAGAGATGAGAAGAATAGCGTTCTTAAATTCTTAAGACCTTTTTTGAAATGTACTTGCAAAATTCGTCCGATGGTCCAACTGCTAGAGCAATAACAGAAAAAAATTAACAAATTAAATATACATGCCTACCAGGCGTCCAGAAAAACTAGCCTGCGCACAAACACAAACCTTCCTTAGTTTATATTTTTATGTTCCCAGGTTCTGCGCGAAATGTTCTCAAACTGATTCCATTCGTTTTAAAACCAACATTAAAGTTCCGGTTGCCTGACCGTCTGACGAACGGGCTTACGCACTTTTTTTACTCTGCTTGGGCTTGTGAAAATTGTATCTGAAATTTGACTGTTATGGCCGGAAATGAAAACCGTAAGAGCTGTTTTCTAATGTTTTTCATTTATTTCAGCATTTAATTGTTTGTTTCTACAATAGGTCATAATGTTTTTTTAATTAGTAATGTTCATTTTAGATCAACAGGTTAATTTAGCAGATTCTCACCAGCTTACATATTTATCTTCGTCTTCGTCGCACTTAAAATTTGGTTCTATAATCTCTATCTGATATTTTTTAACAACCGTGTTAAAAATAAAACATAAGCTTCAAGCAACGAATTTAATTATCACAGTGGATCAGACCGTCAGCTGTGTTTACAAATTGGTCTAAAGCGGATTTTGCTGATGGTGCCATAACGGAATAATCTTGGACAACGAAAACGGCTCTTCTGACTTCTGACTTAAATCATTATACCCTCTGCCAGGGTATAAAAATTAGTGTTCAAAAAAGAATGAATTAGTGGTCGAACCGAAAACGTTCAAATAAAGATTTTGTTTTGTTGTGAGATGGAAGAAGAAAGGAAGTTAGCTTCGGCAAGCCGAAGTTTGTATACCCTTGCAGTTATAAGAAATAATCAACTTTAGTACCACCATGTTTTATTTTTAAGGATTGTTGCTGCCTTCAGTGATATTAAAAAAAAATTATTTCATTCCTTTTTTTAGACCTTTTTTTTTTTAGATATATACTCGTATATTTTTAGAGTAGTCCGGTTTTTATTTAATTGAATTTGAAATTCTTAAAAATATAAAAAATTTTATTTCTAATATTATAAGATAATACGTCAGAAAGCCCGAAAGCTAAAATTTGTTTCATATTATTTTCCCACCAATTTTCCGATTGCTCCTACGACAGCTATATGATATAGTCGTCCGATTTTGATAAAATATAATTCGAAATTCAGAACTAATTAAAAAATGCTATTTCCAAGCTTAGAAGGTTATATGTTAAAAACACCAAAAATATAACATTTTCATATTTTCCGACTAATTTTGCGATTTTTTTAATGGGTGCTATATGATATAGACGTACGAATTTTAATAAATTTAATTCAAAATTCAAAAGCAATTAAAAAATATTATTTCCAAGCGTAGGAGGTTATATGTTAAAAAGTACCAAAGATTTAATAATAAATAAATAATTTTTTCAATGGCAGCTATATGATATAGTCGTCCGATTTTGATAAAATTTAATTCGAAATTCAGAACTAACTAAAAAATATTATTTCCAAGCTTAGAAGGTTATATGATAAAAAACATCGAATATATAATTTTTTTTAAATTTATTGCCTGATATTTCATATGGGATCTATAAGATATAGTTATCTGATCCGGCTGGTTCCGACTTATATACTACCTGCATTAGAAAGATGACTTTTGGGAATGTTTCAGCCCGATAGCTTAAAACCTGAGAGACTAGTTTGCGTACAAACAGACGGACAGACGGACGGACAGACGGACAGGCGGACGGACAGACGGACATGGCTAGATCGACTCGTCTAGTATCGCTGATCAAGAATATATATACTTTATGAGGTCGGAAACGTCTTCTTCACTGCGTTGCAAACTTCTGTTCGAAATCAGTATACCGTCTGCCAGGGTACAAAAACAAAAAGTTCAATGAAAGTCGGACCTACGTAACAGGGGTGCCGCGCTTGGCAGATTTGGACTCTTAAGAGTGTCGGAAATTATTAAGACCTTTTATGAAATGTAATAGTGCAGCGAGCAAAGTACTTGATATATATTTACTTCATTAATATTTACGAGTATGTTCATATATATTCACGCAAATATACACACTTATTAATCTCTACATTTGGTTGACAATGCCCTGCATAGCGGTCACGTTAAAATGCTGACCACGGTGCCGGCTGGCTCTCTCTGACTAACACATAGAGCCAGCCGTGAATATGCTTACGTTGCATTTACTTAATAAAATCACTCTCAAATTGGATGTCTTTCTGTCTATACCTCTTTGTTCCACGATTCTTTTCAAATGGCGACCGTGACAGGATTCGGGACGATCATATGCTACATCAAATATATAATCGTTAATGTATATATTCTCGTGTGTGGACTACCTAAATAAACATTACCTGTGAATATAAATAAACATAAAAAAAAAACATATATAATACAACATCAAAAACAACAAATAAAGTTCCCTACTGCGAGTTTCTGAAAGTGAGCCCCGTCTACTACACCGCCGATTGGAAAAAGAGACGAAGGGGATGAATAAAGTGCGGTAGACAACCCCGTCTACTGCGCCGCCGATTGGAAAGAGGCGATGTGAGGAAAAAAGAGCGGTAGACAGCCCCGTCTACTGCGCCACCGAGTGTGAGCGGAACACGGTAGGCCTATTGCCCACTGTGTCAACGTAGGATGCTATGAATGGTACATCTACTCTACACCGACTCTAGAGGAGGCACTAAAGACACAACCGAAAGACGGCTCGAGGTCATCCAGCATAGCTTATTATAAGGCGAGGTTTATTTCACGGGAGAGTCAGCGAGACCAGGACAGGGACAAGCAGCTCACGGGCATTCCACAGACCCCATGTGAATGTTAACCATGTAATGTAAACCGAAGGTTGTGAATATTTTATATTTTTTTTTTTCTCGACCATTCACCTCTTCAATATTTAATATTTTATATATATATTCCTTTTTTTCCATCAGTTTGATACAAAAAAAAATTCAAAATGGGTTTGTGGATCTCTGAAGAAGCAGAAGTAAAAGAAAACACGGCTAACGTACTAAATGTAGTAGTAGACCACACACCCCTTTTGAACTCAATGTTTATACTTATGATTATCCTTACCGTTTGCACTATTATTCACGTAAAAAACAAATACATTCATAAAAAAATACCAAATATTAATACATATAAAAATAGTTTATCATTTAAACTTTCTGGCATTGTTTCTTTTTTTATAATATCGGGTTAGAGGTATAGAACTTTAAGTTAAAATAAAACAACGATGGATTATTCAATTGGCATGATTTTTTTTTATTCGAAAGATAATCTTGTGGCATTACATATTATATATATGATTTCTGGCATATGACCGCCACGGCTGGCGCCGGTGTAGTAATGTAATTGTAATTGTTTTATTATACGTATCCGTTTTGTGGATTCAATTAGGGTTGTAGATGGTATCTGTTAGTGTAACCTGCCTTCAGTGGTCTTGTGGTATACCGCATACTTTTGTGGTATGAAACAAGCATGACTCGAGAACCTCCCCCTCTTTAGAGAGCATTAGATGGGAAAGTGAGCGTGAATATCTAAGGTATGTTGCTTCTAGCTTGTATTAAGTTAAGGGGAGGGTAATCTTAAATGTTTCAGTGGTGGTGGTGGTTCCTAACGGAATATACACAAAAACAAATGAGATCGTTTATACGAGTCAAATACGTTTTTATTTAATCATATTCGAAAATTTTATCTCCCACGTTCATGGAATGAGAAAACGGTTACTTTCCAAGTTTTCAAAAAAAAAGGAGATATGTGAAAAGTAGTTCAGTTTAAGAAAACTATCCGAGTTGAGCGAATCATATAAAATCGTCGTGCGAACCCTTCGCCAAGTCAAAGTAAAGAGTTGTGTGAAGTATTAATTGAATTATAAAATTAAAAATTATTTTACAAACAAAGTAAAGAGTTGTGTGAGGCATTAAAAATCGAATTGTAAAAACTTATCCGTATCTATAAAATTAAAAATTACTTTACAAAGTCAAGAGTAAAGAGTTGTGTGAACCTTCAAAAATCGAATTGTGAAAAAGCATCATAACATTACAACACAATTAAAAAAAAAAATCAATTCAAAATTAATAAGTATTGTGAAAAGTGCAATATTACCCTATCGGGTAAAATTTCGTGGAGTCATCACCTGCGGACGGAGAAGCATAAAAGAAATGTTATCGAGCCTGTGGATTCAAAAATTAAAAAAAATCAGTTCTAAATTCCAAGGAAGGATTATTCAGTATCTTTATGAAAATACCAACAATGATGAGAATTATCAAACAGAATTTATGGAGGAAGCAGGAGAAGCTTTTCTCTATGGGTAAAAATAACCTTTGAACTTTTTGGAAATTATGCGCTCTTGAAGGAAGAAAAAGAATGCGAAGAAGTAAAGTCATTTCAAAGTAAAATGTCAAAAATCATCGCCTACTCCAATATAGAAACCAAATACAAGGAGCATATGGAGAAAATTTTGGTGAGAATGAAGGAATTCCAAGAAAGGGATAGTGGATGGACATTGGTTCATCTCATTCGATTGGAAATGAATATTAATCAATATTCACCTTTAGGAGGAGCATCGTATATTAAACTGCCCTCTTGCTTAGAAAATAAAAAAGCGATAATAAATGTTAAAAACCTGAGTGATGAACACTGCTTTAAGTGGAGCTTAATCGCTGAATTAAGCAATCTTAATAAAAATGCAAACAAATGCACAAGTTATAAAGTAAATATATAAATGATGATCTCATTCAAGTCAATGGGATCCCATTGAATTTCAGTTGATTGGAATTTATACCTAAACCGTCAGAGCTAAATAAATTCATGCAAATTAATTAAAAAAAGAAATCAATATAACCCTTTTCGGATTCGACGATGGAGCTATTTTTGGACCCATATTCTATTTTCCTGAAGTGAAAAAAATTCCATAAATATGTTTCTACTGGAGAAAGGATGCAAAGCACGTTATACTTGGTTAAAAAATCTATCAAAGAAAGTAGTTTTATAATATCATTATTATGTATGTATTTTTGTTTCAAATTTCATAATATTTATATGTTTTCATATTTAAAGAAAAATTGTTTTTGTTCATCTTTACTTAAGTTTGGATTCCACTCAAGTTTCGAGAGATAAACCAAAGAAATGATTCTGTCAAATATGTTTGAATTATTCATTAAGTGAAGATGCTGCCAACCGACACTCAGAAGTCTGTTTTAAAAAGGTCTCACGCCTACCAAACCTGGCGAATGCAACTTTAAAATATATGAATTTTCAAAAGGAAGTGATGATACCATTCACAGCTTACGCTGATTTTAAATGCATCCTTCAAACAATTAATGAAAATAAAAATGAAACATTAAATTTAAATATAAGAAATATTCATAAGCCTATTCCATATGCATACTATATAAAGTGTGCCAATTATAATAGTTTAGATAAGTTTGTTTTAGAAACTAAATTAAACTCAGGAATGAATTTCCTCCTATCTCTTATAGAAAATTTAACACTTATATATGAGAATCATATTTCTAAAAATGTACCTATGCTTATGTCTGATGTTAAAGAAGAAGATTTTAAAAAATCTATTAATTGTCATATATGCAACACTCCTCTTTTATTAGATAGAGTTGGGGATCATTGTCAATTCACATGAAAATTTAGGGGTGCAGCACATAATGCGTGCAATTTAAAATATAAAGTTTCAAATTTATTCCTGTTTTCTTTCACAATTTCACCAAGTATGATTGCCATAAAAGATTTGGCTTTCATACCTAGTGAAAAACAGGTAATTTCATTAAATAAGAAACAATATATTTCAATATCAAAAATTATAACTATAAGTAATGGTGAACATTTTGAAATTCGTTTTCTAGATTCGTTTCGTTTTATGCCTTCTGCATTAGACACATTAGCATCAAACCTAGATAGTGATCAAATGCATATTACAAGATCATTTTCCCAAATGAAAATCATTTTAACCATATGCGAAGAATGGGTGTATTTTCTTATGAATATTTAGATTCAGTTGAGAAATTAAAAGAAAGTAAATTACCCCCTAGAGAAACTTTCTATAGTTCCTTAATTGAAAATGAATGTTCAATTGAAAATTATACTCATACATAAAAGGTATGGAATGAGTTTTCATGTGAGAATCTAAAAGATTATTTAGAGTTATATTTGAAAACAGATGTTTTATTAATGTCGGATGTCTATGAAAACTTCCGAAGACTTTGCACTAAAATTTATTCACTTGATCCAGCACATTTTTTCACAACACCAGGTTTATCATGGGAAGCTATGTTGGAATGCACTAAAATTGAATTAGATTTATTAACTGATATAGATCAGTTTAAATTTATTCAAAGTTGTATTCGAGGTGGCTGAGTACAATGTACATGTAGATATGCTAAAGCAAATAATAAATATGTTGATAATTTTGATAGTACTCAAAAATCATTATATTTAATTTATTCGAAAGCAAATAATTTATTTGGTTGGGCTATGTCACAATCTTTACCTTATGAAGGTTTTGAATGGGTTTGAAGGAAATCACTTGACAGCATTAAGATTTCAGAGATTGGAGATGATAGTGAATATGGATACCTTTTTGAGGTAGATTTAAAATATCCTTTTAAAATACATAATAAACACAATGATCCTCCATTTTGTTGTAATAATCAGTTACCAACAAAGGCAGATAAAATTTAAAAATTAATTGCTGATTTAAGGGATAAAGAAAAATATTATATTCATTATAAAAATCTTCAACAGTGTATAGAAAATAGTTTAATTCTAACAAAAATTCATAGGTGTCTTCGTTTCTGTCAGAAGCCTTGGTTAAAAGCATATATTGATTTGAATACATTCCGTAGAACTAATGCAAAAAATACATATGAAAAAGATTTTTATAAGCTTTTAAATAATGCTGTCTATGGAAAAACTATGTAAAATGTTGTTAAACGAGTGGATGTAAAGTAAATTACAGAATGGGAAAGTGCTTCACCATCAGATTCTTCTGGTCCCAAAAAACATTGTGCTAGATCTCTTATTTCAAAGTCCAACTTCCATAGCATAAAACAGTTTTCATAAAACTTCTTTGCATTTCAAATGAAAAGGTTAAGTGTGTTATACTATAAATCTTTATATTTAGGTTTTGCTATATTAGATTAATCAAAATGGAAAATGTATGTTTTTCATTATAATGTGAAGAGTTGAATAACTCCCCACAAATCCCAGCAGCAGATGGCCGCGTAGTGGCGGCGCGGCGAAGAGCGAGGACGTAGAACGAGAGAGGTTGGAGATCGAGGACGGAGAACGAGAGAGTTTGGAGATCGAGGACGGAGAACGAGAGAGTTTGGAGAACGTGAGAGTTTGGAGAGGAAGAGAGTTTGGAGACAAGGGAATTTGGAGAGCGAGAGAGTTTGGAGAGCAATAGGGTTCGGAGACCAAGAGAGTTTGGAGACCAACAATGGAGAAGGAGAGAGCGGAGACTTGGCTGGCGGGGCGAGAGTGCCGTGTGCAAAAAGGAGTAACGGGACGCCGCCGGACTTTGGACTTTGGAAAGAAGGTGCCACAGCTCAGCAGCGGGGCGGCACACAAACATGTTGCATGCGTCTCCGGGATCAGCGGGACGGCAGCATCAGGCTGGACGGCGGCGGGAAGCAGTGCGTCAGGGACAAGAGGGTCAAACAGAAACCATGGACTTTGGACCCGATGTGGAGAGTTTTGGCGGGCCGTGTGCAAAAGGGAAATAACGGTTCCCAGAGGCGCTATATAAACCCGCAGGGCGCTGGCAGCGGGATCAGTCATTGAGATCAGTCAGTCAAGATCAGTCATTGAGAAGAGTCAGTCAAGATCAGTCATTCAGCATCAGTCATCCAGTGGAGAGCATACAGTCAAGAGCGAGCAGTCAGTCGAGAGCAAGGAGTCGTCGGAGGCAGCGCCGTGGGAGCCTACGAGGAGCAAGATCGTCACGTCGAGACGTTCGGGATTGGGATTACTAGGAATCTCCGAACTGAGACACAGGTGGCTGAGGTCTAAGGAGGCGCCACACGGCCAAGTTCTGTTCTGTCCTGCCGACGAAGTCCTGGCGGTACGCCTGGAGGGTCTACTAGACTGAGATTTGAAATCGAGAGTAGCAAGCCAGAAGGGAGAGAAGTCCCGGAGCGGCGTAACAGAACCCCTAGAGTAGCGAGCCAGAAGGGAGAGAAGTCCCGGAGCGGCGCAACGGAACCTCTAGAGTAGCGGGCCAGAAGGGAGAGAAGTCCCGGAACGGCGCAACAGAACCCCTAGAGTAGCGAGCCAGAAGGGAGAGAAGTCCCGGAGCGGCGCAACAGAACCCTGAGAATCACGAGCCAGAAGAAGAAGAAGAGAAGTCCCGTATCGGCGTATACCCTCGAACCCAGCACAGAAGTCAAGACCTACAGCCACCTGTCAGGAGTAGTTCGCAGGACATCGCCACCAGCAAGCAGGACACCACACCGCAACGGGCACGCAAGGAGGATCGAGCCCGCAGGAACGGCACGGACAGTACGCGAAAGGGTGAGGCTAGGGTGGAACGCTCGTTTACACGAGGCACAGAAGCGAAGTGAAAAGCGAGGCAGTTGGCGTTCCGCCTTGACTGTCCGCACGATCTGAACGGAAGCCCGTGGGACCATCCGGGACAGAGCAAGGGACAGGAGGTCGGGTATCGAGAGGAGTGATCCTGGAGAGCTCGTCAGTCTGTTCACCCTAGTCTGCGAAAGGTGACGCTTCCCTAAGCCCGCACGGCTGACCCAATAGCGAGTCTGAATCGTGGCCGAGCAGTCACCGAGCCAGCCACGTCAGGAGCAATCAGCGGTCAAGGATCTTCGGGGAGCGACAAGACAACCCACACCGTTGGAGACAGCGAGACAAGCAAGTTATAAAGCCGACTGCAGTCATACCCGCAATAAACCCACTTCGAACCCGAGAATTCTGTGCTTTTTCACTGAACTACTGGGCGGTCACGTTTATATAAATTTGGTGGGACGAACACACACAATCTACTGAGCTAGCCGCACAAATACCGAAGCGAGCAGAAACCAAAGAAATCAGTTCGTTACAATAATTATATTAAACCTAAATACAATTGAAATGTGCAATCAAATTATATATATACAGGTTCTTTTATATACACTTTTAATACTAAAGATTTTAATAAAGATATGCAGAATGATATTGAGATGAAGTTTGATACATCAGATTATTCTGATGAATTTCTAAATCTCTATAATTTCGCTAAAGCTAATAAAAAGAGGTTGGGATGTTTTAAAGATGAACCCAATGGAAGACCGATGACAGAATTTTTGGATTGAGATAAAAAATGTATGCATTTGAATCATCTAATATTAATAACATATCTGAAAAAACAGTGAAAAAATCAAAGGGAGTTAAAAGAAGTGCAATTGATTAGTTAACTTTTAATAGTTTTAAAAAATGTTTATTTTCAGAAAAGGAAGTGGTAGGCTCTATGACAATGATTAGATCTAAAAATCATCTTTTATCAACAGTTAAATGTAATAAAATTGTTCTCAGTCACAAAAAAAGTCGTTATACAAAAAAATAAAATTAATACATTACAATATAGACACTATAAAATAGAACAAAACAAATAAGTAAATAAACTTGATGAAATAAATGCAATTACTTATGTTTATGAGCAAAAAATAAAAGAAATAGAGAATTGTTCTAAAAGAAATAATTATCAAGACATTGAAATAGAAAAATTTAAGGAAAATATTGATGATTGTACATTTGAAATTTTGTTACAGAATTAGAATTAAATTTACTAAGTTGTGAAAAAAAGAATAAAAGTGATCTATAATTATAAATAAAACAATGAAATTTTAAATTTAAAGAACAAACGTCACTTTTTTATTTAAAGGTTAATTTAAGGTAATGTATAAACCAAATATTACAAATCAACACACAATTTTTATTTTAAGGAACAAACATTGCTTTACTTAGAGGTTTAAAAACTTTATTATACATTTTTTTTATTTTAAAGAACAAACATAGCTTATTAGAGGTGAATATTAAAATGTCCCAGAACAATATTATAAAATTTTTATTTTAAAGGACAATTAAAATGTTTTCTTCAAATTACATTCAATTTGCTTACTTTCTTCTATATTTTGTGGTATAGTTTGTACATAACTATTTATACCACTCTCTTATATATAGATTTTATCATCGTCATTACTTAAAGGAATTGATTTTATGTATTCATCATTATCCTTATCTAAATTTAAAGGAATAATTTGTATGTAGTTATTTATTCCACCTTCAATAAGAATAGTTTCGTCCTCTCTAGGTGATCTTGTTATTCAACTCACCTTTTTTTTTACTCCACTCGAAATAGTATTATCAACGTTTTGATTTATATTTTGAAATTCTGAAAATAAAAATATTATTAGTATATACAATTATTATTTTATATATGTATATAGTATTCAACTCACCTTTTTGTTCTCCACTTGAAATAGTATTAGCAACTTCTTTATTAAAATTATATTGTCACTATTAGTTATTTTGAAGTCAATAACGTCGGTTATTGGAATTTTATCTGTACTAATTTCACTTTCTTTTTTATTTAAATACTCAATAAGCATTTGAGATGCTAAATTTCTCTTTCTCAAATATATTCCATTCATTTTTCTGCTGTTTCGATACATATTTCATTTATTTGTGGGCCATCGCTAAGATATCCTGGTTCTACATCTCCTATCTCTTGTATAGTCCCTTTTATAGAAAGAAGACCAGCATCTTTCGAAATTCTTTCATATACTTTCCTATCTTTCTGTCTCTCTGCATGTAATAGTGAATGTGTTAAAACTTCAGCAAATTCAAAGCAATTTATTCTTAATGTTGCCAGGGGTATTAATATTTCGTTTAGATTTTCGTTGGTGGTGGGAAGTAGTTATATGTTTTTTATTCGTACGTTTAGATTTATTCTCACTACGTTTAACATGCGATCTTCTATATATATTATTGTAGTAACATTTAACACCTACCGTAGCACTTTTATATGTTACGGTGACGAATCTATTTAAGCCCCTTTTCCTAAATCCAGATGTCCCCCTATTTTTCTTTCATTCTCAATTAATTGGTTTTTAAAATTCTCTATTATTCCTCTCTTTGTAAATTCTATTTCAGAGTTATGCATGTTTGCAGTGTTTTTTAATTGTTGTGTCGTATTTATTTATAATGGAACTCGTCCTACAGTTTCGAATTCGGTATCACTATCATTGATACCCAACACTATTTCTTGAGATGTATTACTAAATTTAGTTGGTTAACTTACGTTTTGAAATTCTGCCTCACTATCATTGATACCCATAAACATTTTTTGTGATTTTTAAGTTCCTATGCTATTGCAGATGTTGCTATTGTTATTGCAGATGTTGCTGTAGTTGCAGATGTAGCTGTAGTTGCAGATGTAGTTGTTGTTGCAGATGTAGTTGTTGTTGTAGATGTTGGGGTACTTCAACATATTCACTACCAGTTTTAAAAGTGAAATTATAAAAAATATTATCAAAAACGAAATTTTTTTTAACAAACGAACGCACGAACGTATAAACGATCCTGAAATTGACTTGAGTGAACGAATAGACGAAAACTGAATACTTTTTGAAATTCTTTCCACCCTTTATATAAAAAAGATTTGTACATATACATATATGCGTTGATTTGTACGTCAATGCGTACATTTTAATTGCTCTATCAAGTTTTGGCATTGAGCGAATATCAGCATGAAGAAATAATGCTGTTAAGGTCAATCCGTATATTTAATTGCTCTATGCTTCAAGTTGTTGTTTTTGTGAATCCAACTATCTGCTTATGTGTGCTTAACTATACAATCATCTTTTTGTTTTAGAATCTTGAGAGTTCAAGTTCCATACAAAATTCTTATCTATACACGCACGCTCTCTTAACTTACTCAGCACACAAACACATAATCAATTCCATTCGAATTCTTATCTTTACATGTTCCTTCAATAGAAATTGTACGTGTGAAGAAACATTTTTTGATTTCACGCATTGACGTCAATGCGTACATTTAAATTTTTCTATGCCTTCGCTTGTTTTTTATAGAATTTCTATTTTGTGAATCCAACTATCTTCTGATTTTGAAAAGCCTAGCCAACGCCCAAGCCCATAAGCACCTTTTTGTTTCAGAATCTTTTCAACAAGATAAGTATTAGGAAATTTTGTTTTTTTATTTCTTGTTTGTTGAAGCCCCCTTGAATTAGATCACCCTTCAAGTCTTCAAGTAAATATGTAGTGGGTAATTTTTTTTTTACTTTCCGAATTCGAAAAATTTCCGTTGTCCAGTTTGGAGTATAACCTTTTTCAAAGACATGCTTATATTTACTTATTCGTACATGATCCCCCTCTTTAAACCGTCCATTTGTGAATATTTGTAGATGATTGTATGATCTCATGAAAATCTTTTTTTCATTTTTAACATTAACATCAAGGGGTTTCATTTTAATTGTTCTATGCTTCCTATTTTTAAAATTATTAATCAATTCTTTGTATATTTGAAGCCATGTGTATTTTCCATTAAAACTGATCTCACGCCACATAAGTTCTTTTAGTGTTCTATTAAAACGTTCCACAATAGATGCTTTAAGAGCACTTAATGTTGAATAATGATTAATTTCATATCGTTTCATCAATTCTCTAAATTTTTTATTATAGAATTAATTTCCATTATCTGTTTGTAAATTCTTTAGTACTCCACGACCAGATTTTATTATTTTTTCCATTGCTATTGTAACTTTTTCTGCATTTTTTGACTTGATTGCTTCACCCCATCCATATTAAAAAAGGTATCTATTACTATTAATAGATAACTAAAGCCTTTATTCGATGAATCATATGACCCCATTTCAACCAAATCATCATCAATCAAATGCCATAAATCATTAATACCCATTACTATAATTTGACGTCTTGGAAAATTTTTGAATGATGGTCGATGTAACTCATTTACAATTTCTCTTTTACTCTTAACTTTATTTTATTTGGTACAAATGGTTTCTTCTCTAAAGATTCAGTTTCACTTTTTAAAACTGCGGTTGGCGCAATGATATAATTGAAAATGTTACTTTATATTTCATTTATATCCTCTACTATCTTATTTTCAAGAAAAATTCAAATTTTTTAGAAATTTTACTTCTTAATCTAAATATTTCTCGTTTCTGTGGTTGTTTAAAAATTTCATTAGATGTATTCTATACTAGTTTTCACATTTCATCATCAACATAAAATTTTGTTGCAATATCATTTTTATGAATAGGGGGTAGGGAATTTTAAATTCGTTTCCTCTGAATATTTAAATGTCCATCAGAATCATTGAGTAAACTTTGGAATTTTTCTACACCTTTTGTTATATCTCTTGAGTACTGTTTCTCTTTTAAAAAACAGCTAAACTTATCAACTGACATTTTAATTATAAAATATATAATGAAAGAACAGTATATTTATGAATGATACAAATTAATTGTTAAGACCTCTTCTTCGTTTTAACGACGTGAAAACGGACTACTTCGAAGTATCGTTCCATCTATTTGTATCCAATCAGAACGAATGATTGGTGCGGGTTTTTTTAAATTTTGTTTTATGAAATTGTTAAGATTTTAAAATTTATCAAGAAGCTCTTTTAATGTATTATGTATATACTCCATTTGAGTTATCATTTTTATTACTTTACTTTCCAACTCTGTTACTCTTTTATTCTGTAGTTGAAATGATTTAGTTATAGTTTCCACTTGATGTGATTTCGCTGAATTAATTTTTTCATTGACGCTATCATTTCTATTTATTGGTTTTGAAGAGTTTTTAATTCTTTTTTTTCTGAACATTTATGTGACCATCAGTATCTAGAGTTATAACTATAAGACTCTCAACTTGCTTTTGGAAAAGTGAAGAAAAATCTCGATCACTTAAAAAGTGACTAAAGTTGTCAACAGATATTTTACTATTAAACAAAATGTGAAAATGTTTTCCATTTTGTTAATATATATTATTTTTGCTTCACACAATTCTTCTATTATTGAAAGAATTTCATTAGTATGGTTATTATTACCAGCAGCTCTTGATGCCATTAGGAGTTGCAATCTTTCAATAAGTTCATTAACATTAACCCTATATACATAATTTGGTGGTAATTTTTTTAGTCTCATATACCCAGAACCAGTTATTCTTCATTTACTGAAGACGACAATACTACTGGTTTAATAATTGAAGAATATTTTATATAAAGATTTCTTTTATTTGACCATCTGGTTGATAGTTTTTTTTGTGAGTACTGGTTTCAATTAAAATGTTTTTATATGATTCTAAATCATTCTTAGTATAATCCTTAGGAGTGTTATTGAAAAATAAAGAGTAAAAAGTAAGTAAAGACAGTAGGCAATAGAGTTCATAAATTTCCACTTCCTAATTCAATATAATTTTTTTTTCCTTTAAGTGTACTATACCGTTTCCTTTAAGTGTACTATACCGTATACTGTACCGACATTAAAATATTATTTTCTTCTTGGTCTATAACCATTATCTTAAATCTTTAACTGCTTAATGTTGATATTATACTTCACCCCGGTTTCTTCATATACACTTTCATTTAAATTAGCTATATAAGAAACATCGGATTCATCTATAAGAGATTGATAAGAAATATCAGATTCATCTATATGAGAGTTGTGAGTAAGCATCAATATCACAATCACTATCGCTTTCAATTACTCTTTCCTGTACCCTTTTACTACTTTTAGGTACTCTTATTTTCTCTTTCTTGAACATAGTCTGAACATTGTGTGTATCATTATTATACTTTTTTTTTTTATTTAATTTTTTTATTTTCGCTTAGTTATTCATGTAAAGGTTCTGTAATAGGTTTAAAAGTTTCCTCCAAATTTGATACGTTCTCATTTTTTATTTGCTTCAATTCATCAAATTTTCTTTTTAATGAATTCCGAATTTTCGTCAACTGTTCTAAAAGATTTCGCTCAATTTTTGTAGTTTTCTCTGATACTCATGTGATACTGGGAAAAAAATAATCTAAATATTTATAGCAAAGTGTTTTGAGTTTGATGAAATTTTATTTTTATTTGAGAAAATAGGTACACTAATAATATTAAATGAATACATTTTAGGCTTTACTTAATTCTATATAGAAGTTGTTAAAAAAGATTATCTTTTATATATTCAATGGTTGAATCATCTAAAGTCGAGTATCGTTTCCTTCAAGTTCAAGAGCGAGGGCCATTCCAAAGCTTTTTTATTTACGTTGAGCTCGTCGTATAGGGTAGCGCACATCCGATTCCATCTTCGTCTTTGTTACGAGAGGTTTTGGTAGGTTAACATTAAAATCCTTGAGCACCTTCATCATTTCCGGACTGACCATTTCTACTTGTTCCGTTTTGTAAATGTTGTTGTTGTTGTTTTTGTAGTTGTAGTCGTTGATTTAGCTGTTTCTTCTTGTTTTTTTGTAGCTGTTTCTCTTCTTCTTCTCCTTGTTTTTATTGTTTGTAGCTGTTTTAACTGTTTTTGTTGTTTTTTAGCAGTTTGTGGTTGTTGTTTTGTTGTTTGTGAGATGACCTAGGTTGATACTTTTAACTTGAAACTTTTGACTTGAGACTATTTACAGGAGATTTTTTAAATGTGAGTTAAAATACTTTTTGATCGAGTTTTTATACCTTAAGGTAAACCAACCCTCCTTTTTCTATCTCATTCTTGATTTAGAATTGACCAATCATAGCAGCGTATAGCATGTAAAAGTGAGAGCTGCCCATGCTCATTTTGCTCATGTGAGTTTCAAGAATCATAGAGAAATTACTTGACCATAACAAAAAAGTTAGGGGGGGATAGAGAGTATGAATTGGAGGACCAGGTGTCCACAGTTGGTACTATTAAATTCTTGTTTTCTCTCATAGTTATAGTTAATGTTATTTCCCAATTCCTGACTCTTGCCTCCAATGAGATTTTAGAAGTGAGAGAAAGGGGCGTTTTATTGCGAACGATATGTATTGATAAGACAAGTATTTTTATTTACTTTTATGTAAACTTGTTAAAAATATAAGAAATGATATTTCCAATATTATAGAATAATATGTCAAAAAACACCGAATCTTTAATTTGTTTCATATTATTTTCCCACCAATTTTCGGATCTTTCTTATGACAGCTATAGGATATAGTCGTCCGATTTTAATAAAATTTAATTTTAAGTTCAAAACCAAATAAAAACGTTATTTTCAAGCGAAGGAGGTTAACGTTAAAAAACACAGAAGATATAATTTTTTCATATTATTTTTCACCAGTTATCCGATCGTTTGTATGGCAGTAGATATAGTCATCCGATCTTGATACAATTTAATTCGAAATTCAGAACTAATTAAACAAGAAAGGAAGTTAACTTCGGCAAGCCTAAGTTTTTATACCCTTAAAGTTATAGAAATAAACAACTTTAGTAAATCATTTTTTCATATTATTTTCCCACTAATTTCCCGATTGTTCCAATGACAGCTATATGATAAAGTCGTCCGATTTTGATAAAATTTAATTCCTTGAAGAGGGTATAATAATTTCAGTCATAAGTTTGCAACGCAGTGAACTTGAAGAGTAAAACAATTGTTATGTGCTGTGCGTACCTGCAAAAGAAAGAAGACTTTTGGGAAAATTTCAGCTCGATAGCTTTAAAACTGAGAGACTAGCTTGCGTAAAAACGGACGGACAGACGGACGAACAGACTGGCAGGCCAGATCGTCTAGTGGTGCTGATCAAGAATAAATATTCTTTATGGGGTCGGAAACGTCTCCTTCACTGCGTTGCATCTATATGAGAGTGTTGTGAGCAAGCATCAACATAAGCATCACTCTCACTATCACTTTCAATTACTCTCTCCTGTACCCTTTCATTACTTTTAGGTACTCTTATTTTCTCTTTCTTGAACGTAGTCTTAACATTGTGTGTATCATTAATATACTTTTTTTTCTTATTTAATTTTTTATTTTCACTTTCTTCTTGTTTTTATTATTTGTGGATGTTGTATTTCTTGTTTGTAGCTGTTTTAACTATTTGTATTGTTTTTTAGCAGTTGTTTTTAATTTGATGTTCTTGTTGTTTAGTTGTTTGTGAGATGGTTGATACATTTAACTTGAAACTTTTGACTTGAGACTGTTTACAGGTGGTTTTTTAAATGTGAGTTAAAACAACTTTTGATCGAGTTTTTATACCTTAAGGTAAACTAACCCTCCTTTTTCTATCTCATTCTTGATTTAATAGAATGTAAAATAGGGTGAGTTTCAAGTATCATAGAGAAATTAGTTGACCATAACGAAAAAGTTAGCGAGGGATAGAGAGTAAGAATTGGAGGGACAGGTGTCAACAGTTGGTACTATTAAACCCTTGTTTTCTCTCATAGTTATAGTTAATGTTATTTCCCAAGTATTTCACAACTTCTTTTGGGGGTTGTAAATTTCCAAAACTATAAAATTAATGTATACTTGTTTTATTTTTGTTATAAGCTACCCAATATGTACCATTTGATGAACTATCATCTAGGTTTATAATTCCTGACTCTTCTCTCCAAGGAGATTTTGGTAGTGAGTCTCTCATAAGCACACCTTGGAAATGTGTAATATGCTTTTGAGCAAAATTTAAAATTTCAAAATTTGAAAGAGGTTTCTTGGTAGCTTAGTAATCAGTTTTTTGGTTTTACTCTAAATGGATTAAGATATAATCCATAACCTTTTTTATAAGGTTTTAGAAACATACCTTCACCCACCTTAATACTTTCCATTTTTGTATTATTTCGTTTACTCTCTTCTTATTGTTTTTTTTCCTATATTTGCATTATTAATAGTTTTAACAATAGCTGCACTACCAGAGGCAAGACTACCTAATGTGCAGTCAAAATGGGTACAATAGGTAAAAAACCACAAATGTTCGGTACATTAATGACACGAGGAATCTTAATTTTTTTTTTTTACCAATTAATTTACTGACTGTTTTACGCGCAACCTTGATTGCACTCATTAGATCATTTGAAAAACTCTTTACCTTTGATCTTCTCTTCTTACACTTTATCTTTGTTCCCTTCTTCACACATACTCCGAAATTCTTTTTTGCTTTCATAATATTTTTAACTAAGTATGCTGCTGTTTTCTCTGCAATGCCACTATCTTTTGATCCAACACGTTCCCACGCTTTATTTATTAATACTGCATCAGTCTTATGTCGATCAGCTAGATCCTTATTTTGTAAATATGCAATATCATGTACTCTACAAGCTTCATCCAATTGATTTATCCCACGATCAGAGAGCTCCAACCTTTTTTTAAGCTTTGTTCCAGGAATATGTGCTTCAAATGGAAGTGTGTTAATTATTTTTTTGATAATACCACTACCTCGTTTCAAGTTTGAACTCTGGCTGCAAAATTTTTAAAAACCTTTACCCATTTAGTTCTTTATTACCCAATACAATAAGAGCATTGGTTATCAGTCCGTCAAACTGTGGAAAAAGAAATGTTATGCTCAGTCTTATTAAAAGTCCAAACGGACTTAAATTTGAGAATATATATGTATTCTCAAAGAATTTATATCAACCAAAGTATGAGTATTTAGAGAAACTAATTAAACCGATAAAAGGTATGGGATTGTATACATTCTCACAAAATGATGAAGTTTTACCGCACGCTTAGGTTAAAAAAAACTCTATTATGATTTTTGATGATGTTGCTTGTAAAAAACAAAACAACATATTCATCGTTCATATTTTTGTATGGGACTTCATAAAAATATAGATTCTTTTTACCTATGTCAAACATATACTCATATTCCAAAACATCTAATACGTTATAATGCGAATATGATTATAAAGTTTAAACAAGATGATTTAAATATGCGACATATATATCGTGATCATGTAAATACTGATATGTCCTACGATTCATTTATGAAAATTTGTTAAAAGTGCTGGAGCAATAAATACGGATAGCCCATAATAATTAAAGATAACGATATGGAAAAAGGAAGACGAAGAAGAATATAAGTTTCGTTCTGTAGGCTATATTTTCACAGTTCATTATTAGATTCCAAAATGAGTAGATCATTCACTCTTACATTAAATGGTAATGAACCCATTACAAACATTACTTAGTTCCCACCTATTGAACTGACGAATGGTGACTATGAGTGTGCACTCATTGACTTTCATATGTACAACTCTATACCCAATGTTGATATAAATAATAATCTATTTCATATTGGTGATAACGTTATTCAACTCCCCATAGGATCATATGAACTCAATGACATTTATGATTTTCTAAAAAATAAACTAAAAGATTATGATCTTGAGTAAGCATTTAAAATTGAAAGTAAAATTTATTTTAATAGAAACAACAACAATTGGACAATTGCTTGGTTTAAATAAAAAAATAATCTACCCCGACCTGTAAAAAACATATATATCGGATCAACCTGTTAACATTTTAAAAATAAACACAATACGCTTAGTATGTAATATTGTGAGCGGATCATATGTTGATAGTAGACAAGATCATTCATTATACGAATTTGGATTTAATGTTCCACCGGGCTATAAAATGAATATCACACCACACAATCTCATTTACTTACCAGTCAACACTAAAGAAATAAGTACACTCTCTATACACAAAACTGATCAGAACGCTGAACTTTCAAGCGAACTTTCAAGCGAAGGAGGTTAACGTTAAAAAACACAGAAGATATAATTTTTTCATATTATTTTTCACCAGTTTTCCGATCGTTTGTATGGCAGTAGATATAGTCGTCCGATCTTGATACGATTTAATTCAAAATTCAGAACTAATTAAACAAGAAAGGAAGTTAACTTCGGCAAGCCTAAGTTTTTATACCCTTAAAGTTATAGAAATAAACAACTTTAGTAAATCATTTTTTCATATTATTTTCCCACTAATTTCCCGATTGTTCCAATGACAGCTATATGATAAAGTCGTCCGATTTTGATAAAATTTAATTCCTTGAAGAGGGTATAATAATTTCAGTCATAAGTTTGCAACGCAGTGAACTTGAAGAGTAAAACAATTGTTATGTGCTGTGCGTACCTGCAAAAGAAAGAAGACTTTTGGGAAAATTTCAGCTCGATAGCTTTAAAACTGAGAGACTAGCTTGCGTAAAAACGGACGGACAGACGGACGAACAGACTGGCAGGCCAGATCGTCTAGTGGTGCTGATCAAGAATAAATATTCTTTATGGGGTCGGAAACGTCTCCTTCACTGCGTTGCATCTATATGAGAGTGTTGTGAGCAAGCATCAACATAAGCATCACTCTCACTATCACTTTCAATTACTCTCTCCTGTACCCTTTTATTACTTTTAGGTACTCTTATTTTCTCTTTCTTGAACGTAGTCTTAACATTGTGTGTATCATTAATATACTTTTTTTTCTTATTTAATTTTTTATTTTCACTTTCTTCTTGTTTTTATTATTTGTGGATGTTGTATTTCTTGTTTGTAGCTGTTTTAACTATTTGTATTGTTTTTTAGCAGTTGTTTTTAATTTGATGTTCTTGTTGTTTAGTTGTTTGTGAGATGGTTGATACATTTAACTTGAAACTTTTGACTTGAGACTGTTTACAGGTGGTTTTTTAAATGTGAGTTAAAACAACTTTTGATCGAGTTTTTATACCTTGGGGTAAACTAACCCTCCTTTTTCTATCTCATTCTTGATTTAATAGAATGTAAAATAGGGTGAGTTTCAAGTATCATAGAGAAATTAGTTGACCATAACGAAAAAGTTAGCGAGGGATAGAGAGTAAGAATTGGAGGGACAGGTGTCAACAGTTGGTACTATTAAACCCTTGTTTTCTCTCATAGTTATAGTTAATGTTATTTCCCAAGTATTTCACAACTTCTTTTGGGGGTTGTAAATTTCCAAAACTATAAAATTAATGTATACTTGTTTTATTTTTGTTATAAGCTACCCAATATGTACCATTTGATGAACTATCATCTAGGTTTATAATTCCTGACTCTTCTCTCCAAGGAGATTTTGGTAGTGAGTCTCTCATAAGCACACCTTGGAAATGTGTAATATGCTTTTGAGCAAAATTTAAAATTTCAAAATTTGAAAGAGGTTTCTTGGTAGCTTAGTAATCAGTTTTTTGGTTTTACTCTAAATGGATTAAGATATAATCCATAACCTTTTTTATAAGGTTTTAGAAACATACCTTCACCCACCTTAATACTTTCCATTTTTGTATTATTTCGTTTACTCTCTTCTTATTGTTTTTTTTCCTATATTTGCATTATTAATAGTTTTAACAATAGCTGCACTACCAGAGGCAAGACTACCTAATGTGCAGTCAAAATGGGTACAATAGGTAAAAAACCACAAATGTTCGGTACATTAATGACACGAGGAATCTTAATTTTTTTTTTTACCAATTAATTTACTGACTGTTTTACGCGCAACCTTGATTGCACTCATTAGATCATTGGAAAAACTCTTTACCTTTGATCTTCTCTTCTTACACTTTATCTTTGTTCCCTTCTTCACACATACTCCGAAATTCTTTTTTGCTTTCATAATATTTTTAACTAAGTATGCTGCTGTTTTCTCTGCAATGCCACTATCTTTTGATCCAACACGTTCCCACGCTTTATTTATTAATACTGCATCAGTCTTATGTCGATCAGCTAGATCCTTATTTTGTAAATATGCAATATCATGTACTCTACAAGCTTCATCCAATTGATTTATCCCACGATCAGAGAGCTCCAACCTTTTTTTAAGCTTTGTTCCAGGAATATGTGCTTCAAATGGAAGTGTGTTAATTATTTTTTTGATAATACCACTACCTCGTTTCAAGTTTGAACTCTGGCTGCAAAATTTTTAAAAACCTTTACCCATTTAGTTCTTTATTACCCAATACAATAAGAGCATTGGTTATCAGTCCGTCAAACTGTGGAAAAAGAAATGTTATGCTCAGTCTTATTAAAAGTCCAAACGGACTTAAATTTGAGAATATATATGTATTCTCAAAGAATTTATATCAACCAAAGTATGAGTATTTAGAGAAACTAATTAAACCGATAAAAGGTATGGGATTGTATACATTCTCACAAAATGATAAAGTTTTACCGCACGCTTAGGTTAAAAAAAACTCTATTATGATTTTTGATGATGTTGCTTGTAAAAAACAAAACAACATATTCATCGTTCATATTTTTGTATGGGACTTCATAAAAATATAGATTGATAGATTGATAGATAGATATTCCAAAACATCTAATACGTTATAATGCGAATATGATTATAAAGTTTAAACAAGATGATTTAAATATGCGACATATATATCGTGATCATGTAAATACTGATATGTCCTACGATTCATTTATGAAAATTTGTTAAAAGTGCTGAAGCAATAAATACGGATAGCCCATAATAATTAAAGATAACGATATGGAAAAAGGAAGACGAAGAAGAATATAAGTTTCGTTCTGTAGGCTATATTTTCACAGTTCATTATTAGATTCCAAAATGAGTAGATCATTCACTCTTACATTAAATGGTAATGAACCCATTACAAACATTACTTAGTTCCCACCTATTGAACTGACGAATGGTGACTATGAGTGTGCACTCATTGACTTTCATATGTACAACTCTATACCCAATGTTGATATAAATAATAATCTATTTCATATTGGTGATAAAGTTATTCAACTCCCCATAGGATCATATGAACTCAATGACATTTATGATTTTCTAAAAAATAAACTAAAAGATTATGATCTTGAGTAAGCATTTAAAATTGAAAGTAAAATTTATTTTAATAGAAACAACAACAATTGGACAATTGCTTGGTTTAAATAAAAAAATAATCTACCCCGACCTGTAAAAAACATATATATCGGATCAACCTGTTAACATTTTAAAAATAAACACAATACGCTTAGTATGTAATATTGTGAGCGGATCATATGTTGATAGTAGACAAGATCATTCATTATACGAATTTGGATTTAATGTTCCACCGGGCTATAAAATGAATATCACACCACACAATCTCATTTACTTACCAGTCAACACTAAAGAAATAAGTACACTCTCTATACACAAAACTGATCAGAACGCTGAACTATTTACGCGGTGAAAACTATACAATAGTAGACAAGATCATTCATTATACGAATTTGGATTTAATGTTCCACCGGGCTATAAAATGAATATCACACTACACAATCTCATTTACTTACCAGTCAACACTAAAGAAATAAGTACACTCTCTATACACAAAACTGATCAGAACGCTGAACTAATTAATTTACGCGGTGAAAACTATACAATTCGTTTACATTTAAGACTAATACAATGATTATATATAACAAAAGAGGTGATACTTAACATCATCAGCACACTTTAAAACATAAAGTTATAGGAAGAGCATCGAAAATAAAAAGAAAAAACAAGTTAATTGTTAAATCACTGGGCTTTAAAGTACGAGTTTAACTAAAGTTATGGAATTGAATGAAATATTGGCAGTATGAGAAAAAATATAGTATATCGATGAAAGAATATCACAGTTATTTACCGTATCAACAATCATTTAAGCCAAATGATGAGATAAGAATTACAATTTAAAATCAATATTTATATTTACCCCCCCATGAGAGTCTGCTAAATTTTCATGGAGATATTACCCTAATTAAGGAAGGGGGGGGCGGTAGAAACTCAAAATGTTATTGGGAGGATGAGAATTCTGGATAGTGTGGAGGATTCAATTTAAAACCTAACTTTGACTTTTCAATACCGCTTTAAAAATATACTTGGATTTGCTGAAGATTGCAAAAAAGTTTTACTAAATTGTAAACATGAACCACTACTATTGATATCAAAAATTTAAATGATGTAAGTAACAGAACACGTCATGTTTGGAATGTTAAATTAGCTGCTAACCGTGAACGTCCACGATTTGATTGCATTTAAAGATAATCACCATCTGATTACAAACAATTTAAGAAATCTAAAGGTCTACTTAAACTCTGAAACATATCCCTACGATGACTTGAACTTGGACTTTGAGAAAGAACGATTTGCTCACCTATATGTATTGCAAGTTTCAAACTAGCTACTATAATCAAAGTGAATCTCCTTTAGTATCACCTGCAGAGTTTAAATCTAAAGCTCCTATTATCGTAATAGACTAATCATATAAAAATAAAATGGTTAAATCGGGACCCATTGATGTTAGGATTTCAATTGAACTTAGCAAGCCCGCTATTGCTATTGCGTGCTGATACATGATCGTTTAGTTGAATATAACTAGTTCAGCGGATCGTCGAACAATCAATCAATCAATCATGAGTGAAGACATTGTTGCCATTGATGTTCAAGGATTTCAAAGAAATAATAATAATATTTATTCTAAAAGAAATTGGAGTTGTATTCAAAAACGAAACAATCTTGAACTTTAATTTTATCATACACTCTCCACATGATTTTATAGAATTTAATAAAAAATGTAGAAAAACGGCTACTTGGTTACAAAAAAAAACATCATAAAATTTTATTGGAACGATGGAGTATACTTTTTCAAAGAAGCTCAAATGTATTTAAGAGAAATAATTAAAAAAAAGGAAATAATTTGTAAGGGATATCAAAAAAGGTTATTCCTACAAAAATTTTTAAAAATTGATGATGTAATTAACATTGATGAAATTGGATGTCCCTCTCTAAAAATAATGGATGGAAACCACTTCCCATATTATTCATTACCTGCTCGAGATGGTGTCTGCCCACTCAACAATGCTCATAAAATCTTAAACTTTTATACAAAAGAAAACTGCTAGCAACAAAAACTTTTCACCATTCATTCTTTCATTCACAATTTGAGAGTCGAGAAAAGAAGTTTACGAAATCTCTGATTCTAATATACCAAATTATTTTTCCTTGATAAATAAAATTAATTTATTTCTTAATACATTTGGAAATATGATTTCAAAAGAGGACTTGAAAATACTGCTGGAGTCAAGGGACATTTATAAAAACAACATTTGGAGAACATTTAAATTTATGTATATTTTCTAATGAAAACATAAAAACGTGTGCTTGTTTTCATTTTGTAATTCAGCAATATAAAGATAGAAAATTAATTTCATCATATATTGAAATTCTAAAATAAAGAGAAAACCAAAAAAAAATCTATTGTTTTGAATATGTTTTTGGTCTATCAACAGCTGTTGCATTTTTAACATCTGTTTTCTAAGTATAATACAAATATTTATATCCACCAGACTTTAGTTAAAGATTAACATACAGCCTATTACTTTTAAAGAAAAGAAATGATTTCTCCAAAAATTGAAAAGTTCTTAAAGGAGCATGGGAGTGAGATCTTCAAGGAACATGTTTCGAAGTTGAAATCATTTCATGCATTTTTTAAAGATGTTGAAGCCACCCCAGTAATTCATTCTAAGTATGGGGAACAGCTATCATCCTGTGCATGAACATATGACGATTGTAAAGTCGGACCTGACACCTGCAGGTGTATGCATGTTCAAAAGAATGAAGAAGATGCCTTAAAATTGATGAAACGATACATTAACTTGTTTAACAAACTCAATGGAAGCTAATGTTACACGAATATGATTAAATAAAAAACGCATTTGACTAAATAAACGATCTCTACTACTTAGATTCCCTAAGATTGGTAAATACTATCAAAGAAACCTATAAACCTATTGCCGTCCAACTAATAAAAACTAAAATAAAGGGACCCTCTCGCAATTTGATAGGAGATGAAAACAACATCGCCGATATAATATCTAAATTGACAAAAACAATCAAAGGATAATCAGTAGATGTCTTATCTGCCAAACTGATGAATTTACAGCAGAAAAATAAAACAGCTACAGTGTATGCTAAGAAAGTCGAAGATTTATAAAAAAAAAACCTTCAAGGAGCTTATGTCAATGATGGCTTACCTCTGGAATTAGCAACAAAATACAGCACCCAAAGCGCTCGTTAGATAAGGCGAAACTTATAATGCAAGCAGGGACGTTTGCATATGAATGAAGCCGTAACCAAGTTCGCACTAAAGCCACAGGACAGTCAAACGCTGTTTTGTACTACAACAACAAGTACAATAATAATCGTAATTATCAAGGTATAACCGCCTACAAAGGTAGGGGAAAAAGAGGAGGTCGCGGGTATTATGGTAATAATAACCGCAATTATACCAATACAAACTCTAACACACAGAGTACTTCTAATGAAAGAAATAATTCCAACAGAAGTGTTAGGGTCACACAGAAAAACGAGAAGGACCCCTTGACGGTAGAAGAGGAGGAAGAACAGTAAGAATATATAAAATCAATATTGGCCTCAGTTTTTTCATAAAAGTTAAAATTGAAAAAACCAACAAAAATTAAACATTGTTAGTAGATACGGGAGCCGAGATTTCATTACTCAAAGAATGTAATCAAGAGTACCCTCAATTAGACAGTTCCAAAATATCAAATAACTTAACCTTTTCAATACAAAATGTAATGCATAATTCGGTCTCCAAGAATACTTTGTTACTACCATGTGAGCAGAACATATTTTCGATTATCGTTTTTTTTTGTTTTGTTATGTTTGTACAATCTTCCCTAACATCTGTACCAAGTTTTAACAAGTTGTTTTGCGTGATCAGCGATTTTTTGCTATCGAAAAATATGGATCAAAGGATTTGCATCAAATTTTGTGTAAAAAATAAAATTAAATGTCCGAAACACTTGAAATGTTGACAGTGGCATACGGAAAACTGTTGTGAGTAAAAAAAAATGTTTACAAGTGGTTCAAACTCTTCCAAGATGGCCGGGAAGATGTCAATGACGTGCCTCGCTCTGGACGCCCAAGCACGTCAACAACTGATGAAAACGTTCAAGCAGTGAAGAAAATTGTTTTGGAAAATCGCCGAATCACTATCAGAGAAGTTGCTGAAGATGTCGGTATATCGCTTGGCTCGTGCCATGACATTTTTTCAAACGTTTTGGGCATGAGTCGTGAGTCAGCGAAGTTTGTTCCAAAATTGCTGAATTTTGACCAAAAGAACCGTCGCATGAGCATCGCTCAAGAGCTGTTGGATGACGTCAACGACGACCCAGATTTACTCAAAAGGGTCATAACTGGTGAAGAATCATGTGTATATGGTTATGATATCGAAACCAAAGCCCAATCGTCACAATGGAAGTGCCCAGGTGAGCCAAGACCGAAAAAAGCACCCCAAGTTTGATCAAGGTTTTGATCACTGTATTCTTCGATTACCATGGCGTGGTGCATCAGGAGTTCTAACTATATGGTCGTACGGTCAATAAACAGTATTATCTGGAAGTTATGCGCCGTTTGCGAGAAGCAATTCGAACGAAACGTCCAGAATTGTGGAAAAACAATTCATGGCTTTTGCATCACGATAATGCCCCTGCTCACTAATCTTTGCTTGTGAGAGATTTTTTGGCCAAAAACAACACCACAATATTGCCTCAGCCACCATATTCACGGGATTCGGCACCATGTGACTTTTTCTTGTTCCCAAAACTAAAGAGACCTATGAAAGGACGGAGATTTGCAACGATTGAAGAGATAAAGACTGCATCGCTGGAAGAGCTCAAGGCTATACCGAAAAGTGCTTATAGGAAGTGCTTTGAGGATTGGAAAAACCGTTGGCATAAGTGTATTGTATCTGGATTAATTTGAAGGTTTAGTTATTCTTGAAAATACAAAGTCACCTTACTTTTTGAACACACCTCGTATAACAGAACTTTGCAAGAAAAACGTCCACTTCGAATGGAACACGGATTGTAATGATGCATTCAATTATTTAAAAGAAGCCCTAATGAGCCCAAAACTCTTCTAATATTCAGATTTCAACAACGAATTCTGTATAACAACAGACGCCAGTAAATACGCTTGCGGAACGGTACTGACACAAGAACTTGGGGGCGCACACTTGCCAGTTGCATATGCGTATCGATCTTTTACAAAAGGAAAATCGAACAACTCAACCACTGAGCAAGAACTAGCAGCCATCCACTGGGCTATAAAATACTTCAGACCATACGTTTACGAAAGACTTTTTATAGTGAGAACAGACCATTGACCTTTAATTTACTTATTTTCAATGAAAGACCCTAGTTCAAAATTAACAAGAATGAGGCTAGATTTGGAAATATATGATTTTACTGCGGAATACATCAAGGTGAAAAATAATTATGGGGCATACGCGCTGTCCAGAATTACAATAAATGACTTAATATCAATGAACAGACAGGTAATGAAAATTACAACAAGATCCAAAACGAGTAAAAACCAGGATCAGATACCAGAAAATGAACTCTTGCAGAAAGAAGAGCTTTCTGAGCCCAGAGTCTACGACGTTGTCAATAACAATAACATCAGAAAATATGAGAAACTTAAATTCGTCAAATATAAGTGTTTGTTTAAACGGGGAAAACGAATAATTTCATAATTTGTAATTGATGATTTGTACTCTAATGGGACATTTTTTCCAAAGGCTTGAGATACAGGCCGGAATGCAAAGCATAAAACAATTTCAACTGGCACCCAGCGCACTGATTTTAAAGTCAGTATTATTACGAGAATTTGAAGAAATATGTAACAGTACATTGCAAAAAGTACAAATAGTGCTACCTTCTGAGTTGATCATAGTAGACAAAAACAATGAAAAAATATAAGAGAAATCTTAAAAAAAATTTATGATGATCCAATTGAGGGAGGTCATTCAGGAATGACGAGAATTCATTAAAAATAAGGCGACATTACTACTTGTATTGGCCAAACATGACAAAAGTAGTTACTAATTACGTAAAAACCTGTCAGACCTGCCAACAATCTAAGACAACCACTCATACAAACACACCAATGACTATTACCAAGACACCCACTTCGGCCTTGGACACGGTATTAATTTGTACTATTGGCCCATTAGCGTTTTCGGAAGAGGGAAACGAATAACAGTACCAATTCCGAATGAAAGTACAAATACTGTTGCAAAAGCAATCTTCGAAAACTTTATGCTCGTTTACATGGGCACAGAGTATAAAAACAATGTAATAAGAAACTTATGAGACTTTTAAACCCTAGGGACTGTTGAACGCAGTCACCGAACGTTTAACGAATATGTCCCTTCATATATCTCAAATAACAAAAGTGATTGGGACATAGGTTGCAATATTTCACGTACTGTTTTAACACTACACCATCAGTTACGCACAATTATTGTCCGTACGAATTAGTGTATGGAAGACCAGCTCGAAAATTTATAGATATTTCTAAAATAAATTAGTTCATTAATTACATTAAAGATGATTATGACAAGGAAATTAAGTTTAGGTTAGAATCAGCATACAAACGGGCATGCTGGAAAGGGAAAAAGAAAAACGAAAAACACTATACGATAAAAACGTAAATAATTTCCATCTAAAAGTCGGAGATAAGTCTTACTTAGAAATGAGACAGGGGACAAACTAGATAAGAACTTTATGGGACCATTTAAGGTCGTAGGCATAAACGAAAGAAATAATATACAAATTTTAGACAGTAAAAAAAAGAAACAGGTTGTAAGCAAAGACATATTAAAACCATTTTATAGCTAAAACTGTAAAATAAACCAACTGAAAAAAAAAAACAAAAAAAATATATATATATATAAAGTAAATTTTAATCATGACTTATCTTCATTTCATTTCATAACCTTTTACTTCATTTTTATTATTAATAATAAAAATAATAACTATTATTAAGATATCTGTATAATGACTTCATTAAAATATACGTCATTTATATTTACTTCCTTAATCATCATATATATACACATATTTACACACGCAAATATACACAATTTTTAATCTCAACATTTGGTTGACAACGGCCTGCAAATTAAAATGCTGACTATGCATTCCCACGGTGCCGACTGGCTCTCTCTGACTAACACATCGAGCCAGCCGTGAATATGCTAATGTTGCATTTACTTCGCCCGCTGATCACTCAATTCTAGCAGCTAAGAATATTTGAAAGATTAAAATCACTATCAAACTGGATTTCTTTGTGTCTATACCTCTTTGTTCCACGATCTTTTTCACAATAGGGTGGATGTGCTTTGGTGTTACGATATCTATACTTGCAAAATTTGTCCAGTGGTCCAACTGCATGCGCAATAACAGAACAAAATTAACAAATTAAATATATTTGCCTACTAGGCGTCCAGAAAAACTAGCCTGCGCACAAACACAAACCTTCCTTAGTTTATATTTTTATGTTCCCAGGTTCTGCTCGAAATGTTCTTAAACTGACCCCATTCGTTTTGAAACCATAATTAAAGTACCGGTCGCCTTGGGAAAATAGTATCTAAAATTTTACTGCGAAGGCCGGAAATGAAAACCGTAAGAGCTGTCTTCCTATGTTTATACCCTTGCAGAGAGTATAACGATTTCAGTCAGAAATTTGCAACGCAGTAAAACTATGTCTTTGTTGCTTTTTTAACATAATAACCTTCTACTCTGGGAAATAACATTTTTTAATTAGTTCTGAATTTCGAATTAAATTTGATTCAAATCGGACGACTATATCATATAGCTTCCATAGGAACGTTCGGAAAATTGGAGGGAGATATATGAAACAAATTATGGTTTTGGTGCTTTTTGACATATTATATGACATATAAATCGGACTACTCTAACAAATAGATGTAAAAAAAAAACGGTCTGAAAAAAAGAATGAAATAAATAATTTTTTAATATCACGGAAGTCAAGAACAATCCTTAAAAATTGCAAATGGTGTTACAAAAGTTGCTTATTTCTGCAAGGGTATACCAACTTCGTCTTGCGGAAGTTAACTCCCTTTCCTGTTTTCATTCTTTTCAGCATTTTGTTTCTACCATAGGTCAAATTAGTTTTATTAATTAGTAGATATAATTTGGATAGACAGGTTCTTTTAGCTGATTCTCACCAGCTTACATATTTATCTTCTTCTACTTTATATATCCTAAGATGCGTTGCTCCTATTTGGTTCTAAAATCTCAATCTGATATTCTTCTGCCTTTTTTATTTTTTTTTATTTCTTTTAACGGATTTCAATCAAAATTTGCAATTTGTTTTAATAAATCTTCTAAATTTAGCATTGTATTGCTTGTTATCGCCTGTTGGTTCGTATGTTCGTGAGACGGATTCATGTGGAATCTTATTTACTCTAGCTCCTGGCCGAGGTTCATTTAATCAGATTAAGAAATGAAGAAGTCAGTCCTATTTTGTCCGAGACCGCGATCGGCTCGAAATTATTAAAAGTGTCTTGTATAAATGGTATATTATTTAATTTTTGGTTCTATAGTAATCTTCAAGCAACGAATTTAATCAGTGGTCAGTACAAACAAGTAGCCCTAGCGACACCAAGCAAAGCTTGTTACACGCGGCGCCCTAACCTAACTTGCTCTAGTAAACGGACATGGAAAATGACGATATACCAATAAACAGTTAAAAATACATGCTCCGATAGATTGGTTAGTAACATAGAAACTTACATATTATTTTAAAATAGAAAATAGATTAGTTTGTCGTAATTGGTTTTATTAGGGCTATCAAATATTAAGTCGTGACACAGTGCACTATAATCATCACAAAGAACACGAAAAGGATCATGAAGGGCATAATGGGTTCCAAAAATTGTCAGAGGCGACGAACTGTTCTACTGGATATATTCCAGTTGCGGGAACTTAGAAGAATTTATGCAAGAAAAAAACTCCATGACACTTTCTACGGTGGTCCAGGGTTCGTAAGTCCAGCAGGCGCAACCTCACATGATACGAGGGCAATCGTCTTCCTATATCCCAGTTTAAACCTTTCACCGCAAATAAAAGAAAATGATTTTGTACTGGCTTTTGTATATTTGGATAATAGCTAATCTCAAATTACCATCTACACGAGCTTTAATCCATGGACGGACGAACAAGAGAAACATACAAGAGCTTTGTTGTGTATGGATCATCAAAATCCCTTGACCAATACTTTATAACTTCTGACATCTGACTTCTGGCTTTCTTAGCTAAAGTATTTTTACGGTCTTTAAAATGCCTGGCATTTTCAGTTTTAGTATGGGAAACCTCTTTATGCGCTCCGTAAAATTGATATTTCGAAAAATATAGAAAAACAAGTTATAATAAATAATCAATAATTTTATTTAATTGAAAATATAACAATTTTTATTCCCAATATTATATGATAATAAGTGAAATAGCCCTAAAGCTATAATTTGTTTCCTATTATTTGCCACCAAAAAAAATAGAATGGGAAAGAAGTGGATTTACCGCCTTAAGAAGGAGGACTTCGCCCAGGACGCACAAAGACTTAATGTCGCCCTGGACGGCAGATAAGAGGATATGGGGAAGACATTGAGGGAGTGTTACTCCGAGATTGAGGCAAGGGGATGTGCTGAAACAGCTTACTGACCTTGGATCGAAGGCCAGGGAGCTTAAGAAGCTAATGAACGGAAAGCGCTCCATCACAAACCCTATGCGGGACATAGTCGATGAAATTGACTATCTTCAGAGAGAAGTTCTGTCGGCTGTGCAAGGCATACTCGAAGAACAGGAAAGACCGCTAAAAAAACCTGCGCAGAAGTGCCCGCGAGCGGCAATAGTAAGCGACCCAGGGGACATGAAACTGGGAAAACGCCATGCCAGCAAAAAAAGCGATGCATAAGGTGCCGGCAGGCGAAGCTTGCCAAGGGGGAAATAGGGGCAAACATGCTGGGACAGAGAGCACCAGTAAGCCCCAAAAACCCCCACAGGAGTGGAAAAAAGTAAAACCGAAGGCGAGGAAGCCCAAGATACGTCCGCCACCATATTCACGGGATTCGGCCCCATGTGACTTTTTCTTGTTCCCAAAACTAAAGAGACCTATGAAAGGACGGAGATTGTCAACGATTGAAGAGATAAAGACTGCATCGCTGGAAGAGCTCAAGGCTATACCGAAAAGTGCTTATAGGAAGTGCTTTGAGGATTGGAAAAACCGTTGGCATAAGTGTATTGTATCTGGATTAATTTGAAGGTTTAGTTATTCTTGAAAATACAAAGTCACCTTACTTTTTGAACACACCTCGTATAACAAAACTTTGCAAGAAAAGCGTCCACTTCGAATGGAACACGGATTGTAATGATGCATTCAATTATTTAAAAGAAGCCCTAATAAGCCCAAAACTCTTCTAATATTCAGATTTCAACAACGAATTCTGTATAACAACAGACGCCAGTAAATACGCTTGCGGAACGGTACTGACACAAGAACATGGGGGCGCACACTTGCCAGTTGCATATGCGTATCGATCTTTTACAAAAGGAAAATCGAACAACTCAACCACTGAGCAAGAACTAGCAGCCATCCACTGGGCTATAAAATACTTCAGACCATACGTTTACGAAAGACTTTTTATAGTGAGAACAGACCATTGACCTTTAATTTACTTATTTTCAATGAAAGACCCTAGTTCAAAATTAACAAGAATGAGGCTAGATTTGGAAATATATGATTTTACTGCGGAATACATCAAGGTGAAAAATAATTATGGGGCATACGCGCTGTCCAGAATTACAATAAATGACTTAATATCAATGAACAGACAGGCAATGAAAATTACAACAAGATCCAAAACACGTAAAAACCAGGATCAGATATCAGAAAATGAACTCTTGCAGAAAGAAGAGCTTTCTGAGCCCAGAGTCTACGACGTTGTCAATAACAATGACATCAGAAAATATGAGAAACTTAAATTCGTCAAATATAAGTGTTTGTTTAAACGGGGAAAACGAATAATTTCATAATTTGTAATTGATGATTTGTACTCTAATGGGACATTTTTTCCAAAGGCTTGAGATACAGGCCGGAATGCAAAGCATAAAACAATTTCAACTGGCACCCAGCGCACTGATTTTAAAGTCAGTATTATTACGAGAATTTGAAGAAATATGTAACAGTACATTGCAAAAAGTACAAATAGCGCTACCTTCTGAGTTGATCATAGTAGACAAAAACAATGAAAAAATATAAGAGAAATCTTAAAAAAAATTTATGATGATCCAATTGAGGGAGGTCATTCAGGAATGACGAGAATTCATTAAAAATAAGGCGACATTACTACTTGTATTGGCCAAACATGACAAAAGTAGTTACTAATTACGTAAAAACCTGTCAGACCTGCCAACAATCTAAGACAACCACTCATACAAACACACCAATGACTATTACCAAGACACCCACTTCGGCCTTGGACACGGTATTAATTTGTACTATTGGCCCATTAGCGTTTTCGGAAGAGGGAAACGAATAACAGTACCAATTCCGAATGAAAGTACAAATACTGTTGCAAAAGCAATCTTCGAAAACTTTATGCTCGTTTACATGGGCACAGAGTATAAAAACAATGTAATAAGAAACTTATGAGACTTTTAAACCCTAGGGACTGTTGAACGCAGTCACCGAACGTTTAACGAATATGTCCCTTCATATATCTCAAATAACAAAAGTGATTGGGACATAGGTTGCAATATTTCACGTACTGTTTTAACACTACACCATCAGTTACGCACAATTATTGTCCGTACGAATTAGTGTATGGAAGACCAGCTCGAAAATTTATAGATATTTCTAAAATAAATTAGTTCATTAATTACATTAAAGATGATTATGACAAGGAAATTAAGTTTAGGTTAGAATCAGCATACAAACGGGCATGCTGGAAAGGGAAAAAGAAAAACGAAAAACACTATACGATAAAAACGTAAATAATTTCCATCTAAAAGTCGGAGATAAGTCTTACTTAGAAATGAGACAGGGGACAAACTAGATAAGAACTTTATGGGACCATTTAAGGTCGTAGGCATAAACGAAAGAAATAATATACAAATTTTAGACAGTAAAAAAAAGAAACAGGTTGTAAGCAAAGACATATTAAAACCATTTTATAGCTAAAACTGTAAAATAAACCAACTGAAAAAAAAAACAAAAAAAAAATATATATATATAAAGTAAATTTTAATCATGACTTATCTTCATTTCATTTCATAACCTTTTATTTCATTTTTATTATTAATAATAAAAATAATAACTATTATTAAGATATCTGTATAATGACTTCATTAAAATATACGTCATTTATATTTACTTCCTTAATCATCATATATATACACATATTTACACCCGCAAATATACACAATTTTTAATCTCAACATTTGGTTGACAACGGCCTGCAAATTAAAATGCTGACTATGCATTCCCACGGTGCCGACTGGCTCTCTCTGACTAACACATCGAGCCAGCCGTGAATATGCTAATGTTGCATTTACTTCGCCCGCTGATCACTCAATTCTAGCAGCTAAGAATATTTCAAAGATTAAAATCACTATCAAACTGGATTTCTTTGTGTCTATACCTCTTTGTTCCACGATCTTTTTCACAATAGGGTGGATGTGCTTTGGTGTTACGATATCTATACTTGCAAAATTTGTCCAGTCCAAATATACAAATCCAACTGCATGCGCAATAACAGAACAAAATTAACAAATTAAATATATTTGCCTACTAGGCGTCCAGAAAAACTAGCCTGCGCACAAACACAAACCTTCCTTAGTTTATATTTTTATGTTCCCAGGTTCTGCTCGAAATGTTCTTAAACTGACCCCATTCGTTTTGAAACCAACATTAAAGTACCGGTCGCCTTGGGAAAATAGTATCTAAAATTTTACTGCGAAGGCCGGAAATGAAAACCGTAAGAGCTGTCTTCCTATGTTTATACCCTTGCAGAGAGTATAACGATTTCAGTCAGAAATTTGCAACGCAGTAAAACTATGTCTTTGTTGCTTTTTTAACATAATAACCTTCTACTCTGGGAAATAACCTTTTTTAATTAGTTCTGAATTTCGAATTAAATTTGATTCAAATCGGACGACTATATCATATAGCTTCCATAGGAACGTTCGGAAAATTGGAGGGAGATATATGAAACAAATTATGGTTTTGGTGCTTTTTGACATATTATATGACATATAAATCGGACTACTCTAACAAATAGATGTAAAAAAAAAACGGTCTGAAAAAAAGAATGAAATAAATAATTTCTTAATATCACGGAAGTCAAGAACAATCCTTAAAAATTGCAAATGGTGTTACAAAAGTTGCTTATTTCTGCAAGGGTATACCAACTTCGTCTTGCGGAAGTTAACTCCCTTTCCTGTTTTCATTCATTTCAGCATTTTGTTTCTACCATAGGTCAAATTAGTTTTATTAATTAGTAGATATAATTTGGATAGACAGGTTCTTTTAGCTGATTCTCACCAGCTTACATATTTATCTTCTTCTACTTTATATATCCTAAGATGCGTCGCTCCAATTTGGTTCTAAAATCTCAATCTGATATTCTTCTGCCTTTTTTATTTTTTTTTTATTTCTTTTAACGGATTTCAATCAAAATTTGCAATTTGTTTTAATAAATCTTCTAAATTTAGCATTGTATTGCTTGTTATCGCCTGTTGGTTCGTATGTTCGTGAGACGGATTCATGTGGAATCTTATTTACTCTAGCTCCTGGCCGAGGTTCATTTAATCAGATTAAGAAATGAAGAAGTCAGTCCTATTTTGTCCGAGACCGCGATCGGCTCGAAATTATTAAAAGTGTCTTGTATAAATGGTATATTATTTAATTTTTGGTTCTATAGTAATCTTCAAGCAACGAATTTAATCAGTACAAACAAGTAGCCCTAGCGACACCAAGCAAAGCTTGTTACACGCGGCGCCCTAACCTAACTTGCTCTAGTAGACGGACATGGAAAATGACGATATACCAATAAACAGTTAAAAATACATGCTCCGATAGATTGGTTAGTAACATAGAAACTTACATATTATTTTAAAATAGAAAATAGATTAGTTTGTCGTAATTGGTTTTATTAGGGCTATCAAATATTAAGTCGTGACACAGTGCACTATAATCATCACAAAGAACACGAAAAGGATCATGAAGGGCATAATGGGTTCCAAAAATTGTCAGAGGCGACGAACTGTTCTACTGGATATATTCCAGTTGCGGGAACTTAGAAGAATTTATGCAAGAAAAAAACTCCATGACACTTTCTACGGTGGTCCAGGGTTCGTAAGTCCAGCAGGCGCAACCTCACATGATACGAGGGCAATCGTCTTCCTATATCCCAGTTTAAACCTTTCACCGCAAATAAAAGAAAATGATTTTGTACTGGCTTTTGTATATTTGGATAATAGCTAATCTCAAATTACCATCTACACGAGCTTTAATCCATGGACGGACGAACAAGAGAAACATACAAGAGCTTTGTTGTGTATGGATCATCAAAATCCCTTGACCAATACTTTATAACTTCTGACATCTGACTTCTGGCTTTCTTAGCTAAAGTATTTTTACGGTCTTTAAAATGCCTGGCATTTTCAGTTTTAGTATGGGAAACCTCTTTATGCGCTCCGTAAAATTGATATTTCGAAAAATATAGAAAAACAAGTTATAATAAATAATCAATAATTTTATTTAATTGAAAATATAACAATTTTTATTCCCAATATTATATGATAATAAGTGAAATAGCCCCAAAGCTATAATTTGTTTCCTATTATTTGCCACCAAAAAAAATAGAATGGGAAAGAAGTGGATTTACCGCCTTAAGAAGGAGGACTTCGCCCAGGACGCACAAAGACTTAATGTCGCCCTGGACGGCAGATAAGAGGATATGGGGAAGACATTGAGGGAGTGTTACTCCGAGATTGAGGCAAGGGGATGTGCTGAAACAGCTTACTGACCTTGGATCGAAGGCCAGGGAGCTTAAGAAGCTAATGAACGGAAAGCGCTCCATCACAAACCCTATGCGGGACATAGTCGATGAAATTGACTATCTTCAGAGAGAAGTTCTGTCGGCTGTGCAAGGCATACTCGAAGAACAGGAAAGACCGCTAAAAAAACCTGCGCAGAAGTGCCCGCGAGCGGCAATAGTAAGCGACCCAGGGGACATGAAACTGGGAAAACGCCATGCCAGCAAAAAAAGCGATGCATAAGGTGCCGGCAGGCGAAGCTTGCCAAGGGGGAAATAGGGGCAAACATGCTGGGACAGAGAGCACCAGTAAGCCCCAAAAACCCCCACAGGAGTGGAAAAAAGTAAAACCGAAGGCGAGGAAGCCCAAGATACGTCCGCCACCATATTCACGGGATTCGGCCCCATGTGACTTTTTCTTGTTCCCAAAACTAAAGAGACCTATGAAAGGACGGAGATTGTCAACGATTGAAGAGATAAAGACTGCATCGCTGGAAGAGCTCAAGGCTATACCGAAAAGTGCTTATAGGAAGTGCTTTGAGGATTGGAAAAACCGTTGGCATAAGTGTATTGTATCTGGATTAATTTGAAGGTTTAGTTATTCTTGAAAATACAAAGTCACCTTACTTTTTGAACACACCTCGTATAACAAAACTTTGCAAGAAAAGCGTCCACTTCGAATGGAACACGGATTGTAATGATGCATTCAATTATTTAAAAGAAGCCCTAATAAGCCCAAAACTCTTCTAATATTCAGATTTCAACAACGAATTCTGTATAACAACAGACGCCAGTAAATACGCTTGCGGAACGGTACTGACACAAGAACATGGGGGCGCACACTTGCCAGTTGCATATGCGTATCGATCTTTTACAAAAGGAAAATCGAACAACTCAACCACTGAGCAAGAACTAGCAGCCATCCACTGGGCTATAAAATACTTCAGACCATACGTTTACGAAAGACTTTTTATAGTGAGAACAGACCATTGACCTTTAATTTACTTATTTTCAATGAAAGACCCTAGTTCAAAATTAACAAGAATGAGGCTAGATTTGGAAATATATGATTTTACTGCGGAATACATCAAGGTGAAAAATAATTATGGGGCATACGCGCTGTCCAGAATTACAATAAATGACTTAATATCAATGAACAGACAGGCAATGAAAATTACAACAAGATCCAAAACACGTAAAAACCAGGATCAGATATCAGAAAATGAACTCTTGCAGAAAGAAGAGCTTTCTGAGCCCAGAGTCTACGACGTTGTCAATAACAATGACATCAGAAAATATGAGAAACTTAAATTCGTCAAATATAAGTGTTTGTTTAAACGGGGAAAACGAATAATTTCATAATTTGTAATTGATGATTTGTACTCTAATGGGACATTTTTTCCAAAGGCTTGAGATACAGGCCGGAATGCAAAGCATAAAACAATTTCAACTGGCACCCAGCGCACTGATTTTAAAGTCAGTATTATTACGAGAATTTGAAGAAATATGTAACAGTACATTGCAAAAAGTACAAATAGCGCTACCTTCTGAGTTGATCATAGTAGACAAAAATAATGAAAAAATATAAGAGAAATCTTAAAAAAAATTTATGATGATCCAATTGAGGGAGGTCATTCAGGAATGACGAGAATTCATTAAAAATAAGGCGACATTACTACTTGTATTGGCCAAACATGACAAAAGTAGTTACTAATTACGTAAAAACCTGTCAGACCTGCCAACAATCTAAGACAACCACTCATACAAACACACCAATGACTATTACCAAGACACCCACTTCGGCCTTGGACACGGTATTAATTTGTACTATTGGCCCATTAGCGTTTTCGGAAGAGGGAAACGAATAACAGTACCAATTCCGAATGAAAGTACAAATACTGTTGCAAAAGCAATCTTCGAAAACTTTATGCTCGTTTACATGGGCACAGAGTATAAAAACAATGTAATAAGAAACTTATGAGACTTTTAAACCCTAGGGACTGTTGAACGCAGTCACCGAACGTTTAACGAATATGTCCCTTCATATATCTCAAATAACAAAAGTGATTGGGACATAGGTTGCAATATTTCACGTACTGTTTTAACACTACACCATCAGTTACGCACAATTATTGTCCGTACGAATTAGTGTATGGAAGACCAGCTCGAAAATTTATAGATATTTCTAAAATAAATTAGTTCATTAATTACATTAAAGATGATTATGACAAGGAAATTAAGTTTAGGTTAGAATCAGCATACAAACGGGCATGCTGGAAAGGGAAAAAGAAAAACGAAAAACACTATACGATAAAAACGTAAATAATTTCCATCTAAAAGTCGGAGATAAGTCTTACTTAGAAATGAGACAGGGGACAAACTAGATAAGAACTTTATGGGACCATTTAAGGTCGTAGGCATAAACGAAAGAAATAATATACAAATTTTAGACAGTAAAAAAAAGAAACAGGTTGTAAGCAAAGACATATTAAAACCATTTTATAGCTAAAACTGTAAAATAAACCAACTGAAAAAAAAAACAAAAAAAAAATATATATATATAAAGTAAATTTTAATCATGACTTATCTTCATTTCATTTCATAACCTTTTATTTCATTTTTATTATTAATAATAAAAATAATAACTATTATTAAGATATCTGTATAATGACTTCATTAAAATATACGTCATTTATATTTACTTCCTTAATCATCATATATATACACATATTTACACCCGCAAATATACACAATTTTTAATCTCAACATTTGGTTGACAACGGCCTGCAAATTAAAATGCTGACTATGCATTCCCACGGTGCCGACTGGCTCTCTCTGACTAACACATCGAGCCAGCCGTGAATATGCTAATGTTGCATTTACTTCGCCCGCTGATCACTCAATTCTAGCAGCTAAGAATATTTCAAAGATTAAAATCACTATCAAACTGGATTTCTTTGTGTCTATACCTCTTTGTTCCACGATCTTTTTCACAATAGGGTGGATGTGCTTTGGTGTTACGATATCTATACTTGCAAAATTTGTCCAGTCCAAATATACAAATCCAACTGCATGCGCAATAACAGAACAAAATTAACAAATTAAATATATTTGCCTACTAGGCGTCCAGAAAAACTAGCCTGCGCACAAACACAAACCTTCCTTAGTTTATATTTTTATGTTCCCAGGTTCTGCTCGAAATGTTCTTAAACTGACCCCATTCGTTTTGAAACCAACATTAAAGTACCGGTCGCCTTGGGAAAATAGTATCTAAAATTTTACTGCGAAGGCCGGAAATGAAAACCGTAAGAGCTGTCTTCCTATGTTTATACCCTTGCAGAGAGTATAACGATTTCAGTCAGAAATTTGCAACGCAGTAAAACTATGTCTTTGTTGCTTTTTTAACATAATAACCTTCTACTCTGGGAAATAACCTTTTTTAATTAGTTCTGAATTTCGAATTAAATTTGATTCAAATCGGACGACTATATCATATAGCTTCCATAGGAACGTTCGGAAAATTGGAGGGAGATATATGAAACAAATTATGGTTTTGGTGCTTTTTGACATATTATATGACATATAAATCGGACTACTCTAACAAATAGATGTAAAAAAAAAACGGTCTGAAAAAAAGAATGAAATAAATAATTTCTTAATATCACGGAAGTCAAGAACAATCCTTAAAAATTGCAAATGGTGTTACAAAAGTTGCTTATTTCTGCAAGGGTATACCAACTTCGTCTTGCGGAAGTTAACTCCCTTTCCTGTTTTCATTCATTTCAGCATTTTGTTTCTACCATAGGTCAAATTAGTTTTATTAATTAGTAGATATAATTTGGATAGACAGGTTCTTTTAGCTGATTCTCACCAGCTTACATATTTATCTTCTTCTACTTTATATATCCTAAGATGCGTCGCTCCAATTTGGTTCTAAAATCTCAATCTGATATTCTTCTGCCTTTTTTATTTTTTTTTTATTTCTTTTAACGGATTTCAATCAAAATTTGCAATTTGTTTTAATAAATCTTCTAAATTTAGCATTGTATTGCTTGTTATCGCCTGTTGGTTCGTATGTTCGTGAGACGGATTCATGTGGAATCTTATTTACTCTAGCTCCTGGCCGAGGTTCATTTAATCAGATTAAGAAATGAAGAAGTCAGTCCTATTTTGTCCGAGACCGCGATCGGCTCGAAATTATTAAAAGTGTCTTGTATAAATGGTATATTATTTAATTTTTGGTTCTATAGTAATCTTCAAGCAACGAATTTAATCAGTACAAACAAGTAGCCCTAGCGACACCAAGCAAAGCTTGTTACACGCGGCGCCCTAACCTAACTTGCTCTAGTAGACGGACATGGAAAATGACGATATACCAATAAACAGTTAAAAATACATGCTCCGATAGATTGGTTAGTAACATAGAAACTTACATATTATTTTAAAATAGAAAATAGATTAGTTTGTCGTAATTGGTTTTATTAGGGCTATCAAATATTAAGTCGTGACACAGTGCACTATAATCATCACAAAGAACACGAAAAGGATCATGAAGGGCATAATGGGTTCCAAAAATTGTCAGAGGCGACGAACTGTTCTACTGGATATATTCCAGTTGCGGGAACTTAGAAGAATTTATGCAAGAAAAAAACTCCATGACACTTTCTACGGTGGTCCAGGGTTCGTAAGTCCAGCAGGCGCAACCTCACATGATACGAGGGCAATCGTCTTCCTATATCCCAGTTTAAACCTTTCACCGCAAATAAAAGAAAATGATTTTGTACTGGCTTTTGTATATTTGGATAAAAGCTAATCTCAAATTACCATCTACACGAGCTTTAATCCATGGACGGACGAACAAGAGAAACATACAAGAGCTTTGTTGTGTATGGATCATCAAACTCCCTTGACCAATACTTTATAACTTCTGACTTCCGACTTCTGGCTTTCTTAGCTAAAGTATTTTTACGGTCTTTAAAATGCCTGGCATTTTCAGTTTTAGTATGGGAAACCTCTTTATGCGCTCCGTAAAATTGATATTTCGAAAAATATAGAAAAACAAGTTATAATAAATAATCAATAATTTTATTTAATTGAAAATATACAAATTTTTATTCCCAATATTATATGATAATAAGTGAAATAGCCCCAAAGCTATAATTTGTTTCCTATTATTTGCCACCAAAAAAAATAGAATGGGAAAGAAGTGGATTTACCGCCTTAAGAAGGAGGACTTCGCCCAGGACGCACAAAGACTTAATGTCGCCCTGGACGGCAGATAAGAGGATATGGGGAAGACATTGAGGGAGTGTTACTCCGAGATTGAGGCAAGGGGATGTGCTGAAACAGCTTACTGACCTTGGATCGAAGGCCAGGGAGCTTAAGAAGCTAATGAACGGAAAGCGCTCCATCATGCGGGACATAGTCGATGAAATTGACTATCTTCAGAGAGAAGTTCTGTCGGCTGTGCAAGGCATACTCGAAGAACAGGAAAGAGCTAAAGTGACCGCTAAAAAACCTGCGCAGAAGTGCTCGCGAGCGGCAATAGCAAGCGACCCAGGGGACATGAAACTGGGAAAACGCTAGCCATGCCAGCAAAAAAGGCGATGCATAAGGCGCCGGCAGGCGAAGCTTGCCAAGGGGGAAATAGGGGCAAACATGCTGGGGCCGAGGGCACCAGTAAGCCCCAAAAACCCCCACAGGAGTGGAAAAAGTAGAACCGAAGGCGAGGAAGCCCAGCTTACTGACCTTGGATCGAAAGCCAGGAAGCTGAAGAAGTTAATGTACGGTAAGCGCTCCATCACAAACCCTATGCGGGACATAGTCGATGAAATTGCCTATCTACAGAGAGAAGTTCTGTCGGCTGTGCAAGGCATACTCGAAGAACAGGAAAGAGCTAAGGTGACCGCTAAAAAGACCTGCGCAGAAGTGCTCGCGAGCGGCAATAGCAAGCGACCCAGGGGACATGAAACTGGGAAAACGCCATGCCAGCAAAAAAAGCGATGCATAAGGTGCCGGCAGGCGAAGCTTGCCAAGGGGGAAATAGGGGCAAACATGCTGGGACAGAGAGCACCAGTAAGCCCCAAAAACCCCCACAGGAGTCGAAAAAATTAAAACCGAAGGCGAGGAAGCCCAAGATACGTCCGCCACGAAATGACGCGATAGTTATCGCAACATCTACTGGAGGGTCCTACGCGGACATCCTTAAACAAGTAAAGGCAGATCCGCAGCTGGAAGACCTAGGTCAAGCTGTACAGGCCGTCAGGCGAACAGCAAAGGGGGAACTGCTAATCCTCCTAAATAAGGTCTCTGACCCAAAAACCGCAGAGCTTCAGAGCAATGAAAGCGGTCCTGGGCAGCAATGTTGACGTCAGAGCGCTGACTGGGACAACGCTGATTGAGGTGAAGGACATCGACGAGACCACGGCAAAAACGGATGTCATATGTGCGGTTAAATCACAGTTTGATGTGGAACTGACAGAATCTGCGGTGGTAGGACTACGGGCGGCGTACGGGGGCACCCAAACCGCCACACTAAGAGGTATGCGCGACATAGGGAGGCGTCTCATGGAAAAGGGAAAACTCAGGTTGGGATGGACCTGGTGCAGAATCCGGTTAAAGATAACACCCAAAAGGTGTTTTAAGTGTATGGAATTCAACCATATAGCAGGGAACTGCAGATCCCAGGAGGACTGCTCTAAATGCTGCTACAACTGCGGCGCGAAGGAGCACCAAGCCAGAGGCTGCAAAGCAAAGGCCTGCTGTATGCTCTGCCCAACAATAAGTGGAAAATGTCCGTACTTCAGGGGGCTTTGCAAGGGCTAAGGGGCTAATGAAGATTCTTCAGATCAACCTAAACCACTGCGAGGTTGCCCAATCGTTGCTGCAGCAAAATGTCATCGAGCAAAACGTAGACATGGCACTCATAAGCGAGCAATATAGAAATAAAAACTCCGGTGAATGGCTAGCAAATAGTAGCAAAAAATCGGCAATATGGAGCTGCGGAAACCCAAGGCGACAGATTAGCAGGAAAAAAAGCGGAAATTGCTTCGCCAGGGCCCATGTGAATGGTATAGCTTTCTATAGCTGCTACCTGCCGCCAAGCCTTAGCCTCCCCCAGGCAATATCTGTGCTCGAAGAAATTGCAGAAGACGCCCGGGAAAATCGCCCTGCCGTAATTGCCGGGGACTTCAACGCCTGGGCTACGGAGTGGGGCTCCCCCCGAACAAATGCGAGGGGAAGGGCGCTACTGGAGAGCTTCGCCGCACTTGAGCTAGTACTGCTGAACTCTGGAACAAATCCGACCCACCACGAGTTCCAAAGACCGTGGTAGGGTACAAAGTAGAAACGCTAGTTGTAGAGATGGTGCAGATGTTGTTCGAGGACCTCTTTACAAACGGATCAGCAGACGAAAGGGCAAACCGCATCGCAGATTACACCAAGGTAGCCTGTGATGCATCTATGCAGAGGAAGGGGAAGGGGAAGGTGGAACCAATCCATTGCGGAAGCCAGGAAAGAATTCCATAGAGCAAGACGCGCATACCAACGAGCAAGAGGAAGTCTCGAATTTAGGGCACTTTAGATAGCCCTGGAAAAACTAATAAAAGAAAGCAAACGCAGGTGTTTTAAAAATATGTGCGAAGAAATAGACCTTTGGGGCTTCGCATATAAACTCGTCACAAAACGGCTTCGGATATTTAGTGGACCGTCGCCGACATGCCCAGTCTTCCTAAAAAGGGTAGTAGAAACACTTTTCCCTGATCAAAAGGGTATGGCGCGTATAGCACAGATCGTAGACACGAGAAGCATTAAGCTCACAAGTCCTGAGGAAGTCCTTGAGGTTCTTAAGACAATAAAGGACGATAAGGCACCGGAACCTAGTGGAATGCCGAATATAGTATTAAAAATAGCCATAAAAGCAAACATAAAACAGTATGTTGACATGTATAATGCATGCCTAACAGAAGGTGTGTTCCCTAGTCGCTTGAAAACTCAGCTGTTGGTACTCATACCAAAGGGGGACAAGGCAGCGGAGGAGTCTTCTTCGTATAGGCCACTCTGTATGCTGTATGCGGTGGGCTAAATTCTTGAAAGATTAATCCACTCCCGGCTAGAAAGTGCCCTTGTCGGAACCAACGGCCTTTCTGAGATGCAGTATGGTTTTCGAAAGGGACTATCTACAATCGATGCCATTGGTAAACTGTGTGAGGTCGCAGACAAAGCCATTGAGGGAAAAAGGTGGTTGTACGGCACTAAGCAGTATTGCATAGCGGCAACATTGGATGTTAAAACGCATTCAACTCCGCTAGCTGGCACCACACACTAAATGCACTAAGCAAACTTAATGTCCCAGTGTACATACAGCGAGTAATAGCGAGCTACTTTGAAGGTCGCCTGCTTCTGTACGAAACAGAATCAGGGCAATCGACTCACAGGGTCACCGGGGGAGTCCCCCAAGGATCCTTTGTTGTGGAATGTCATGAACGACGAGATCCTTAGGATCACGATGCCCGAAGGGCACGACTCATAGGTATCGCAGATGACGTAGCCATAGTAGTTACGGCCAAGAAACTCCCAGACGCGGAAAGAATCTGCAATGAATCTGGGAAACGAGCAAGCGCATGGCTCGACTCTAAGTGTCTCGCCTTGGCAGCTCATAAAACCGAAGCAGTCCTGATAAGTAGCAGGCAGAAAGTGGAAACGGCCTCTATTAAAATTGGAGAAGCCACCATAAAATCTCGCCCAAGCTTAAAATGCTTGGGGGTCATGATCGACCACCGGCTTTCTTTCAAAGAGCATCTAGCATACCCTAGTGGCAAGGCAGGCAGAACCGAGGCAGCAATTTCGCGAATTATGGCGAACACTCGTGGACCGAGGCAACCAGGACGTAGATTACTGGTTAGCGTTGTCACATCGACGCTGATGTACGCTGCTCCCATATGGGCCCGAGCCACAAAAAATGGGAGTTATTTGCAGGAGGGTAATTCCGTACAGAGACTGTGTGCCCTGAGGGTTCGCTGTGCGTTCCGCACGGTATCCCATGACGCGGCACTAGTTATTTCCGGAGTAATACCGATGGACCTGCTAGCAGTGGAGTCAGTGGGTATCCGCGCACGTAGCACAGGGGTCGAAACTGTCGAATCCCTACGAAAAAGGTGCACACAACTCACCATTGCAAAGTGGCAGGAGAGGTGGGTAAATAGCAACAAAGGACGATGGACGCATAAGCTTATCCCACAACTGCAGAGATGGCTGGTAAGAAAGCATGGACATGTGGACTTTTACTTAACACAACTGCTGACAGGACATGGATGCTTTAAATACTAATTGAATAGGTTTAAGCATGAACGTTATCCGCACTGCCCACTCTGCGAGTCGGATTATGAAGACGCAGAGCACGTATTTTTTGTCTGTCCGAGATTTGAAAATGAACGTCGAGATCTGAGCATAAGGGTTGGGAGGACGCCAGCCGTTTGTAACCTGGTGGAAATTATGCTTGAATCAGAAGTAAATTGGTCCGCTGTATGTAACATGGCCACAATAGTTCTTAAAAAACTGCGCATCGCAGAACGGCTGCCGAATTCCAATAGGATAGTATCCTAGATAGCCCTTAGGGCATTACACCCCCCACCCCCCCTGGCGAAGTAATACCTAACCGCCGGGGAAGCAGGGAGGTGGTGGAGTTTTAACTGGGTTAGAGTCCTAGACTTCGGTAAGCTAGCACAGCTCCGAGTCCGACAAAAATAAAACAAAAAAAAAAAAATCCGAGACAGAGACCCACAACTTGCCGACATCTGGGCTGAGCTGGAAGTCAAGTATTACGACAAAGCCGGCCCGAGTATCACTATAACTAACGCTAAAGGGGATAACCTAGTAGCAATCTTGAGCGAGTGGTCATTCAGGTTCGACGGGGCGGAAAAACCGTTCGAGTTCCTGGAACAAGTAGAATGGTCCGCCAACACCTACGGTTTAGACCTAGACATGATCCCCCGTGCGATGCCGGAGTTGCTGAAAGGAAGTGCGTTGAAGTGGTTTATCGCCAACAATAAGCAATGGAAAACCTGGGCAGAGTTCATTGAGAGCTTTACTTTCAGGCAACGAAAGCAGAGTTTCAGTGAGTCATTTAAAGACTACATGATCGACATGCAGACGATGTCGAGGCCACTAAACAACTCTGCGAGAGACACCTTAAAGATCATTAAGGAAAACTGCACCCCAAGCCTAAGGATCTTCCTAAGGGCGTACAAAGTGCCGGACCTGGACACGTTGATGCTATTAGCCGATGAATACGAAGAACTGGAAAAGGAGCGGGAAGGGTTCGCACAAGAAAACAAGTTCTTAAAGGCAAAGTCGTCACCACCAACGCAGGTCACGTGCAGAAGATGCGAGGAGACAGATAGCCAGGAGACACGGAGAAATGACCAATTTTCACCGCCGCAACGAGTCCCACGACTGCAGGCACCAGGAGCACCACGAGAGACTGCCAAACACAACACAGAAGCCGCGGGGAACGACACACATTGCAGATCCCCATGAGGCCTGCCGAAGGTGCGGCGGCCACGGACACTGGGCATGAGGATGTCGACTCCAATGCCTGTTGTTCTGCTGGGTGTGCGGGAGAGTAGGTGTCAGGAGCGTCGAGTGCTGCCAGCAGGCGGGAAATGCCCAGAGACCTCAGCCGTAGAGCCAAGCTAACGGGCGAGCTAATCGAGGAGGAGCAGCAGTTGTCCGCAGCGGTGACGATTGTGGGAGACACGTACAAGGTCACGATCGACACCGGGGCAGCAGCGAGCTTTATAAGCAAGAAACTGGCGGACAATCTGGCTGCCCTCGGGAGGATTACGAGGACACGACGGCAAAATAGGTTGGAAGACGGAAGGTGCGGCGGGAACGATGCTGAAAGTGGAGATCGCATTTGGTAACAAGCGACTAACCATGAGCCTGCTGATATTACCAGGAACTTTCTAACTCAAGTCGAAACCGAGATAAGGTGCGCTAGACACGAGGTGATAATACCAGCCAGGAACCAACACAATGGGTGCCTCGAGGAGAGGCTATCGGTAGTAGTCGTACAACAGGAAACCGAGTGACGAAACAGCGAAGTTCCTGGAGGCAGAGCTATCCAGTTTCAAAACCATTACAGTAACGTCGAACATGGCAGAGCATTAAATAAGAATGAAGGACGATAAACCATTAAAGCAGCAATACTACCCCAAGAACCCGAAAGTTCAAGGGGAGATCAATGCGAAGGTGGCTGAGCTACTCCAAATCGGATGCATAGAGCACTCAACCAGCCCATACAGCTCTCCCATCGTGATGGTCAGGAAGAATACGGGCAAGTGGAGACTGTGCGTCGTTTTCAGACAGATCAACGCCAAATCGATAAAGGATGCCTACCCGATGCCTCGAATAAATTATATCCTCGCCCAGCTGAGAGAGGCACGGTACATAACCTGAAAGACGAATACAAATCCCGCTGAAAGAAAGCAGCAGGCAGTACACTGCGTTTACAGTGCCGGGAAAGGGCTTATTTTTTAGTGGAGAGTAATGCCGTTTGGACTCCATTAGGCATCTGCAGACATCTCCAGCAGGTGTTGGACCTTGTGATTGGTCCCGAGATGTCACCGCACGCATTTGCGTACCAGGACGATATTATAGTGATTGGACGCACGCTAAAAGAGCACAAGGCAGCTTAAAAGAGTTATTCCGGCGGCTGAAAGACGCTAATCTAAGATTAAACCCGGAAAAATGCCAGTTTTTCAAGAAGGAGCTGCTGTATTTGGGTCATAGAGAGACTAGCACCGGGATAGGCACGGATCCGGAAAAGGAAGCAGCCATTGCCGAACTAGAACCGCCGTCAACAATTAGAGAGCTCCGACAGTCCCTGGGAGTAGTATCATGGTATCGGCGATTTGTACCTGACTTCGCAAAAATAGTTAAACCTCTCAATGATTTGCTGCGCAAGGGCAACAAGTGGGTGTGGACACAGAAACATCAGTCGGCATTCGAAGAAGTAAAGGCAAGACTGGTGGCAGACCCCGTACTGGCGTTCCCGGATTTTGAGAAACCATTTGTCCTGCAAACGGACGCGAGTGATAACGGTATTGGGGCAATTTCGATCCAATTTCGTTCAAGCCGAACGCTCGACGGGGCTGAAAAAAACTAATCCACGTCCGAGAAGGAGTGTTTGGCCATAGTCTGGGCCATCCGGAAACTTAAGCCATATCTAAAAGGGTACCACTTCAAGGTGGTAACCGACCACATGGCACTGAAGTGGCTCAACAGCATCGAGAGCCCTTCAGGAAGGATCGCCAGATGGGACCTCGAATTGCAGCAGTATGACTTCGATATAGCGTACAGGAAGAGACAACTCAATGTGGTGGCAGACGCATTTTCAAGGCAGCCACTACCAGTAACACTGCGAGGAATCAAGGAGACATCGGCGGCGGAAGCCTCCGCAGCATGCAGCTGGATTCCGGACATGCGCGGAAAGATTAGGACCCAGCCACAAAAGTACCCGGACTACGTGATGGAGGGAGACACCTTGTACACACAGAGCAGGCAGTGAGGATGTCGCGACGTGGAAGATGTGCGTACCGAAAGCTCTACGAGAAGCGGTGCTGAAAGAGAACCACAACTCACCGACAGCTGGCCATGTAGGAAGCAGAAGGACAATAGCACGTCTGGCAGCCCGGTACTACTGGCCAGGCATGCACAGAGACGCTTAAGCCCACGCAAGAGGGTGCGAAACATTTATCAGATTCAAGCCGAATCAGATGCAGGCAGCTGGGAAAATACTAACGCAGGTGCCAGAGAAACCACAGTATGCGCAGACTTCGTCGGACCCCTGCCGCGTTCAAAACACGTCAATTAAATGCTGCTGATAGACAGGTTCTCCAAGTGAACTGAATTGGTGCCGCTGCGAAGCGCGAGATGGGAGCCAAGCGACAGTTCACGGCTCCATATACCCCGCAAGAGAACCCGGCAGAGAGAGCAAATAGGTCTGTCACAGGGCAGGATCAGGGAAACTGGGACGAGAAATGGCCTGAGATCATGCTGGCAGTAAATACGAGTGTTTCGGAATCCACAGGATACACGCCGGCATTTATTACCCAAGGTAAAGAATCGAGACTACCGAGCGCCCTATACGACAGAGACACCTTGGGAACAGGGCGACCCACTGAAACCCCAGGGGAGAAGGCCAACAAACTCGGTGAAATCTTCGAGATTGTAAGGCAGAATCTGGAGAGAGCCTCCCAGGATCAGGCTAGGCATTACAACCTGAGGAGGAGACAATGGACACCAGCGGTGGGAGACGTCGTGTGGGCCAAGGAACATCATTTGTCGAAGGCGGCCGAGGGGTTCGCAGCAAAGTTGGCCCCAAGATACGACGGACCTTACCAGGTCACGGATTTTGCGTCACCAGTAATCTGCAAAATACGGCACCTGAATGCAAAAGAAGAGAGGACCATCCAGTGAGCGAGCTGAAACAACAACAAACACAGAACACAAGCGAGCAGCTACAAGCAGATACGTTAGACAAAAGGCAACAGTAAAGTTTCAAAGAGTCTCAAAGGATACTACGAAAGGACTTCGAGGATAACTTCAAGGATCTTCAAAGGACACGAGGATAAGGGTCCAAGGATAGCTCCGAGGATACCCAAAGGACACGAGGGAAAGGGTCCAAGGATAGCTCCAAGGATGCCCGAAGGAAACGAGGAAAAGAGCCCGAGGAGAAATCCAAGGATGCTCAGGGTTACGAAGGGCAGAGCCCAAGGATGTCTCCAAGGATTCCCAAAGTACACGGTGAGAAGGAGACCGAGGAGAAATATACTGAGGAAAGAGCTCAAGGATAACTCCAAGGATCACAAAGGATAAAGGGTACTAAAGAAGAAGCACAAGGATAACTCCAAGGATGCTCGAAGGATAATGAGGAAAGACTCCGAGGATCACTCTTAGGATTCTTAAAGGCTACTACGGGAAAACTCGGATTCTCTACAAAGATTGTCACGTCGAGACGTTCGGGATTGGGATTACAAGGAATATCCGAACTGAGACACAGGTGGCTGGGGTCTAAGGAGGCACCACACGGCTCAGTCAAGGCGGTCTGTTCATTCCTGCCAACGAAGTCCTGGCGTTACGCCTGGAGGGACTACCAGACTTGGAGCAGTGAAGGCCGGCGACTAGAAATCGAGAGCTCGGGGGTAAGCCTGTCGAGCCCCAGTGTACCTCGCCCCAAGCACTACTTTGGCGTATCCCGGCGTGAGCCCAGTTCGCCAAGTGGAGTTGAGCAGGTCCTGGCACGATCAGCCAGAAGGGAGAGAAGTCCCGGAGCGGCGCAACAGAACCTCGAGAGTAGCGAGCCAGAAGGGAGAGAAGTCCCGGAGAGACGCGACAGAACCCCGAGAGTAGCGAGCCAGAAGGGAGAGAAGTCCCGGAGCAGCGCGACAGAACCCCGCAATAAGCCCACTACGAACCCGTGAATTCTGTGCTTTCTCACTGAACTACTGGCCGGTCACGTTTATATAAATTTGGTGGGACGAACACACACAATCTACTGAGCTAGCCGCACAAATACCGTAGCGAGCAGAAAGCAAACAAATCAGTTCGTTACAATGGAAAAACAAAGAAAATTCGATGAAAACCAACTTCGGAAAATGATATTACTTGCCAATTAAATTTTAAATAAATTTTAAATAACAATAACAATTTCTTCCAACGAACAAGTCTGTGCCGAATTGCAAAAATTGTTCTCAGATATCGAACCGCGTTCATGAAAAAGCTGCGATATATAGGCATTAGCCCATCAAAATCTATGAAAACTGTGACACATGAAATGTGTCCTCAAAGCACTTCCTATAAGCACTTTTCGGTATAGCCTTGAGCTCTTCCAGCGATGCAGTCTTTATCTCTTCAATCGTTGCAAATCTCCGTCCTTTCATAGGTCTCTTTAGTTTTGGGAACAAGAAAAAGTCACATGGGGCCAAATCCGGTGAATATGGTGGCTGAGGCATTATTGTGGTGTTGTTTTTGGCCAAAAAATCTCTCACAAGCAAAGATTAGTGAGCAGGGGCATTATCGTGATGCAAAAGCCATGAATTGTTTTTTCACAATTCTGGACGTTTCTTTCGTATTGCTTCTCGCAAACGGCGCATAACTTCCAGATAATACTGTTTATTGACCGTACGACCATATAGTTAGAACTCCTCATGCACCACGCCATGGTAATCGAAGAATACAGTGAGCAAAACTTTGACATTTGATCGAACTTGGCGTGCTTTTTTCGGTCCTGGCTCACCTGGGCTCTTCCATTGTGACGATTGGGCTTTGGTTTCGATATCATAACCATATACCCATGATCCGACACCAGTTATGACCCTTTTGAGTAAATCTGGGTCGTCGTTGACGTCATCAGCTCTTGAGCGATGCTCATGCGACGGTTCTTTTGGTCAAAATTCAGCAATTTTGGAACAAACTTCGCTCACACATGACTCATGGCACGAGCCAAGCGATATACCGACATCTTGAGCAACTTCTCTGATAGTGATTCGACGATTTTCCAAAACAATTTTCTTCACTGCTTGAACGTTTTCATCAGTTGTTGACGTGCTTGGGCGTCCAGAGCGAGGCTCTTTTTTTTTGGAAAAGTGGCGATTTATTTCTCAACATAATCGCCTTTTACCGAGCGGTGCTACAACTTCTTAAGCCCGTCTTATAACGTTTCCCGTTTTACCTCCTCAAATTCCAGCCAGTGACTTTTTAAAGTTTGGAAACAAAATGAACTCATTATGGAAGAGCACTTTTTTCTTCGCCAAATGGGGCCGTGTTTTTTTTTGCAATTCCACGACGAAACTGCCCAATAATTCGGCATAGTAGCCCTGTGACCTTTTGCCAGGTAATCGATGTAGATCACACCTAGTAAGTCCCAAAAAAACGGTGGCCATCAGCTTTCCGGCCGATGGGACAGTTTTCGCCTTCTTCCGAGCAGGTTCGCCAGGTGAAGTCCTCTGTTTCTACTCTTCCTTGGTCTCTGGTGTGTACCAGTGGAACAATGTTATGTCGACTCAGAAACTCCTTCGGATTGCGCTTAAACACCGTCAAATACTGTTCTGAAGTGGACTCACTGTTGCGTTTGTTATCCGGAATGAGCAAACGTGGCACCCACTGTGCCGACAGCTTTCTCATGCCCGAAATTTCATGCAGGATATGACCGACGTGGTCTTTTGACATGCCTACTATCTCAGCTATCTCGCTTATCTTCAATCGGCGGCCTGCCCAATCGTTAAAACAATTTCTGAGGGTCAAAATCGCAGGAAACGAGTCACCGTACACAGCATCCGAGCGCTCTTTGATTTCGCATGGCGATTTCCCTTCCAAAAACAAGAATGGAATCACAGACCGATATTTCTATTTTATCATTTTTCTAAAATCAGCGGACATTCCACATGACGTCAAAACAAAACTACAAATTCGATTTTACTGAAATTTCGACAGAAGCCGTCTACGAAAATGTACTCGTGCATCAAAAGTTTTAGCATCTCCATTTCAGTGTAGGCAGTGACGTTTGGCGCGACTCTGTAGCCTTAGTTGTTAAAAGTTGTTTTTCAAAAGCCGTAAAACAAAACTTTCTATTACCAGCTATTTAATTCACCCATAAGGTCTGCAAGATAGTTAAATCAAAATGGGATTTATACAATCCCTTCACCAAATTGACAAACATTTTCATTTTGGGAAGGAGAAGAAAATCTTGTTTTTGGAATAACTTTTGAACCGTATAACATTCCACGCGTTCTTAAGTAAGAATTAAAATAGGTCCAATGGTGACGAAGTATTCATCAATCAAGAAGTATTACAAAAACTAAGAGGATTGCGTATAAAGGATAAGAATAAATAAGTTGGTTTGGGGGAAAGAGTGATGAAAGTATTAAAGTGAAAATTAAGAAAATGTAATCTATTGGGGCCGTCTGGGATAAATGCGAAAGTTCATTAGTTATAATGTTATTAATGTTATGCACAAAACAAGATTTACAATTTTAAAAATTGTATTTTATTTGTCAGTTTGTCCAAAAATGTTATTTTAGGGACTATAATGTTCTACGACGTTTAACACATTAATATAAGGAACTTTAGTTCAACAGTTAAAACAGCTATAGAAGTGTCATTTTAACATACTTACTTAAGTTAACGGCTTGTCTTTTAAGTTGTTAAAAAAATGTTTCAAAAGTGTATTTATTTAGAGGATGATTCATTTTCGACACAAAAGTTTTTTGTTGGAGGTGCTAACGTCACTACATTATTTCCGCGTTAACTGGAGTTTTTTAAAAATATTAATATGATTACGTCGTCGGCGTATGCTGTGTGAGTGATGCTTTTGTGATTGACTAGGATATCGGAGAGGTTGTTGAATGCGATAAGGAGTAGCACAACCGATAGTGGGTTTCCTTGCAGTATGCCGTTGTGAAAGGGTTGTAAAAAGAGTTTACCCTGTCGTTTCTTTAGCTGTTGGTGACGCCGATCAACTTATTGTCCTGGGTAATTTGAACTTTAACTTAACTCTAATATTTTATTCCCTGAAAATCAACATGAATTTATGATGGGCTAATTAATTTGTCACTTGGACAAGTTAATTCCATAAAAAATTCTAGAGAAAGGATCCTTAACCTAATTTTTGTTAGAGATGTGTCTGTGGCAACCGTTTCGAGATGCTATCCTGTGTCCACACCGGAAAATTCGTACCATCCAGCTCTATGTCTATGCGTTGATGTAAATTTTGAAACTACGAATCAATCTGCCGCTGACCTTGATAGCGCAGTTCTTTGGTTTAATGAATCAGTTTTCTCTGCCTTAGATACCTTTGTCCCTGAAGTTACCGTTGGAAACTCATTAAAGTCTCCTTGGTTCTCCAGGCATTTGTCCTACATTAAAAACACAAAATCGCGTCTTTTCAAAAGATATACAAAATCCGGGTCCGCCACAGATTTTTACCAATATGTTATTGCCCGATCTAATTTCGTAATATTCAATAATAAATGCTATGCTGAATATATTGCTGAATGTAGACAAAATATCAGATCTGACCCAAAAAATTATATTCCTTTGTAATGTCTAAAAGAAAATCTAATGTATTTCCGCCATGTCTCCATTTGGGTAATCTTTCAGAATTTTCCGATATTAACATTTCTAACCTCTTTGCTACTTCCTTCAATGTACATACTCTTTTCTCTCCTATAACTCATCGACTACTTATCCATTCGCTTTGCCCCACATTAATAATATCCGCATCCCACCTTTTGAAATCAGTGACGTTCTAAATGGCATGTTGACTATTGACGAGTCTTTCTCTGCAGGTCCGGATAAAATTCCGAGTTGCATAATCAAACAGTGTGCTGCATCTTTTTGCGGCCCAATCACTTTTCTATTTAACCTCTCATTGCAACTGTCATTCTTTCCAAGTGTTTGAAAGACATATTTTTGAATTCCTCTTCTCAAGAAAGGTTATAAGACTGATGTTGATAACTACCGAGGTATTGTCAAGCTGTCGGCGATCCCAAAGCTTTTCGAACGTCTAGTAACCTGTCAGATTCAGCATATGTGTAGTTCAATTATTTCAACCTCCCAACATGGATTTGTTAAGAAACGTTCTACTTCTAAGAATCTTTTCGAATTTTCGCGACTAATTCATTGTAGTTTTATCCAGAAGAAACAAACAGGTGACTTATTCACCGATTTCAGCAAGGCGTTCGATTCGGTTAACCACTCTTTACTTATTTATAAACTATCTCTCATTGGATTTCCTCCCTACTAACTTGACTGGATTTCGTCATACTTGTCGAATAGATCTCAACGTGTATTGTTCAAAAACGAAGTATCTTCTCTGGTAAATATTACTTCAGGCATACCACAAGGTAGTCACCTGGGACCATTACTATTCATTTTGTTTATTAATGACCTCCCACAGGTGACGACCCACTGAAAATATGTATGTCGTTTTCTAATTTAAGCTCACATCTTCCTATTCTGTCTGACCTCAATAAGTTCCAGGCTTGGGCCTCAATAAACTTGTTATCACTAAATTATTCAAAATGCAAAACAATGTCGTTCTCCCGCACTTCTTTTCACACAACCTCGTACACCCTTGGAAACTCCTTATTGGAACGCGTGGTGAAAATTAATGATCTTGGTGTATTGCTCAATCAAAAACTTTGTTTTAATAGCCATATCTCACTTATAGTTAATAACTAAAAATAAATTAATACAATTATATAGTTATACGTAAGCCTAGTTTGCCAATTATGGAGTACTGTTCTGAGGTATGGAATCCACAATATGTATACCAACAGAACTTAATAGAATCGGTTCAAAAACCATTTTTATTATTTGCTTTGCGCATCCCTAATTGGAATCCTGATCGGCACTTACTACCTTAAAAAACCGCAGATTTTGTAACGGCGTAATATTTATACACAAACTGCTGACCGGTGCGGTGTATTCTCCTACTCTGTTGAGAGACATAAATATTGCAGTCCCGTCAAGATACACTCGTGCCTTCCGTCCTATCCGTCTACCAATTGTGAGATCTAATTTTTCCCTTCATGAACCATTCCGTGTTTTATATATTAATTATAATTTAGCCTATCAATGTATATCTTTTGAGTTTTCTATAGATTCTATATCCTCTCAAATTTACTGTTACCTCGGTTCACTAAATGTATAAATGTATTAACTGTTAAGTTGTTAAGTTATAGTTAACTATAAGCCAAATAAATAAAAAAATCAATAAAAAATCCTTAAATGTAATAAATTGCTAGTCTAGCGGAAAATACAATAGCCACCTGCACACCCTAATCGAAGTCATAAAAAACCAATGCAGCTCCAGAACAGATTACGACCTTTCTATATACAGCACGTCAAAAAAAACTGTCCTAAAGCCTATCAAAACTACACTAAATTCCGCGTTACGAACATCGTTAGGAGCATTCTTCTCTACGCCAACTAACAACCTCTACCTTGAAGCAAATGTCCAATCAATAGAAAATAGAACCGAATATCTCAAAACAAAATTAGTCCACACTATTCTTCAATCCAAAGACAGCCCGCTCAACAAAATAATGCAACATCTCAACACCACAAAAATAAAAAATACAGAAATTCGACGATCGACCAATGCATTAAAAGCTGCCTTCACTTCGATACCCAGTCCCGCGCTACTAAAAAATTGAAAGCAACAAAACCTCCCTGGCTTATAGTTACAGCCCTAATAAACGTCAAATTAGGCAGTACCAAAAAATCAACCACGAAAAAGTTCCTTGACATCAAGCACAACTTATAAAGGATAAATTTTCTTTTTTATATACCGTTGGTTCAATGAACATTGATATTATAGTTCTCGCAATCACCGCAGAAGAGGAGATTATAAAGCAAGCTGTCCTACCAAATTACTCCTTAGTTTACTCATTCCAAAATATCCAGGAAATACTTAACTTTATGAGATCAACTAACCTACTTCAACCTATTTAAATTGTTAAACTCTATCTCATCCTTTTTCTTTGTAAATATTAGTTATTAAGAAACTTGTAGGTTTATAATTTAGTCCGGACGTAAGTCTTAGCAACTATAGCCGTTTCCCCCCTGTACCTAAAGTTTAAGCTTTTGGTAACAGTGTACAAATAAATAAATAATAATAATAATAATAATAATTATAATAATACTAATAATAAAAATAATAATAATAATAATAATAATAATAACAACAATAATAAAAGTAATAATAATAATAATAGTAAAATTAATAATAATAAGGAAAAACGATATAATTGAGTGCCTTGACTATCAGATACCCGTTACTCAGCTTAAGGGAGCAAAAGGGAAATGGAGATATATAAGAAGCAAAACTATATTTTAGGGCACCAATTATCGACTATTTCAGTAGATGTTATGTGGGTGGCAGACAGATTTAGGCGATTTTTCCAATTCTGTGCGTTAGAGTAGGCGTGGCACCTTTTTGTGAGTCACTAGGTATTGATGAGGCAAATAAATTACATTTAATAAATTAAATTTAAATTTAAATTAAATTTTGTTTCTATCATAAAAACTGTAGGTGGTACAGATTTTCGCGGATTGTGGGCGTTAGAGTGCGCGTGGCACCCCGCTGCGCTGCGTAGAAAGCCCAGAAATCTACATGCAGGCGCTTGACACCACGCCAGGGTCCAAGCCTCACGGTTTTACCCTTCGACCATTCTCCCTCTACCGCTATCTGTTCGCTCCTTCTTCAGGGCCATTCAGTGTAGAGCCATCTCTCTACGAGGCGCTACAAGCGAGCCGAGGGACACTACGAGCATCCCCAGTCGAAGGAAGGAGTCAGCAATCTTCGAGTCAAAACATCAACAAGCAAAGATGAGCAATATCAGCAGCCAGTGGAACCAGTACGTGACGACACCGAGACCAACCGAGTCACCTGCACCGCACTTACCGCCGTCTGTAAACTAGCAAACAAAAGATTTCGCAGAACATGAAATCCCATATATTGAGGGGGAAAACTTGAAGGTGATGTATAACCTGCTCTGCTTTTTACTTAAGCCAGCACCGCCACCGAAAGTCCAGAAGCAATTCCGGGCCAGAGAAGCACAAAACTCTTCTGTAGACCTGGTGGTCACGATACGCATGGAAAATCAGCATGAAAAAATTACTCTTCTGCGCTGCATCGGAGCTTACTGTCGCACATTGAAACAACAACTAAGCATGCATATAATCGGCTTCGACTCACAAGTGCGTGGACTAATTATTATATTAAAGGCAATAGAGAGCGAGCAGCCATACAATGCTTAGAGTACGATGTTTAGTGAACGAAATTGAAGAGTTAAGGCATTTATTTGTTAATTTTAACATCGATGTTATATGTTTGTCCGAAACTTGGTTTTCGTCTTATGTTAGTGATTCCTTAGTGGAGTGTAGTGGCTATAATCCCTTTCGTTCAGACCGAGATAGCAATTCTGGGAGAGTAGCCATATATAAACAAAGTTCGTTTTGTTAAAATTTTCATGTATTATCAATTTTAAATGCCAATGTTTTCAAACCTCGATTTATTTATTAAATTTATAATATTAATACAGACTTAACTGAAACCCATATAGTTTATAGGAACATTAAAAATATGTACCGACCATAATTTGAGTGACTGGGACTCTATTTATGACTACAAAAATATTAATTCTCAATTAACTGTACTACAAGATAATATAATATACTTATATAATCGATCAGTATCATTAGTTATGAAAATGAGAAAGCCACGTGAAAATCCTAGTTGAGCAAGTACAATTTTATCACAATTAATTAATCAAGAGAAACGCAAATATTTTTGTTCAGTTTTAATAAACCAACAATGTGTCAGCAGAAATGGTCTGATATTAAAAAACTAGGCATAGGAAAATCAAACACTACCCGATGTGATGCCAATCCTTATAAACAAAAAATTTGTAGACTATAAAGTAACTAATTTGTTCTGTATCAGGATTAAGTTCACAATAAGTTTCTCGTTTTATGCCTTCGATTCGTACTGACTCGATCGTAAAATCATCTGCTTCTCAAGGATCGGATAGTGTGACCAGAACAGATTAAACTATTCGGCCCTGTTCGATAAAATTGAGTATATAAATATAACACTTAAAGCTAGTGTAGTGCAGATATAATAGTAAGCCTGTTACAATACATACTAGCAAGCAGGTTTTACAAATTGAACATTTGGTTATATAATGCTTACAACCAAGTGCCAATTATGATTTAGATATTTTCCCCATCCCCGCGGCCACCGATGTAAGGAGCTGTGGGGTAGCTATGTGGCTTTCTTAGCAGAAAGATACGGTGGGAGAACTGCTCTCCGTTACTGTCTGCTAGGCTAGACAATCAATTCAATAATTAAATATTCAAAAATAGCGGCGTAAGCCGGAGTAGATTTTATGGTGCTTTGGCTCTTTATTCATCAAGATCATAAAGTGAACTAAAGTTCACGGATGCTCGTGGAATCTTCGCTGACCAAGCACAAAATTGTTAAAGTCAGTCATTTTAGTTGGCCAACATGTTCATCGTCATTTATGTTCTCACGACCACTTTAAAACCACTCGTGCACTTTGCTACGGGTTAGGCAATCACCGCCATAAATTTGTTTTATCAATTGAAACGTTTCGGTAAAAGTTTTACCAATTTTAAAACAAAATTTAATGTTGGTTTTTTGCTTGAAGCTCATTTTCGCACCGATGGCAAAAACATACTAACATTTAAAATGCAATAACCTCACTTCCAATAGTTGAAATGAAATTAGAAGATGAAATTTTTAATGGAAGTCGATAAACGATATCAGATTTTAACGCACATATAGATGTCGCCACTAGAGAGCGCGAGATTAAAAAAGTCCTGCTTACTTTGGAAATCACCTTGTATATCTATATATTTTATTATCCCATTTTTATATACTTATATTTTATTATTCCATTTTTTATATATTATTTACCGAAAATTCCATAGAAACTGTGTGAAATTCAGACGAAATCATCATTGAAATTCATAGAAATAGAATTGAACATCTCCAAAACATCGATTTATCGCATTTTGACAGAACATTTGAGCTTACAAAAGGTGTGTGCATGGTTTGTTCCGCACAAATTGACCGACGTCCAAAAATTGCTCAGAACCGTGCGACTTCTACCTTTTCGGAAAAATGCATTTGCCGATGAAAGGAAAGCGTTATGCAGACGTAGAGGCCATTCGAAAGGCTTTCACCGGCATACTGGCGGACATACCGGGCAACGAGCTAAAACACTCGTTCGACATCTTTTGCACCGTGCAAAACGCTGTATTAAAGCAGAAGGAGACTATTTTGAATAAAAAAAATTGATTTTGCCAAAAAAAACTATTTGTTCTGTCTTTTTTTTAAAAGTCCTGTTTACTTTGGAACTCATCCCGTAAATGGACCAATGGTCCAGTAAGTATAAACTGGTCCTGCCTGCTGGGAGCTGGTTGTTATCTACTCCCCCTTAAGTTTGTCGCCGTCTTCGGTGATAACCAACTCATCGATGGCCTTCTGCAACTTGAAAGATGTTCGCCTCCTACTCCAGCGTTCTTGCAATAGAATCAAGCCGCACAATGCAAGGCTAATGACGACTCCCACGGCGAACCAAATCTTCAGGGAACCCCCGGCCGACACGTCGTCTCTGAGCTCCTGTATAAGGTGCAGGTTGTGTTCGTTCACCCGCTGTAGTAGCGGTAGGCTCAGCAAATGGTCATGCCCCGTGATATATACTAGGGGTGAAGCCGCAATCCCCGGACTCTTACTAACCGAGTTTTTGAGACTTAGGTAGACAGAGTCGTTTATGATCGCCCTCCTCCTGAAGGTGACAAGATAGGACCCCTTGACGGTAGCAGTGGGCCCGTCGTCGATGGTAACCCTCGCCCCTTCTTCGTTGACGATTATTATCCCGTCAAGTACGAGTGTAAGGGGTTTCAGGCGTCGGGAAGCCATCCCGCCTGCGTACAATTGACGGGCGCATGTGTCGTGTGTGCCCCTTTTGCAGAAAGTGGCCTAGCTAGTGGAGGCGCAATCGGAGACCGCTAGGATCCCGTCATCACATTCTGCTACCGTGTTGTCCTCCAGCTTCAATATGGTGTGGTAGTGCGCGACCGGGAAGAACAGGATCTTCTTACAAATAAACTTAACCTTAGGATACTGTACTACAATATGGTTGACGGCATTAGATTGAACAATTTTAATTTTAGAAACATCCATAAGACCAACTATGGGGACCTCGTTAAGCTGCTCGTCAGAGATAGCCTTAATGTGGTTGAATATGGTTGGATTAATAATGTTGTTTTTAGCAAGGGTAATAGTAACCATAAAGCTTGGGATTTCGGATATTAGCAATCTATTTTTAGCGTGGAGGGTTTCGAACAAATGACCTGAGTCAACAAGCTCGTCCCTTTTCTCTTTGAGGATCCAATCGACTGTGTCTGTGAGTAAATTGATGTGTTTTTGTATTTTTGTATTAACTACAACCTGTCTATTGTTAGCCTCGATAAGCGATGCCTGATTGGTATTAATACTACTAAGGTCATCCGCGTCGGGCGTACCCGCCACGACCTTAAGAACTGAGCCCAAAAAATCAAGGCTTCTGGCCATCCTATGGTGTACCTTGAACTCATCCAAAATTTTCTGGGCATGTTTGATATCGACTTCCAGTAGTTTTTTCATGTGGGACTGTGGGAACAATTTGAGCATTCTGACCGTGGAGTCAATTATGCTAGAAAACTCGGAAAGTTTTGTCGAGTGCCTAACCGCGGGCTTGCGGTGGTCAGTAGTATAATAGATATTATGGCGAGCGTGCGGAAATTATAGCAAATATTGAATGTTAATATAAGGGCGAATGTGGCAGATGAATTGCCTATCTGATGTTGTGCTTATAGACCACCCTCCACCTAATGAGAAAAGATGTTCCCAGATCTTTTTCCACACGCTCTTCTAAAAAACCTCTTCTGTAGACCTGGTGGTCACGATACGCATGGAAAATCAGCATGAAAAAATTACTCTTCTGCGCTGCATCGGAGCTTACTGTCGCACATTGAAACAACAACTAAGCATGCATATAATCGGCTTCGACTCACAAGTGCGTGGACTAATTATTATATTAAAGTCAATAGAGAGCGAGCAGCCATACAATGCTTAGAGTACGATGTTTAGTGAACGAAATTGAAGAGTTAAGGCATTTATTTGTTAATTTTAACATCGATGTTATATGTTTGTCCGAAACTTGGTTTTCGTCTTATGTTAGTGATTCCTTAGTGGAGTGTAGTGGCTATAATCCCTTTCGTTCAGACCGAGATAGCAATTCTGGGAGAGTAGCCATATATAAACAAAGTTCGTTTTGTTAAAATTTTCATGTATTATCAATTTTAAATGCCAATGTTTTCAAACCTCGATTTATTTATTAAATTTATAATATTAATACAGACTTAACTGAAACCCATATAGTTTATAGGAACATTAAAAATATGTACCGACCATAATTTGAGTGACTGGGACTCTATTTATGACTACAAAAATATTAATTCTCAATTAACTGTACTACAAGATAATATAATATACTTATATAATCGATCAGTATCATTAGTTATGAAAATGAGAAAGCCACGTGAAAATCCTAGTTGAGCAAGTACAATTTTATCACAATTAATTAATCAAGAGAAACGCAAATATTTTTGTTCAGTTTTAATAAACCAACAATGTGTCAGCAGAAATGGTCTGATATTAAAAAACTAGGCATAGGAAAATCAAACACTACCCGATGTGATGCCAATCCTTATAAACAAAAAATTTGTAGACTATAAAGTAACTAATTTGTTCTGTATCAGGATTAAGTTCACAATAAGTTTCTCGTTTTATGCCTTGGATTCGTACTGACTCGATCGTAAAATCATCTGCTTCTCAAGGATCGGATAGTGTGACCAGAACAGATTAAACTATTCGGCCCTGTTCGATAAAATTGAGTATATAAATATAACACTTAAAGCTAGTGTAGTGCAGATATAATAGTAAGCCTGTTACAATACATACTAGCAAGCAGGTTTTACAAATTGAACATTTGGTTATATAATGCTTACAACCAAGTGCCAATTATGATTTAGATATTTTCCCCATCCCCGCGGCCACCGATGTAAGGAGCTGTGGGGTAGCTATGTGGCTTTCTTAGCAGAAAGATACGGTGGGAGAACTTCTCTCCGTTACTGTCTGCTAGGCTAGACAATCAATTCAATAATTAAATATTCAAAAATAGCGGCGTAAGCCGGAGTAGATTTTATGGTGCTTTGGCTCTTTATTCATCAAGATCATAAAGTGAACTAAAGTTCACGGATGCTCGTGGAATCTTCGCTGACCAAGCACAAAATTGTTAAAGTCAGTCATTTTAGTTGGCCAACATGTTCATCGTCATTTATGTTCTCACGACCACTTTAAAACCACTCGTGCACTTTGCTACGGGTTAGGCAATCACCGCCATAAATTTGTTTTATCAATTGAAACGTTTCGGTAAAAGTTTTACCAATTTTAAAACAAAATTTAATGTTGGTTTTTTGCTTGAAGCTCATTTTCGCACCGATGGCAAAAACATACTAACATTTAAAATGCAATAACCTCACTTCCAATAGTTGAAATGAAATTAGAAGATGAAATTTTTAATGGAAGTCGATAAACGATATCAGATTTTAACGCACATATAGATGTCGCCACTAGAGAGCGCGAGATTAAAAAAGTCCTGCTTACTTTGGAAATCACCTTGTATATCTATATATTTTATTATCCCATTTTTATATACTTATATTTTATTATTCCATTTTTTATATATTATTTACCGAAAATTCCATAGAAACTGTGTGAAATTCAGACGAAATCATCATTGAAATTCATAGAAATAGAATTGAACATCTCCAAAACATCGATTTATCGCATTTTGACAGAACATTTGAGCTTACAAAAGGTGTGTGCATGGTTTGTTCCGCACAAATTGACCGACGTCCAAAAATTGCTCAGAACCGTGCGACTTCTACCTTTTCGGAAAAATGCATTTGCCGATGAAAGGAAAGCGTTATGCAGACGTAGAGGCCATTCGAAAGGCTTTCACCGGCATACTGGCGGACATACCGGGCAACGAGCTAAAACACTCGTTCGACATCTTTTGCACCGTGCAAAACGCTGTATTAAAGCAGAAGGAGACTATTTTGAATAAAAAAAATTGATTTTGCCAAAAAAAACTATTTGTTCTGTCTTTTTTTTAAAAGTTCTGTTTACTTTGGAACTCATCCCGTAAATGGACCAATGGTCCAGTAAGTATAAACTGGTCCTGCCTGCTGGGAGCTGGTTGTTATCTACTCCCCCTTAAGTTTGTCGCCGTCTTCGGTGATAACCAACTCATCGATGGCCTTCTGCAACTTGAAAGATGTTCGCCTCCTACTCCAGCGTTCTTGCAATAGAATCAAGCCGCACAATGCAAGGCTAATGACGACTCCCACGGCGAACCAAATCTTCAGGGAACCCCCGGCCGACACGTCGTCTCTGAGCTCCTGTATAAGGTGCAGGTTGTGTTCGTTCACCCGCTGTAGTAGCGGTAGGCTCAGCAAATGGTCATGCCCCGTGATATATACTAGGGGTGAAGCCGCAATCCCCGGACTCTTACTAACCGAGTTTTTGAGACTTAGGTAGACAGAGTCGTTTATGATCGCCCTCCTCCTGAAGGTGACAAGATAGGACCCCTTGACGGTAGCAGTGGGCCCGTCGTCGATGGTAACCCTCGCCCCTTCTTCGTTGACGATTATTATCCCGTCAAGTACGAGTGTAAGGGGTTTCAGGCGTCGGGAAGCCATCCCGCCTGCGTACAATTGACGGGCGCATGTGTCGTGTGTGCCCCTTTTGCAGAAAGTGGCCTAGCTAGTGGAGGCGCAATCGGAGACCGCTAGGATCCCGTCATCACATTCTGCTACCGTGTTGTCCTCCAGCTTCAATATGGTGTGGTAGTGCGCGACCGGGAAGAACAGGATCTTCTTACAAATAAACTTAACCTTAGGATACTGTACTACAATATGGTTGACGGCATTAGATTGAACAATTTTAATTTTAGAAACATCCATAAGACCAACTATGGGGACCTCGTTAAGCTGCTCGTCAGAGATAGCCTTAATGTGGTTGAATATGGTTGGATTAATAATGTTGTTTTTAGCAAGGGTAATAGTAACCATAAAGCTTGGGATTTCGGATATTAGCAATCTATTTTTAGCGTGGAGGGTTTCGAACAAATGACCTGAGTCAACAAGCTCGTCCCTTTTCTCTTTGAGGATCCAATCGACTGTGTCTGTGAGTAAATTGATGTGTTTTTGTATTTTTGTATTAACTACAACCTGTCTATTGTTAGCCTCGATAAGCGATGCCTGATTGGTATTAATACTACTAAGGTCATCCGCGTCGGGCGTACCCGCCACGACCTTAAGAACTGAGCCCAAAAAATCAAGGCTTCTGGCCATCCTATGGTGTACCTTGAACTCATCCAAAATTTTCTGGGCATGTTTGATATCGACTTCCAGTAGTTTTTTCATGTGGGACTGTGGGAACAATTTGAGCATTCTGACCGTGGAGTCAATTATGCTAGAAAACTCGGAAAGTTTTGTCGAGTGCCCAACCGCGGGCTTGCGGTGGTCAGTAGTATAATAGATATTATGGCGAGCGTGCGGAAATTATAGCAAATATTGAATGTTAATATAAGGGCGAATGTGGCAGATGAATTGCCTATCTGATGTTGTGCTTATAGACCACCCTCCACCTAATGAGAAAAGATGTTCCCAGATCTTTTTCCACACGCTCTTCTAAAAAACCTCTTCTGTAGACCTGGTGGTCACGATACGCATGGAAAATCAGCATGAAAAAATTACTCTTCTGCGCTGCATCGGAGCTTACTGTCGCACATTGAAACAACAACTAAGCATGCATATAATCGGCTTCGACTCACAAGTGCGTGGACTAATTATTATATTAAAGGCAATAGAGAGCGAGCAGCCATACAATGCTTAGAGTACGATGTTTAGTGAACGAAATTGAAGAGTTAAGGCATTTATTTGTTAATTTTAACATCGATGTTATATGTTTGTCCGAAACTTGGTTTTCGTCTTATGTTAGTGATTCCTTAGTGGAGTGTAGTGGCTATAATCCCTTTCGTTCAGACCGAGATAGCAATTCTGGGAGAGTAGCCATATATAAACAAAGTTCGTTTTGTTAAAATTTTCATGTATTATCAATTTTAAATGCCAATGTTTTCAAACCTCGATTTATTTATTAAATTTATAATATTAATACAGACTTAACTGAAACCCATATAGTTTATAGGAACATTAAAAATATGTACCGACCATAATTTGAGTGACTGGGACTCTATTTATGACTACAAAAATATTAATTCTCAATTAACTGTACTACAAGATAATATAATATACTTATATAATCGATCAGTATCATTAGTTATGAAAATGAGAAAGCCACGTGAAAATCCTAGTTGAGCAAGTACAATTTTATCACAATTAATTAATCAAGAGAAACGCAAATATTTTTGTTCAGTTTTAATAAACCAACAATGTGTCAGCAGAAATGGTCTGATATTAAAAAACTAGGCATAGGAAAATCAAACACTACCCGATGTGATGCCAATCCTTATAAACAAAAAATTTGTAGACTATAAAGTAACTAATTTGTTCTGTATCAGGATTAAGTTCACAATAAGTTTCTCGTTTTATGCCTTCGATTCGTACTGACTCGATCGTAAAATCATCTGCTTCTCAAGGATCGGATAGTGTGACCAGAACAGATTAAACTATTCGGCCCTGTTCGATAAAATTGAGTATATAAATATAACACTTAAAGCTAGTGTAGTGCAGATATAATAGTAAGCCTGTTACAATACATACTAGCAAGCAGGTTTTACAAATTGAACATTTGGTTATATAATGCTTACAACCTAGTGCCAATTATGATTTAGATATTTTCCCCATCCCCGCGGCCACCGATGTAAGGAGCTGTGGGGTAGCTATGTGGCTTTCTTAGCAGAAAGATACGGTGGGAGAACTTCTCTCCGTTACTGTCTGCTAGGCTAGACAATCAATTCAATAATTAAATATTCAAAAATAGCGGCGTAAGCCGGAGTAGATTTTATGGTGCTTTGGCTCTTTATTCATCAAGATCATAAAGTGAACTAAAGTTCACGGATGCTCGTGGAATCTTCGCTGACCAAGCACAAAATTGTTAAAGTCAGTCATTTTAGTTGGCCAACATGTTCATCGTCATTTATGTTCTCACGACCACTTTAAAACCACTCGTGCACTTTGCTACGGGTTAGGCAATCACCGCCATAAATTTGTTTTATCAATTGAAACGTTTCGGTAAAAGTTTTACCAATTTTAAAACAAAATTTAATGTTGGTTTTTTGCTTGAAGCTCATTTTCGCACCGATGGCAAAAACATACTAACATTTAAAATGCAATAACCTCACTTCCAATAGTTGAAATGAAATTAGAAGATGAAATTTTTAATGGAAGTCGATAAACGATATCAGATTTTAACGCACATATAGATGTCGCCACTAGAGAGCGCGAGATTAAAAAAGTCCTGCTTACTTTGGAAATCACCTTGTATATCTATATATTTTATTATCCCATTTTTATATACTTATATTTTATTATTCCATTTTTTATATATTATTTACCGAAAATTCCATAGAAACTGTGTGAAATTCAGACGAAATCATCATTGAAATTCATAGAAATAGAATTGAACATCTCCAAAACATCGATTTATCGCATTTTGACAGAACATTTGAGCTTACAAAAGGTGTGTGCATGGTTTGTTCCGCACAAATTGACCGACGTCCAAAAATTGCTCAGAACCGTGCGACTTCTACCTTTTCGGAAAAATGCATTTGCCGATGAAAGGAAAGCGTTATGCAGACGTAGAGGCCATTCGAAAGGCTTTCACCGGCATACTGGCGGACATACCGGGCAACGAGCTAAAACACTCGTTCGACATCTTCTGCACCGTGCAAAACGCTGTATTAAAGCAGAAGGAGACTATTTTGAATAAAAAAAATTGATTTTGCCAAAAAAAACTATTTGTTCTGTCTTTTTTTTAAAAGTCCTGTTTACTTTGGAACTCATCCCGTAAATGGACCAATGGTCCAGTAAGTATAAACTGGTCCTGCCTGCTGGGAGCTGGTTGTTATCTACTCCCCCTTAAGTTTGTCGCCGTCTTCGGTGATAACCAACTCATCGATGGCCTTCTGCAACTTGAAAGATGTTCGCCTCCTACTCCAGCGTTCTTGCAATAGAATCAAGCCGCACAATGCAAGGCTAATGACGACTCCCACGGCGAACCAAATCTTCAGGGAACCCCCGGCCGACACGTCGTCTCTGAGCTCCTGTATAAGGTGCAGGTTGTGTTCGTTCACCCGCTGTAGTAGCGGTAGGCTCAGCAAATGGTCATGCCCCGTGATATATACTAGGGGTGAAGCCGCAATCCCCGGACTCTTACTAACCGAGTTTTTGAGACTTAGGTAGACAGAGTCGTTTATGATCGCCCTCCTCCTGAAGGTGACAAGATAGGACCCCTTGACGGTAGCAGTGGGCCCGTCGTCGATGGTAACCCTCGCCCCTTCTTCGTTGACGATTATTATCCCGTCAAGTACGAGTGTAAGGGGTTTCAGGCGTCGGGAAGCCATCCCGCCTGCGTACAATTGACGGGCGCATGTGTCGTGTGTGCCCCTTTTGCAGAAAGTGGCCTAGCTAGTGGAGGCGCAATCGGAGACCGCTAGGATCCCGTCATCACATTCTGCTACCGTGTTGTCCTCCAGCTTCAATATGGTGTGGTAGTGCGCGACCGGGAAGAACAGGATCTTCTTACAAATAAACTTAACCTTAGGATACTGTACTACAATATGGTTGACGGCATTAGATTGAACAATTTTAATTTTAGAAACATCCATAAGACCAACTATGGGGACCTCGTTAAGCTGCTCGTCAGAGATAGCCTTAATGTGGTTGAATATGGTTGGATTAATAATGTTGTTTTTAGCAAGGGTAATAGTAACCATAAAGCTTGGGATTTCGGATATTAGCAATCTATTTTTAGCGTGGAGGGTTTCGAACAAATGACCTGAGTCAACAAGCTCGTCCCTTTTCTCTTTGAGGATCCAATCGACTGTGTCTGTGAGTAAATTGATGTGTTTTTGTATTTTTGTATTAACTACAACCTGTCTATTGTTAGCCTCGATAAGCGATGCCTGATTGGTATTAATACTACTAAGGTCATCCGCGTCGGGCGTACCCGCCACGACCTTAAGAACTGAGCCCAAAAAATCAAGGCTTCTGGCCATCCTATGGTGTACCTTGAACTCATCCAAAATTTTCTGGGCATGTTTGATATCGACTTCCAGTAGTTTTCTCATGTGGGACTGTGGGAACAATTTGAGCATTCTGACCGTGGAGTCAATTATGCTAGAAAACTCGGAAAGTTTTGTCGAGTGCCTAACCGCGGGCTTGCGGTGGTCAGTAGTATAATAGATATTATGGCGAGCGTGCGGAAATTATAGCAAATATTGAATGTTAATATAAGGGCGAATGTGGCAGATGAATTGCCTATCTGATGTTGTGCTTATAGACCACCCTCCACCTAATGAGAAAAGATGTTCCCAGATCTTTTTCCACACGCTCTTCTAAAAAACCTCTTCTGTAGACCTGGTGGTCACGATACGCATGGAAAATCAGCATGAAAAAATTACTCTTCTGCGCAGCATCGGAGCTTACTGTCGCACATTGAAACAACAACTAAGCATGCATATAATCGGCTTCGACTCACAAGTGCGTGGACTAATTATTATATTAAAGGCAATAGAGAGCGAGCAGCCATACAATGCTTAGAGTACGATGTTTAGTGAACGAAATTGAAGAGTTAAGGCATTTATTTGTTAATTTTAACATCGATGTTATATGTTTGTCCGAAACTTGGTTTTCGTCTTATGTTAGTGATTCCTTAGTGGATTTATTTATTAAATTTATAATATTAATACAGACTTAACTGAAACCCATATAGTTTATAGGAACATTAAAAATATGTACCGACCATAATTTGAGTGACTGGGACTCTATTTATGACTACAAAAATATTAATTCTCAATTAACTGTACTACAAGATAATATAATATACTTATATAATCGATCAGTATCATTAGTTATGAAAATGAGAAAGCCACGTGAAAATCCTAGTTGAGCAAGTACAATTTTATCACAATTAATTAATCAAGAGAAACGCAAATATTTTTGTTCAGTTTTAATAAACCAACAATGTGTCAGCAGAAATGGTCTGATATTAAAAAACTAGGCATAGGAAAATCAAACACTACCCGATGTGATGCCAATCCTTATAAACAAAAAATTTGTAGACTATAAAGTAACTAATTTGTTCTGTATCAGGATTAAGTTCACAATAAGTTTCTCGTTTTATGCCTTCGATTCGTACTGACTCGATCGTAAAATCATCTGCTTCTCAAGGATCGGATAGTGTGACCAGAACAGATTAAACTATTCGGCCCTGTTCGATAAAATTGAGTATATAAATATAACACTTAAAGCTAGTGTAGTGCAGATATAATAGTAAGCCTGTTACAATACATACTAGCAAGCAGGTTTTACAAATTGAACATTTGGTTATATAATGCTTACAACCTAGTGCCAATTATGATTTAGATATTTTCCCCATCCCCGCGGCCACCGATGTAAGGAGCTGTGGGGTAGCTATGTGGCTTTCTTAGCAGAAAGATACGGTGGGAGAACTTCTCTCCGTTACTGTCTGCTAGGCTAGACAATCAATTCAATAATTAAATATTCAAAAATAGCGGCGTAAGCCGGAGTAGATTTTATGGTGCTTTGGCTCTTTATTCATCAAGATCATAAAGTGAACTAAAGTTCACGGATGCTCGTGGAATCTTCGCTGACCAAGCACAAAATTGTTAAAGTCAGTCATTTTAGTTGGCCAACATGTTCATCGTCATTTATGTTCTCACGACCACTTTAAAACCACTCGTGCACTTTGCTACGGGTTAGGCAATCACCGCCATAAATTTGTTTTATCAATTGAAACGTTTCGGTAAAAGTTTTACCAATTTTAAAACAAAATTTAATGTTGGTTTTTTGCTTGAAGCTCATTTTCGCACCGATGGCAAAAACATACTAACATTTAAAATGCAATAACCTCACTTCCAATAGTTGAAATGAAATTAGAAGATGAAATTTTTAATGGAAGTCGATAAACGATATCAGATTTTAACGCACATATAGATGTCGCCACTAGAGAGCGCGAGATTAAAAAAGTCCTGCTTACTTTGGAAATCACCTTGTATATCTATATATTTTATTATCCCATTTTTATATACTTATATTTTATTATTCCATTTTTTATATATTATTTACCGAAAATTCCATAGAAACTGTGTGAAATTCAGACGAAATCATCATTGAAATTCATAGAAATAGAATTGAACATCTCCAAAACATCGATTTATCGCATTTTGACCGAACATTTGAGCTTACAAAAGGTGTGTGCATGGTTTGTTCCGCACAAATTGACCGACGTCCAAAAATTGCTCAGAACCGTGCGACTTCTACCTTTTCGGAAAAATGCATTTGCCGATGAAAGGAAAGCGTTATGCAGACGTAGAGGCCATTCGAAAGGCTTTCACCGGCATACTGGCGGACATACCGGGCAACGAGCTAAAACACTCGTTCGACATCTTTTGCACCGTGCAAAACGCTGTATTAAAGCAGAAGGAGACTATTTTGAATAAAAAAAATTGATTTTGCCAAAAAAAACTATTTGTTCTGTCTTTTTTTTAAAAGTCCTGTTTACTTTGGAACTCATCCCGTAAATGGACCAATGGTCCAGTAAGTATAAACTGGTCCTGCCTGCTGGGAGCTGGTTGTTATCTACTCCCCCTTAAGTTTGTCGCCGTCTTCGGTGATAACCAACTCATCGATGGCCTTCTGCAACTTGAAAGATGTTCGCCTCCTACTCCAGCGTTCTTGCAATAGAATCAAGCCGCACAATGCAAGGCTAATGACGACTCCCACGGCGAACCAAATCTTCAGGGAACCCCCGGCCGACACGTCGTCTCTGAGCTCCTGTATAAGGTGCAGGTTGTGTTCGTTCACCCGCTGTAGTAGCGGTAGGCTCAGCAAATGGTCATGCCCCGTGATATATACTAGGGGTGAAGCCGCAATCCCCGGACTCTTACTAACCGAGTTTTTGAGACTTAGGTAGACAGAGTCGTTTATGATCGCCCTCCTCCTGAAGGTGACAAGATAGGACCCCTTGACGGTAGCAGTGGGCCCGTCGTCGATGGTAACCCTCGCCCCTTCTTCGTTGACGATTATTATCCCGTCAAGTACGAGTGTAAGGGGTTCCAGGCGTCGGGAAGCCATCCCGCCTGCGTACAATTGACGGGCGCATGTGTCGTGTGTGCCCCTTTTGCAGAAAGTGGCCTAGCTAGTGGAGGCGCAATCGGAGACCGCTAGGATCCCGTCATCACATTCTGCTACCGTGTTGTCCTCCAGCTTCAATATGGTGTGGTAGTGCGCGACCGGGAAGAACAGGATCTTCTTACAAATAAACTTAACCTTAGGATACTGTACTACAATATGGTTGACGGCATTAGATTGAACAATTTTAATTTTAGAAACATCCATAAGACCAACTATGGGGACCTCGTTAAGCTGCTCGTCAGAGATAGCCTTAATGTGGTTGAATATGGTTGGATTAATAATGTTGTTTTTAGCAAGGGTAATAGTAACCATAAAGCTTGGGATTTCGGATATTAGCAATCTATTTTTAGCGTGGAGGGTTTCGAACAAATGACCTGAGTCAACAAGCTCGTCCCTTTTCTCTTTGAGGATCCAATCGACTGTGTCTGTGAGTAAATTGATGTGTTTTTGTATTTTTGTATTAACTACAACCTGTCTATTGTTAGCCTCGATAAGCGATGCCTGATTGGTATTAATACTACTAAGGTCATCCGCGTCGGGCGTACCCGCCACGACCTTAAGAACTGAGCCCAAAAAATCAAGGCTTCTGGCCATCCTATGGTGTACCTTGAACTCATCCAAAATTTTCTGGGCATGTTTGATATCGACTTCCAGTAGTTTTCTCATGTGGGACTGTGGGAACAATTTGAGCATTCTGACCGTGGAGTCAATTATGCTAGAAAACTCGGAAAGTTTTGTCGAGTGCCTAACCGCGGGCTTGCGGTGGTCAGTAGTATAATAGATATTATGGCGAGCGTGCGGAAATTATAGCAAATATTGAATGTTAATATAAGGGCGAATGTGGCAGATGAATTGCCTATCTGATGTTGTGCTTATAGACCACCCTCCACCTAATGAGAAAAGATGTTCCCAGATCTTTTTCCACACGCTCTTCTAAAAAAGCGGCGTCAATTTGTTTCCTAATCTTTTGTTGTTACGTAGGTGTATTTTTTCACCAACTTGGAAGATTCGGTTTTGTCTCGAAGGGTTAATCCTGTCCAGGTTATCCTGTTGTGCCTTGTCAATTTTCGCTTTGATTCCCGACTTGATCTCGTCGTTGCTGGCGTGGATGACATCTACTGGCCTAAATTCTGTGATCAAATATAGCGACCTTTTGTATTCTACCGTGGACCGCAATATCAGTTCCACAGTATCCTCGACTTTTTTTTTTTTATCAATTTTCAAGCATCTGCTGATTTCTGCCCGAGTGCTGTGAAATCATTCTACTTGGCCATTGGAGCTACTATGTAGCTGTGGTGCATTAACAACATCGATGCTATATTGGCTTTTCAGCAATAATGTGATTTCAAGCTGTTTATTGGCGATGGTAATGTCACTGACGAAGGTTTTACAATGCCAAAACTTTGTCGCAGGAAACTCCTGCCTCAAGGCATGTTGAAAACGAGCCAGTTTAGGCGTTGACGATCTCTTTAACGAATTTAACCACCGAATCTTTAGTTAATAATGTGGCCAGGTATATTTCCGAAGATTATGAAGTCTCGCCGAAGCGGTTGGTCTGCTTCTTCCAAAATGATTTGGTTCTTGAACATTTCAGAGGTCTGTCTGTGGTGTCTATGGTATACGAGAGCGAAAGCTCACTATGCACCGGGGCTGCATCGGACTGGATCACAGACTCTAAGTTTATTTGTTTTCCGGGGGTGTAGAACACTTTACAGTTGTTCTCATCAATAAATGCTTTCCATCACTTGATCTTAGCGTTGGTATTTCTGTTGGATACCGTGTATGTGAGAGGCTGGTGGTCTGTAAAGATCCGTACCTCCATAGTACCATATAGGTAATTTTGGAGCTTGCCTATTGCCCAGACTATCGCCAACGATTCACGTTCGTTGGTGGCGTAGTTAAAAACGCAGTCTTTTAGCGTGCGCGACATCATGGTAATAGGTCTTTTATTTTGGGATAACACCGCGACTATACCACTCGCTGAGGCGTAGGTGGTTATGTCAAATGGTAATTTGAAATCGCGGTAGGTCAATATGACATCTTCTGATGCCAAGATGTTACGGAGGGGGACGAATGCGTTTCGCTGGGTTTCATTAAACCTAAAAGCTACTTTTTTGGACATATTCTTGCTGCCGGAAGGACCTGAGGCTAAACAGTTTCGCTGGTTCGGGGAACTCTTTTATTGCCCTGACCTTCTCTGGGTTTGTTCTTGTTCCGCCTCTGGTGAAAATAAATCCTAAAAATGTTACTGTTTAAAGAACTTTGTTTTTTCTTTATTGGCATTGAGTAGCCGCTTAAGCACCGTGTCGATGTGCTTAACATGTTCCGTTTCACTTTCGGAAAAAATTATGACGTCGTCAACGTAGACATAACATATTTTGTCGATTTCTTCCCGCAGCACATCGTCGACGGGTTTTTAGGCCGAAGGGTAGTCTGCAAAATTCGTACTTCCCACCGTTCACTGAGAACGAGGTCTTTTCTCGGTCCTTTTCAGCCAGTATATTTGATGATACCCTGACTTTAAGTCTAGGGTGGTAAAGAATTTGGATTTTCCCAAGTTCTCTAGAATAGATAGGTTCGTCACTCGTTCGATTAGTAGCGATGGCCGATCTGATAAAGGTAAGTGCCTCGTTAGAGGTCGAAAATACCTTATTTCTTTTTAGATTACTTTTTTAAATTCGTCTCGTGCTCGCGTTAGCGAATCGAAGCCTATTATAGCATCGAACGTGCTCGCTGGGTTATAGAGAAAAACTTAAGCGTCTAGCCCAAAAATGCGCATTATGCACTTGTTTTTGACGTCGCAAACTACCGGCACTACATTTATTATCTCCTTTACGGGCTTAAGGTAATTTTTCGCCGCCCCCGTGTCGATGAGGATTTTTATTGTTCTGCCAGCAAACTGTCGCTCGACGAACGGAAGTCAGGTGCGCTGCCTAAAAATTGAAGGAGATCGTTAGGTTCGGCAGTATCACTGTCTTCCTCAATGTTGGCAACTTCAGTCTCGGCTGTGGCGGTTTTGTGGTTTTTGAAGCCCTGCAATGAATGCATGAAGGGCGTCGTCCCTAATCTCCTTATTTAGGGTGGTTGCTGTGTCTGTATTATGTGACATAACTATCTTGTTAGTGACGAGCGTGAGTTTCCTCTCGACCGCTCATAGTATGCCATAAGGTCGGCTTCTCCTTGCCGAACCATCTCCATTGCTGTAGCAATCTTAAGGACGTTTTTTCCGCGTATGTGCAATCTAGTCTAGCTAGAATTGTATCGAAATTCAATACGGTGTTATGGGACGTGAAGAGTGACCGAGCGGGACCGGAAATTTTATTTTTAACAATGACAACGGCCTCGTAGTGGGCTTCGCTGCCGTCGCATTTTTTAAATACGTCGTATTTTACAATGTCTAACTAGACCTCGCATTTTATTGCAGGGTTCGGTACTGCTCTTCTGTGAACCTTAACCTGCGGATTCTCGCGGATTCTAACTCTGAAGCGAAGGCGCTTCTTAAACGCTCTTCCTGAGCGGCGAAAGCTCCCCTGACCGCATTTGTGACAATCGCTTGGACCATTTTGTCTGTTTGGTCCTTATTTCGGTGCAGAATCCTACTTCTTCGCTGTCGTCGCTATCAAGTTCTTGTTTCACTTCCCTATACTCCCAACTCATTAGCAGCTAAGGGGAGCTGGGTAGGTTAACGGCAGATATACTTGGGAAATACGGGGTATGGTACGATTGGGACACAAGACAAATTTTTTAGATGGGGCCCCTTTTTTGCGATATTAAAGCCGCTAAAATCACATAGAACACAAAAATTTAGGATTAATTTGTCTCTAAAACAAACTCAAAATACAGAACCATAAAGGAGCGAGACAACAGGTTGGTCAATTCGACTTAATAATACAGATACGCTGGATCAATTTAGTACCAAATTCAATATAAGCACAGACACAATCAATCAATTATAAAAAAAATACAAGAAATAATGCGGATGGCATCCCTTGCATGTTTAATGAAACCAACAAATAAAATACTGTGTGATTTGTTCTTTATATAATTAATTAGCTGTAGGCTGTGCGGTTGCCACGGACCTCTTCCTTCTTAGCAGAAAGATACGGTGGGAGAACTTCTCTCCGTTACTGTCTGCCCTTAAGGCTAGACAATCAATTTAATAATTAAATATTCAAAAATAACGGCGTAAGCCAGAGTAGATTTTATGGAGCTTTGGTTCTTTATTCATCAAGAACATAAAGTGAACTAACTTAAGTTAACAAAATGCAAAACGTATGACCGGATGCCCGTGGCATCTTCGCTGACCAAGTACAAAATTGCTAAAGTCATAGGATCGCTGGCCACCAATGGCACGAAGGCACGGCCCATAGCGGTGCACTTTGCTGACTCAGCTCTTGTACACCATAAGGGTGGTAGGGTCGTCATACGTGATCAATATATAAGATATATAATATATAAAAAATGGAACAATAAAATATAAGTAAGTATAAAAATGGGATTATAAAATATATAGATATAACTGGTCGAATATAAGTATAAAATGGTCCTGCCTCGCTTATGCTGGGAGCTGGTTGTTAACTTGCATACAATTCATTATTAGCTGTACTGTCAAAATTCCTAGCCATGACATAATCACCTACTTTAAGTTCGGTTGAGTTTTTCCTCTTCGCATTGTAGTAATCTTTACTTCTTCTCTGATACTGCGCTTGTGTTTCTTCAAATTGTCCTAGTCTCTTATATTTTATAGTTTCAAAAATGTTCGATTTTATTACCAATTTGTTACTTTAACGACTCAGTGCATCTACGTGTAGACTACCTGTCCTACTTTTTAAGTCGTAATCAAACTCTTGATGCCCTTAAGCCCACCTTGCTATTCTTGGATTGAAATCAATTTTGTTAGGCGTTAATGTAAGGGAGTTGCAATTTGTTACAATTCGGAACCGCTTGCCCTGTAAACATATCCAAAATCTTTTTAATGCGTAAATAATGGCTAAATTCTCCTATTATATTTTGTCGTTGTTCTTTTTGAAAAAGAGAATATAGGATGCAACTTCTTATTTGTTTTGCTCTGAAGAAGTACCTCCCAAACCCTAAAGCACTGGCATCATAGTGTAACTCAATTTCGTCTCCATGATCGTATATGTAAAAAACAATTTTATTTTCTTCCTCACATTTAATTTTCCTCAAACTGCCACAACGGCATGGTAAACAATGTATATTTAAACGACTCTTTGTTAACAAACAAATGAATGTATCCATTTTTAAGATCTAATTTCCTAAATAATGATTTTCACACTAATTTATCTAAGATCTCCCGATTTCTTCTTTACTTATACAATCGGAGAAGCAAACTATGATCTACTATTTTAAATAATACCATCCTTAATATATTCATCTAACATTTTCTTTAAGGTTCTTTTTTCGCTGTACGAAAGTCTTATAGGTACAAAACTAAATGGTTTATATTTTCCAACCCGATGTTGAATTTAAATTTAATATTCAGAACTTTGGGTCGCTTTAATAATTAATTAACTACTTTTGATCCAAACACCTAACTTTTTCCCCATATAATTTTCTAACATATTGATTTCTATCATCTGTTGTTCAAAATTATAAATAATTATTTTTTGTCTAATTATTGAATTATTACTTTCAAAAGTTTCTTCTAAAACTTCACTTTCTAATTTTTCTTCTACAGCATATTTTCTTAAAATTTAATTTTCTAGTTTTTCACTACCACTACATTTCATCCTCTAACATCTCATTATATTATATTTTATTTCCCAACATATCATTCTGTTCATATTCCAAATATTTTTTAAATTGCAAGGCACCTTACGAATTAAACCAATTTTTGTACCATCTAAGGTCTCAGTACTCTCAAAAAATATTATTTTTTAAGTTTTTAAATTAATCAGCCACAACAATTAAATTTACAAAAATCTTTACATAATTTTTCATTATAAATCATAATATCTTCCCTTCGCTTTTCAATAAGCTTTTATTTAATGCAAAGTAAGTTCCTTTTTGGTGCTCTAATTCAATATTTTTCGGCATAACCGATTGTATGATAAGCGATACTGGGCTTTCTGAATCTATTAAGGATTCTGTAATAATTGGACGGTTGGGGTTTTTAAAACCAAAAATTTTAAACAATCTTACATAATTATTGACATATTTTTTCTTATAAAATGGGTATCCGTAAATAAAATGATCGTAAGCTTCACATCCATATCACGTCCCTGTAGTTCTTTTCGGTTTGACGCACTCTCTAGCCCAATGTCCCTTTCCGTCGCAGTTGTAGCAACGCGTCTCCATGCTCGCCGGATCGGTTTTCGAAGACTGCATTTTATTGTTCTTGTTTTACAGTTCTTGTTGGCAGCATTATTTCTGCAAAAGCTCTAATTTTGCCTGCGTGCGTTTTCTCGTTTCCACCAAAGGCAAGTTGAAATTGCTGCAGCAACTCACTCGTTGGCTTAACAAAACAAGGAAGATCAGCATGCATACACTTCAAAACCACGTTTTTACCGCGTGAAGAAGTTTGCATGTAATATATGAAAGTCCGTACACTGACGCGGCGCGTCTCGGTCTGACGCAGGGCGATACCCCGAAGAAGCATACAAGCGCCGTTTGCCGCGCCGATATCTTGTGTTCTCGGAAACTTACGGCTGTTATCGACAATCGTCGGGGCATCAGTTTTGGGCCGAAAACAAATAGAATGAAAAAGACAGTTGACAATTAGTGAACTTGTTGCAATTGGAGTCGATAATAGGAGTGACTCTATCCTTAAGATGGGCCGATAGGACGATAGTTGCAGCAGCGGGATGACTCTGGCGGGCGGTCTGGCCATCTGAGGATTAATCTTAGTTCGCTCCGAGATTATCTTAAATGGTACTCATGTGTCCAATGACCCAATTTTGGAAGAGGCCATGTAATATGGCGGGGAAGAAACAAAGACGATCAGCCGGTATTGGTATAGTCGCAGCCATATTGCCAAACCAGACAGATGCAGCTAGAAGTTCTAAGTTAAGTTTTGTGCCAAATATAAAATAAAAGTGATTGATAGTTTGTTAGTTAACATAGAGTGCGGTATTTATTATTAATCAAAGGGCCCCGGGAAATTTACTTGGGAGTTCGACTACATACTTGGGAGTTTCGCTACATATTTGGAAGCTCTACTACAATACTCTACATACTACCCACAATTTGGCTGCCAGCCACCGGTGTCACGCACCAGACGAGTACGCCTTCGCCATCCTGGCCGACGACATTTAGTATTTCCCGGTGAGTCCACCTCATCTCGGGATCTCCTAGTCGTCAGGGCGGCCGAATCATGTGCTGCTCTACGCAACCCACCGAGTGCGCCAGTCATCCATCTTAAAAACCAATGTAGCCGGGAAAAGTAATTTGACTGACTATAATCGCACTCCTTGCCAGCTAGCAGTGGCTGAAAGAAAAAACAATTAAATCAAATGTACTTTGATTATATACATAGCATTTACTTCCCTGTGTAATTGTGCATTTATCCGAATTTAGATCCGAGAGCCATATTTGTCCTCGTCGTTTGTCTAGAATAAGAAAGGTCGCGTATTAGTAAATGGTATAGCTTACAGTTACGCACCTTTTGGCCTGACACTTCTTCTTTTTCCCATAAGCTTCTAAGGATTAGGTGACCCAACACGCACGCCTCGCGTGAGTACTTTGCAAGGGCCGTGTTCCCATGCGAGCTCTACCAATACAAGACTCGTAGAGCATATAATATACCAATCCAAACAGATCCGCTGCTTTGAACGCGTAAACACGAAGATAGTGTTAAATTTTTGGTTTTGAAGGCTGAGGAAGGATAGATCTGTTAGGAGGAACATGAATTTATATTATTGTACTTAACATATTCATTAAAAGTTTGTAAAACCCTCAATGTGTGAGTAAATTGTCCCAGTTGGGTAGATGGAACCGCCGTAGTCGCGAGGAGGGGTGCCATCCGGTCGAGTTTGGGTGGTGCCCAGCAGCATCTTAAGGGTACCTATGGTTGGGAAAGAGCACTTGACTAAAACATCAATGACTACCAAATAAACCCCACTTTTCTAGCCGAAGACCGCCGGACACGGTAAGCACTACATCCGAGTGGACCATTGGAACCTATCCTTCGGGGGCGAAGACGATGTCCATTCTGTGGAGGATTTCGTGTTTCGTCTGGAGTTCCTGCAGCGGCAACATCAGTGTCCGTGGAATGAAGTTTTGCGGAACTTCGGAACGCTGGCAATTACTGTCCAACTGTATTTTCCCGATGTCTGGACGGCTTCTGACTAGGATCGATCCATTATCGGACGCGTGGAACTTACTGTGAAGTAAAATGGCGTAAGTTTGCCGGTCGCATTCTACTTTTGTCCATACCTGGAAGAGAGTGCGTACTTCGGAGTCGACTTCTGGAGGGCTTTAGGACTAGCTTCAACCGTTGTTGGGAATCCAGTGGCGAGAGCCGTGAAGAAAGCTGCAGAAATCCATGCCAGTCAGATGGAGCACTATGCCGATGTAGCAATCGCTCAACAGTAGTGTCGAAGAAAGACAGGTTCTGTCTGAATGCCCGAAAGTTGAACGCGTTGACCTCTAAGGATATATACCATCTACCCAGCACGACTGGCTGATCCTCGCTCCAAATTTTTAGACGCACCTGAAATACCTCACAATACCCACAGTTTGAAATCATCCGGATTGACCATAGGGTTTAAGAAGTCTACGTTTTGTAAAATTGCTGACTTACTTAGGGTTTATAGTAGGAGGTCGACTGCTGCGGATGGGTCCTGGACGAGTTTCGGCGATTCAGAAGATTACCCGTAATCGACGGTTCGTCAAGAACTACTACTACTACGCTAGCCGACTCCTTAAAAAAAAAAGGCAGGAAACGCAAAGTTCGTGACCTAAAGCTGGCCTGGATGAGCGCTCTACATTCAGTGCGACGCATCCCACCTTGGTGTCGGCGCGGTATTTGTTCAGCGGGACCAGGACGGAGCCGAGCAGCTTATCGCGTTCTTCTCGGCCAAGATGAACAAACACCAGGTGATTTATTCGATCAGACCGTATGTGGAAGGCTGCCGTTCACTGATCACTGATCACGCCAGCCTAAAGCGGTTGATGACGATGAAGGCTCTGTCCATACGACTCGCAAGGTGATCTCTCCAGCTGCGGGGCTACGATTTAAGCATTGAACATCACACGCATCATCAAGCAGATCCGGGTAGATCCGACGGAGTTACTGGGATTCGAGACGACCGAATTTGCTGCGGAGTATTACACGGAATTAGTGCAAGACGTGGAGTCAAACAGGGAGCACTTACCAGACCTCAAGGTGGATGGCGGACTAATATTCAGCGCATGAGCAATCCGAAAATGGACGAGGAATTGGAAGGATCCGAACGGAAGCTGTGAATCCCGCAAAGCCTGACTCACAGCCCCAAGACTAAAAGGCCACTTCAGAAGCTTTACATTGATTTTCTGGGCAAGTATCCGAGGTCCAAGAGTGGGCACGCTTGCATAATCATCGTGGTGGACAACTTCCCCAAGTACACCTTCTTAAAGGCGATGATGGAAGCGACGGGGACTAACGTAGTAAGTTTCTTGGTAAGCGAGGTATTTTACAAGTTCGGAGTGTCTGAGGCGATACACTTGGACAACGGTAAACTATTCGTATCCAAGGCGTTTGAGGAGATGATTGACGGCTTCGGTATAGAACACCTGAACACTCCAGTATATTCACCATAGAGCAATACCGCGTAGAGGGTAAACAGGAAGGTCTTGGCCGACATTTGGGAATGGAATGCACATCTGCCGGAGATTGAGGTGGCTATTCGAAACGCTGTCCACTCAGCCACAGACTTCACCGTTGTTAAAGCGCTGAACGCTAATCATGAAGTTTTAATTACGTTAAAATACAAATAAGTATCATCTTAAGAGAGCCCAACAGCGTTATGTTCACCGCCCACAGGCCAAGAACTATTTTGTTAGATCTATGCTGAGATCGGATTGCGTGCGAATTTCGGGGCCAAGACTTGGCATTTATTTTGGACTCGCAAATTTCGGCGCCAAAATTAATAAAGCAAAAAATCAATAAATAAATTCAAGTGAACAACCACATAGTTTTGGTGCCGCCCTCGAGAAAGATATTAACAAGCGTAACACTGTCAGTGCCGGTGGAAAATAACAGTTAGTTCTCGCTGTGTCTGCCTTTTCGTTTCGATTTTGTTATAGCTGTTTTAACTTCGATTTTAGGCAGACTGCTAAGCGCCAGTGCAACGAACTGCAACTGCTTGTGTGTTCTTTTTCAGGAGGTGGTGCACTCTCTTAATTACGTTCCCGTCTCTCATTTCTTTTATTACGCCAAATTAAAGTGGTACTTACAAAAATCAAAAAGAATGACAGCGCATCGGAGACAGAAAGGGAGATGGAAGATAGCTGCTCCTCGGTGCAATTAACGAAATGATTTTCGCAGATAGATAGTGAAGATATTGCAAGAATGAGGAAAGCTTTCGAGGAGAATGCAATTTCGTTTATTCCGCTGCAAGTCAATGCCGACTGGAAATTTCAAATTCATATATTGCAAAAGGTATGGCATTGCAGTCGAAAATTGATATAATAGATCCAGATAACCGGAATAGGTCGACATTACAAGAAAATAGTGTAATTACCAAGGCATTATAAATGTCAGGTACAGGTGAAAACAAGGAAGAACGCTATAGTCGAGTGCCTCTAATTTCACATACCCGTTACTCAGCTTGACGGAGCAAAATAGAAATGGAGATACAAAGGCAGCAAAGAAATATTGTAGAGCGTCACCTACCGGTACATTTAAATCCGCCTAAAATGAAGTTACCAAAATTTAGCGGCAAACATTCAGAGTATAAACAATTTATTGGGATTTTTGAGCAACTGGTTGACTCTGATAATTTGTTATGTAACATCGAAAAATTTAACCATTTGTTAGCCTGCCTTTCTGACCAGACATTGTCAACAATAAAAGCTCTTCAAGTCTCAGATGCAAATTATAAAAAGACATTAGCGAGTTTAAAGAGAGTCTATGACAACTAGTGTTGCGTCTGCCTTGACGTTAATAATTTATACAGTAAGTGCAATTCACGATTCGTTTATGTCCCTAGGGGACGAAAAAGATATTGTCAATGCGGTGATTATACATATAATTCAGTCAAAGGGAGATCCGTATACCAAATCCAAGTGTGAGGAACAGCTTAATTATGATGAACTATCTAAATGGTCTGATTGTGCAAAGGTTTTAGATCGACGATATCAACATGTGTCAGTCGAGGAAGCGTGGAGGGTAAAGGGAAAAAGTTGTTTGGAAACGCCCTCTGGAAGCAAGAAAATTATTAGGAATTCATATACATATATATATATATCCAAAATCTTTGAATTGCATTTCTAATCATGTTATAGGTTATGACCAGCGATTTAGCGGAATGCCAGTTTTAGATCGTTTTAACCTTGTCAAAATGTAGCAATTATGTCTAAATGCGGGACATAGAGTATTTAAATGTACAGCATCCAAATGTCGGGTAGTAGAGTATGATGTGCGGGTGAGCATACCCGACATTTGGATGCTGTACATATCGACCAAAACTTGAGTGAGCTGGCAGGACCAGCAAGGGCAAGGTACTTCTGAGGCTTCTACCCATTCGAATTAACCAAGTAATTCTAGCAACAACCGTTGTTAATGTTCGCGATCGATTTGGTCAGCTCCATCGAGCCAGGGCTCTATTAGATTCAGGGTCGCCAGTCCTTGCTCACCTTTTAGGATTGTCGAGAACAAATAAAGGTCTTACTATCATATCAGTGGGAGAATTCCATTGCCAGAAGCGAAGTACTGGGAACTATAACTAGCAATCAGCCAGAAATATGATTCCTGCAAGGCATAGACTTAGCTGATCCAGAGATCCACAAAAGCCACAAAGAATTGATATTTTGCTCGAAACAGACTCCTTCTTTGATTTGTTGTGCAGTGGTCAAATCAAATGGAGATCTATTGCTAAAAAATGCACTATTGGGGCAGGTTGTTTCTGGACGGTGCAAGCAACAACAAAACGTAGCTACTTCTTGTATCGCCTTGTCGAAGGAAGAAACGGTTTTAGGAGGACTGGTTGAAAGGCTTTGGGAGTTTGATACCGTCCCAGAAAATAAAGAACTTGTTAAATTTTCACCAGAAAAAATTGCCTGCAAGGATCATTTCGTAAAAAACGTAGCCAATTCAAATTGTAGTCGTTTTTTAGTCGGTTCGCTTTTTAAATCTGATCCGCTCGTGCTTGGATCCTCGTTCGATGTCGCTAAACGTGGATTTTTATCATTAGAACGTAGAAGCCTACAAAACAGCTCACTTCGAGAAATTTATATCGATTTTATGAAAGAATATAATATGCAATAAGATTTCACCAGGACCGCACTACTTCATACCACATCAATGCGTTCTGAGGCCTGATAGTACCTCAACCAAACATCGAGTCGTGTTTGATGTGTATGCCAAGACAACTTCAGCGCAGTCATTAAATGACATTTTAATGTTATGGCAAGAGAATCCAGCTGATGAGCTACAAATTCGTCTTAATACAGTCACCTACGGAACGTCTTCAGCTCCAGTTTTAGCCATCCGTAGCTTTCAAAAACTTGGAGTTCGTAATAGGGATAAGCTTGAAATTGGTTCATACATAATTTGCAACGACATTTATGTGGATGACACGCTTGCTGACACCTTGAACGTAATGTGTAATCAAGTATCAAAAATTCTCAATGGTGGCGGTGGTTGGTATTGTTGTGCCCTAATAACCTTACATTTAAAATTTTTTTTCTAAGCCTTTGGCAGATTCAACTGGAATGGGATAAATTCATTTCGATGTCGTTACATATTCAAGAGCTATCAGAAAATATGTCCTGGTGACATGTCCCTTCGCAGTTTAATCCAGCAGACATTGCGTCCCGTGGCTGCGAAGCAAGTGAATTGAGTGAGTCCACTGGTAAGAAAAAAACGAAATTTCTGTATGAAAATGAATCATCATGGCAAGAAAACTCGCATTTTTCTATACCTTCCGGATTAGCAAACTTAGAGTTGAAAAGAGCTCCCCAAGTGCGTATAGCCGTCAAGCTACCAACTTCATTTGAATTTATTACTCGTATCTCATCGTTTCCCAAACTCATTAGAATTCTTGGATACGTTTGCAGATTTTTAAACCTAGCTAAAACACGTGAAAGATCATTAAGTCTGACTCCTAAAGACTTAAAACTATCATTTCTATACCCTTGCAGAGGGTATAATGTTTTCAGTCAGAAGATTGCAACGCGGTGAAGGAGACGTTTCTGACCCCATAAAGTATATATATATTCTAGATCAGCGTCACTAGACGAGTCGATCTAACCATGTCCGTCGGTCGTCTGGCCGTCTGTTCGTCCGTCGATCCGTCCGTTTCACGCGAAACTAGTCTCTCAGTTTTAAAGCTATCTGACTGAAACTTTCCCAAAAGTCTTCTTTCTATTGCAGGTATTATATAAGTCGGAACCAGCCGGATCGGACAACTATATCTTATAGCTCCCATAGGAACATTCGGGGAAAAAATTATTAAAAATTGTATCTTCGGTGTTTTTTAACATATAACCTTCTCAGTCGCACAACAGTAGTGTCGAAGCCGGGAAAGACAGGTTCTGTCTGGATGCCCGAAAGTTGAACGCGTTGATCACTTAGGATATATACCCTCTATCCAGCACGACTTGCTGATCCTTGCTCCAAATTTTTTGACGCACCTGAAATACCTCACAATACCCACAGTTTGAAATCATCCGGATTGACCATAGGGTTTAAGAAGTCTACGTTTTGTAAAATTGCTGACTTACTTAGGGTTTATAGTAGGAGGTCGACTGCTGCGGATGGGTCCTGGACGAGTTTCGGCGATTCAGAAGATTACCCGTAATCGACGGTTCGTCAAGAACTACTACTACTACGCTAGCCGACTCCTTAAAAAAAAAGGCAGGAAACGCAAAGTTCGTGACCTAAAGCTAGCCTGGATGAGCGCTCCGGGCCTGGTTCATGCGGATTTTAAAAAACATTTCTACATTATACATATGTGAAAGGCATGCCGTTCACTTGTATCATTGATCACGCCAGCCTAAAGTGGTTGATGACGATGAAGGCTCTGTCCGGACGACTCGCAAGGTGATCTCTCCAGCTGCGGGGCTACGATTTCAGCATTGAACATCACACGCATCATCAAGCAGATCCGGGTAGATCCGACGGAGTTACTGGGATTTGAGACGACCGAATTCGCTGCGGAGTATTACACGGAATTAGTGCAAGACGTGGAGTCAAACAGGGAGCACTTACCAGACCTCAAGGTGGATGGCGGACTAATATTCAGCGCATGAGCAATCCGAAAATGGACGAGGAATTGGAAGGATCCGAACGGAAGCTGTGAACCCCGCAAAGCCTGACTCACAGCCCCAAGACTAAAAAGCCACTTCAGAAGCTCTACATTGATTTTCTGGGCAAGTATCCGAGGTCCAAGAGTGGGCACGCTTGCATAATCATCGTGGTGGACAACTTCCCCAAGTACACCTTCTTAAAGGCGATGATGGAAGCGACGGGGACTAACGTAGTAAGTTTCTTGGTAAGCGAGGTATTTTACAAGTTCGGAGTGTCTGAGGCGATACACTTGGACAACGGTAAACTATTCGTATCCAAGGCGTTTGAGGAGATGATTGACGGCTTCGGTATAGAACACCTGAACACTCCAGTATATTCACCATAGAGCAATGCCGCGTAGAGGGTAAACAGGAAGGTCTTGGCCGACATTTGGGAATGGAATGCACATCTGCCGGAGATTGAGGTGGCTATTCGAAACGCTGTCCACTCAGCCACAGACTTCACCGTTGTTAAAGCGCTGAACGCTAATCATGAAGTTTTAATTACGTTAAAATATAAATAAGTATCATCTTAAGAGAGCCCAACAGCGTTATGTTCACCGCCCACAGGCCAAGAACTATTTTGTTAGATCTATGCTGAGATCGGATTGCGTGCGAATTTCGGGGCCAAGACTTGGCATTTATTTTGGACTCGCAAATTTCGGGGCCAAAATTAATAAAGCAAAAAATCAATAAATAAATTCAAGTGAACAACCACATAGTTTTGGTGCCGCCCTCGAGAAAGATATTAACAAGCGTAACAGTGTCAGTGCCGGTGGAAAATAACAGTTAGTTCTCGCTGTGTCTGCCTTTTCGTTTCGATTTTGTTATAGCTGTTTTAACTTTGATTTTAGGCAAACTGCTAAGCGCCAGTGCAACGAACTGCAACTGCTTGTGTGTTCTCTTTCAGGAGGTGGTGCACTCTCTTAATTACGTTCTCGTCTCTCATTTCTTTTATTACGCCAAATGCTCTACACTTAAACAAATTTATTCGAGCCACCTAGAAATATAATAATTAATTAAATAATCTTTAATTAAAGTGGTACTTACAAAAACCAAAAAGAATGACAGCGCATCGGAGACAGAAAGGGAGATGGAAGATATCTGCTCCTCGGTGCAATTAACGAAATGATTTTCGCAGATAGATAGGGTTGGTGAAGATATTGCAAGAATGGGGAAAGCTTTCGAGGAGAATGCAATTTCGTTTATTCTGCTGCAAGTCAATGCCGACTGGAAATTTTAAATTCATATATTGCAAAAGGTATGGCATTGCAGTCGAAAATTGATATAATAGGTCCAGATAACCGGAATAGGTCGACATTACAAGAAAATATTGTAATTACCAAGGCATTATAAATGTCAGGTACAGGTGAAAACAAGGAAGAACGCTATAGTCGAGTGCCTCGAATTTCACATACTCGTTACTCAGCTTGACGGAGCAAAATAGAAATGAAGATACAAAGGCAGCAAAGAAATATTGTAAAGCGCCACCTACCGTCACATTTAAATCCGCCTTAAATGAAGTTACCAAAATTTAGCGGCAAACATTCAGAGTATAAACAATTTATTGGGATTTTTGAGCAACTGATTGACTCTGATAATTTGTTATGTAACATCGAAAAATTTAACCATTTGTTAGCCTGCCTTTCTGACCAGACATTGTCAACAATAAAAGCTCTTCAAGTCTCAGATGCAAATTATAAAAAGACATTAGCGAGTTTAAAGAGAGTCTATGACAACTAGTGTTGCGTCTGCCTTGACGTTAATAATTTATACAGTAAGTGCAATTTACGAATCGTTTATGTCCCTAGGGGACGAAAAAGATATTGTCAATGCGGTGATTATACATATAGTTCAGTCAAAGGGAGATCCGTATACCAAATCCAAGTGTGAGGAACAGCTTAATTATGATGAACTACCTAAATGGTCTGATTGTGCAAAGGTTTTAGATCGACGATATCAACATGTGTCAGCCGAGGAAGCGTGGAGGGTAAAGGGAAAAAGTTTTTTCGGAAACGCCCTCTGGAAGCAAGAAAATTATTAGGAATTCATATACATATATATATATATCCAAAATCTTTGTATTGCAGTTCTAATCATGTTATAGGTTATGACCAGGGATTTAGCGGAATGCCAGTTTTAGATCGTTTTAACTTAGTCAAAATGTAGCAATTATGTCTAAATGCGGGACATAGAGTATTTAAATGTACAGCATCCAAATGTCGGGTAGTAGAGTATGATGTGCGGGTGAGCATACCCGAGCATACCCGACAGCATCCAAATGTCGGGTAGTAGAGTATGATGTGCGGGTGAGACACTTCGGAAATTAACCAAGTAATTCTAGCAACAACCGTTGTTAATGTTCGCGATCGATTTGGTCAGCTCCATCGAGCCAGGGCTCTATTAGATTCAGGGTCGCCAATCCTTGCTCACCTTTAAGGATTGTCGAGAACAAATAAAGGTCTTACTATCATATCAGTGGGAGAATTCCATTGCCAGAAGCGAAGTACTGGGAACTATAACTAGCAATCAGCCAGAAATATGATTCCTGCAAGGCATAGACTTAGCTGATCCAGAGATCCACAAAAGCCACAAAGAATTGATATTTTGCTCGAAACAGACTCCTTCTTTGATTTGTTGTGCAGTGGTCAAATCAAATGGAGATCTATTGCTACCCAATACACTATTGGGGTAGGTTGTTTCTGGACGTAGCTACTTCTTGTATCGCCTTGTCGAAGGAAGAAACGGTTTTAGGAGGACTGGTTGAAAGGCTTTGGGAGTTTGATACCGTCCCAGAAAATAAAGAACTTGTTAAATTTTCACCATAAAAAAATAGCCTGCAAGGATCATTTCGTAAAAAACGTAGCCAATTCAAATTGTAGTCGTTTTTTAGTCGGTTCGGTTTTTAAATCTGATCCGCTCGTGCTTGGATCCTCGTTCGATGTCGCTAAACGTGGATTTTTATCATTAGAACGTAGAAGCCTACAAAACAGCTCACTTCGAGAAATTTATATCGATTTTATGAAAGAATATAATATGCAATAAGATTTCACCAGGACCGCACTACTTCATACCACATCAATGCGTTCTGAGGCCTGATAGTACCACAACCAAACATCGAGTCGTGTTTGATGTGTATGCCAAGACAACTTCAGCGCAGTCATTAAATGACATTTTAATGTTATGGCAAGAGAATCCAGCTGATGAGCTACAAATATTTCATCTTAATACAGTCACCTACGGAACGTCTTCAGCTCCAGTTTTAGCCATCCGTAGCTTTCAAAAATTTGGAGTTCGTAATAGGGATAAGCTTGAAATTGGTTCATACATAATTTGCAACGACATTTATGTGGATGACACGCTTGCTGACACCTTGAACGTAATGTGTAATCAAGTATCAAAAATTCTCAATGGTGGCGGTGGTTGGTATTGTTGTGCCCTAATAACCTTACATTTAAAATTTTTTTTCTAAGCCTTTGGCAGATTCAACTGGAATGGGATAAATTCATTTCGATGTCGTTACATACGAGTTGGGAAAGATTAAAGAAGAATCTACTTAATCTTCACGCAGTCACCATTCATTAGGCTCATTGTCGATTGCTAGCAGCGAAATCGAGAGTGGCTCCACTAAAAACGAAAACCATACCAAGGCTTAAATTATGCGCTGCCACACTTTTGGTTCTACGTCAAACAAATTCTTGACAAATGTGATCTCGAGAGTGTTTACTTCTGGACAGTCTCAGAAATAACATCACATAAAGTCTCAACAGGGTAGCCACAATTCAAGAGCTATCAGAAAATATGTCCTGGTGACATGTCCCTTCGCAGTTTAATCCAGCAGACATTGCGTCCCGTGGCTGCGAAGCAAGTGAATTGAGTGAGTCCACTGGTAAGAAAATAACGAAATTTCTGTATGAAAATGAATCATCATGGCAAGAAAACTCGCATTTTTCTATACCTTCCGGATTAGCAAACTCAGAGTTGAAAAGAGCTCCCCAAGTGTGTATAGCCGTCAAGCTACCAACTTCATTTGAATTTATTACTCGTATCTCATCGTTTCCCAAACTCATTAGAATTCTTGGATACGTTTGCAGATTTTTAAACCTAGCTAAAACACGTGAAAGATCATTAAGTCTGACTCCTAAATACTTAAAACTATCATTTCTATACCCTTGCAGAGGGTATAATGTTTTCAGTCAGAAGATTGCAACGCGGTGAAGGAGACGTTTCTGACCCCATAAAGTATATATATATTCTAGATCAGCGTCACTAGACGAGTCGATCTAACCATGTCCGTCGGTCGTCTGGCCGTCTGTTCGTCCGTCGATCCGTCCGTTTCTACGCAAACTAGTCTCTCAGTTTTAAAGCTATCGGGCTGAAACTTTCCCAAAAGTCTTCTTTCTATTGCAGGTATTATATAAGTCGGAACCAGCCGGATCGGACAACTATATCTTATAGCTCCCATAGGAACTTTCGGGGAAAAAATTATTAAAAATTGTATCTTCGGTGTTTTTTAACATATAACCTTCTCAGTCGCACAACAGTAGTGTCGAAGCCGGGAAAGACAGGTTCTGTCAGGATGCCCGAAAGTTGAACGCGTTGATCACTTAGGATATATACCCTCTACCCAGCACGACTTGCTGATCCTTGCTCCAAATTTTTAGAAGCACCTGAAATACCTCACAATACCCACAGTTTGAAATCATTCGGATTGACGATAGGGTCTAAGAAGTCAACGTTTTGCTAAATTGCTGACTTACTTAGGGCTTATAGTAGGAGGTCAACTGCTGCGGATGGATCCTGGACGAGTTTCGGCGATTCAGAAGATGCCTTACCCGCAATCCATGAAGGGTTAGGAGCCTTCCTCGGTACAGCGGGATGGTATCGACGGTTCGTCAAGAACTTCACTACGCTAACCTAGTCCTTAAAAAAGGCTGGAAACGCAAAATTCGTGACCTAAAGCTGGCCTGGATGAGCGCTCCAGTCCTGGTTCATGCGTATTTTAAAAACCATTTTTACATTCAGTGCTACGCATCCCACCTTGGTATCGGCGCGGTATTTGTTCAGCGGGACCAGGACGGAGCCGAGCAGCTTATCGCGTTCTTCTCGGCCAAGATGAACAAACACTAGGTGATTTACTCAGTCACGGAGAAGGAGTGTCTGGCGGACATTTTAGCTATCTGGAAGGTCAGACCGTATGTGAAAGGCATGCCGTTCACTTGTATCATTGATCACGCCAGCCTAAAGTGGTTGATGACGATGAAGGCTCTGTCCGGACGACTCGCAAGATGATCTCTCCAGCTGCGGGGCTACGATTTCAGCATTGAACATCACACGCATCATCAAGCAGATCCGGGTAGATCCGACGGAGTTACTGGGATTTGAGACGACCGAATTCGCTGCGGAGTATTACACGGAATAAATAAAGCAAAAAATCAATAAATAAATTCAAGTGAACAACCACATAGTTTTGGTGCCGCCCTCGAGAAAGATATTAACAAGCGTAACACTATCAGTGCCGGTGGAAAATAACATTTAGTTTTCGCTGTGTCTGCCTTTTCCTTTCGATTTTGTTATAGCTGTTTTAACTTCGATTTTAGGCAGACTACTAAGCGCCAGTGCAACGAACTGCAACTGCTTGTGTGTTCTCTTTCAGGCTGTGGTGCACTTTCTTAATTACGTTCTCGTCTCTCATTTCTTTTATTACGCCAAATGCTCTACACTTAAACACATTTATTCAAGCCACCTAGAAATATAATAATTAATTAAATAACCTTTAATTAAAGTGGTACTTACAAAAACCAAAAAGAATGACAGCGCATCGGAGACAGAAAGGGAGATGGAAGATAGCTGCTCCTCGGTGCAATTAACGAAATGATTTTCGCAGATAGATAGGGTTGGTGAAGATATTGCAAGAATGAGGAAAGCTTTCGAGGAGAATACAATTTCGTTTATTCCGCTGCAAGTCAATGCCGACTGGAAATTTCAAATTCATATATTGCTAAAGATATGGCATTGCAGTCGAAAATTGATATAATAGATCCAGATAACCGGAATAGGTCGACATTACAAGAAAATAGTGTAATTACCAAGGCATTATAAATGTCAGGTACAGGGGAAAACAAGGAAGAACGCTATAGTCGAGTGCCTCGAATTTCACATACCCGTTACTCAGCTTGACGGAGCAAAATAGAAATGGAGATACAAAGGCAGCAAAGAAATATTGTAGAGCGCCACCTACCGGTACATTTAAATCCGCCTAAAATGAAGTTACCAAAATTTAGCGGCAAACATTCAGAGTATAAACAATTTATTGGGATTTTTGAGCAACTGGTTGACTCTGATAATTTGTTATGTAACATCGAAAAATTTAACCATTTGTTAGCCTGCCTTTCTGACCAGACATTGTCAACAATAAAAGCTCTTCAAGTCTCAGATGCAAATTATAAAAAGACATTAGCGAGTTTAAAGAGAGTCTATGACAACTAGTGTTGCGTCTGCCTTGAGGTTAATAATTTATACAGTAAGTGCAATTTACGATTCGTTTATGTCCCTGGGGGACGAAAAAGATATTGTCAATGCGGTGATTATACATATAGTTCAGTCAAAGGGAGATCCGTATACCAAATCCAAGTGTGAGGAACAGCTTAATTATGATGAACTATCTAAATGGTCTGATTGTGCAAAGGTTTTAGATCGACGATATCAACATGTGTCAGCCGAGGAAGCGTGGAGGGTAAAGGGAAAAAGTTGTTCGGAAACGCCCTCTGGAAGCAAGAAAATTATTAGGAATTCATATACATATATATATATATCCAAAATCTTTGTATTGCAGTTCTAATCATGTTATAGGTTATGACCAGGGATTTAGCGGAATGCCAGTTTTAGATCGTTTTAACTTAGTCAAAATGTAGCAATTATGTCTAAATGCGGGACATAGAGTATTTAAATGTACAGCATCCAAATGTCGGGTAGTAGAGTATGATGTGCGGGTGAGCATACCCGACATTTGGATGCTGTACATATCGACCAAAACTTGAGTGAGCTGGCAGGACCAGCAAGGGCAAGGTACTTCTGAGGCTTCTACCCATTCGGATCCGGTTCTTCAAGACACTTCGGAAATTAACCAAGTAATTCTAGCAACAACCGTTGTTAATGTTCGCGATCGATTTGGTCAGCTCCATCGAGCCAGGGCTCTATTAGATTCACGGTCGCCAGTCCTTGCTCACCTTTTAGGATTGTCGAGAACAAATAAAGGTCTTACTATCAAATCAGTGGGAGAATTCCATTGCCAGAAGCGAAGTACTGGGAACTATAACTAGCAATCAGCCAGAAATATCATTCCTGCAAGGCATAGACTTAGCTGATCCAGAGATCCACAAAAGCCACAAAGAATTGATATTTTGCTCGAAACAGACTCCTTCTTTGATTTGTTGTGCAGTGGTCAAATCAAATGGAGATCTATTGCTACAAAATACACTATTGGGGTAGGTTGTTTCTGAACGGTGCAAGCAACAAAAAATCGTAGCTACTTCTTGCATCGCCTTGTCGAAGGAAGAAACGGTTTTAGGAGGACTAGTTGAAAGGCTTTGGGAGTTTGATACCGTCCCAGAAAATAAAGAACTTGTTAAATTTTCACCAGAAAAAATTACCTGCGAGGATCATTTTGTAAAAAACGTAGCCAATTCAAATTGTAGTCGTTTTTTAGTCTGTTCGCTTTTTAAATCTGATCCGCTCGTGCTTGGATCCTCGTTCGGTGTCGCTAAACGTAGATTTTCATTATTAGAACGTAGAAGCCTACAAAGCAGCTCACTTCGAGAAATTTACATCGCTTTTATGAAAGAATATAATATGCAATAAGATTTTACCAGGACCGCACTACTTCATTCATATAGGGATAAGCTTGAAATTGGTTCATACATAATTTGCAACGACATTTATGTATATGACACGCTTGCTGACACCTTGAACGTAATGTGTAATCAAGTATCAAAAATTCTCAATGGTTTTCAAACCGTCCACAACTAGCAAAAGGGATCAACACAAAATTCCCTAATTCAATAATGCCGATTCGACCAAAGCCTTGGGTATGCTGTGGATGCCACACTCAGACACATTTCGATTTCATTTAGAGAGAGCTTTGCAAAATTGATTCCCACAAAACGCCCAATTCTTTCAGAAAGCGCGCGGTTTTTTTATCGCTTGGTATTGTTGTTTCTTCCAAGCCTTTGGCAGCTTCAACTGGAATGGGATAAATTCATTTCGATGTCGTTACATACGAGTTGGGAAAGATTAAAGAAGAATCTACTTAATCTTCACGCAGTCACCATTCATTAGGCTCATTGTCGATTGCTAGCAGCGAAATCGAGAGTGGCTCCACTAAAAACGAAAACCATACCAAGGCTTAAATTATGCGCTGCCACACTTTTGGTTCTACGTCAAACAAATTCTTGACAAATGTGATCTCGAGAGTGTGAAAACTCGCATTTTTCTATACCTTCCGGATTAGCAAACTCAGAGTTGAAAAGAGCTCCCCAAGTGTGTATAGCCGTCAAGCTACCAACTTCATTTTAATTTATTACTCGTATCTCATCGTTTCCCAAACTCATTAGAATTCTTGGATACGTTTGAAGATTTTTAAGCCTAGCTAAATTACGTGAAAGATCATTAAGTCTGACTCCTAAAGACTTAAAACTATCATTTTTATACCCTTGCAGAGGGTATAATGTTTTCAGTCAGAAGATTGCAACGCAGTGAAGGAGACGTTTCCGACCCCATAAAGTATATATATATTCTAGATCAGCGTCACTAGACGAGTCGATCTAACCATGTCCGTGTCTGGCGGACATTTTAGCTATCTGAAAGGTCAGACCGTACGTGAAAGGCATGCCGTTCACTTGTATCATTGATCACGCCAGCCTAAAGTGGTTGATGACGATGAAGGCTCTGACCGGACGACTCGCAAGGTGATCTCTCCAGCTGCGGGGCTACGATTTCAGCATTGAACATCACACGCATCATCAAGCAGATCCGGGTAGATCCGACGGAGTTACTGGGATTCGAGACGACCGCGTTTGCTGCGGAGTATTTCACGGAATTAGTGCAAGACGTGGAGTCAAACAGGGAGCACTTACCAGACCTCAAGGTGGATGGCGGACTAATATTCAGCGCATGAGCAATCCGAAAATGGACGAGGAATTGGAAGGATCCGGACGGAAGCTGTGAATCCCGCAAAGCCTGACTCACAGCCTGATGGAGCGTGCTTATTCGGACCCCAAGACTAAAAGGCCATTTCAGAAGCTCTACATTGATTTTCTGGGCAAGTATCCGAGGTCCAAGAGTGGGCACGCTTGCATAATCATCGTGGTGGACAACTTCCCCCAAGTACACCTTCTTAAAGGCGATGATGGAAGCGACGGGGACTAACGTAGTAAGTTTCTTGGTAAGCGAGGTATTTTACAAGTTCGGAGTGTCTGAGGCGATACACTTGGACAACGGTAAACTATTCGTATCCAAGGCGTTTGAGGAGATGATTGACGGCTTCGGTATAGAACACCTGAACACTCCAGTATATTCACCATAGAGCAATGCCGCGTAGAGGGTAAACAGGAAGGTCTTGGCCGACATTTGGGAATGGAATGCACATCTGCCGGAGATTGAGGTGGCTATTCGAAACGCTGTCCACTCAGCCACAGACTTCACCGTTGTTAAAGCGCTGAACGCTAATCATGAAGTTTTAATTACGTTAAAATACAAATAAGTATCATCTTAAGAGAGCCCAACAGCGTTATGTTCACCGCCCACAGGCCAAGAACTATTTTGTTAGATCTATGCTGAGATCGGATTGCGTGCGAATTTCGGGGCCAAGACTTGGCATTTATTTTGGACTCGCAAATTTCGGCGCCAAAATTAATAAAGCAAAAAATCAATAAATAAATTCAAGTGAACAACCACATAGTTTTGGTGCCGCCCTCGAGAAAGATATTAACAAGCGTAACAGTGTCAGTGCCGGTGGAAAATAACAGTTAGTTCTCGCTGTGTCTGCCTTTTCGTTTCGATTTTGTTATAGCTGTTTTAACTTCGATTTTAGGCAGACTGCTAAGCGTCAGTGCAACGAACTGCAACTGCTTGTGTGTTCTCTTTCAGGAGGTGGTGCACTCTCTTAATTACGTTCTCGTCTCTCATTTCTTTTATTACGCCAAATGCTCTACACTTAAACAAATTTATTCGAGCCACCTAGAAATATAATAATTAATTAAATAATCTTTAATTAAAGTGGTACTTACAAAAACCAAAAAGAATGACAGCGCATCGGAGACAGAAAGGGAGATGGAAGATAGCTGCTCCTCGGTGCAATTAACGAAATGATTTTCGCAGATAGATAGGGTTGGTGAAGATATTGCAAGAATGGGGAAAGCTTTCGAGGAGAATGCAATTTCGTTTATTCCGCTGCAAGTCAATGCCGACTGGAAATTTTAAATTCATATATTGCAAATGGTATGGCATTGCAGTCGAAAATTGATGTAATAGGTCCAGATAACCGGAATAGGTCGACATTACAAGAAAATATTGTAATTACCAAGGCATTATAAATGTCAGGTACAGGTGAAAACAAGGAAGAACGCTATAGTCGAGTGCCTCGAATTTCACATACTCGTTACTCAGCTTGACGGAGCAAAATAGAAATGAAGATACAAAGGCAGCAAAGAAATATTGTAAAGCGCCACCTACCGTCACATTTAAATCCGCCTAAAATGAAGTTACCAAAATTTAGCGGCAAACATTCAGAGTATAAACAATTTATTGGGATTTTTGAGCAACTGGTTGACTCTGATAATTTGTTATGTAACATCGAAAAATTTAACCATTTGTTAGCCTGCCTTTCTGACCAGACATTGTCAACAATAAAAGCTCTTCAAGTCTCAGATGCAAATTATAAAAAGACATTAGCGAGTTTAAAGAGAGTCTATGACAACTAGTGTTGCGTCTGCCTTGAGGTTAATAATTTATACAGTAAGTGCAATTTACGATTCGTTTATGTCCCTAGGGGACGAAAAAGATATTGTCAATGCGGTGATTATACATATAGTTCAGTCAAAGGGAGATCCGTATACCAAATCCAAGTGTGAGGAACAGCTTAATTATGATGAACTACCTAAATGGTCTGATTGTGCAAAGGTTTTAGATCGACGATATCAACATGTGTCAGCCGAGGAAGCGTGGAGGGTAAAGGGAAAAAGTTGTTCGGAAACGCCCTCTGGAAGCAAGAAAATTATTAGGAATTCATATACATATATATATATATATCCAAAATCTTTGTATTGCAGTTCTAATCATGTTATAGGTTATGACCAGGGATTTAGCGGAATGCCAGTTTTAGATCATTTTAACTTAGTCAAAATGTAGCAATTATGTCTAAATGCGGGACATAGAGTATTTAAATGTACAGCATCCAAATGTCGGGTAGTAGAGTATGATGTGCGGGTGAGCATACCCGACATCTGGATGCTGTACATATCGACCAAAACTTGAGTGAGCTGGCAGGACCAGCAAGGGCAAGGTACTTCTGAGGCTTCTACCCATTCGGATCCGGTTCTTCAAGACACTTCGGAAATTAACCAAGTAATTCTAGCAACAACCGTTGTTAATGTTCGCGATCGATTTGGTCAGCTCCATCGAGCCAGGGCTCTATTAGATTCAGGGTCGCCAGTCCTTGCTCACCTTTTAGGATTGTCGAGAACAAATAAAGGTCTTACTATCATATCAGTGGGAGAATTCCATTGCCAGAAGCGAAGTACTGGGAACTATAACTAGCAATCAGCCAGAAATATGATTCCTGCAAGGCATAGACTTAGCTGATCCAGAGATCCACAAAAGCCACAAAGAATTGATACTTTGCTCGAAACAGACTCCTTCTTTGATTTGTTGTGCAGTGGTCAAATCAAATGGAGATCTATTGCTAAAAAATGCACTATTGGGGTAGGTTGTTTCTGGACGGTGCAAGCAACAACAAAACGTAGCTACTTCTTGTATCGCCTTGTCGAAGGAAGAAACGGTTTTAGGAGGACTGGTTGAAAGGCTTTGGGAGTTTGATACCGTCCCAGAAAATAAAGAACTTGTTAAATGTTCACCAGAAAAAATTGCCTGCGAGGATCATTTCGTAAAAAACGTAGCCAATTCAAATTGTAGTCGTTTTTTAGTCTGTTCGCTTTTTAAATCTGATCCGCTCGTGCTTGGATCCTCGTTCGATGTCGCTAAACGTAGATTTTTATCATTAGAACGTAGAAGCCTACAAAACAGCTCACTTCGAGAAATTTATATCGATTTTATGAAAGAATATAATATGCAATAAGGACAGCAGTTACTTCATACCACATCAATGCGTTCTGAGGCCTGATAGTACCACAACCAAACATCGAGTCGTGTTTGATGTGTATGCCAAGACAACTTCAGCGCAGTCATTAAATGACATTTTAATGTTATGGCAAGAGAGAGAAGAGAGAGAAGAGAGAGAGCTTTACAAAATTGATTCCCACAAAACGCCCAATTCTTTCAGAAAGCGCGCGTCTTTTTTATCGCTTGGTATTGTTGTTTCTTCCAAGCCTTTGGCAGCTTCAACTGGAATGGGATGTCGTTCATTTCGATGTCGTTACATACGAGTTGGGAAAGATTAAAGAAGAATCTACTTAATCTTCACGCAGTCACCATTCATTAGGCTCATTGTCGATTGCTAGCAGCGAAATCGAGAGTGGCTCCACTAAAAACGAAAACCATACCAAGGCTTGAATTATGCGCCGCCACACTTTTGGTTCTACGTCAAACAAATTCTTGACAAATGTGATCTCGAGAGTGTTTATTTCTGGACAGTCTCAGAAATAACATCACATAAAGTCTCAACCTTCGTCACTTGCAGTTTTTGTTTTCAAACAGGGTAGCCACAATTCAAGAGCTATCAGAAAATATGTCCTTGTGACATGTCCCTTCGCAGTTTAATCCAGCAGACATTGCGTCCCGTGGCTGCGAAGCAAGTGAATTGAGTGAGTCCACTGGTAAGAAAAAAACGAAATTTCTGTATGAAAATGAATCATCATGGCAAGAAAACTCGCATTTTTCTATACCTTCCGGATTAGCAAACTCAGAGTTGAAAAGAGCTCCCCAAGTGCGTATAGCCGTCAAGCTACCAACTTCATTTGCATTTATTACTCGTATCTCATCGTTTCCCAAACTCATTAGAATTCTTGGATACGTTTGCAGATTTTTAAACCTAGCTAAAACACGTGAAAGATCATTAAGTCTGACTCCTAAATACTTAAAACTATCATTTCTATACCCTTGCAGAGGGTATAATGTTTTCAGTCAGAAGATTGCAACGCGGTGAAGGAGACGTTTCTGACCCCATAAAGTATATATATATTCTAGATCAGCGTCACTAGACGAGTCGATCTAACCATGTCCGTCGGTCGTCTGGCCGTCTGTTCGTCCGTCGATCCGTCCGTTTCTACGCAAACTAGTCTCTCAGTTTTAAAGCTATCGGGCTGAAACTTTCCCAAAAGTCTTCTTTCTATTGCAGGTATTATATAAGTCGGAACCAGCCGGATCGGACAACTATATCTTATAGCTCCCATAGGAACTTTCGGGGAAAAAATTATTAAAAATTGTGTCTTCGGTGTTTTTTAACATATAACCTTCTCAGTCGCACAACAGTAGTGTCGAAGCCGGGAAAGACAGGTTCTGTCAGGATGCCCGAAAGTTGAACGCGTTGATCACTTAGGATATATACCCTCTACCCAGCACGACTTGCTGATCCTTGCTCCAAATTTTTAGAAGCACCTGAAATACCTCACAATACCCACAGTTTGAAATCATTCGGATTGACGATAGGGTCTAAGAAGTCAACGTTTTGCTAAATGGCTGACTTACTTAGGGCTTATAGTAGGAGGTCAACTGCTGCGGATGGATCCTGGACGAGTTTCGGCGATTCAGAAGATGCCTTACCCGCAATCCATGAAGGGTTAGGAGCCTTCCTCGGTACAGCGGGATGGTATCGACGGTTCGTCAAGAACTTCACTACGCTAACCTAGTCCTTAAAAAAGGCTGGAAACGCAAAGTTCGTGACCTAAAGCTGGCCTGGATGAGCGCTCCAGTCCTGGTTCATGCGGATTTTAAAAACCATTTCTACATTCAGTGCGACGCATCCCACCATGGTGTCGGCGCGGTATTTGTTCAGCGGAACCAGGACGGAGCCGAGCAGCCTATCGCGTTCTTCTCGGCCAAGATGAACAAACACTAGGTGATTTACTCGGTCACGGAGAAGGAGTGTCTGGTGGACATTTTAGCTATCTGAAAGGTCAGACCGTATGTGCCTTGCATGCCTTTTATTTGTATCATTGATCACGCCAGCCTAAAGTGGTTGATGACGATGAAGGCTCTGTCCGGACGACTCGCAAGGTGATCTTTCCAGCTGCGGGGCTACGGTTTCAGCATTGACCATCACACGCATCATCAAGCAGATCCGGGTAGATCCGACGGAGTTACTGGGATTCGAGACGACCGAATTTGCTGCGGAGTATTACACGGAATTAGTGCAAGACGTGGAGTCAAACAGGAGCACTTACCAGACCTCAAGGTGGATGGCGGACTAATATTCAGCGCATGAGCAATCCGAAAATGGACGAGGAATTGGAAGGATCCGAACGGAAGCTGTGAATCCCGCAAAGACTGACTCACAGTCCCAAGACTAAAAGGCCACTTCAGAAGCTCTACATTGATTTTCTGGGCAAGTATCCGAGGTCCAAGAGTGGGCACGCTTGCATAATCATCGTGGTGGACAACTTCCCCAAGTACACCTTCTTAAAGGCGATGATGGAAGCGACGGGGACTAACGTAGTAAGTTTCTTGGTAAGCGAGGTATTTTACAAGTTCGGAGTGTCTGAGGCGATACACTTGGACAACGGTAAACTATTCGTATCCAAGGCGTTTGAGGAGATGATTGACGGCTTCGGTATAGAACACCTGAACACTCCAGTATATTCACCATAGAGCAATGCCGCGTAGAGGGTAAACAGGAAGGTCTTGGCCGACATTTGGGAATGGAATGCACATCTGCCGGAGATTGAGGTGGCTATTCGAAACGCTGTCCACTCAGCCACAGACTTCACCGTTGTTAAAGCGCTGAACGCTAATCATGAAGTTTTAATTACGTTAAAATATAAATAAGTATCATCTTAAGAGAGCCCAACAGCGTTATGTTCACCGCCCACAGGCCAAGAACTATTTTGTTAGATCTATGCTGAGATCGGATTGCGTGCGAATTTCGGGGCCAAGACTTGGCATTTATTTTGGACTCGCAAATTTCGGCGCCAAAATTAATAAAGCAAAAAATCAATAAATAAATTCAAGTGAACAACCACATAGTTTTGGTGCCGCCCTCGAGAAAGATATTAACAAGCGTAACAGTGTCAGTGCCGGTGGAAAATAACAGTTAGTTCTCGCTGTGTCTGCCTTTTCGTTTCGATTTTGTTATAGCTGTTTTAACTTCGATTTTAGGCAGACTGCTAAGCGCCAGTGCAACGAACTGCAACTGCTTGTGTGTTCTCTTTCAGGAGGTGGTGCACTCTCTTAATTACGTTCTCGTCTCTCATTTCTTTTATTACGCCAAATGCTCTACACTTAAACAAATTTATTCGAGCCACCTAGAAATATAATAATTAATTAAATAATCTTTAATTAAAGTGGTACTTACAAAAACCAAAAAGAATGACAGCGCATCGGAGACAGAAAGGGAGATGGAAGATATCTGCTCCTCGGTGCAATTAACGAAATGATTTTCGCAGATAGATAGGGTTGGTGAAGATATTGCAAGAATGGGGAAAGCTTTCGAGGAGAATGCAATTTCTTTTATTCCGCTGCAAGTCAATGCCGACTGGAAATTTTAAATTCATATATTGCAAAAGGTATGGCATTGCAGTCGAAAATTGATATAATAGGTCCAGATAACCGGAATAGGTCGACATTACAAGAAAATATTGTAATTACCAAGGCATTATAAATGTCAGGTACAGGTGAAAACAAGGAAGAACGCTATAGTCGAGTGCCTCGAATTTCACATACTCGTTACTCAGCTTGACGGAGCAAAATAGAAATGAAGATACAAAGGCAGCAAAGAAATATTGTAAAGCGCCACCTACCGTCACATTTAAATCCGCCTTAAATGAAGTTACCAAAATTTAGCGGCAAACATTCAGAGTATAAACAATTTATTGGGATTTTTGAGCAACTGGTTGACTCTGATAATTTGTTATGTAACATCGAAAAATTTAACCATTTGTTAGCCTGCCTTTCTGACCAGACATTGTCAACAATAAAAGCTCTTCAAGTCTCAGATGCAAATTATAAAAAGACAATAGCGAGTTTAAAGAGAGTCTATGACAACTAGTGTTGCGTCTGCCTTGAGGTTAATAATTTATACAGTAAGTGCAATTTACGATTCGTTTATGTCCCTAGGGGACGAAAAAGATATTGTCAATGCGGTGATTATACATATAGTTCAGTCAAAGGGAGATCCGTATACCAAATCCAAGTGTGAGGAACAGCTTAATTATGATGAACTACCTAAATGGTCTGATTGTGCAAAGGTTTTAGATCGACGATATCAACATGTGTCAGCCGAGGAAGCGTGGAGGGTAAAGGGAAAAAGTTTTTTCGGAAACGCCCTCTGGAAGCAAGAAAATTATTAGGAATTCATATACATATATATATATATATCCAAAATCTTTGTATTGCAGTTCTAATCATGTTATAGGTTATGACCAGGGATTTAGCGGAATGCCAGTTTAAGATCGTTTTAACTTAGTCAAAATGTAGCAATTATGTCTAAATGCGGGACATAGAGTATTTAAATGTACAGCATCCAAATGTCGGGTAGTAGAGTATGATGTGCGGGTGAGCATACCCGAGCATACCCGACAGCATCCAAATGTCGGGTAGTAGAGTATGATGTGCGGGTGAGCATACCCGACATTTGGATGCTGTACATATCGACCAAAACTTGAGTGAGCTGGCAGGACCAGCAAGGGCAAGGTACTTCTGAGGCTTCTACCCATTCGGATCCGGTTCTTCAAGACACTTCGGAAATTAACCAAGTAATTCTAGCAACAACCGTTGTTAATGTTCGCGATCGATTTGGTCAGCTCCATCGAGCCAGGGCTCTATTAGATTCAGGGTCGCCAGTCCTTGCTTACCTTTGAGGATTGTCGAGAACAAATAAAAGTCTTACTATCAAATCAGTAGGAGAATTTCACTGCCAGAAGCGAAGTCACAAGCGAAGTACTGGGAACCATAACTAGCAATCAGCCAGAAATATGATTCCTGCAAGGCATAGACTTAGCTGATCCAGAGATCCACAAAAGCCACAAAGAATTGATATTTTGCTCGAAACAAACTCCTTCTTTGATTTGTTGTGCAGTGGTCAAATCAAATGGAGATCCATTGCTACAAAATACACTATTGGGGTAGGTTGTTTCTGGACGGTGCAAGCAACAACAAAACGTAGCTACTTCTTGTTTCGCCTTGTCGAAGGAAGAAACGGTTTTAGGAGGACTGGTTGAAAGGCTTTGGGAGTTTGATACCGTCCCAGAAAATAAAGAACTTGTTAAATTTTCACCAGAAAAAATTGCCTGCGAGGATCATTTCGTAAATAAAGTAAGCAATTCAAATTGTAGTCGTTTTTTAGTCTGTTCGCTTTTTAAATCTGATCCGCTCGGGCTTGGATCCTCGTTCGATGTCGATGTCGATGTTGGGAAAGATTAAAGAAGAATCTACTTAATCTTCACGCAGTCGCAATTCATTAGGCTCATTGTCGATTGCTAGCAGCGAAATCGAGAGTGGCTCCACTAAAAACGAAAACCATACCAAGGCTTGAATTATGCGCCGCCACACTTTTGGTCCTACGTCAAAAAAATTCTTGACGAATGTGAAATCGAGAGTGTTAATTTCTGGACAATCTCAGAAATAACATTACATAAAGTCTCAACCTTCGTCACTTGCAGTTTTTGTTTTCAAACAGGGTAGCCACAATTCAAGAGCTATCAGAAAATATGTCCTGGTGACATGTCCCTTCGCAGTTTAATCCATCAGACATTGCGTCCCGTGGCTGCGAAGCAAGTGAATTGAGTGAGTCCACTGGTAAGAAAAAAACGAAATTTCTGTATGAAAATGAGTCATCATGGCAAGAAAGCTCGCAATTTTCCATACCTTCCGGATTAGCAAACTCAGAGTTGAAAAGAGCTCCCCAATTCGATTTAGCGTCGCTTGTGCACAGCTGTGTTTACTTTTGTGCTCCGAGTTATTGCCTTTTCCAGTGATTTTGTGCGAGTGTTCTGTGTATATTATTTAATACCGTTAATACCACCATCCAACCCAAATCCGAACTTGTTAGCAGCAGTTCCTGTCGACACAGGGTTAAGCGAACCAACTGTGCGTATGGATACAGCTAGCTCGAGTGTAGTCCATGTTTCCGGTCTAAAAGCGTCTGAACTGGCTAAGTCAAAGAAATCGGTGCCGACCGTTTCTATAGGTACTGTAGGCACCGTTCCTGGATCTCAGCCTTGTGAGGTTCAGACTGCTGCTGGGGAGCGTAAGAAACTTTCAGTTGTTCCACAAAGGAAGCAATTATTTGTTTCTGGATTCACCCCAGATACCACATCTGAGGATGTTCTAGAATATATACGTGAAAAATTCACATCCGAAGATATTGCAGTTGAACAATTTCGATTTTCATATGCTCGTAGGATATCTTCTTTGAAAATATTTGCTCCGCCTGACATTTTTAATGTTTTACTCTCTGAAAGTTTTTGGCTTAATGATGGTTTAGTAATTAAAGAATTTGTCATAAATAAACCGAGAACAAATAACAGGCCCTCCACTGTGTCAAAAAACTAAAAAGTTTAATGTTGGCGTATCAAAATGTAAGGGGATTAAATATGAAGCTACCCAAGCTTTATGCTGACTCCTCTGCATTTACAGAAGATATTTTAGCTTTTACGAAAACTTGGCTGCAACCAAGGATATCCGACTCTGAAGTTCTGGGTAATAACTTTAATACTTATAGGACCGATCGCGGTCCTATAAATCAGGGCGGTGTCCTGATTGCCGTTACCTCTAGCCTAACATCTGAAAGAATTCTCATTCATATACCCAATGAAATTGAATTTCTAAGTGTAAAAGTTTCTTTGCAATCGTTATCTGTTTTTGTTACATGTTTTTATATTCCATCTGGCTCTGACCTAGTAATTTATGAGCACCATCTGTCTGCAATAAAATATGTTTTACCTTTTAATTGTTTTAGGTGACTTTAACCTACCTGATATTTCTTGGTCTCCTTCTACTGACTTATTTGTCGCTATGCCGTTAACCGCCCATGATTTTGTGGATGGCCTTTTAGAATTATCGTTACAGCAAGTAAGCTTTATAAAAAATTCCTTAACAAGAAAATTAGATCTTGTGTTTGTTTCAGACCCGTATGAAATCACAGTATGTAGAATTGACGCTCTTGTTGTACCTGAAGACCCATATCATTCTACTATGGAACTGACAATTTGCCTCCCCTGCCCTTCTCCAACTAAAATGAGATGTTTTTATAAATGTAACTATAATAAACTTAACGATACGATTTCTCATTATAATTGGACAGACTTGTACAATTGTACCTCCTTGACCTCCTTGGTTTACCAATGCGCTTCAATGACTTAAAAACCTTAAATCTAACAATTATAAAAAGTATAAGCTGGTAGACCAGCAGATTTTTGGAAATATGTTGTGGCTCGAACAGATTTTAATGTTCTCAACAGTCATTGCTACTCTATGTATCTAAGTCGATGTAAATTTGAATTTTCAAACGATCCGAAACAGTTTTACAATTTTGTTAATGCCAAGCGTAAGGCATCGGCATTGCCTTCATCGGTACGTCTAAACTCATCGACGGATTCTGAAAATGCTGATTTATTTGATGAGTTTTTGCAAACTACTTATAGTTCGACAGCTAGGTCAAATTCTAACTACCCTAATCCATTAAATAGGGCAAATTGTATTTTCTCCCCTGTAATCACCGAAAGCTCTTTCGTAAGAGATTTACCAACAACAACGCCAACATTTTCTCCCGGTCCAGATGGACTTCCTGGATGTGTGCTTAAGTTTTGTGCGTCAACCATTTGTAAACCGATTCTTAAACTTTTTAATTTGTCTATTTCATCATCAGTTTTTCCTTCTATCTGGAAGGACTCTTTTATTATTCCACTCCATAAAAAAGGTGCGAAGGCAGATGCCCAAAATTATAGAGGTATTTCTAAATTGTCGGCAATTCCTAAAGCATTTGAACGTATTATCAATTCTCATTTGCAACATTTATGTTCCTCACTTATATCACCGTGTCTGCATGGTTTTGTTAAGCGAAGATCGACCACCGCCAACCTTCTTGAATTCTCATCTATTGTAATAAATGGGTTTAAGAAAAAAATGCAGACTGACATTGTATATACACATTTTAGTAAGGCCTTTGACTCCGTTAACCACTCACTTCTTTTATTTAAATTAGATCAGCTTGGGTTTCCTGGTAATCTATTATCTTGGATTTCATGTTACTTGAATGGTAGGACTCAGAGGGTTATATTCAAGAATGCTGCTTCAAAATTGATCTACGTGACATCTGGAGTGCCTCAGGGTAGTCATTTGGGCCCTTTACTGTTTACTGTGTTTATTAACGATCTTCCCTCAATCATAACACATTCTCGGGTACTAATGTATGCTAATGATGTAAAGCTTTGTTTATCAAATAATGATATAGCGTCGGGATTTAACTTACAGTCGGATATTGATTGTTTTCACGGATGGTGTGAGTACAACCTTTTAAATTTGAACTGCCTAAAATGCAACGTTATGACTTTTTATAGGGGTACTCCTACGTTTATCAGTTACTTTCTTAAAAATACGCCACTTGAGCGTATATATTCAGTTAACGATTTAGGTGTTCTTCTTGACCCTAAACTGAAATTTGATGCCACATTATATCCACTGTTAACAAAGCCATGAGTGTTCTTGGGTTTATAAAGCGTTGGTCAAAATAATTTGATGACCCTTATACTGCCAAATTATTAATTACCTCCCTTGTCCTTCCTATTTTGGAATATTGTTCGTCGGATTGGAGTCCACAATACCAAATGCACATCGACCGTATTGAGTCGGTACAAAAAAAAAATTTCCCTTATTTTCCCTACGTAGTTTGAACCGTGATCAAAACGTAAGGCTTCGAGAGTAGATTACAATTGCTTAATTTACCTACACTTGTAAATCGTAGAAGAATGCTTGGTACTATTTTTGTACAAAATCTTATAAGAGGTGACATTGATTCTGCAGAACTTTTAAACCGCCTAACATTAAACGTTCCCGTTAGACTAACACGAAATTATTATCCTCTCAATTTGCCACGATGTACATAAAATTTTTGTCTGCACGAGCCCTTTCGCGTTCTATGTAATAACTATAATAAACTTTATCATTTAATTTGCATTTCAACATCTATCCCGGTATTAAAAACTAATATTTTAACTCATTTGCCTAATTCTTAGTTATGCCTCTTATTTGTTTTATGTATGTATCTTTCTCGCGAACTCGCATTTTTTGCCCAAATTGATGAAAGGGCCCCGCGCGTCACAAGCACGTGCTTGGTGTCGTTGGGCCACTTGTTTGTACTGTTCAAAGTGCATCAACGTCCATATTTAAAAAAAAAAATATATATTTAAAAAAAATTGTGTATAGCCGTCAAGCTACCAACTCTGTTTGAATTTATTACTCGTATCTCATTGTTTCCCAAACTCATTAGAATTCTTGGATACTTTTGCAGATTTTTAAACCTAGCTATACCACGAGAAAGATCAGTAAGTCTGACTCCTAAAGAGTTAAAACTATCATTTGTATACCCTTGCAGAGGATATCATGATTTCAGTCAGAAGTTTGCAAAGCAGTGAAGGAGACGCTTCCGACCCCATAAAATATATATATATTCTAGATCAGCGTCACTAGACGAGTCGATCTAACCATGTTCGACGGACGTCTGGCCGTCTGTTCGTCCGTCCATTTCTAGGCAAACTAGTTTTAAAGCTACGGGCTGAAAAGTGGTAAAATAATATGAAAAAATTATTTCGTTGGTGATTTTTAACAGATAACTTTGTACGCTTGGAAATAACATTTTTTAATTGGTATTGAATTCCGAATTAAATTTTATTAAAATCGGACGACTATATCACATCGGAAAATATAAAAAAATTATAACTTTACTATTTTTTAATATATAACCTTCTAGCATACATTTTTTAATTAGTTCTGAATTTTGAATTAAATCTTATCAAAATCGGACTACTATATATTACAGCTGCCATAGAAACGATCGGAATATTAGTCGGAAAATATGAAAAAATTATATTTTCCAAGTTTTTTCACATATAACCTTCTGAACTTGGAATAACATTTTTTAAATTTTTAGAAAGTTAGAATTCAATTTAATAAAAATCGGACTACTATAACATATAGATGTCAAAAAAATTGTCTAAAAAATATGAAATATTTTTTTTTCAATATCTCTAAAGTCAGGCTTGCCGATGTTATTTTCCTATTTGATAATTTTTCAAAAAATGTCTTTGTAGAAGAGTAAAAGAAAATTAAAAAAGACATGTTTTACAACCAAGTTTGCTGATGATGACGCTTGCTGATTCGGGTGCGAGGTTGACTTTTGCATGCACCTAATTCAGAAAATGCTAAATTTCCGATATAAAAGAAAATTATTGTGAGAAATCTGACTGCGGATAGGTTCGAATCCGTAAGGCCCTTTCATATTTGTGGCGTAGGTTTGTCCTTTTTTCTATCAATGTCTCATTGCGTATTTGAGGACGGCCCCCATTAAGATGTATATGGCTGCATTTGTCTGTCTTGCTTCCAAAGCTGTTCACCTGGAACTCGTTACAAATTTGTCGACTGACTCTTTTCTTTTGGCCGCATCGAATATATTCCGACAACGCGACGAAATTTGTGGGAGCCAGCTGAGAAGTCTTCAGAGCGCCTTCGAGGATCCGCAGTCGCAGTTTCAACTGTTCGTCGTTCCAAATTTTCAGACGCACCTGAAATATCTCACAATACCCACAGTTTGAAATCCTCCGGATTGACCATAGGGTTTAAATAGTCAACGTTTTGTTAAATTTCTGACTTAATTAGGGCTTATAGTAGGAGGTCAACTGCTGCGGATGGAACCTGGACGAGTTTCGGCGATTCAGAAGATGCCTTACCCGCAATCCATGAAGGAAGTAGGAGCCTTCCTCTGTACAGCGGGATGGTATCGACGGTTCGTCAAGAACTTCGCAAAGTTCGTGACCTGAAGCTGGCCTGGATGAGCGCTCCAGTCCTGGTTCATGCGGATTTTAAAAAACATTTCTACATTCAGTGCGACGCATCCCACCTTGGTGTCGGCGCGGTATTTGTTCAGCGGAACCAGGACGGAGCCGAGCAGCCTATTGCATTCTTCTCGGCCAAGATGAACAAACACTAGGTGATTTACTCGGTCACGGAGAAGGAGTGTCTGGCGGACATTTTAGCTATCCGGAAGGTCAGACCGTATGCGAAAGTCGTTCACTTTCAAATTATAAAAAGACATTAGCGAGTTTAAAGAGAGTCTATGACAACTAGTGTTGCGTCTGCCTTGAGGTTAATAATTGATACAGTAAGTGCAATTTACGATTCGTTTATGTCCCTAGGGGAAGAAAAAGTTGTTGTTAATGCGATGATTATACATATAGTTCAGTCAAAGGTAGATCCGTATACCAAATCCAAGTGTGAGGAACAGATTAAATATAGTGAACTACCTAAATGGTCTGATTGTGCAAAGGTTGAAGATCGACGATATCAACATGTGTCAGACGATGAAGCGGGAAGGGTAAAGGGAAAAAGTTGTTCGGAAACGCCCTCTGGAAGGAAGAAAACTACTACGAATTCATATACATATATATAGTGACATATATAGTTCAACGTACTCCCATGCACATGTCCACACACCCACACATACACACAGTCATCCTCGAGACACCCATTAAGAAATAATAATAAAGTTACCCTCTAAGAAATAAGAATCCAAATTTAATTGTAAAATTGTAACCAGTTTAAGAATAAGAAATTAAATAAGGTTTTTTTTTAACCTTAAACTTAATGTGCAAGAATTTAATTGGCGCAGTCGGTAGTATCTCAAAAAATCTTTTAAAAGTCACCGGTACTGATCAAAAAGAAGGATAATACTATACGACTAGTTTATCCTGATCAGCGTAAATTCCGTGAACAAACAAGGACAATAATGTCCTAACTGTAACTATGAGTTAATCATTAGCCCGCAGAATTTGAACAAAATCAAAATCGGTCAATACCCGCTTAATCTAAAAAATTATAAGTGTCTATATTAAAAACGAAAATAAATTAAAAATCAAAAATCCAAATCGGTCAACACCCACTTAATCTAAAATTAATAGTGCCTATATTGAAAACAAAAAGAAAACGACAAAATGGCTAATCCATCAGCGCTACCACAGCTGTCCGAGATTCATTTGAATCAATTGATCGGACAAATAAAGGAATTTCCATACTTTGATAGAAATCCAGCAGAGCTAAGCCGGTATATCGCCAGGGTTGAGTACCTCCTACAACTATACCCTACTCAAGATGCCAGACAAACTCACATCATATATGGAGCCATTGAAAGGATCATTGTTGACTCAGCGCAAGCAGTCATCGAAGAAGAAAAATCTAACGCTTGGGTAACTCCAAAAGCAGCTCTAATCAAGGCCTTCAAGGACCTCAGGCCTTATGAAAACATCATCCAGCACATCCTCATACCAAGAAAGCATCAGTAAGTTTGTAAATGAACTTTAGTTTAGATCTTCAAAAGTACATAATAAATTAGAATTAGAGTCAGACCCAACAGAAAGATTACTTTATACAAGCTCATTAAATAAAACTAAAATTAAGGATTGTATCGAGAGAAAACTTCCTGACAGATTGTATAAATGTTTATCCAAAAAAGATATTACAACTCTTGCTAACTTAAAAAAAGCAGCACTGATTCTAGGCCATTGAGATGCAGACCCATTCGATAACTATAAACCCAGACGTCATGATAATCGAAAGTATTCGGGAGGTTCACACCAAAATTATTTTTACCAAAAGTTTAATTCTCAAAATTATCCAAGGTATAACAATAACAACTCAAGGGATAATAATAATTTAAATAATTCATCAAACCCTCAAAATTTACAAAATAAAAATCAAATTCCCACTAGGAACCAAGGTAATCACGAGTTTAAGAGAAACCTAGATCAAGGCAGGGCACAAAATCCTTTAAATTTCCAGGCATCTACTTCAAATATTTTTCCTAATGCACCTATTTAAAAGACAAAGAGAAACTGACAGTGCACAGAATAGTACGGACGTAAATTTTCAGCAAACTGCCTCGGATACAGAAAGGGAAAACTCCTTAGAGCTATGATATATACAGGGTCATCTATCAATTTAATGACAAAGAATTTCGCAGAAAATAAAGAAGAGGAAGAAAAACTAAAAGTGTATACAATAAATGGATCAATGGAATTGAATAACAGTGTAACATTAGATCCTTGCAAAATCTGTCCTACTAAACAAAAATTTTATTTACATAAATTTTCTGATAATTATTATATTTTGATAGGCAGAGATTATTTAAAAGAAAGTAAGGCAAAAATAAATTATGAGGAGGAAACAGTGATGTTAGGAGACACGTTACTTTATATAAAGTATGGAGAAAATGATATGGAAAAGGATAAGACCGCATTAAAATGCCTTAATCCACCATCGTTTAAAAAGAAAATTGAAAAGGATAAGACCGCATTAGAATGCCTGAGTCCACCTTTGTCAAATGACCAGTTATTTAATTTTGCCATAAATAATGAATTAAAAGAATGTAATGAATGCAGGTTGGAGCACTTGAATGAGGAAGAAAAAAAAGCTTAAAAAAGGTTTCATTTGAATTTAATGACATCCAGTACAAGGAAGGTGAAAATTTGACATTTACAAGTACTATTGAACATTCAATTCAAACGAGGCATGAAGATCCAGTATATAGAAAGCCATATAATTACCCCCAAACTTATGATGAAGAAGTCAATAAACAAATAAATTAAATGATTGAACAGGGAATAATTCGTAAATCAACATCTCCCTATTGTTCACCAATCTGGATAGTTCCAAAAAAGAGCGATGCATCAGGAAAAATGAAATTCAGATTAGTAGTAGACTACAGAAATTTAAACGAAATCACTATCAATGATAAATTCCCAATACCCAGAATGGATGAAATATTGGACAAATTAGGAAGATATCAATATTTCACAACCATTGATTTAACTAAAGGATTTTATCAAATTCAAATGGAACCAGAATCAATAGCTAAAACGGCATTCTCAATAAAACATGGTCATTACGAATAAACTCGATTGCCATTTGGCCTTAGAAACGCCTTCTCTACTTTCTAAAGATGTATGAACAATTTATTAGAAGATTTAATCTATAAAGATTGTTTAGTATATCAGATTATATTATAATTTTTTCCACTTCATTGGAAGAACACATTCTATCATTGAAGAAAATGTTCCAAAAACTACGAGATGCCAATTAAAAATTACAATTAGATAAATGTGAATTTATGAAATGAAAAAGGAAACCGAATTCCTAGGTCACGTAGTAACCACTACAGGTATAAAACCAAACCCAAAGAAAATAAATGCCAATATAAATTTACCCATATCAAAGACCCCATAAGAAATTAAATCATTTCTAGGACTGTGTGGATTTTATCGGAAATTTATACCGAATTTCGCTAATATTGTGAAGCCAATGACTATGAAATTAAAAAAGGGTACAACAATTAATATTAAAGATTTTAATAAACCATTTTCTTTGATAACGGGTGCAAGTAACATGGCGATAGGAGCAGTACTATAACAGAATCATAAACCAGTTTGTTATGCCAACAGAACCCTAAACGAACACGAGATAAATTATGCTACGACAGAAAAATAACTTTTAGCAATCCAAATATTACCAAATACTTTAGATAATATTTATTGAGCAGGTCTTTCGAAATATTAAGTGACCACAAACCTTTAGTTTGGTTAAATAATATCAAAGAACCAAATACGAAATTACAAAGATGGAAAATAAAGTTAAATGAATTCGACTATCAGATAACATATTTACCAGGAAAAGAGAATTAAGTAGCCGACGCATTATCTAGAACCAAGATAAAAGAAACCATAATTACGGACATGCAAGATGAAACAGATAGTACCGAAGACGCAACAGTGCACAGTGCAAAAGAACGAAACTAGTGAGATGTACGACAAGATATTCTGACGTACACAGACTTTAAAGAAAAAATTCTGAAACGACACAAAGATCTTCTACATCCAGGAATTGAGAAAACTTCCAAATGGTTCAGGGAAAAGTATTATTTCCCTGACAACCAACTGTTTTCATGCATAGACGTATTTTCCAAATTTTCTACTTTAGTGGAAGTAACAGGTAGAGATTGGTTAGAAGCCAAAAAAGCAATTATATAAGTATTCAATGAAATGGGAAAACCCCAAGAAATTAAAGCAGACAAAGATTCAGCATTTATGTGCTTAGCTTAACATAATTGAATAAACTAAGAAGGAGCTCAAATTCAAATAACAACTAGTAAGAACGGTATTTCAGATATAGAAAGATTCCACAAAACAGTAAATGAAAAGTTAAGAATCATAGGAAGTAAATCAGATATTGAGAATAGATACACCAAATTCGAACTAATCCTTTCTATTTACAATCATGAAACCAAACATAATGCTACAAATCAGACACCAGCTGATATTTTCATGTATGCAGGAACACCAGATTACGACACAGAAATAAAGAAAAGTAACAGAATTGAAAAATAAAATGAAAAACGCCATGACTATGAGTTAGACCCAAAATATAAACAAGCCCCATTAGTGAAGTCTAAGACTACAAACACATTTCAAAAAAAAGGTAAACAAAATTTAAAAAGAAAAAGAAAATTAATAAAAGCAAATATGATTATAATTCCAGGACATCGGAAGGAAACGAACGGACCAATGAAATCAATAATTTTCTCTATTATATTAGCAATTGTAACTCAATTGACAATCGCACAAAGAGATAAATCCTATAAAAGTTCAGAATGGATACCTCATCAGTAAAAATCCCAACTAAATACGAATATCATTATTTAAGCGTAAATATAACGAAAACCGAACAAGCATTTGAAAACCTTTTGAAACAAGCCGAAGAATCCAATGATGTCATTCAAATCCGATATTTAGTAGAGAAACTTAGAAGAGAAATTAATGGAATTACAAAGCTAAACGCAGTAAAAGAGGTTTATTTAATATTGTAGGATCTGTTTACAAATATCTGTTCGGAGCTTTAGATCAAGATGATAAAGACGAAATGGAACAGAAAATTAATAACTTAATAGACACTAGTGTCCAGAATACTGATTTAAATATGATAATAGATGTTATAAACAATGAACAATAATAATGAACCCTGAAAAATTGTTAAAATCAAACCTTCTACTTGGCTCAAAACTGACACAAATGAAATTTTTATTATTTCCCATATCCCTTCAGAGATAATCAAATCTCCTGTTTTTGAAATTATTCCTTATCCCGACGAAAATAATAATATTCCAACAGAAAATATATTTGAAAAATATTTCCTTTATGAAGACAAAGTATTTAATAAAGAAACAGAGAAAATAGTAACTGGCGAATGCATAAACGGAATAATTAGACAAGAAAATACCGAATGCAAATTTACAAAAACTTATAAAAATTTCCAAATTAAATATGGTGAACCCAATATTTTATTGACATGGAACATACCTAAAACATTGCTAAATCTAAATTGCATTAATAAAGAAATTTCTATTGTCGGAAGTAATATCGTTAAAATCCTTAATTGTTCAACACAACTAGATGAATACACTCTTTGAAACTCAATGTTAGATTACACACAGAGCGTTTATATAAGTAATAATATAACAAAATTGGAACCATTGTCATATATCCAAACAAAAGAAATAATTGAATCACATACAAGATATTATAATGTAAATTATAATTACTTTGACTTTTGTAATTATTATTATAAGCATTTTATTGTATTTTTGGTATACATTTAAGAGCATACCAAGAAAACTTATTATAAAATATGTAAAATCAAAAGATGAAACATCACGGAATACAGAAATTGTAAACGATCTACCAAATCAAATTAACGAAGAAGAAAACATTATGTTATACCCAAGATTATCCACCTGAGGACAGGCCAAATTCAACGGATGGGGGAGTCACATCCATATCCATAGTTCAACGTACGTCCTATGCACATGTCCACACACCCACACATACACACAGTCACCCTCGAGACACCCATTAAGAAATAATAATCAAGTTACCCTCTAAGAAATAAGTATCCAAATGTAATTGTAAACAAGCCACAGGAAAATTACCGTGAAACAAAAACCTAAGCTTGTAGACTAAACAATTAGAAGGACCCGCTGTTCAGACTATCGGCACGTTCCCACAATTCAGAATACTCAGATTTCGGGACCGAAGTCTGAAGTCTGAAGTCTAAAGTCCAAAGTTAGAGAGTCACTCAATAGCAATAAAACCCACTCACAAAAAGCTCTAAAGCTCAAAACCGAGGTATGATCGTAAATGAAGTAGGAGTTAGAAAGTGAGTTCAGTTTAAATTTTGTCAATAGCAAGTCGGTGTTCTTCAAATATAAAAATTGTAACCAGTTTAAAAATAAGATATTAAATAAATTTTATATGGTAGGCAACCAACTGTTTTCATGCATAGACGTATATTCCAAATTTTCTACTTTAGTGGAAGTAACAGTTAGAGATTGGTTAGAAGCCAAAAAAGCAATTATAAAAGTATTCAATGAAATGGGAAAACCCCAAGAAATTAAAGCAGACAAAGATTCAGCATTTATGTGCGTAGCTTAACATGATTGATTAAACTAAGAAGGAGCTCAAATTCAAATAACAAAGAAAGATTCCACAAAACAGTAAATGAAAAGTTAAGAATCATAGGAAGTAAATCAGATATTGAGAATAGATATACCAAATTCAAACTAATCCTTTATATTTACAATCATGAAAGCAAACATAATGCTACAAATCAGACACCAGCTGATATTTTCATGTATGCAGAAACACCCGATTACGACACACAAATAAAGAAAAGTAACAGAATTGAAAAATAAAATGAAAAACGCCATGACTATGAGTTAGACCCAAAATATAAACAAGCACCATTAGTGAAGTCTAAGACTACAAACACATTTCAAAAAAGAGGTAAACAAAATTTAAAAAGAAAAAGCAAATGAATAAAAGCAAATATGATTATAATTCCAGGACATCGGAAGGAAACGAACGGACCAATGAAATCAATCATTTTCTCTATTATATTAGCAATTGTAACTCAATTGACAATCGGACAAAGAGATAAATCCTATAAAAGTTCAGAATGGATACCTCATCAGTAAAAATCCCAACTAAATACGAATATCATTATTTAAGCGTAAATATAACGAAAACCGAACCAGCATTTGAAAACCTTTTGAAACAAGCCGAAGAATTCAATGATGTCATTCAAATCCGATATGTAGTAGAGAAACTTAGAAGAAAAATTAATGGAATTACAAAGCTAAACGCAGTAAAAGAGGTTTATTTAATATTGTAGGATCTGTTTACAAATATCTGTTCGGAGCTTTAGATCAAGATGATAAAGATGAAATGGAACAGAAAATTAATAACTTAATAGACACTAGTGTCCAGAAAACTGATTTAAATATGATAATAGATGTTATAAACAATGAACAATAATAATGAACCCTGAAAAATTGTTAAAATCAAAACTTTACTTGGCTCAAAACTGACACAAATGAAATTTTGATTATTTTCCATATCCCTTCAGAGATAATCAAATCTCCTGTTTTTGGAATTATTCCTTATCCCGACGAAAATAATAATATTCCAACCGAAAATATATTTGAAAAATATTTCCTTTATGAAGACAAAGTATTTAATAAAGAAACAGAGAAAATAGTAACTGACGAATGCATAAACGGAATAATTAGACAAGAAAATACCGAATGCAAATTCACAAAAACTTATAAAAATTTCCAAATTAAATATGGTGAACCCAATATTTTATTGACATGGAACATACCTAAAACATTGCTAAATCTAAATTGCATTAATAAAGAAATTTCTATTGTCGGAAGTAATATCGTTAAAATCCTTAATTGTTCAACACAACTACACTCTTTCAAACTCAATGTTAGATTACAAACAGAGCGTTTATATAAGTAATAATATAACGAAATTGGAACCATTGTCATATATCCAAACAAAAGAAATAATTGAATCACATACAAGATATTATAATGTAAATTATAATTACTTTGACAACTTTTGTAATTATTATTATTATATATATTATAAATATAAATTATATATATTATAATATAAATATAAATATTATAAATATTATTATTATAAGCATTTTATTGTATTTTTGGTATACATTTAAGAGCATACCAAGAAAACTTATTATAAAATATGTGGGAGTGATATTACTGAGGGAGTGATATTACTGAGGGAGTGATATTACTAGAATAACCCTACCTATCCCTAACCATCCCTAAGAGAACGACGAGCAGCAGCATACATTCCAGAGGAAGACGAGCCAAAAGGAGTAAAAGACGAGAACGACGACGATACGATGATAATGACGAGAAAAGAATCAGTTTTTGACGAGATCTAGTTGAAAGAAGACGTGCTTGTGTCAAGAGCAAAACGACGCGACGACGATCTTAACTCTACTATTGCGAAATCATTTTCATTTAAGTAAACACTTAAATTTATATATTCTAAAATAATAAAAAAAAACCCCACATTTGGGAGCTCATCCGGGAAGTATCCGATAAGGTTGGAAGTGATGCGTGAAAGTTGTACGACGTGAACGAGACACATAAACCCTTTGTGAAACATTAATTTTTTCAGTTATGGCGTGTCTAAACGATTTAATTTCAAATAACTTAAAAACTGCATCAAACAGAAGCATTTGGGCTCTGCACAAATTCGTGTTTGAAAAAGGGGGAGACCAGAATAATCGCAAACGGCTTCGCGAATTTGCTGGCTTCCAATACGACGAAAATGACGCAGTGTATAAAGCCAAAAGTGTATACGTGCAGGCAAAACTAACTGAAAGGGATTTAATTTCAATATGCCTAGTTTTAAACATAAGCCACGACGTCGAAAATATGCAATTGCATATTTTTCGCAATCTTCGATTTGGCCAACTTCTCACTGGCAACGAAGTGGAAGATCCAGAGGAATCTGATGAAAAAAGGGAAGACGAAGAAGAATACCAAAGCGACGGCGAAATCGAGAGTATCATTGCAAATTCCACAGAAACAAATCCAACGAGTGAAAGAGAACGAAAGAAGAATTCACAACAAGTGCCAATTCAATGCAACGAAATGCCGCGTTAAGTTTTCGCGGTATAGAGGAATCTATAAAACAATTCGAGGGCACAGACGAAATTCCAGTCGAGGTCTGGATAAGTGATTTTGAGGACCAAGCTGTACTTATGGGTTGGAACGAAATGCAAAAGCTGATCTTTGCCAAAAAGTCGCTTAAAGGTGTCGCGAAATTGTTCGTGTTAAGCGAGAAAGGAATAAATTCGTGGAGTGTTTTAAAAGAGTCTTTGTTGAGCGAGTTCAGATCAAGCAACTTGGACACAGCAAGCGACGGGCGAACGAAAGTGTACAGGAATATTTTTACCGTATGAAAGATATTGCCTCACGGGGAAATGTTGAAGAAGACGCTCTTATCTAATACGTGATCGACGGTATTGATAAACTCTCAATCAACAAATCGATGCTTTATGGAGCCAGAAACATGACCGAATTCAAATACAAATTAAGTTTAAGTGAGCATAACAACAAGACGAGCAAAGTGGTTTCAATTAAAACTCAAAATTGTATTGCACTGTTCGACACAGGCAGCAAATTTAATATTTTGCGCGATTTATACGATGAGCTAGCTTTGCCGAAGCTAAAAGATTGCAGTGTATACCCAATTGGATTTGGAAAAAATCGCAATGTCAATAAGATCAAGCCAATTGGACAGTGTAAGCAAGCAGTGTGGATCGACAACAGTCCCTACGATTTGAATTTCTACATAGAACATCTACATCGCCATCGTCGGCGAGGAATTGTGTTTGCAAGCAGAGATATCGTTCGGTCCAAGTGGTTTGCGTGTGCGAAATATAAATAATCTTTGCCAAGAGCACATCCCATCTAACTTGCTGAAAATTGACACGGTTATTAACAACGATGAACTCGATATAAACGAATCAGCCAGTGCATGTGCGAAACAAGAAGTGCGTGAACTGATTACGAATTACAAGCCGCTAAAATCGAAGTCGACAAACATTGAAATGAAAATCCTCTTAAACGACGAATCTCCAATTTTCTCGCGTCCGCGCAGATTCGCTTTCGCTCAAACGAATGTAATCGACGAACAAATTGAGCAGTGGTTGGGCAACGGCATAATCGAGGAGTCTGATTCCGAATTTACAAGCCCGGTAGTGCTTGCGAAGAAAAACGACGGTTCGCTACGACTTTGCATTGATTTCAGGCGTATAAACAATGTAATCGTAAAAGATCATTTTCCGTTGCCCTTGATTGACGACCAGCTCGAACGCTTGCAAGAAGCGTTGATATTCAGCACGATCGATTTGCGGAATAGCTTTTTCCATATGCCAGTGGCTGAATCTAGCAGGAAGTACACTTCATTCGTGACGCAGAGTGGGCAATACCAATTCCTAAAGGTGCCTTTTGGTTTGTCCAACTCACCTGGTGTGTTTCAGAGACACATAAATGCGATTTTCAAAGGTCTGTCCCGTAGAGGAATCGCTCTACCTTATGTAGACGACATAATTATACCATCGAAGGACGAAGAGCAGGCAATTTCGAATCTCAACGAAGTTATATCAACTTGCAGCGAATATGGTCTTGAGCTTAACATAAAAAAGTGTCATTTTCTGCAGACTCGTATCCAGTTCTTAAGTCACATTATTGAGCACAAAACCATTTCTCCAACTCCTCAGAAGATCGACGCAGTTTCGAAGTTTAAGACGCCACAAAACCTAAGGCAGTTAGAAAGTTTTCTAGAACTCACAGGATACTTTAGGAAGTTCATCCAGAATTATGCTCTGATTTCGAAACCCTTGACTGATCTTACCAAAAATAAAGCTGAATTTGTTATTGGCCCTTAAGAAGAGAATTCTATTGAATCCCTAAAGAAATATCTGACTTCCACCCCTGTTCTAGCAATTTACAACCCGAAGTCCGACACCGAGGTACACACCGACGCCTCCATAGACGGGTTTGGCGCCGTGCTATTACAGAAATCAGCTGACGACGGCCAATTTCACGCAGTCTACTTTATAAGTAGGAAAACCACAGATGCTCAGCGTAAATACTCAAGCTACGAGTTAGAGGTGCTAGCGATAATCGAAGCTATAACCAAATTCACAGTCTATCTACTTGGCATCCCTTTTAAGATTGTCACTGATTGCAATGCATTCACGAAGACGCTGGAGAAGCAAAGCCTCTACACCAGAGTGGCACGTTGGGTACTATTGCTTCAAGAGTACGATTACAAAGTGGAACACCGTTCAGGAACACGTATGAAGCACGTTGACGCTCTCTCCAGGTACCCTATAATGACAATCGTAGACGACTCCGTAGCACTTGGCTTTAAATAAGCTCAAGAAAAGGTCGAACACTTGAAGGCGATCTGCAAAATTATTAAAGACTCCAAACCACCCTACGACGATTATTTCCTAAAGTCCGGAATCTTATACAAGACAGTTAACGACACAGAACTTCTTGTTGTGCCCAGGGATATGGAAAGACAGATCATTGGCAAAGCACACGACAGAGGACATTTCGCCGTCAAAAAGACGAAGGAGATGATTTGCAACGAATATTTCATCCAAAACCTTGACGAAAAAATACAGAAATTCATCGACTGCTGTATTCCATGCATTTTAAGCAACCGCTACATTCATTGCACAAAGAAGATTTTCCATTACATACGTACCACATCGATCACTTGGGTCCATTAGAATCTACAAGCTAGAATTACAAGCACTGTAACGAACTGTTTTCTTTGGTTTCTGCTCGCTACGGTATTTGTGCGGCTAGCTCAGTAGATTGTGTGTGTTCATCCCACCAAATTTATATAAAACGTGACCGCCCAGTAGTTCAGTGAAAAAGCACAGAATTCTCGGGTTCGAAGTGGGTTTATTGCGGGTATGACTGCAGTCGGCTTTATAACTTGCTTGTCTCGCTGTCTCCAACGGTGTGGGTTGTCTTGTCGCTCCCCGAAGATCCTTGACCGCTGATTGCTCCTGACGTGGCTGGCTCGGAGACTGCTCGACCACGATTCAGACTCGCTATGGGGTCAGCCATGCGGGCTTAGGGAAGCGTCACCGTTCTTAGACTAGGGTGAACAGACTCCAGGATCACTCCTCTCGATACCCGACCTCCTGTCCCTTTCTCTGTCCCGGATGGTCCCACGGGCTTCCGCTCAGATCGTGCGGACAGTCAAGGCAGAACGCCAGGAAGCTGCCTCGCTTTTCACTTCGCTTCTGTGCCTCGTGTAAACGAACGTTCCACCCTAGCCTCACCCTTCCGCGTACTGTCCGTGCCGTTCCTGCGGGCTCGATCCTCCTTGCGTGGCCGTTGCGGTGTGGTGTCCTGCTTGCTGGTGGCGATGTCCTGCGAACTGCTCCTGATAGGTGGCTGTATGTCTTGACTTCTGTGCTGGGTTCGAGGGCATACGCCGATCCGGGACTTCGCTCCCTTCTGGCTCGTGACTCTCAGGGTTCTGTTACGCCGCTCCGGGACTTCTCTCCCTTCTCGCTACTCTAGGGGTTCTGTTGCGCCGTTCCGGGACTTCTCTCCCTTCTGGCTTGCTACTCTAGGGGTTCCGTTTCGCCGCTCCGGGACTTCTCTCCCTTCTGGTTCGCTACTCGAGGGGTTCTGTTACGCCGCTCCGGCACTTCTCTCCCTTTTGGCTTGCTACTCTCGATTTCAAATCTAAGTCTAGTAGACCCTCCAGGCGTAACGCCAGGACTTCGTCGGCAGGACAGAACAGAACGTAGCCGTGTGGTGCCTCCCTAGACCTCAGCCACCTGTGTCTCAGTTCGGAGATTCCTAGTAATCCCAATCCCGAACGTCTCGACGTGACGATCTTGCTCCTCGTAGGCTCCCACGGCGCTGCTTCCGACGACTCTCCCTGGTGTGGCTCCCTCGTAGCTTGCTTGGTTGGTATTTGTTCGACAGAATGCTGGTTTATATAGGGCTTCTGGGAACCGTTATTTCCCTTTTGCACACGGCCCGCCAAAACTCTCCACATCGGGTCCAAAGCCCATGGTTCCTGTTTGACCCTCTTGTCCCTGACGCACTGCTTCCCGCCGGCCTCCAGCCTGATGCTGCCGTCCCGCTGATCCCGGAGACGCATGCGACATGTTTGTGTGCCGCATCGCTGCTGAGATGTGGCACCTTCTTTCCAAAGTCCAAAGTCCGGCGGCGTCCCGCTACTCCTTTTTGCACACGGCACTCTCGCTCCGCCCGCCAAGTCTCCGCTCTCTCCTTCTCCATTGCTGGTCTCAAAACTCTCTTGGTCTCTTTCTCTCCAAACTCTCTCGCCCTCCAAACTCTTGTCTCCAAACTCTCTTCCTCTCCAAACTCTGTTCCTCTCCAAACTCTCTTCCTCTCCAAACTTTCACGTTCTCCGTCCTCGATCTCCAAACTCCCTCGTTCTCCGTCCTCGATCTCCAACTTTTCGTTCTCCGTCCTCGATCTCCAAACTCTCTCATTCTACGTCCTCGACCTCCAACTCTCTCGTTCTCCGTCCTCGCTCTTCGCCGCGCCGCCACTACGCGAATTCGCCGCATACCTGGTGAGCGGCCGGCCATCTGCTGCTGGGAGTTGTGGGGAGTTATTCAACTCCTCACATTCCCCCCTTACTTCGGAAAGGATTAAGAAAATTCAGCGCTCCCACTTTCCGGCGTTCACTTGTATATCCTAGCCATTGAGACAGGGCGCATCTCGTTCCGGTTCCCTCGGTGTTCCCTCGTTGCTCCCTCGACGTTCCCTCGACGCTTCCATCTTGTTTCCTTTCCACAGCGCCGGTCGTCCTCCGTATAGCAATTTCAAATCTCCCGCGCCGATCCTCCATCTGTTCCCACTGGGCACCGATATTAATCAGCTATCGATACCCAGAGGGTCTCCTTTCTATTTACAATCATGAAACCAAACATAATGCTACAAATCAGACACCAGCTGATATTTTCATGTATGCAGGAACACCAGATTACGACACAGAAATAAAGAAAAGTAACAGAATTGAAAAATAAAATGAAAAACGCCATGACTATGAGTTAGACCCAAAATATAAACAAGCACCATTAGTGAAGTCTAAGACTACAAACACATTTCAAAAAAAGGGTAAACAAAATTTAAAAAGAAAAAGAAAATGAATAAAAGCAAATATGATTATAATTCCAGGACATCGGAAGGAAACGAACGGACCAATGAAATCAATAATTTTCTCTATTATATTAGCAATTGCAACTCAATTGACAATCGGACAAAGAGATAAATCCTATAAAAGTTCAGAATGGCTACCTCATCAGTAAAAATCCCAACTAAATACGAATATCATTATTTAAGCGTAAATATAACGAAAACCGAACAAGCATTTGAAAACCTTTTGAAACAAGCCGAAGAATCCAATGATGTCATTCAAATCCGATATTTAGTAGAGAAACTTAGAAGAGAAATTAATGAAATTACAAAGCTAAACGCAGTAAAAGAGGTTTATTTAATATTGTAGGATCTGTTTACAAATATCTGTTCGGAGCTTTAGATCAAGATGATAAAGATGAAATGGGACAGAAAATTAATAACTTAATAGACACTAGTGTCCAGAATACTGATTTAAATATGATAATAGATGTTATAAACAATGAACAATAATAATGAACCCTGAAAAATTGTTAAAAATCAAAACTTCTACTTGGCTCAAAACTGACACAAATGAAATTTTTATTATTTCCCATATCCCTTCAGAGATAATCAAATCTCCTGTTTTTGAAATTATTCCTTATCCCGACGAAAATAATAATATTCCAACAGAAAATATATTTGAAAAATATTTGCTTTATGAAGACAAAGTATTTAAATAATGCTCGGTGTCGTTGTAAAATAGTAACTGACGAATGCATAAACGGAATAATTAGACAAGAAAATACCGAATGCAAATTCACAAAAACTTATAAAAATTTCCAAATTAAATATGGTGAACCCAATATTTTATTGACATGGAACATACCTAAAACATTGCTAAATCTAAATTGCATTAATAAAGAAATTTCTATTGTCGGAAGTAATATTGTTAAAATCCTTAATTGTTCAACACAACTAGATGAATACACTCTTTCAAACTCAATGTTAGATTACACACAGAGCGTTTATATAAGTAATAATATAACAAAATTGGAACCATTGTCATATATCCAAACAAAAGAAATAATTGAATCACATACAAGATATTATAATGTAAATTATAATTACTTTGACTTTTGTAATTATTATTATAAGCATTTTATTGTATTTTTGGTATACATTTAAGAGCATACCAAGAAAACTTATTATAAAATATGTAAAATCAAAAGATGAAACACCACGGAATACAGAAATTGTAAACGATCTACCAAATCAAATTAACGAAGAAGAAAACATTATGTTATACCCAAGATTATCCACCTGAGGACAGGCCAAATTCAACGGATGGGGGAGTCACATCCATATCCATAGTTCAACGTACGTCCTATGCACATGTCCACACACCCACACATACACACAGTCACCCTCGAGACACCCATTAAGAAATAATAATCAAGTTACCCTCTAAGAAATAAGAATCCAAATGTAATTTTAAACAAGCCACAGGAAAATTACCGTGAAACAAAAACCTAAGCTTGTAGACTAAACAATAGAAGGACCCGCTGTTCAGACTATCGGCACGTTCCCACAATTCAGAATACTCAGATTTCGGGACCGAAGTCTGAAGTCTGAAGTCTAAAGTCCAAAGTTAGAGAGTCACTCAATAGCAATAAAACCCACTCACAAAAAGCTCTAAAGCTCAAAACCGAGGTATGATCGTAAATGAAGTAGGAGTTAGAAAGTGAGTTCAGTTTAAATTTTGTCAATAGCAAGTCGGTGTTCGGGCAACCAACTGTTTTCATGCATAGACGTATATTCCAAATTTTCTACTTTAGTGGAAGTAACAGTTAGAGATTGGTTAGAAGCCAAAAAAGCAATTATAAAAGTATTCAATGAAATGGGAAAACCCCAAGAAATTAAAGCAGACAAAGATTCAGCATTTATGTGCGTAGCTTAACATGATTGATTAAACTAAGAAGGAGCTCAAATTCAAATAACAACTAGTAAGAACGGTATTTCAGATATAGAAAGATTCCACAAAACAGTAAATGAAAAGTTAAGAATCATAGGAAGTAAATCAGATATTGAGAATAGATATACCAAATTCAAACTAATCCTTTATATTTACAATCATGAAAGCAAACATAATGCTACAAATCAGACACCAGCTGATATTTTCATGTATGCAGAAACACCCGATTACGACACACAAATAAAGAAAAGTAACAGAATTGAAAAATAAAATGAAAAACGCCATGACTATGAGTTAGACCCAAAATATAAACAAGCACCATTAGTGAAGTCTAAGACTACAAACACATTTCAAAAAAGAGGTAAACAAAATTTAAAAAGAAAAAGAAAATGAATAAAAGCAAATATGATTATAATTCCAGGACATCGGAAGGAAACGAACGGACCAATGAAATCAATCATTTTCTCTATTATATTAGCAATTGTAACTCAATTGACAATCGGACAAAGAGATAAATCCTATAAAAGTTCAGAATGGATACCTCATCAGTAAAAATCCCAACTAAATACGAATATCATTATTTAAGCGTAAATATAACGAAAACCGAACAAGCATTTGAAAACTTTTTGAAACAAGCCGAAGAATTCAATGATGTCATTCAAATCCGATATGTAGTAGAGAAACTTAGAAGAGAAATTAATGGAATTACAAAGCTAAACGCAGTAAAAGAGGTTTATTTAATATTGTAGGATCTGTTTACAAATATCTGTTCGGAGCTTTAGATCAAGATGATAAAGATGAAATGGAACAGAAAATTAATAACTTAATAGACACTAGTGTCCAGAAAACTGATTTAAATATGATAATAGATGTTATAAACAATGAACAATAATAATGAACCCTGAAAAATTGTTAAAATCAAAACTTTACTTGGCTCAAAACTGACACAAATGAAATTTTGATTATTTTCCATATCCCTTCAGAGATAATCAAATCTCCTGTTTTTGGAATTATTCCTTATCCCGACGAAAATAATAATATTCCAACCGAAAATATATTTGAAAAATATTTCCTTTATGAAGACAAAGTATTTAATAAAGAAACAGAGAAAATAGTAACTGACGAATGCATAAACGGAATAATTAGACAAGAAAATACCGAATGCAAATTCACAAAAACTTATAAAAATTTCCAAATTAAATATGGTGAACCCAATATTTTATTGACATGGAACATACCTAAAACATTGCTAAATCTAAATTGCATTAATAAAGAAATTTCTATTGTCGGAAGTAATATCGTTAAAATCCTTAATTGTTCAACACAACTACACTCTTTCAAACTCAATGTTAGATTACAAACAGAGCGTTTATATAAGTAATAATATAACGAAATTGGAACCATTGTCATATATCCAAACAAAAGAAATAATTGAATCACATACAAGATATTATAATGTAAATTATAATTACTTTGACAACTTTTGTAATTATTATTATTATATATATTATAAATATAAATTATATATATTATAATATAAATATAAATATTATAAATATTATTATTATAAGCATTTTATTGTATTTTTGGTATACATTTAAGAGCATACCAAGAAAACTTATTATAAAATATGTGGGAGTGATATTACTGAGGGAGTGATATTACTGAGGGAGTGATATTACTAGAATAACCCTACCTATCCCTAACCATCCCTAAGAGAACGACGAGCAGCAGCATACATTCCAGAGGAAGACGAGCCAAAAGGAGTAAAAGACGAGAACGACGACGATACGATGATAATGACGAGAAAAGAATCAGTTTTTGACGAGATCTAGTTGAAAGAAGACGTGCTTGTGTCAAGAGCAAAACGACGCGACGACGATCTTAACTCTACTATTGCGAAATCATTTTCATTTAAGTAAACACTTAAATTTATATATTCTAAAATAATAAAAAAAAACCCCACATTTGGGAGCTCATCCGGGAAGTATCCGATAAGGTTGGAAGTGATGCGTGAAAGTTGTACGACGTGAACGAGACACATAAACCCTTTGTGAAACATTCATTTTTTCAGTTATGGCGTGTCTAAACGATTTAATTTCAAATAACTTAAAAACTGCATCAAACAGAAGCATTTGGGCTCTGCACAAATTCGTGTTTGAAAAAGGGGGAGACCAGAATAATCGCAAACGGCTTCGCGAATTTGCTGGCTTCCAATACGACGAAAATGACGCAGTGTATAAAGCCAAAAGTGTATACGTGCAGGCAAAACTAACTGAAAGGGATTTAATTTCAATATGCCTAGTTTTAAACATAAGCCACGACGTCGAAAATATGCAATTGCATATTTTTCGCAATCTTCGATTTGGCCAACTTCTCACTGGCAACGAAGTGGAAGATCCAGAGGAATCTGATGAAAAAAGGGAAGACGAAGAAGAATACCAAAGCGACGGCGAAATCGAGAGTATCATTGCAAATTCCACAGAAACAAATCCAACGAGTGAAAGAGAACGAAAGAAGAATTCACAACAAGTGCCAATTCAATGCAACGAAATGCCGCGTTAAGTTTTCGCGGTATAGAGGAATCTATAAAACAATTCGAGGGCACAGACGAAATTCCAGTCGAGGTCTGGATAAGTGATTTTGAGGACCAAGCTGTACTTATGGGTTGGAACGAAATGCAAAAGCTGATCTTTGCCAAAAAGTCGCTTAAAGGTGTCGCGAAATTGTTCGTGTTAAGCGAGAAAGGAATAAATTCGTGGAGTGTTTTAAAAGAGTCTTTGTTGAGCGAGTTCAGATCAAGCAACTTGGACACAGCAAGCGACGGGCGAACGAAAGTGTACAGGAATATTTTTACCGTATGAAAGATATTGCCTCACGGGGAAATGTTGAAGAAGACGCTCTTATCTAATACGTGATCGACGGTATTGATAAACTCTCAATCAACAAATCGATGCTTTATGGAGCCAGAAACATGACCGAATTCAAATACAAATTAAGTTTAAGTGAGCATAACAACAAGACGAGCAAAGTGGTTTCAATTAAAACTCAAAATTGTATTGCACTGTTCGACACAGGCAGCAAATTTAATATTTTGCGCGATTTATACGATGAGCTAGCTTTGCCGAAGCTAAAAGATTGCAGTGTATACCCAATTGGATTTGGAAAAAATCGCAATGTCAATAAGATCAAGCCAATTGGACAGTGTAAGCAAGCAGTGTGGATCGACAACAGTCCCTACGATTTGAATTTCTACATAGAACATCTACATCGCCATCGTCGGCGAGGAATTGTGTTTGCAAGCAGAGATATCGTTCGGTCCAAGTGGTTTGCGTGTGCGAAATATAAATAATCTTTGCCAAGAGCACATCCCATCTAACTTGCTGAAAATTGACACGGTTATTAACAACGATGAACTCGATATAAACGAATCAGCCAGTGCATGTGCGAAACAAGAAGTGCGTGAACTGATTACGAATTACAAGCCGCTAAAATCGAAGTCGACAAACATTGAAATGAAAATCCTCTTAAACGACGAATCTCCAATTTTCTCGCGTCCGCGCAGATTCGCTTTCGCTCAAACGAATGTAATCGACGAACAAATTGAGCAGTGGTTGGGCAACGGCATAATCGAGGAGTCTGATTCCGAATTTACAAGCCCGGTAGTGCTTGCGAAGAAAAACGACGGTTCGCTACGACTTTGCATTGATTTCAGGCGTATAAACAATGTAATCGTAAAAGATCATTTTCCGTTGCCCTTGATTGACGACCAGCTCGAACGCTTGCAAGAAGCGTTGATATTCAGCACGATCGATTTGCGGAATAGCTTTTTCCATATGCCAGTGGCTGAATCTAGCAGGAAGTACACTTCATTCGTGACGCAGAGTGGGCAATACCAATTCCTAAAGGTGCCTTTTGGTTTGTCCAACTCACCTGGTGTGTTTCAGAGACACATAAATGCGATTTTCAAAGGTCTGTCCCGTAGAGGAATCGCTCTACCTTATGTAGACGACATAATTATACCATCGAAGGACGAAGAGCAGGCAATTTCGAATCTCAACGAAGTTATATCAACTTGCAGCGAATATGGTCTTGAGCTTAACATAAAAAAGTGTCATTTTCTGCAGACTCGTATCCAGTTCTTAAGTCACATTATTGAGCACAAAACCATTTCTCCAACTCCTCAGAAGATCGACGCAGTTTCGAAGTTTAAGACGCCACAAAACCTAAGGCAGTTAGAAAGTTTTCTAGAACTCACAGGATACTTTAGGAAGTTCATCCAGAATTATGCTCTGATTTCGAAACCCTTGACTGATCTTACCAAAAATAAAGCTGAATTTGTTATTGGCCCTTAAGAAGAGAATTCTATTGAATCCCTAAAGAAATATCTGACTTCCACCCCTGTTCTAGCAATTTACAACCCGAAGTCCGACACCGAGGTACACACCGACGCCTCCATAGACGGGTTTGGCGCCGTGCTATTACAGAAATCAGCTGACGACGGCCAATTTCACGCAGTCTACTTTATAAGTAGGAAAACCACAGATGCTCAGCGTAAATACTCAAGCTACGAGTTAGAGGTGCTAGCGATAATCGAAGCTATAACCAAATTCAGAGTCTATCTACTTGGCATCCCTTTTAAGATTGTCACTGATTGCAATGCATTCACGAAGACGCTGGAGAAGCAAAGCCTCTACACCAGAGTGGCACGTTGGGTACTATTGCTTCAAGAGTACGATTACAAAGTGGAACACCGTTCAGGTACACGTATGAAGCACGTTGACGCTCTCTCCAGGTACCCTATAATGACAATCGTAGACGACTCCGTAGCACTTGGCTTTAAATAAGCTCAAGAAAAGGTCGAACACTTGAAGGCGATCTGCAAAATTATTAAAGACTCCAAACCACCCTACGACGATTATTTCCTAAAGTCCGGAATCTTATACAAGACAGTTAACGACACAGAACTTCTTGTTGTGCCCAGGGATATGGAAAGACAGATCATTGGCAAAGCACACGACAGAGGACATTTCGCCGTCAAAAAGACGAAGGAGATGATTTGCAACGAATATTTCATCCAAAACCTTGACGAAAAAATACAGAAATTCATCGACTGCTGTATTCCATGCATTTTAAGCAACCGCAAGCGTGGCAAGCAAGAGAGCTGGCTACATTCATTGCACAAAGAAGATTTTCCATTACATAGGCACCACATCGATCACTTGGGTCCATTAGAATCTACAAGCTAGAATTACAAGCACTGTAACGAACTGTTTTTTTTTGGTTTCTGCTCGCTACGGTATTTGTGCGGCTAGCTCAGTAGATTGTGTGTGTTCGTCCCACCAAATTTATATAAAACGTGACCGCCCAGTAGTTCAGTGAAAAAGCACAGAATTCTCGGGTTCGAAGTGGGTTTATTGCGGGTATTACTGCAGTCGGCTTTATAACTTGCTTGTCTCGCTGTCTCCAACGGTGTGGGTTGTCTTGTCGCTCCCCGAAGATCCTTGACCGCTGATTGCTCCTGACGTGGCTGGCTCGGAGACTGCTCGACCACGATTCAGACTCGCTATGGGGTCAGCCATGCGGGCTTAGGGAAGCGTCACCGTTCTCAGACTAGGGTGAACAGACTCCAGGATCACTCCTCTCGATACCCGACCTCCTGTCCCTTTCTCTGTCCCGGATGGTCCCACGGGCTTCCGCTCAGATCGTGCGGACAGTCAAGGCAGAACGCCAGGAAGTTGCCTCGCTTTTCACTTCGCTTCTGTGCCTCGTGTAAACGAACGTTCCACCCTAGCCTCACCCTTCCGCGTACTGTCCGTGCCGTTCCTGCGGGCTCGATCCTCCTTGTCCTGCTTGCTGGTGGCGATGTCCTGCGAACTACTCCTGACAGGTGGCTGTAGGTCTTGACTTCTGTGCTGGGTTCGAGGGTATACGCCGATCCGGGACTTCTCTTCTTCTTCTTCTGGCTCGTGATTCTCAGGGTTCTGTTGCGCCGCTCCGGGACTTCTCTCCCTTCTGGCTCGCTACTCTAGGGGTTCTGTTGCGCCGTTCCGGGACTTCTCTCCCTTCTGGCTCGCTACTCTAGGGGTTCCGTTTCGCCGCTCCGGGACTTCTCTCCCTTCTGGCTCGCTACTCGAGGGGTTCTGTTACGCCGCTCCGGGACTTCTCTCCCTTTTGGCTTGCTACTCTCGATTTCAAATCTAAGTCTAGTAGACCCTCCAGGCGTAACGCCAGGACTTCGTCGGCAGGACAGAACAGAACGTAGCCGTGTGGTGCCTCCCTAGACCTCAGCCACCTGTGTCTCAGTTCGGAGATTCCTAGTAATCCCAATCCCGAACGGGTCGACGTGACGATCTTGCTCCTCGTAGGCTCCCACGGCGCTGCTTCCGACGACTCTCCCTGGTGTGGCTCCCTCGTAGCTTGCTTGGTTGGTATTTGTTCGACAGAATGCTCTCGACTGAATGATTGATCCCGCTGCCAGCGCCCTGCGGGTTTATATAGGGCTTCTGGGAACCGTTATTTCCCTTTTGCACACGGCCCGCCAAAACTCTCCACATCGGGTCCAAAGCCCATGGTTCCTGTTTGACCCTCTTGTCCCTGACGCACTGCTTCCCGCCGGCCTCCAGCCTGATGCTGCCGTCCCGCTGATCCCGGAGACGCATGCGACATGTTTGTGTGCCGCATCGCTGCTGAGATGTGGCACCTTCTTTCCAAAGTCCAAAGTCCGGCGGCGTCCCGCTACTCCTTTTTGCACACGGCACTCTCGCTCCGCCCGCCAAGTCTCCGCTCTCTCCTTCTCCATTGCTGGTCTCAAAACTCTCTTGGTCTCTTTCTCTCCAAACTCTCTCGCCCTCCAAACTCTTGTCTCCAAACTCTCTTCCTCTCCAAACTCTGTTCCTCTCCAAACTCTCTTCCTCTCCAAACTCCCTCGTTCTCCGTCCTCGATCTCCAACTTTTCGTTCTCCGTCCTCGATCTCCAAACTCTCTCGTTCTACGTCCTCGACCTCCAACTCTCTCGTTCTCCGTCCTCGCTCTTCGCCGCGCCGCCACTACGCGAATTTGCCGCATACCTGGTGAGCGGCCGGCCATCTGCTGCTGGGAGTTGTGGGGAGTTATTCAACTCCTCACATTCCCCCCTTACTTCGGAAAGGATTAAGAAAACTCAGCGCTCCCACTCTCCGGCGTTCACTTGTATATTCTAGCCATTAAGTCAGGGCGCATCTCGTTCCGGTTCCCTCGGTGTTCCCTCGTTGCTCCCTCGACGTTCCCTCGACGCTTTCCATCTTATTTCCTTTCCACAGCGCCGGTCGTCCTCCGTATAGCAATTTCAAATCTCCCGCGCCGATCCTCCATCTGTTCCCACTGGGCACCGATATTAATCAGCTATCGATACCCAGAGGGTCTGCTCACGATATCGATATCGCAGGTGCGGCGCTGCCACTTGCTCGCCGCGATGTTCATTATCACCGATATTTCCATTTTCTTGTGCCCATCGATCGCACTATCGTCCAGTGCCAATCGACCGCCTATCGAGGCGCCCCCTTCCCTGTTGAATGGTGATTTTGCAAATTGTTTATGCCCGTGCACCGGACGGCAGAAGTTTAGTTTTTTCCTACCCCTCAGCCCGGCGTTTCCACTTGTCCTTGCCACTACGTAAGTATTCTGATCACACACCCGAGTCCTTGTATGTGCTCATCAGCTTCCTTTCTTTTGGCAGGTTGCCTTTGTTGACCACGAGTGCCCTTTCAGACTCCAGCAGCTGTGCTTCCTGGTTTGGACCCCGATCCGCGGGCTAGCATTTTCCCAGCTGCCTGCATCTGATTTGGCTTGAATCTGATACATGTCTCCCATCCTCTTGCGTGGGCTTAAGCGTCTCTGTGCATGCCTGGCCAGTAGTACCGGGCTGCCAGACGTGCTATTGTCCTTCTGCTTCCTACGTGGCCAGCTGCCGTTAAGTCGTGGTTCTCTTTCAGCACCGCTTCCCGCAGAGCTTTCGGGACGCACATCTTCCACGTCGCGACATCCTCACTGCCTGCTCTGTGTGGAATGTTCCTGTACAAGGTGTCTCCCTCCATTACGTAGTCCGGGTACTTTTGTGGCTGCGTCCTAATCTTTCCGCGCATGTCGTGAATCCAGCTGCATGCTGCGGAGACTTCCGTCGCCGATGTCTCCTTGATCCCTCGCAGTGTTACTGGTAGTGGCTGCCTTGATAATGCGTCTGCCACCACATTGAGTTGTCCGCAACTGCAACTCCAGGGCCCATCTGGCGATCCTTCCTGAAGGGCTCTCGATGCTGTTGAGCCACTTGAACGCCATGTGGTCGGTTACCACCTTGAAGTGGTACCCTTCCAAATACGGCTTAAGTTTCCGGATCGCCCAGACTATTGCCAAACACTCCTTCTCGGTCGTGGAGTAGTTTTTCTCAGCCCCGTTAAGCGTTCGCCTTGAGTAAGAGATCACCTTTTCGCCCCGTTCGGTTTCCTGGGTCAAAATGGCCCCAATACCGTAATCACTTGCGTCCGTCTGCAGGACAAACGGTTTTTCAAAATCCGGGCACGCCAGTACAGGGTCTGCCACCAGCCTTGCCTTTACCTCTTCGAATGCCGACTGATGTTCCTGTGTCCACACCCACTTGTTGCCCTTGCGCAGCAGATCTCTTACTGTTGACGGCAGCTCTAATTCGGCAATGGCTGCTACCTTTTCCGGATCCGTGCTTATCCCGTCGCTAGTCACTCTATGACCTATTACTACAGCAGCTCCTTCTTGAAAAACTGGCATTTTTCCGGGTTTAATCTCAGATTAGCCTCTTTCAGTCGCCGGAATACCTCTTTCAAGTTTGCCTTGTGCTCTTCTAGTGTGCGTCCGATCACTATGATATCGTCCTGGTACGCAAATGCGTGCGGCGACATCTCGGGACCAATTACCCGATCCAACACCCGCTGGAAGGTCGCAGATGCCGAATGGAGTCCGAACGGCATTACTCTCCACTGAAATAAGCCCTTTCCCGGCACTGTAAATGCAGTGTACTGCCTGCTGCTTTCTTTCAGCGGGATTTGCCAGTAGCCATCCTTCAGGTCCAAGCTGCTTATGTACCGTGCCTCTCTCAGCTGGTCGAGGATATAATTTATTCGAGGCTTCGGGTAGGCATCCTTTATCGATTTGGCGTTGATCTGCCTGAAGTCGACGCACAGTCTCCACTTGCCCGTCTTCTTCCTAACCATCACGATGGGAGAACTGTATGGTCTGGTTGAGTGCTCTATGCATCCCATTTGGAGTAGCTCGTCCACCTTCGCATTGATCACCCCTTGAACTTTCGGATTCTTCGGGTAGTATCGCTGTTTTATTGGCTTGTCGTCCTTCATCGTTATTTGATGCTCTGCCATGTTCGACGTTCCTGTCATGGTTTTAAAACTGGCTAGCTCTGCCTCCAGGAACTTCGCTGTGTCGTCATACTCTGCTTCCTGCTGACGACTCCCACCGATAGCCTCTCCTCAAACCACCCATTGTGTCGGTTCCTGGCCGGTATTATCACCTCGTTTCCAGCGCACCTTATCTCGGTTCCCACTTGAGTTAGAAAGTCCCATCCTAACACCAATGAATCCACTACCCCTGGTAGTATCACCAGGTTCATGGTTAGTCGCTTGTTCCCGAATGCGATCTCCACCTCCAGCTGTTCATCGATTCCGCCGCACCTTCCGTCTGCCAACCTAACTTGCCGCCGTGTCCTCGTAATCCTCCCGAGGGCAGCCAGGTTGTCCGCCAGTTCCTTGCTTATAAAGCTCGCTGTTGCCCCGGTGTCGATCGTGGCCATGTACGTGCCTCCCCCAATCGTCACCGCTGCGGACAACTGCTGCTCCTCCTCGATTAGCTTGCCCGTTAGTTTAGAGAGGTAGCATCTTGCGACCCCCGCTCGCCTCTCTGCGGCTGAGGTCGCTGGGCATTTCCCGCCTGCTGGCAGCACTCAACGCTCCTGACACCTATTCTCCCGCACACCCAGCAGAACAGCAGGCGTTGGAGTCGGCATCCTCGTGCCCAGTGTCCGTGGCCGCCGCACCTTCGGCAGGCCTCATGGGGATCTGCAATGTGTGTCGTGCCCCGCGGCCACTGTGTTGTGTTTGGCGGTCTCCACACCGTGTTCGCTGGTTGTATCTGTTGCTGCTGTGGTGGCGTCCATTGGCCTCCTCGTGGTGCTCCTGTTGCCTGCTGTCGTGGGACTCGTTGCGGCGGTGAAAATTGGTCATTTCTCCGTGTCTCCTGGCTATCTGTCTCCTCGCATCTTCTGCACCTGACCTGCGTTGGTGGTGACGACTTTGCCTTTGAGAACTTGTTTTCTTGGGCGAACGCTTCCCGCTCCTTTTCCAGTTCTTCGTATTCATCGGCTAATAGCATCAACGTGTCCAGGTCCGGCACTTTGTACGCCCTTAAGAAGATCCTTAGGCTTGGGGTGCAGTTTTCCTTTATGATCTTTAAGGTGTCTTTCGCAGAATAGTTTAGTGGCCTCGACATCGTTTGCATGTCGATCATGTAGTCTTTAAATGACTCACTGAAATCCTGCTTCCGTTGCCTGACCTGGTCCGACAGCCTTGTAAAGAAATCTCTCGGCAGAAAGTAGAGATGGAAGCTCTCAATGAACTCGGCCCAGGTTTTCCATTGTTGTTTATTGTTGGCGATAAGCCACTTCAACGCTCTTCCTTTCAGCAACTCCGGCATTGCTCGGGGGATCATGTCTAGGTCTAAACCGTACGTGTTGGCGGACCATTCAACTTGTTCCAGGAACTCGAACGGTTTCTCCGCCCCGTTGAACCTGAATGACCACTCGCGGACTTGTTTAGCGACGCTTGCATAATCCTCCTGGCTGTGTCTAGAGGTCAGCACCGTTGTCTTCCTGTCCTGGCTTGACTCTCTCCTGTGAGCCTCCCTTTGCATGTTGTCGACGCTCAAGCTTGCTACTAGGTTATCCCCTTCAGCGTTAGTTAGCGTGATACTCGGGCCGGTTCTGTCGTAATACATGGCTTCCAGCTCAGCCCAGATGTCGGCAAGTTGTGGGTCGTTCTCTGTTTCGGAGTAATACTCTGACAATGTCCTCCTCATGTCCTCTAATCTGCCGTCCAGGACGACATTAAGCCTTTGCGCGACATGGGCGAAGTCTTCCTTCTTAAGGCGGTAAATCCACTTCTTTCCCATTCTGTTTATTTTGCTTTCACCGCTGGGACAATCACGTTTTGGGCGCCAGATGTAACGAACTGTTTTCTTTGGTTTCTGCTCGCTACGGTATTTGTGCGGCTAGCTCAGTAGATTGTGTGTGTTCGTCCCACCAAATTTATATAAAACGTGACCGCCCAGTAGTTCAGTGAAAAAGCACAGAATTCTCGGGTTCGGAGTGGGTTTATTGCGGGTATGACTGCAGTCGGCTTTATAACTTGCTTGTCTCGCTGTCTCCGACGGTGTGGGTTGTCTTGTCGCTCCCCGAAGATCCTTGACCGCTGATTGCTCCTGACGTGGCTGGCTCGGAGACTGCTCGACCACGATTCAGACTCGCTATGGGGTCAGCCGTGCGGGCTTAGGGAAGCGTCACCGTTCTTAGACTAGGGTGAACAGACTCCAGGATCACTCCTCTCGATACCCGACCTCCTGTCCCTTTCTCTGTCCCGGATGGTCCCACGGGCTTCCGCTCAGATCGTGCGGACAGTCAAGGCAGAACTCCAGGAAGCTGCCTCGCTTTACACTTCGCTTCTGTGCCTCGTGTAAACGAACGTTCCACCCTAGCCTCACCCTTCCGCGTACTGTCCGTGCCGTTCCTGCGGGCTCGATCCTCCTTGCGTGGCCGTTGCGGTGTGGTGTCCTGCTTGCTGGTGGCGATGTCCTGCGAACTGCTCCTGACAGGTGGCTGTATGTCTTGACTTCTGTGCTGGGTTCGAGGGCATACGCCGATCCGGGACTTCTCTCCCTTCTGGCTCGCTACTCTAGGGGTTCTGTTGCGCCGTTCCGGTACTTCTCTCCCTTCTGGCTCGCTACTCTAGGGGTTCTGTTGCGCCGCTCCGGGACTTCTCTCCCTTCTGGCTCGCTACTCGAGGGGTTCTGTTACGCCGCTCCGGGACTTCTCTCCCTTTTGGCTTGCTACTCTCGATTTCAAATCTAAGTCTAGTAGACCCTCCAGGCGTAAGGCCAGGACTTCGTCGGCAGGACAGAACAGAACTTAGCCGTTTGGTGCCTCCTTAGACCTCAGCCACCTGTGTCTCAGTTCGGAGATTCCTAGTAATCCCAATCCCGAACGTCTCGACGTGACAATCTTGCTCCTCGTAGGCTCCCAAGGCGCTGCTTCCGACGACTCTCCCTGGTGTGGCTCCCTCGTAGCTTGCTTGGTTGGATTTCGTTCGACTCCTTGCTCTCGACTGACTGCTCGCTCTTGACTGACTGATCACGACAGAATGCTCTCGACTGAATGATTGATCCCGCTGCCAGCGCCCTGCGGGCTTATATAGGGCCTCTGGGAACCGTTATTTCCCTTTTGCACACGGCCCGCCAAAACTCTCCACATCGGGTCCAAGGTCCATGGTTCCTGTTTGACCCTCTTGTCCCTGACGCACTGCTTCCCGCCGCCCTCCAGCCTGATGCTGCCGTCCCGCTGATCCCGGAGACGCATGCGACATGTTTGTGTGCCGCACCGCTGCTGAGATGTGGCACCTTCTTTCCAAAGTCCAAAGTCCGGCGGCGTCCCGCTACTCCTTTTTGCACACGGCACTCTCGCTCCGCCCGCCATGTCTCCGCTCTCTCCTTCTCCATTGCTGGTCTCCAAACTCTCTTGGTCTCCGAACCCTCTTGCTCTCAAAACTCTCTCGCCCTCCAAACTCTTGTCTCCAAAACTCTCTTCCTCTCCAAACTCTCTCGCTCTCCAAACTCTTGTCTCCAAACTCTCGTCCTCTCCAAACTCTCTTCCTCTCCAAACTCTCACGTTCTCCGTCCTCGATCTCCAAACTCCCTCGTTCTCCGTCCTCGATCTCCAAACTCTCTCGTTCTACGTCCTCGACCTCCAACTCTCTCGTTCTCCGTCCTCGCTCTTCGCCGCGCCGCCACTACGCGAATTCGCCGCGTACCTGGTGAGCGGCCAGCCATCTGCTGCTGGGATTTGTGGGGAGTTCAACTCCTCACAGCACATACTCGCCGTCATCGATTCCTTTACAAAGTTTTGCTGGCTTTATCCTACAAAGTCCACAAGGGCAAGCGAAGTCATCACAAAACTACGAGGACAAAGTAATGTGTTTGGCAACCCAGCTTGTATCATTTCGGATCGAGGTTCAGCTTTTACAGCCCAAGATTTTCATCAATATTGCGACGAGGAAAATATAAAGGTTGTCAAGTCTACGACAGGTCTACCACGTCTAAATGGACAAGTGGAGAGACTGAATGCCATAATTATCCCAGTTTTGTCAAAACTCAGTGTGGATGATCCTACAAAATGGTACAGACACGTTGATCGAGTTCAACAAGCCATCAACTCTACTTTCTCGAGAAGCATCAACGCCACACCTTTTGAGCTTTTAATCCGAGTAAAAATGAGGAACAAAGATGACCAGCAGCTTCGTGAGCTAATCAGCAACGAAACCTTAGCTCTGTTTCAGGACTCTCGTAACGATTTAAGGCTGAAGGCAAAATCAAAATTTTAAAGCTTCAATCGGAAAACAAAAGAACTTACAATCTGCGACGCAAACCAGCAAGGCTTTACAACGTTGGCGACTTGGTAGCCATAAAGCGCACTCAATTTGGTGGAGGCCTCAAATTAAAGCCGAAGTATTTCGGTCCTTACCGAAAGTCAAGCACAACAACGCCTACGATGTCCAGACAGTTGGCAACTCAGACGGTCTAAAAATTTCTTCGACTTGCGCCGAATACCTCAAGCCATGGCCCACCCACGATAACAACGACGAAACATTCGAGGCGAATGTTTAATCAGAATGGCCGAAAGTGAGAGTGATATTACTGAGGGAGTGATATTACTAGAATAACCCTACCTATCCCTAACCATCCCTAAGAGAACGACGAGCAGTAGCATACATTCCAGAGGAAGACGAGCCAAAAGGAGTAAAAGACGAGAACGACGACGATACGATGATAATGACGAGAAAAGAATCAGTTTTTGACGAGATCTAGTTGAAAGAAGACGTGCTTGTGTGAAGAGTAAAACGACGCGACAACGATCTTAACTCAACTATTGCGAAATCATTTTCATTTAAGTAAACACTTAAATTTATATATTCTAAAATAATAAAAAAAAAACCCACAAATATGTAAAATCAAAAGATGAAACACCACAGAATACAGAAATTGTAAACGATCTACCAAATCAAATTAACGAAGAAGAAAACATTATGTTATACCCAAGATTATCCACCTGAGGACAGGCCAAATTCAACGGATGGGGGAGTCACATCCATATCCATAGTTCAACGTACGTCCAATGCATATGTCCACACACCCACACATACACACAGTTACCCTCGAGACACCCATTAAGAAATAATAATCAAGTTACCCTCTAAGAAATAAGAATCCAAATGTAATTGTAAACAAGCCACAGGAAAATTACCGTGAAACAAAAACCTAAGCTTGTAGACTAAACAATTAGAAGGACCCGCTGTTCAGACTATCGGCACGTTCCCACAATTCAGAATACTCAGATTTCGGGACCGAAGTCTGAAGTCTGAAGTCTAAAGTCCAAAGTTAGAGAGTCACTCAATAGCAATAAAACCCACTCACAAAAAGCTCTAAAGCTCAAAACCGAGGTATGATCGTAAATGAAGTAGGAGTTAGAAAGTGAGTTCAGTTTAAATTTTGTCAATAGCAAGTCGGTGTTCTTCAAATATAAAAATTGTAACCAGTTTAAAAATAAGATATTAAATAAATTTTATATGGTAGGCGACCAACTGTTTTCATGCATAGACGTAAATTCCAAATTTTCTACTTTAGTGGAAGTAACAGTTAGAGATTGGTTAGAAGCCAAAAAAGCAATTATAAAAGTATTCAATGAAATGGGAAAACCCCAAGAAATTAAAGCAGACAAAGATTCAGCATTTATGTGCGTAGCTTAACATGATTGATTAAACTAAGAAGGAGCTCAAATTCAAATAACAACTAGTAAGAACGGTCAGATATAGAAAGATTCCACAAAACAGTAAATGAAAAGTTAAGAATCATAGGAAGTAAATCAGATATTAAGAATAGATATACCAAATTCAAACTAATCCTTTATATTTACAATCATGAAAGCAAACATAATGCTGCAAATCAGACACCAGATGATATTTTCATGTATGCAGAAACACCAGATTACGACACACAAATAAAGAAAAGTAACAGAATTGAAAAATAAAAATTGAAACAAGCCGAAGAATTCAATGATGTCATTCAAATCCGATATGTAGTAGAGAAACTTAGAAGAGAAATTAATGGAATTACAAAGCTAAACGCAGTAAAAGAGGTTTATTTAATATTGTAGGATCTGTTTACAAATATCTGTTCGGAGCTTTAGATCAAGATGATAAAGATGAAATGGAACAGAAAATTAATAACTTAATAGACACTAGTGTCCAGAAAACTGATTTAAATATGGTAATAGATGTTATAAACAATGAACAATAATAATGAACCCTGAAAAATTGTTAAAATCAAAACTTTACTTGGCTCAAAACTGACACAAATGAAATTTCGATTATTTCCCATATCACTTCAGAGATAATCAAATCTCCTGTTTTTGGAATTATTCCTTATCCCGACGAAAATAATAATATTCCAACCGAAAATATATTTGAAAAATATTTGCTTTATGAAGACAAAGTATTTAATAAAGAAACAGAGAAAATATTAACTGACGAATGCATAAACGGTATAATTAGACAAGAAAATACCGAATGCAAATTCACAAAAACTTATAAAAATTTCCAAATTAATTATGTTGAACCCAATATTTTATTGACATGGAACATACCTAAAACATTGCTAAATCTAAATTGCATTAATAAAGAAATTTCTATTGTCGGAAGTAATATTGTTAAAATCCTTAATTGTTCAACACAACTAGATGAATACACTCTTTGAAACTCAATGTTAGATTACACACAGAGCGTTTATATAAGTAATAATATAACAAAATTGGAACCATTGTCATATATCCAAACAAAAGAAATAATTGAATCACATACAAGATATTATAATGTAAATTATAATTACTTTGACTTTTGTAATTATTATTATAAGCATTTTATTGTATTTTTGGTATACATTTAAGAGCATACCAAGAAAACTTATTATAAAATATGTAAAATCAAAAGATGAAACACCACGGAATACAGAAACTGTAAACGATCTTCCAAATCAAATTAACGAAGAAGAAAACATTATGTTATACCCAAGATTATCCACCTGAGGACAGATCAAGTTCAACGGATGGGGGAGTGACATATCCATAGTTCAAAGTACTCCTATGCACATGTCCACACACCCACACATACACACAGTCACCCTCGAGACACCCATTAAGAAATAATAATCAAGTTACCCTCTAAGAAATAAGAATCCAAATGTGATTGTAAACAAGCCACAGGAAAATTACCGTGAAACAAAAACCTAAGCTTGTAGAGTAATTATTAGATTCAGGGTCGAAAGTTAACTTAATGACAAAAAAGCCTTGCTCACCTTTTAGGATTGTCGAGAACAAATTAAGGTTTTACTATCACATCAGTCGGAGAATTCCATTGCCAGAAGCGAAGTCACAAGCGAAGTACTGGGAACCATAACTAGCAATCAGCAAGAAATATGATTCCTGCAAGGCATAGACTTAGCTGATCCAGAGTTCCACAAAAGCCACAAAAACATTGATATTTGGCTCGAAACAGACTCCTTCTTTGATTTGTTGTGCAGTGGTCAAATCAAACTCACCAATGGAGGTCCATTGCTACAAAATACACTATTGGGATAAGTTGTTTCTGGACGGTGCAAGCAACAACAAAACGAAGCTACTTCTTGTATCGCCTTGTCGAAGGAAGACATGGTTTTAGGAGGACTGGTTGAAAGGCTTTGTGAGTTAGATACCGTCACAGAAAATAAAAACTTGTTAAATTTTCTCCAGAAAAAATTGCCTGCGAAGATTATTTTGTAAAAAACGTAGCCAATTCAAATTGTAGTCGATCCTAGTTCGATGTCGCTAAACGTAGATTTTTATCATTAGAGCGTAGAAGCCTAAAAAACAGCTCACTTCGAGAAATTTACATCGCTTGTATGAAAGAATATTTGGAGCTGGGTCATATGTCTCCAACATGCAATAAATTTCACCTGGACCGCACTATTTCATACCACATCAATGCGTTCTGATAGTACCTCAACCAAACATCGAGTCGTGTTTGATGCGTAATCCAAGACAACTTCAGCGCAGTCATTAAATGACATTTTAATGGTGGGCACACTATTTAGAGGGAACTGTTATTATCACTTGTTAGATTTCGATTCGCTTTAACAGCAGATATATCGAAAATGTATGGGCAAGTAAGTCTCGCAGAAGAAGATTGTAACTATCAACTGATAGTATGGCAAGAGAATCCAGCTGATGAGCTACAAATATTTCGTCTTAATACAGTAACCTACGGAACGTCTTCAGCTCCAGTTTTAGCCATCCGTACCTTACAAGAACTTGAATTTCGTAATAGGGATAAGTTTGAAATAGGTTCATACATAATTTGCAACGAATTTTTTTTGTGGATGACACGCTTGCAGGAGTGTGTATAAACTTCGGCTTGCCGAAGTTAACTTGCTTTCTTGTTTAAACTGATGGAAATCATCAAAAAAAATGTCTTTGTAGAAGAGTAAAAGAAAATTAAAAAAGGACATGTTTTACAACCAAGTTTGCAGATGATGACGCCCTTCATACAAAAGTTTTCTAAACCTGGTAGGAGATTTTTGCTGATTCGGGTGCGAGGTAGACTTTTGCATGCACCTAATTCAGAAAATGCTAAATTTCCGATATAAAAAATAAATTATTATGAGAAATCTGACTGCGGATAGGTTAGAATATTTGTGGCGTAGTTTTGTCCTTTTTCCTATCAATGTCTCATTGCGTATTCGATGACGGCCCCATTATGATGTATATTGCTGTATTTGTCTGTTTTGCTTCCAAAGCTCTATTCATTTGGCCTTTAAAAGCTTCATAACAAGACGTGGCGTACCGCATCGAATATATTCCGACAACGCGACGAAATTTGTGGGAGCCAGCTGAGAAGTCTTCAGAGCGCCTTCGAGGATCCGCAGTCGCAGTTTCAACTGTTCGTCGTGGAGAAGGGCATCGAATGGAGGTTCATCACATCACGAGCACCGCACTTCGGCGGGTTGTGGTAGGCGGCCGTAAAGTCAGCTAAGGAAATTATCGTGCGTCAAGTGGCAGACGCGTCCCTAACCGAAGCCGAGGTCAGGGCTCATCTGGCGGACACCGAAGCCGTGGTAAATTCTCGGACTCTATATCCAACCAGCACCGATCCCAACGAGGAGGAGGCCCTCACTCCAGGGCACCTGCTGGCCCTTCGTTCGCCGCCGCAAGGATTAGAGCCAGACTCACCGACCAGAGGTTTGAGATACTCAAAGAGGTGGAAACTGCTATCCACGCTCAGGCAACGGTTCTGGCAGGCGAGAAATACGTCCACAGCCTTCAGCGCAAAACCAAATGGCAAACTACATTGCCCAATCTGGAGGTCGGAGCCTTGGTAATCATCCACGAGGTCAATACTCTACCCCAGCATTGGATTACCGGCAGGGTCATCAGGGTGGTGGTAGGGGCCGATGGTAAAATTCGAGTGGCCAAAATCAAGACCGCCACAGGCGTATTTAAGAGTCCTAGAAAGCAGGTCCTTCAAGGTAGACGGAATGTTGAAGCGCAAAACGCTAATCATGAAGTTTGAATTTTGTTAAGATTTAAATAAGTAAAAGAGAGACCAACAGCGTTATGTTCACCGCTTACAGGCCCAGAACTATAAGATTAGATCGGATTCAGCGGGACTGCAAAGGCTCTCACAAAACTGCGCTGCTGGGCACAATAAAGCAGTCGAATTTTAAATACTGAATCAGGCAGCCTTGTATTCTCTCTTCCCCCAAATTTTGCAGCAGCCAAGTAAAAGTCTTTTCACTTTTCGGCGTTCTCAATTATCACCGCCGCGATTTCGTGTTGAGTGATTTCAGCAAATCCTTCAACGCCAAGTTTTCTCGCAAGTTCCCGAAGGTCTGGGTGGTCCAATCCATCGACGGCAATGCATACTTGCTAGAAAACCTCCAAGACCGCAGTATGGGAGTGTATCACGCTAGGGACATCCGGCTGTGGTCTAAAGTTAAAAACAAAGTATACGACCATCGCCACACCTGCTATACTTTCTGTCATGCGTGGGCCCCGCGTTAAGCGCCGATCGAACTGCATGATAGTTCTAGTGCCGGGTTTAGTCCCATTCTATCTCCAAAGCTACCAATTATTTCGTCGTTCCTTGGTTGATGTTGCGATTGGAATCGATAATGGGAGTGACTCTTTTGATAAGTTGGGCCGATAGGGCGATAGTTACAGCAGCGGGATGAATCTGACAGGCGATCTGGTCATCTGAGGACGTTTCCTTCCGAGATTATCTTAAGTGGCACTCATGTGTCCAATGGCCCAATTTTGGAAGAGACCATGTAATATGGCGGGGAAGAAACAAAGATGATCAGCAGGTATTGGTATAGTCGCAGCCATATTGTCAAACCAGACAGATGCAGCTAGAAGTTCTAAGTTAAGTTTTGTGCCAAAATCAAAATAAAAGTGATTGATATTTTGTTATTTAACATAGAGTGCGGTATTTATTATTAATCATTTATTGTGCAACCTTGTTCCCGAGACAAGGGGCCCCGGCAGATTTACTTGGGAGTTCGACTACATACTTGGGAGTTTCGCTACATTTTTGGAAGCTCTACTACAATACTCTACATTCTACACACAATTTGGCAGCCAGCCACCGGTGTCACGCACAGAAGACCAAACGAGAACGCCTTCGCCATCCTCGCCGACGACATTCAGTATTTTCCGGTGAGTCCACCTCATCCCGGGATCTCCTAGTCGTCAGACAGCGGCGTGGCGAATCACCACTATTTCATTTTGGTGCGGCAGTCATCCATCTTAAAAACCAATATAGCCCCTGGCCTCTGACGAAAAGTAATCAGGCTGACTATGATCGCACTCCGTGCCAGTGTCTGAAATATAACAACAATTAAATCAGATGTACCTTGATTACAAACATGGCATTTACTCCTCTGTGTATTGCATATATAATGGTAAGCCTGTTACAATATATAATAACCAGTAAGATATAATACAAAATAGCCAGCCTGTTACAGTTTTTATTTGAGCAATCGTGGGAAGTCGTTTTTCGTAAATAATGTGTACTCGTCTTTTCTATGTATGAAACGTCCCTGCAAGCATTTTCTATCGCGGAAGACACTTCTAAGTGACTTCTAGAAAATGAAAACTATCGTCCGCGATATCGTATTCGGATCGCGGAAGTCACTCCCGTCGGGAAGAAATGTGCCACTTCGGCGGCACTTCTTGGAGTCACTTCGGCGAAGTGGCACATTTCTTCCCGACGGGAGTGAATTCCGCGATCCGAATGCGATATCGCCGAAGTCACTTCTGGAGGTTACTTAGAAGTGACTTAACAGACGCTTGTAGAAGATACCAGAAGGGCCTTTCCCCATTGGAAATCTTAAATATCTTGAATAAAAAATTTGTTACATGTTAGGCAATATTTTAGATTTACGAGGTGTGTTCAAAAAGTAAGGTGACTTTGTATTTTCAAGAAAAACTATTAATTTATTTATCAATATTAATGTTGTCCCCTTCAAAATAATCCCCCTCAGATACAATACACTTATGCCAACGGTTTTTCCAATCCTCAAAGCACTTCCCATAAGCACTTTTCGGTATAGCCTTGAGCTCTTCCAGCGATGCAGTCTTTATCTCTTCAATCGTTGCAAATATCCGTCCTTTCATAGATCTCTTTAGTTTTGGGAACAAGAAAAAGTCACATGGGGCCAAATCCCGTGAATATGGTGGCTGAGGCATTATTGTGGTGTTGTTTTTGGCCAAAAAATCTGTCACAAGCAAAGATGAATGAGCAGGGGCATTATCGTGATGCAAAAGCCATGAATTGTTTTTCCACAATTCTGGACGTTTCTTTCGTATTGCTTCTCGCAAACAGCGCATAACTTCCAGATAATACTGTTTATTGACCGTACGACCATATGGTAAGAACTCCTGATGCACCACGCCTTGATAATCGAAGAATACAGTGATCAAAACGATTGGGCTTTGGTTTCGATATCATAACCATATACTCATGATTCGTCACCAGTTATGACCCATTTGAGTAAATCTGGGTCGTCGTTGACGTCATCCAACAGCTCTTGAGCGATGCTCATGCGATGGTTCTTTTGGTCAAAGTTCAGCAATTTTGGAACAAACTTCGATGACACACGACTCATGCCCAAAACGTTTGAAAAAATGTCATTGCACGAGCCAAGCGATATACCGACATCTTCTGCAACTTCTCTGATAGTGATTCGACGATTTTCCAAAACAATTTTCTTCACTGCTTGAACGTTTTTATCAGTTGTTGGGCGTCCAGAGCGAGGCTCGTTATTGGCATCTTCCCGGCCAACTTGGAAGAGTTTGTACCACTTGTTAACATTTTTTTTACTCAGAACAGTTTGCCGCTGTCAACATTTCAAGTGTTTCGGAGCACTTAATTTTGGTTTTTACACAAAATTTGATGCAAATCCTTTGATCCATATTTTTATTTTACCTTTACGCCTCTCACAACTAAACAAAAAAGGGGATTCAATCGAAACTTGGTACAGATGTTAGGGAAGAGTGTACCAACATAACAAAACAAAAAAATCGATAATCGAAAATATGTTGCCCGCGAAATTTCAAAAGTCACCTTACTTTTTGAACACACCTCGTATTTTTTCCATAAGGTCTTTGAGCAATTTTATTTATATCCAGCTCCGTTCACATAAGAAATTTAATAATAACCGTGGTAATAGTTATTTTAACATTTCTATTAGATTTGTTTAATCCCATAGCTTTGTTTTTGTAACTTACGTTCCTAAACTTGCTAAAACTCTTTTACTCTCTCTCAATCTCCATCGCTCTATTTTATAACTGTAACCTGCTCTCTAAGCACCCGCTGAATTTCTAGTAGACTTTTTCGGGGCTATTTTCTGCAACTCTCTCTCTCTCTTGCTTGATTTACTTTGTATTTGTTCGTACTGAAAGTTGTTAGTGTCGCACAAGCCACGCTCAATCGAATATTTTTTATTTTTTTTCTCTCGTGCGCTCTTACGTTTTGATAAATTTTGGCGATCTCGCGCTCTTATTTTTTTTTGTATTTTGTGCCTTTGTGATTTTTAATTTGATCCCAGTGCCAAATTCACTTTGAGGTATTTTTGATATTTTACTTCATTTTACATTTGTTTGTCTTATAATAACCCTTGTCTGTTCAATGAAAAACTGCACACTTGCGTCTTCAACTAAAGACCCCTTTATTTTTTGCTGGATTCACCGGCAGAGTTAAAGATTTTATTGATCTTAACTCTGGGTTATGTGGTCATGTGGTTCCTGCAAGGAAATGGTGGTTGAGATGAGCGGCTTTATGAAGCAGACTCGAGACAGCCTGTTGAATATCTCGGGTGCTTTTAGGCAACTCCATGAGGGGTTCAATTCCGTCTGTGCCCAGTTTAATAATAAAAAATTATTAACAGAGTCGCCTAAACGCAAAAAAGCCAGCTTAACCGCCGTTAATACCACCATGGAATCCAACCCAATTCCTATCCGAAGATATTGCAGTTGAACGATTTCGATTTTCATACGCTCGTAGGATATCGTCTTTTAAAATATTTACTTTCTGAAAGCTTTTGGCTTAATGATGATTTAGTAATTAAAGAATTTGTTCCAAATAAACCGAGAACAAATAACAGGACCTTCACTGTGCCAAAAAACTAAAAAGTGGCGTGTCAAAATGTTAGGGGACTAAATATAAAGCTACTCAAGCTTTATGCTGACTCCTCTGCATTTACTGAAGATATTTTAGCTTTTACGTAAACTTGGCTAAACTAGAGATATCCGACTCTGAAGTTCTGTCTAATAACTTTAATTTCTCATTTAATTTGGCAGACTTGTACAATTGTACAGACATTGAAAGTGCCACTGAACTATTCTATACAGTGTTAAATACGTTTTTTAATGAATGCGAAAATGAAAAAATCGGGTAGACCAGCAGATTTTTCGAAATATCTAATGGCTCGAACAGATTTTAATTTTCTCAACGGTCATTGCTTTTCTATGTATCTAAATCGATGTAAATTTGAATTTTCAAACGATCCGAAACAGTTTTACAATTTTGTTGATGCCAAGCCTAAGGCATCGGCATTGCCTTCATCGGTACGTGTAAACTCAATGGAGGCATCGACGGATTCTGAAAATGCTGATTTATTTTTTAAATTACTTATAGTTCGACAGCTTGGTCAAATTCTAACTACCCTAATCCATTAAATAGAGCAAATTGTATTTTCTCCCCTGTAATTACCGAAAGCTCTTTCGTAAGAGATTTACCAACAACAACGCCAACATTTTCTCCCGGTCCAGATGGACTTCCTGGATGTGTGCTTAAGTTTTGTGCGTCAACCATTTGTAAACCGATTCTTAAACTTTTTAATTTGTCTATTTCATCATCAGTTTTTCCTTCTATCTGGAAGGACTCTTTTATTATTCCACTCCATAAAAAAGGTGCGAAGGCAGATGCCCAAAATTATAGAAGTATTTCTTAATTGTCGGCAATTCCTAAAGCATTTGAACGTATTATCACTTCTCATTTGCAACATTTATGTTCCTCGCTTATATCACCGTGTCAGCATGGTTTTTGTTAAGCGAAGATCGACCACCACCAACCTTCTTGAATTGTCATCTATTGTAATAAATGGGTCTAAGAAAAATATGCAGACTGACACTGTATATACAGATTTTAGTAAGGCCTTTGACCCCGTTAACCACTCACTTCTTTTATTTAAATTTGTTCAGCTTGGGTTTCCTGGTAATCTATTATCTTAGATTTCATGTTACTTGAATGGTAGGACTCAGAGGGTTATATTCAAGAGTGCTGCTTCAAAATTGATCTACGTGACATCTGGAGTGCCTCAGGGTAGTCATTTGGGCCCTTTGCTGTTTACTTTGTTTATTAACGATCTTCTCTCTATCATAACACATTCTCGTGTACTATTGTATGCTTTGTTTATCATATAATGATATAGCGTCCGGATTTAACTTACAGCACAACCTTTTAAATTTGAACTGCCCTAAATGCAACGTTATGACTTTTTATAGGGGAACTCCTACGTTTATCAGTTACTTTCTTAAAAATACGCCACTTGACCGTATATGTTCTTCTTGACCCGAAACTTAAATTTGACTGCCACATTATGTCCACTGTTAACAAAGCCCTGAGTGTTCTTGGGTTTATAAAGCGTTGGTCAAAATAATTTGATAACCCTTATACGGCCAAATTATTATTTACCTCCCTTGTCCGTCATATTTTGCAATATTGTTCGTCGGTTTGGAGTTCACAATGTCAAGTTCACATCGACCGTATTGAGTCGGTACAAAAAAAATTTCTCTTATTTGCCCTGCGTAGTTTGCACTGGGATCAACACGTAAGGCTACCTTCCTACGAGAGTAGATTACAATTGCTTAATTTACCTACACTTGTAAATCGTAGAAGAATGCTTGGTACTATTTTTATACAACATCTTATAAAAGGTGACATTGATTCTGCAGATCTTTTAAACCGCCTAACATTCAATGTTCCTGTTAGACTAACACGAAATTATTATCCTCTAAATTTGCCACGATGTACATCAAATTTTTGTCTTCACGAGCCCTTTCGCGATATATATAATAACTATAATAAACTTTATCATTTAATTTGCATTTCAACATCTATCCCGGTATTAAAAACTAATATTTTAACTCATTTGCTCAATTCTTAGTTGTGCCTTTTATTTTCATTTGTGTCCCGTCTCTATTTGTTTTATGTATGTATCATCCTCGCGAACTCGCATTTTTTGCCGAAATTGATAAAAGGGCCCCGCACGTAACAAGCCGTGCTTGGTGTCGTTGGGCCACTTGTTTGTACCGTTCGAAGTGCATCAACGTCCATATATATATAAGTTCAACTTACACTTCTGAGCTCCTTAATTTATAAGTATGCTAAATGCTTGTAGCGCTGGGATGAAAACAATGAAATAAATAAAAAATAAATAGAAAAAACAATCTCTGTTATCATTCGAAACCTAAGCCATTTTACTGAGCTAAGAAGTAGTCACGTCATACAAATTTTGTTGAGACGAACACTCAACTTACTGATCTAGCCCCAAGATAATCGTAGGGGACTCTCAAGGTTGTATCATGCATTCTTACAAATTTTAATATTTTATTTAATTGATTATTTAGGCCTTTTTATTGTACTAATTTTTAAAGTTCCACAATTGTCTGTTTTAATAGTTGGAAAGCCATAATATACATGAGGTCACTACCATTTGTGTATTATTTAACTTTAGCGTACTAGAATAATTATTTTATTAAAATAACAAAGTCTTTTTTTATTTTTTAAAGATAGCTTTTACTATCGTCCTTTCCGAGCTTGTGAATACAAATTAATTTATGATTTTTTTGGTTATTTTTTTATTTTATTAATTGATTTAAAACATTAATGCCAGCATATATGTCCGAAACGGATAATTGCACGTGGGATTTCGGCAGGGCCTGAGCGAGAGTGAGAAAAGATCGGCGATAGTGATTTTTCCCGAGCTTTTCTGCAGTCGGACAAGTTCGTATTGCGTAGAGAAAACGGCCCGGAGACGCAACACGATACTTGACCGATAGCGCAAGGGGAAACCAAAAGTGGTCCTTCTTTAAGTGATCCTCGTGGACAGCTTGGCGGTCGCGCTGCGTATAGAAACGGGCTCGGAGAAGCAACCTAGTAACCTAACTGAAAACTGGTTCCTGCAAGGAAATGGTGGTTTATTTTCCTTATCTTCGCACGGATTTTGCTGAAGCCTTGCGAACTAGAACCTGTGATCCTAGTTGAGGTCGCCCCTAGCGCCACCTTAAGTTGTAGTGAAGACTTTGCTCCTGGGAAGCTATCTGGTTGATCTTCAGGGCGATGCAAGAAAGCTTCCTGTAGCTTTTTTTCTCGTTTCATGGGGTCCAATGGCGAAGCATGCAAGTCTGGTGCGACTGCATCGAAGAGCGCACCCGGCAATTTAGGCTCTCGACCTTGTAGGACTAAAACCCGTGCTGTCTGAGATGCTTATGTTGATGGCGAGGGAAATCTCGGTAGTAGCTGGTCCCACGTCCGGTGATCCTGGTTCACGTACTTTCCTCGTCTTTATAGTGCGTCTTGCGCGCTCAGTTGAGTCCGTGGAATGGTGATCACATCGTACTTGCAGCCCTCCAAGTAGCAGCGCTCCTTTTCAGTGGCCGAATAGTTTTTCCTCGTTAAAGGCGACGGCTCACATAGGCATTCATCGCCCCCGATGTAATGCGTGTGGACCGCTGCTAGTCCTTGGTCACTGGCGTCCGTTTGGAGTTGGAAGTTGTACTCGAAGCTTGGGCATGTTAGCACGGCGGCAGTCAGTCAGGCCTTGAGTGACTCGAATTCGTGCTGTTGGGGTTCTTCCCAGGTCCACTTAACTATCCCGCTCAGGAGTCGCGACATTGGTTGCACTAGGAAGGCAAAATTTTGGACGAAACGCCTGTACCAAGATGCGATACCGAGGTGGCAGCGAAGTTTATTGATGTTAGTCGGGGGTTTTAGTCCCTGGATTGCAGCTATTTTAACGGGGTCAATTCTAATGCTTTCCTCGCTAATCAGATGACCCAAATACACTCATCTCCTTTGGAAGAACTTGCACTTACCCCGCAGATCCCTCAGGTTCCGTGTATGCTCCTCCCACCTCGCCTCGATGACTATGATGTCGTTCGAATACGCGAAGGCGTAGGGTCCAGCGTAGAGATGAACCAGGAGTTACGTAGGCGTTCTAGGATATGATTAACGCGTGGGAGGGGGTACATTGAGTTGGCGATAGTGGGTCATCCGCATATCTGTTATTGGTCCAACCAGCGGTGCATTGTGCGGACTCCTAAAAAGTTCAATTCGCCCGTCTCGTAATAGTTCGTCCACCTACTCGTTTATGATGCGCTGCATGGCAGGGTTATTCGGATAATATCGCTGTTTCAGCGGTGTATCATCCGGATGGGTGATGTTATGCTCGACGATGTGTGTGGTTCACTTAGCCTGTCGAATTGTTTAAGCTCATCCTGAAGGAATAGGAGGGTTACTGCGTCGAGGGGTCTTTCAAAAACTAGGAATTCCTGCGAGGGTTCCGCGACTGTAGCCAAGTGTCCATTAAGGCAGTGACTCCGAAACAGATTGCGCTTCGATGCGTACTCCGCATCCAATTGAGCTGAAGCTGGTATTTCCCATTTCTTTGCGGGAGTTTCGGAGGATGTCGGGGAACTTCTGGGTTGTCGGGGAACGTTTCCATTGTTGTGGTTGCTAAGTGATCCTGGCACGTGGGGTGCTTTTGAAAAGGGTTGATTTCCTTGGCAATGGCAGCATCCGGCAGTGGCTAGAGAATTGTACTTGCCTTCCTCTAATAGATCGTTGGCCTTTAAAGTTTACGCGGAAGTGTCGGGGGTGGCCTTAGCGGTGACTTCTCCGATGGACCCGGAACTGGATTCTGTTCCCCCTTCGTCGTGACGTGATGCCTTGGAGCGGGCATTGGACCCGTTTTGGTCCTCTCGTTGGTCCTTTTCCGCTCGGGTTGCTCGGGTAGCTGAGCCTTATTCCGCTCTTCGTACGGCAGGAGGAGCTTGCCGCAGGGACACTTGGCCGCAGATTAGAGTTGCTCGGATGCGGAAGTCAATACCGAGGATCACGTCTTCAAATATTATCGGCAGGACCATGCGGACATGTTGGCGATCCAGACGCTCGGCTTCCTGGGCGATCATCCGGTTCGGTGCGGGATCTCGTACCGCCACCCCCGGTGGGTGCGACTAGCGTTGCGTGTCGGACAGGGTTACGGTTGCGAGCGGTGGCGAAGGCGGTGGATAATTGAGTCAACACTTCTAGCGAGGAAAACTCATGTCACCGTATGAAGAGTTGATACTCTACTCTCGTAGATCCATCGATGTTTCTACACCTTTTTAATACTGTAACTTGGCTGGTGCTGTCTGTTATCGATCAGGTGGTCATATTGCGCAGAGAGAACTGCTCGAAGGCGCAATACGAGAGCGACACGGATTAGTGTACGTGGGATTTCGGCAGGGCCTGAGGGAGAGTAGTCGGAAAAGCGTTCGTATTGCGTAGAGAAAACAGCTGGGAGACGCAGCACGATAACTTGACCGACAGTTGACCTCGCACGGGGAAACCGAAAGTTGTCCTTCTCTGATGTGAGAGGGTTTCACTCATCCTCACATTTTCTTAATATAAAAAGTTCGTTAACAATTCAAATTAATGTACTATAGCAAGACCCTCCTCCAAAGTATTGGAGTCGTGGAAAGTTATAAGTACACGACGGCAATACTTAGAGTCTTAAATATCTGTTCCTACATCTAATTAAGTTATTTTTAGAGCCGGTCTCTTTAAATATGGTTTTTAATTTTTACATGTAAAATTCGCAAACGCCAATGCTGGATTGTTATTTGGCTTTAATGCTTTTTGTTAAAATCTTGCTCTTGTATTTAATTGTTTAAGTGAGTTGTCTTTTATAATTTTTATTCATTGCATTTTATTTGAATTTTATGCAACCAAAAAAGACAAAGAAAATGCTATTGTAACTTTTTTCCACAGCCAAAATAGCTTTTTCTGACCTAGGCAAATGGGAAAGGACTTTAGTAGCGAGAAACAGAATAGTTTGCTACCGCTGACATCAATTATGGAACAAATGCAAGTCGACTATTAAGTTAGTAGTTTCAAGATCGTTAAAGTCGTCGGGCGTCCATCTCTGACTTAAGAGAAAAAAGAGCCGAAACATGTAAGGGCGGCATCGTAACCTTGTTGATCAAAGCGGCTAGTGTAGCAGCGTGGAAGGCAGGAAGAGTCGTAGATTGTTCCAATGGAAACTATAAAATATTACTATCCGGTTTTGACACAATTTTAAATTTAATATTATCAACATTAAAACTCTTAATCTACTAAATTTTATTTAAGCAAAACTTATATGGCAGCTATAGGATATATTGGTTCAATCCAATCCACTGTCATATATTTATATGTTGCCTAAAAGTACAAAAAAAATATTGGTAGTGTTTCATCCCGATACATTTCAAAGTGAGAGAGTTATTAATATTGACCAACAAATGCCCCATAATGCCATGTTAGGGGACAAGAGGCCACTCTTTTATGATTTCTCTTATGCCCTTTTCTAGGCGCCTAAAATTGGTTCCATTGTGTAAATATAATTTTGTCGAACACCCTACAACCAAATTTTCTGAATACATTCATGAACACATTGCGGGATAGGTCTTTAGCAATCTCAAAATTAACATGTATGTAAAATATGTATTAAAAAATAAAATTCTATTCTGTGTAACTTTTACTGGACAAAAATAATCAATATTTTATTTAAAAAATGCCATTTCGGTAAACTTTATACGGCAGCTTGGAAGCTGACCCATTAAAGGAGCTTGCGGCAGGCTTTTTTGTTTTTCAACTGTGGACAATTTCGAATAATATTTTCTACGTCACTTCTACATTTTGTAATCCAAAACCTTTGGCAAATCTTGGCAATCACAGTTTCGTTTCCCATATTACAATTTTGAACGTGAACTTTAGTGATTTGATGATTTTGCTTAAGATAATTGATTTTTAGAGTCGGTAATCATCTCCTCGTTACTTAAGTTATGTAGTCTGCCTCTAAGTAGAGTATTCAGACTAATATGTCACCATGAAAGTTAAGTCTATTCTAAAATTTAATGTTTCTTTAATAGCTTTGCTTAGCTTAGCTCCTATGAGGTTACTTGGAGCTCTAATTGAGAATATACATTGGTATAACTGGCGCTACTCGGAGCGTAAGAACGCGCATGATGCGTGTTTTAAGGCATCTTAAATATATAAATATGTAATTGGATATTACTATGACTTATGAAAAGTGTAGTCAATTTCCTTGGATCGTAACAATCGTTAATTTTATTTAAGTTGCTAAACATACCTGCCAGATTTGAAATTGATCGTGTGAAATGTAGTTGTACCAAGGATTTCGCTATCCCACATGGGTTGAATAAAGATTTTATTTAATATATATTTCTCGGTTAGTTGGTCGTCTGAGATTGTAATTGTAATTGTATGTAAATATGTTTTTTTTATGATCCAAATTTAGACCTAAAGCTCGCTCTTCGGTTCGATTAGTTATCGAATTTCGAATGTCGAATCCCCGACCCTTGTGTACATACTTTACGCCCTTGATTAATTTTACGGCTCCACCCAAATAGTCATCCTTGTAATGTTTTATAATTATGTCCTCACAGGCTTTGTCATAGTCGTTATAAATATCTGTTTTGACCTGTTGGGCAATTTAGCAACAAAACATAGAAATTGTATTTCGCACACGTCCGATTTGGATTTTCGACTATAGCCTCGCGATAGAAATCTTTGTGCGCAACGGTCTGACTCCTGTTATTTCATTTGGAGATACATCTCATTGATATCTCCGACACGGGCCATTTTGTGTTCTCGAAAATTCATTAGGACTGTAGACAAGTACCTAATGTACCTAATGTACTTTCTGCGTTGATGCTTCGTTAGGCCCCACCGTTGCCTTTGGCATATCTAGTATATTTGCCGAAAAGGTGTTTGATCGCAGTGTGTCCTCTATTCCCCTGGGCGTTTGTATTCACTCTTTTTCTTCTTGAGACGTGTCTACCGAATCTTTTTGAGGTTGTTGCTGTCCAGTATGAGGACCCTTCTGTGCAAGGCCGAGATCAAGCTTGGCAATACATAGACTGTCTCAAACTTGCAAGTTTTGCGATTCGTGCAGACTTTTGGCTGATGTAATTGCGCTCTAGTTTCGCCTAATCCATGTGTCGTTCAGGACACAAGAAGGATCATTTATTGGGGTAATTACCTGGTAAGGTAAATTAGGACTATGGGGCTCAAAATTTGTTAAGGTTTTACCTGGGAAAGATTATACCGATCTAGGATTATGGCGCTCGAAAGACTGAGTTCTAGCCCTCACAAATCACAGTGGTTGTAGTCGTCGAGTGGATTGATTGTTTAAAAACACCTTTTCTCTGGTGATCAGAATATCAATTAATTAATTAATTAGTTTTTCCTTTCTTGTTTATATTTAAAAATTTCATAAGTTATCTTAAAATATATTTAATTTTTTTATTCATTTAGTTAGAATGTTCGTAAGGTTTTGAAAACTAACACTAACATAGAATACAATACACCCCATTGCTAGTTACAAAGCATTATTTGAATTTTTATTATTTTATGTTTGAATTCAGTGTTAGGTTTACATATATACTTAGTTTCATGGATTTTTTCTTTTAGAAATGTGATTTTGATTGACTTGACAAAAGGACCACTTTAACGCTTGGCTGTTGAAATAATTACGTTAAACATAGAGGCAACTTTTCACAAGTTGCATAATGAAAACTGTAAAACTGCAACTGCAATAATCTTGAAATTAAAAGCCAATGGTGTCGTTGAAGAATTCGATGTAATGAAAGCTAAACTGGCTAAAGGAAAAAAGATAGGAAACAATAGATACCAATTTTTCCTATCGTCAAAACTGTGGCCACAACAGTTTTACAGTTTTTTTAGGTCAATCGATAGGTATTGATAAGACGGTCACATTTCAGTTGAAATTTTTTTAGGTAAAAAAACTGTAGGCGCTTAAGTTTTGATTGTGGGCTTTACGCCAACTTGTAGCGCCGTGCTAAGACAATCTGGCGCTGCTCATGAATCCCAGGACCGACTCTTCTAGCTTTAATAGTTTCCAAGATTTCAGTGATTCTGTGATTCTGATATACCCTATAGGGTCGTAAATATTCCTTCTACCTGTTACTTACTTTCCGACGAATATAGTATAGCCATTTACTCTAGGAGTAACGTGTACGAATCTAGGATATCTTTTTTACTCTAAGGGTTATAAAAAGTATGTTTATTTATTAGATCGTATAATACGTTTTTTCACAAAAGTTGATATTAAAATCATTGTTTATAGAACATTTTCTCCTGGACTTTTTAATCACTGTGGGTGGCAGTACACGTAGTGGTGAAGCGTGCAAAGGCATCTAGTAGTTATATCCGCAGAATTGCCATGATTGTCCAATCGAAGGCAAAACTAAGAAGATTGCATACCACTTTAGAAATATAAATTTGTTTGGGAGAAAACGCGGTGAAAGTGTTAAAGTGAAAATTACGAAGATTAAAGATGCTGGATACGGTGGGGATAAATGATTTTTTAAATAATTTTATTCTTACTCAGAAAATGTGTCGAATGACACTTCATTTGTTGAAATCCGATGTCCAGTTCAAAAGTAGTTCCAACAAGAAACGAAGTTAACTTCGGGAAGCCGAAGTTTGTATACCCTTGCAGTTAAAAAAAAATAATCAATAATCTTATGAAGTTGAATTCGAAATTCTTAAAAATATAAAAATTTATATTCCCAATATTATAAGATAATAAGTCAACAAGCCCTAAAGCTATAATTTGTTTCCTATTATTTCCCACCAATTATCCGATCGTTCCTATGACAGCTATATGATATAGTCGTCCGATTTTAATAAAACTTAATTCGAAATTCAAAACTAATTAAAAAATGTTATTTTCAAGCTTATAAGGTTATATGTTTAAAAACACAAAAGATATAATTTTTATTTCATGTTTTCGTACTAATTTTCCGATTGTTCCTATGGGAGCTATATGATATAGTCGTCCGATTTTGATAAAATGTAATTCGAAATTCAGAACTAATTTAAAAATGTTATATCCAAGCTTCGAAATGTATATGTTAAAAAACACTAAAGATACAATTTTTTTTTTAATCTTTTCCCCGATAGTTCCTATGGGAGCTATAAGATATAGTGCTCCGATCCGGCTGGTTCTGACTTATATACTACCTGCAATAGGAATAAGTCTTTTGTGAAGCCCTATAGCCTTAAAACTGATAGACTAGTTTGCGTAAAAACGGACGGACAGAAGGACAGATGGACCGACAGGCAGACAGACGGACATGGCTAGATCGACTCGTCTTGTGACGCTGATCAAGAATATATATACTTTATGGGGTCGGAAACGTCTCCTTCACTGCGTTGCAAACTTCTGACTGAAATCATTATAAAAACACGATTTTCTTTTTCGTCGTAAAAAGAAAATGTTTGTCTCTTTGTTTGTGGGTATGTAGTTAGTTTTACAAAACCTTATGAAAACCTTATTGGAAAACCTTATGGTTGTATAAAGTAGCTAGAGATAGAAAACTTTTGTTTTACGACTTTTAAAAAAACCCGCCAGCTTAGCGAAAATTAAAAAAAAACAGATCTAAAATGCATATGGTTTCTAAACAACGCTTCAATAAAACATTCCTTGAATGCGAGAACCTGAAATATTTGGCTGAAGAGGGCAGAATGAGAAAATTGTATAAAGAGTATTTATTTAGTCGAATTAACAAGCCTTTCTCGTCATAAAAGTCGATATCAGCACTTTTGTACGTTGATGGTGCGCGATGGTACCCCTTACCTCGTTAAGAGGGGTTTTTGTTTAATAAATAATTTTTAAAAAATTTTAAAATGTTTTAATAGTTGCTAAGTTAATTATATTTATTTTATATATTTATATATATTGAATGATTTTATAAATAAAATATTAAAATTATTTATTTAAATGTTAGTAAAGTCAACAAAATTTGATTCAATCCAATCGGTTGAATTTAATTTGATTAAGGCGGCTTTTTTGTTGTTGTGTTATTTGGTGTAGGAAGATGTGTGTGTGTTACTTGTGTTAATGTTTTGGTTCCAATTATGATATTTAAAAAGAATGTTCTTGGTCTTTTCGTTGAATTGTTGCTTTTAGAATTTGTTGATGTCTGTAATGCTTAAGTTTTCTATGTATATTACTGGCATATTTAGTGCTAATTTTGATGCTCTGTCAGACATCTCGTTTTCTGTTATATAAAAGTGTTTTGGGGCCCATAATATTTTGAATTTCGGGCTTTATAGGACTTACAGATTAGTGCTGGGTAGGTATAATTGTTTTGTACGTTTTTATGGCTGATGGCCTTTTTAGTGCCCGGATCAGTGTGATGACAAGCTTACATGCGAAGCCCCAAGAATTGAAGTCTACGTCTTTCGCTGAAATGAATTTGGAGCTGCAAAAATTGGGGTCTAACACTTGAGTGTTGGATTGCCCATCTTGCTATGTGGCAAGCTTTCCTGGCTGCCGCTATATCTTGGCTCCAGAAATATGCAGGCCTACGACAGTGGAAGTTTATTAATAATTCGAGTAGGTGAATATATATTTTAATTAAACTTTGTACCCACGAATTTGTTTTCTTACATATATAATGTGAAATATAATCTGAATCAGAACAATCAGAATCATTATTTGTTCTCGGAAAATCGAAAAGCAGTCCAGCAACGACTTTTTCAAAATTCCGAAAAAAGTGTCCCATGAGAATCAACTTAGGATTCCAAGAGGACATGTTCTCTTGCATTGGGAAAGTCCTCGGGACTGCCCATACAGAAAATTTTATGGGATTTCCGTTTTTCCGAGGGAAAAATGCAAAGGATATTTCTTCGAAGTCCCCTCGGTTTTCCACTGTTCCTTATACTCATTTGTTGTATGGCCTGTCCTCTGCACGTGAAACGTCCCAGGGAAATCCCCTTCGGAAATTCTTAATTTATCCATTGAGTTTCAGCTGTGAAATCCATTGCAGGGGAAACGTCTCAGGGAAATCCCTTTGGAAATTCGGGATTTTTCCATGGTGTTTCACCTGCAAGGGAAACGTCTCAGGGAAATCCCTTCGGAAATCAGCAATTTTCCATGAAATTTCATCTGTGATATCCCTTGCTAGGGAAACGTCTCAGAGAAATCCCTTTCTCGATTTATGTTTAAAAACACCGAAGATAAAATTTTTTAAAGTTTTTTCCCCGATAGTTCCTATGAGATATAGTTCTCCGATCCGGCTGGTTCCGACTTATATACTATCTGCAATAGAAAGAAGACTTTTAGGAAAGTTTTAGCCCGATAGCTTAAAAACTGAGAGACTAGTTTGGGTAGAAACGGACGGACAGGCGGACATGGCTAGATCGACTCGTCTAGTGGCGCTGATCAAGAAAATATATACGTTATGGGGTCGGAAACGTCTCCCTCACTGCGTTGCAAACTTCTGACTGAAATCATTATACCCTCTTCAAGGGTATAATAATTATATCTTCGGTGTTTTTTAACATATAGTCTCATACGCTTCACAGAAATACTTTTTAAACAGTTTTTAATTTCGAATTTAATTTTATTAAACTCATATACCTTCCATAGGAAAGATCGGAAAATGTGTCGGAAAATAATATGAACGAAATTATAGCCTCGGTATTTTTTGACACATTATCTTAGAATTTCGAATTAAATTTAAAAAAATCGGACGATTTTAAAATATATGTAGCTGTAGAAAAAACGGTCTGAGAAATAAAGTATTTTTTTAATATCACTCGAGCCAGCAACAATCCTTAAAAAATTTCACATGGTGCTACTAACGTTGATTATTTATTATAACTGCACAGGTATACAAACTTCGACTTGCCGAAGTAAACTTCCTTTCTTGTTTATATTTAAAAATTTTATAAGTTATATTAAAATATATTTAATTTATTTATTCATATATTTAGGATGTTCGTAAGGTTTTGAAAACTAACACTAACATAGAATACAATACCCCTTTGCTAGTTGAAAAGCCTTATTTGAATTTTTTATAATTTTATGTTTGAATTCAGTGTTAGGTTTACATATATACTTAGTTTCATGGATTTTTTTTTTAGAAATGTGGTTTTGATTGACTTGACAAAAGGACCACTTTATCGCTTGGCTGTTGAAATAATTACGTTAAACATAGAGGCAACTTTTCACAAGTTGCATAATGAAAACTGCAACTGCAATAATCTTGAAATTGAAAGCCAATGGTGTCGTTGAAGAATTCGATGTAATGAAGGCTAAACTGGCTAAAGGAAAAAAGAAAGGAAACAATAGATACCAATTTTGTAAAGTATGTTTATTTATTAGATCGTATAATACGTTTTTGTCACAAAAGTTGATATTAAAATCATTGTTTATAGAACATTTTCTTCTGGACTTTTTAATCACTGTGGGTGGCAGTACACGTAATGGTGAAGCGTGCAAAGGCATCTAGTAGTTATATCCGCAGAATTGACATGATTGTCCAATCGAAGGCAAAACTAAGAAGATTGCATACCACTTTAGAAATATAAATTTGTTTGGGAGAAAACGCAGTGAAAGTGTTAAAGTGAAAATTACGAAAATTAAAGATGCTGGATACGGTGCCGATAAATTTTTTAAATAGTTTTATGTTTACTCAGAAAATGCGTCGAATGACACTTCAAATTCGATGTCCAGGTCAAAAGTAATTCCAACAAGAAAGGAAGTTAACTTCGGCAAGCCGAATTTTGTATACCCTTGCAGTTCAATAAAATAATCAATAATCTTATTAAGTTGAATTCGAAATTCTTAAAAATATAAAAATTTATATTCCCAATATTATAAGATAATAAGTCAACAAGCCCTAAAGCTATAATTTGTTTCCTATTATTTCCCACCAATTATCCTATCGTCCCTATCGTTCCTATGACAGCTATATGATATAGTCGTCCGATTTTAATAAAATTTAATTCGAAATTCATAACTAATTAAAAAATGTTTTTTTCAAGCTTATAAGGTTATATGTTTAAAAACACAGAAGATTTAATTTTTATTTCATGTTTTCGTACTAATTTTCCAATTGTTCCTATGGGAGCTATATAATATAGTCGTCCGATTTTGATAAAATTTAATTCGACATTCAGAACTAATTTAAAAATGTTATATCCAAGCTTCGAAATGTATATGTTAAAAAACACTAAAGATATAATATTTTTAAAATTTTTCCCCGATAGTTCCTATGGGAGCTATAAGACATAGTGGTCCGATCCGGCTGGTTCTGATTTATAAACTACCTACCAAAAGAAATAAGACTTTTGTGAAATTTTCAGCCCGATAGCTTTAAAACTGATAGACTAGTTTGCGTAGAAACGGACGGACAGATGGACCGACAGGCAGACAGACGGATATGACTAGATTGACTCGTCTTGTGACGCTGATCAAGAATATGTATACTTTATGGGGTCGGAAACGTCTCCTTCACTGCGTTGCAAAGTTCTGACTGAAATCATTATACCCTCTGCAAGGGTATAAAAACACGATTTTCTTCTCCTCCGTAAAAAGAAAATGTTTGTCTCTTTGTTTGTGGGTATGTAGTTAGTTTTACAAAACCTTATGAAAACCTTATTGGAAAACCTTATGGTTGTATAAAGTAGCTAGAGATAGAAAACTTTTGTTCTACGACTATAAAAAAAAACCGCTAGTTTAGCGAAAATTAAAAAAAAACAGATCTAAAATGCATATGGTTTCTAAACAACGCTTCAATAAAACATTCCTTGAATGCGAGAACCTGAAATATTTGGCTGAAGAGGGCAGAATGAGAAAATTTTATAAAGAGTATTTATTTAGTCGAATTAACAAGCCTTTCTCGTCACAAAAGTCGATATCAGAACTTTTGTACGTTGATGGTGCGCGATGGTGCTTCTTACCTCGTTAAGAGGGGTTTTTGTTTAATAAATAATTTTAAAAAAATTTTAAAATGTTTTAATAGTTGCTAAGTTAATTATATTTATTTTATATATTTATATATATTGAATGATTTTATAAATAAAATATTATAATTATTTATTTAAATGTTAGTAAAGTCAACAAAATTTGATTCAATCCAATCGGTTGAATTTAATTTGATTAAGGCGGCTTTTTTGTTGTTGTGTTATTTGGTGTAGGAAGATGTGTGTGTGTTACTTGTGTTAATGTTTTGGTTCCAATTATGATATTTAAAAAGAATGTTCTTGGTCTTTTCGTTGAATTGTTGCTTTTAGAATTTGTTGATGTCTGTAATGCTTAAGTTTTCTATGTATATTACTGGCATATTTAGTGCTGATTTTGATGCTCTGTCAGACATCTCGTTTTCTGTTATATAAAAGTGTTTTGGGGCCCATAATATTTTGAATTTCGGGCTTTATAGGACTTACAGATTAGTGCTGGGTAGGTATAATTGTTTTGTACGTTTTTATGGCTGATGGCCTTTTTAGTGCCCGGATCAGTGTGATGACAAGCTTACATGCGAAGCCCCAAGAATTGAAGTCTACGTCTTTCGCTGAAATGAATTTGGAGCTGCAAAAATTGGGGTCTAACATTTGAGTGTTGGATTGCCCATCTTGCTATGTGGCAAGCTTTCCTGGCTGCCGCTATATCTTGGCTCCAGAAATATGCAGGCCTACGACAGTGGAAGTTTATTAATAATTCGAGTAGGTGAATATATATTTTAATTAAACTTTGTACCCACGAATTTGTTTTCTTACATATATAATGTGAAATATAATCTGAATCAGAACAATCAGAATCATTATTTGTTCTCGGAAAATCGAAAAGCAGTCCAGCAACGACTTTTTCAAAATTCCGAAAAAAGTGTCCCATGAGAATCAACTTAGGATTCCAAGAGGACATGTCCTCTTGCATTGGGAAAGTCCTCGGGACTGCCCATACAGAAAATTTTATGGGATTTCCGTTTTTCCGAGGGAAAAATGCAAAGGAAATTTTTTCGAAGTCCCCTCGGTTTTCCACTGTTCCTTATACTCATTTGTTGTATGGCCTGTCCCCTGCACGTGAAACGTCCCAGGGAAATCCCCTTCGGAAATTCTTGATTTATCCATTGAGTTTCAGCTGTGATATCCATTGCAGGGGAAACGTCTCAGGGAAATCCCTTTGGAAATTCGGGATTTTTCCATGGTGTTTCACCTGCAAGGGAAACGTCTCAGGGAAATCCCTTCGGAAATCAGCAATTTTCCATGAAATTTCATCTGTGATATCCCTTGCTAGGGAAACGTCTCAGAGAAATCCCTTTCTCGATTTATGTTTAAAAACACCGAAGATAAAATTTTTAAAGTTTTTTCCCCGATAGTTCCTATGAGATATAGTTCTTCGATCCGGCTGGTTCCGACTTATATACTATCTGCAATAGAAAGAAGACTTTTAGGGAAGTTTTAGCCCGATAGCTTAAAAACTGAGAGACTAGTTTGGGTAGAAACGGACGGACAGACGGACATGGCTAGATCGACTCGTCTAGTGGCGCTGATCAAGAAAATATATACGTTATGGGGTCGGAAACGTCTCCTTCACTGCGTTGCAAACTTCTGACTGAAATCATTATACCCTCTTCAAGGGTATAATAATTATATCTTCGGTGTTTTTTAACATATAGTCTCATACGCTTCACAGAATTACTTTTTAAACAGTTTTTAATTTCGAATTTAATTTTATTAAACTCATATACCTTCCATAGGAAAGATCGGAAAATGTGTGGGAAAATAATATGAACGAAATTATAGCCTCGGTATTTTTTGACACATTATCTTAGAATTTCGAATTAAATTTAAAAAAATCGGACGATTTTAAAATATATGTAGCTGTAGAAAAAACGGTCTGAGAAATAAAGTATTTTTTTAATATCACTCGAGCCAGCAACAATCCTTAAAAAATTTCACATGGTGCTACTAACGTTGATTATTTATTATAACTGCACAGGTATACAAACTTCGACTTGCCGAAGTAAACTTCCTTTCTTGTTTATATTTAAAAATTTTATAAGTTATATTAAAATATATTTAATTTATTTATTCATATATTTAGGATGTTCGTAAGGTTTTGAAAACTAACACTAACATAGAATACAATACCCCTTTGCTAGTTGAAAAGCCTTATTTGAATTTTTTATAATTTTATGTTTGAATTCAGTGTTAGGTTTACATATATACTTAGTTTCATGGATTTTTTTTTTAGAAATGTGGTTTTGATTGACTTGACAAAAGGACCACTTTATCGCTTGGCTGTTGAAATAATTACGTTAAACATAGAGGCAACTTTTCACAAGTTGCATAATGAAAACTGCAACTGCAATAATCTTGAAATTGAAAGCCAATGGTGTCGTTGAAGAATTCGATGTAATGAAGGCTAAACTGGCTAAAGGAAAAAAGAAAGGAAACAATAGATACCAATTTTTTCTATCGTCAAAACTGTGGCCACAACAGTTTTACAGTTTTTTTAGGTCAATCGATAGGTATTGATGAGACGGTCACATTTCAGTTGAAATTTTTTTAGGTAAAAAAACTGTAGGCGCTTAAGTTTTGATTGTGGGCTTTACGCCAACTTGTAGCGCCGTGCTAAGACAATCTGGCGCTGCTCATGAATCCCAGGACCAACTCTTCTGGCTTTAATAGTTTCCAAGATTTCAGTGATTCTGTGATTCTGATATACCCTATAGGGTCGTAAATGTTCCTTCTACCTGTTACTTACTTTCCGACGAATATAGTATAACCATTTACTCTAGGAGTAACGTGTACGAATCTAGGATAACCTTTTTATTCTAAGGGTTATAAAAAGTATGTTTATTTATTAGATCGTATAATACGTTTTTGTCACAAAAGTTGATATTAAAATCATTGTTTATAGAACATTTTCTTCTGGACTTTTTAATCACTGTGGGTGGCAGTACACGTAGTGGTGAAGCGTGCAAAGGCATCTAGTAGTTATATCCGCAGAATTGCCATGATTGTCCAATCGAAGGCAAAACTAAGAAGATTGCATACCACTTTAGAAATATAAATTTGTTTGGGAGAAAACGCAGTGAAAGTGTTAAAGTGAAAATTACTAAAATTAAAGATGCTGGATACGGTGCCGATAAATTTTTTAAATAGTTTTATGTTTACTCAGAAAATGCGTCGAATGACACTTCAAATTCGATGTCCAGGTCAAAAGTAATTCCAACAAGAAAGGAAGTTAACTTCGGCAAGCCGAATTTTGTATACCCTTGCAGTTCAATAAAATAATCAATAATCTTATTAAGTTGAATTCGAAATTCTTAAAAATATAAAAATTTATATTCCCAATATTATAAGATAATAAGTCAACAAGCCCTAAAGCTATAATTTGTTTCCTATTATTTCCCACTAATTATCCTATCGTCCCTATCGTTCCTATGACAGCTATATGATATAGTCGTCCGATTTTAATAAAATTTAATTCGAAATTCATAACTAATTAAAAAATGTTTTTTTCAAGCTTATAAGGTTATATGTTTAAAAACACAGAAGATTTAATTTTTATTTCATGTTTTCGTACTAATTTTCCAATTGTTCCTATGGGAGCTATATAATATAGTCGTCCGATTTTGATAAAATTTAATTCGACATTCAGAACTAATTTAAAAATGTTATATCCAAGCTTCGAAATGTATATGTTAAAAAACACTAAAGATATAATATTTTTAAAATTTTTCCCCGATAGTTCCTATGGGAGCTATAAGACATAGTGGTCCGATCCGGCTGGTTCTGATTTATAAACTACCTACCAAAAGAAATAAGACTTTTGTGAAATTTTCAGCCCGATAGCTTTAAAACTGATAGACTAGTTTGCGTAGAAACGAACGGACAGATGGACCGACAGGCAGACAGACGGATATGACTAGATTGACTCGTCTTGTGACGCTGATCAAGAATATGTATACTTTATGGGGTCGGAAACGTCTCCTTCACTGCGTTGCAAAGTTCTGACTGAAATCATTATACCCTCTGCAAGGGTATAAAAACACGATTTTCTTCTCCTCCGTAAAAAGAAAATGTTTGTCTCTTTGTTTGTGGGTATGTAGTTAGTTTTACAAAACCTTATGAAAACCTTATTGGAAAACCTTATGGTTGTATAAAGTAGCTAGAGATAGAAAACTTTTGTTCTACGACTATAAAAAAAAACCGCTAGCTTAGCGAAAATTAAAAAAAAACAGATCTAAAATGCATATGGTTTCTAAACAACGCTTCAATAAAACATTCCTTGAATGCGAGAACCTGAAATATTTGGCTGAAGAGGGCAGAATGAGAAAATTTTATAAAGAGTATTTATTTAGTCGAATTAACAAGCCTTTCTCGTCACAAAAGTCGATATCAGAACTTTTGTACGTTGATGGTGCGCGATGGTGCTTCTTACCTCGTTAAGAGGGGTTTTTGTTTAATAAATAATTTAAAAAAAAATTTAAAATGTTTTAATAGTTGCTAAGTTAATTATATTTATTTTATATATTTATATATATTGAATGATTTTATAAATAAAATATTATAATTATTTATTTAAATGTTAGTAAAGTCAACAAAATTTGATTCAATCCAATCGGTTGAATTTAATTTGATTAAGGCGGCTTTTTTGTTGTTGTGTTATTTGGTGTAGGAAGATGTGTGTGTGTTACTTGTGTTAATGTTTTGGTTCCAATTATGATATTTAAAAAGAATGTTCTTGGTCTTTTCGTTGAATTGTTGCTTTTAGAATTTGTTGATGTCTGTAATGCTTAAGTTTTCTATGTATATTACTGGCATATTTAGTGCTAATTTTGATGCTCTGTCAGACATCTCGTTTTCTGTTATATAAAAGTGTTTTGGGGCTCATAATATTTTGAATTTCGGGCTTTATAGGACTTACAGATTAGTGCTGGGTAGGTATAATTGTTTTGTACGTTTTTATGGCTGATGGCCTTTTTAGTGCCCGGATCAGTGTGATGACAAGCTTACATGCGAAGCCCCAAGAATTGAAGTCTACGTCTTTCGCTGAAATGAATTTGGAGCTGCAAAAATTGGGGTCTAACATTTGAGTGTTGGATTGCCCATCTTGCTATGTGGCAAGCTTTCCTGGCTGCCGCTATATCTTGGCTCCAGAAATATGCAGGCCTACGACAGTGGAAGTTTATTAATAATTCGAGTAGGTGAATATATATTTTAATTAAACTTTGTACCCACGAATTTGTTTTCTTACATATATAATGTGAAATATAATCTGAATCAGAACAATCAGAATCATTATTTGTTCTCGGAAAATCGAAAAGCAGTCCAGCAACGACTTTTTCAAAATTCCGAAAAAAGTGTCCCATGAGAATCAACTTAGGATTCCAAGAGAACATGTCCTCTTGCATTGGGAAAGTCCTCGGGACTGCCCATACAGAAAATTTTATGGGATTTCCGTTTTTCCGAGGGAAAAATGCAAAGGAAATTTTTTCGAAGTCCCCTCGGTTTTCCACTGTTCCTTATACTCATTTGTTGTATGGCCTGTCCCCTGCACGTGAAACGTCCCAGGGAAATCCCCTTCGGAAATTCTTGATTTATCCATTGAGTTTCAGCTGTGATATCCATTGCAGGGGAAACGTCTCAGGGAAATCCCTTTGGAAATTCGGGATTTTTCCATGGTGTTTCACCTGCAAGGGAAACGTCTCAGGGAAATCCCTTCGGAAATCAGCAATTTTCCATGAAATTTCATCTGTGATATCCCTTGCTAGGGAAACGTCTCAGAGAAATCCCTTTCTCGATTTATGTTTAAAAACACCGAAGATAAAATTTTTTAAAGTTTTTTCCCCGATAGTTCCTATGAGATATAGTTCTTCGATCCGGCTGGTTCCGACTTATATACTATCTGCAATAGAAAGAAGACTTTTAGGGAAGTTTTAGCCCGATAGCTTAAAAACTGAGAGACTAGTTTGGGTAGAAACGGACGGACAGACGGACATGGCTAGATCGACTCGTCTAGTGGCGCTGATCAAGAAAATATATACGTTATGGGGTCGGAAACGTCTCCTTCACTGCGTTGCAAACTTCTGACTGAAATCATTATACCCTCTTCAAGGGTATAATAATTATATCTTCGGTGTTTTTTAACATATAGTCTCATACGCTTCACAGAATTACTTTTTAAACAGTTTTTAATTTCGAATTTAATTTTATTAAACTCATATACCTTCCATAGGAAAGATCGGAAAATGTGTGGGAAAATAATATGAACGAAATTATAGCCTCGGTATTTTTTGCACATTATCTTAGAATTTCGAATTAAATTTAAAAAAATCGGACGATTTTAAAATATATGTAGCTGTAGAAAAAACGGTCTGAGAAATAAAGTATTTTTTTAATATCACTCGAGCCAGCAACAATCCTTAAAAAATTTCACATGGTGCTACTAACGTTGATTATTTATTATAACTGCACAGGTATACAAACTTCGGCTTGCCGAAGTAAACTTCCTTTCTTGTTTATATTTAAAAATTTTATAAGTTATATTAAAATATATTTAATTTATTTATTCATATATTTAGGATGTTCGTAAGGTTTTGAAAACTAACACTAATACAATACCCCTTTGCTAGTTGTAAAGCCTTATTTGAATTTTTTATAATTTTATGTTTGAATTCAGTGTTAGGTTTACATATATACTTAGTTTCATGGATTTTTTTTTTAGAAATGTGGTTTTGACTGACTTGACAAAAGGACCACTTTATCACTTGGCTGTTGAAATAATTACGTTAAACATAGAGGCAACTTTTCACAAGTTGCATAATGAAAACTGTAAAACTGCAACTGCAATAATCTTGAAATTGAAAGCCAATGGTGTCGTTGAAGAATTCGATGTAATGAAAGCTAAACTGGCTAAAGGAAAAAAGAAAGGAAACAATAGATACCAATTTTTTCTATCGTCAAAACTGTGGCCACAACAGTTTTACAGTTTTTTTAGGTCAATCGATAGGTATTGATGAGACGGTCACATTTCAGTTGAAATTTTTTTAGGTAAAAAAACTGTAGGCGCTTAAGTTTTGATTGTGGGCTTTACGCCAACTTGTAGCGCCGTGCTAAGACAATCTGGCGCTGCTCATGAATCCCAGGACCAACTCTTCTGGCTTTAATAGTTTCCAAGATTTCAGTGATTCTGTGATTCTGATATACCCTATAGGGTCGTAAATGTTCCTTCTACCTGTTACTTACTTTCCGACGAATATAGTATAACCATTTACTCTAGGAGTAACGTGTACGAATCTAGGATAACCTTTTTATTCTAAGGGTTATAAAAAGTATGTTTATTTATTAGATCGTATAATACGTTTTTGTCACAAAAGTTGATATTAAAATCATTGTTTATAGAACATTTTCTTCTGGACTTTTTAATCACTGTGGGTGGCAGTACACGTAGTGGTGAAGCGTGCAAAGGCATCTAGTAGTTATATCCGCAGAATTGCCATGATTGTCCAATCGAAGGCAAAACTAAGAAGATTGCATACCACTTTAGAAATATAAATTTGTTTGGGAGAAAACGCAGTGAAAGTGTTAAAGTGAAAATTACTAAAATTAAAGATGCTGGATACGGTGCCGATAAATTTTTTAAATAGTTTTATGTTTACTCAGAAAATGCGTCGAATGACACTTCAAATTCGATGTCCAGGTCAAAAGTAATTCCAACAAGAAAGGAAGTTAACTTCGGCAAGCCGAATTTTGTATACCCTTGCAGTTCAATAAAATAATCAATAATCTTATTAAGTTGAATTCGAAATTCTTAAAAATATAAAAATTTATATTCCCAATATTATAAGATAATAAGTCAACAAGCCCTAAAGCTATAATTTGTTTCCTATTATTTCCCACCAATTATCCTATCGTCCCTATCGTTCCTATGACAGCTATATGATATAGTCGTCCGATTTTAATAAAATTTAATTCGAAATTCATAACTAATTAAAAAATGTTTTTTTCAAGCTTATAAGGTTATATGTTTAAAAACACAGAAGATTTAATTTTTATTTCATGTTTTCGTACTAATTTTCCAATTGTTCCTATGGGAGCTATATAATATAGTCGTCCGATTTTGATAAAATTTAATTCGACATTCAGAACTAATTTAAAAATGTTATATCCAAGCTTCGAAATGTATATGTTAAAAAACACTAAAGATATAATATTTTTAAAATTTTTCCCCGATAGTTCCTATGGGAGCTATAAGACATAGTGGTCCGATCCGGCTGGTTCTGATTTATAAACTACCTACCAAAAGAAATAAGACTTTTGTGAAATTTTCAGCCCGATAGCTTTAAAACTGATAGACTAGTTTGCGTAGAAACGGACGGACAGATGGACCGACAGGCAGACAGACGGATATGACTAGATTGACTCGTCTTGTGACGCTGATCAAGAATATGTATACTTTATGGGGTCGGAAACGTCTCCTTCACTGCGTTGCAAAGTTCTGACTGAAATCATTATACCCTCTGCAAGGGTATAAAAACACGATTTTCTTCTTCTTCGTTAAAAGAAAATGTTTGTCTCTTTGTTTGTGGGTATGTAGTTAGTTTTACAGAACCTTATGAAAACCTTATTGGAAAACCTTATGGTTGTATAAAGTAGCTAGAGATAGAAAACTTTTGTTCTACGACTATAAAAAAAAACCGCTAGCTTAGCGAAAATTAAAAAAAAACAGATCTAAAATGCATATGGTTTCTAAACAACGCTTCAATAAAACATTCCTTGAATGCGAGAACCTGAAATATTTGGCTGAAGAGGGCAGAATGAGAAAATTTTATAAAGAGTATTTATTTAGTCGAATTAACAAGCCTTTCTCGTCACAAAAGTCGATATCAGAACTTTTGTACGTTGATGGTGCGCGATGGTACCCCTTACCTCGTTAAGAGGGGTTTTTGTTTAATTAATAATTTTAAAAAAATTTTAAAATGTTTTAATAGTTGCTAAGTTAATTATATTTATTTTATATATTTATATATATTGTATGATTTTATAAATAAAATATTAAAATTATTTATTTAAATGTTAGTAAAGTCAACAAAATTTGATTCAATCCAATCGGTTGAATTTAATTTGATTAAGGCGGCTTTTTTGTTGTTGTGTTATTGGTGTAGGAAGATGTGTGTGTGTTACTTGTGTTAATGTTTTGGTTTCAATTATGATATTTTAAAAGAATATTCTTGGTCTTTTCGTTGAATTGTTGCTTTTAGAATTTGTTGATGTCTGTAATGCTTAAGTTTTCTATGTATATTAGTGGCATATTTAGTGCTAATTTTGATGCTCTGTCATACATCTCGTTTTCTGTTATATAAAAGTTTTTTGGGGCCCATAATATTTTGAATTTCGGGCTTTATAGGACTTACAGATTAGTGCTGGGTAGGTATAATTGTTTTGTACGTTTTTATGGCTGATGGCCTTTTTAGTGCCCGGATCAGTGTGATGACAAGCTTACATGCGAAGCCCCAAGAATTGAAGTCTACGTCTTTCGCTGAAATGAATTTGGAGCTGCAAAAATTGGGGTCTAACATTTGAGTGTTGGATTGCCCATCTTGCTATGTGGCAAGCTTTCCTGGCTGCCGCTATATCTTGGCTCCAGAAATATGCAGGCCTACGACAGTGGAAGTTTATTAATAATTCGAGTAGGTGAATATATATTTTAATTAAACTTTGTACCCACGAATTTGTTTTCTTACATATATAATGTGAAATATAATCTGAATCAGAACAATCAGAATCATTATTTGTTCTCGGAAAATCGATAAGCAGTCCAGCAACGACTTTTTCAAAATTCCGAAAAAAGTGTCCCATGAGAATCAACTTAGGATTCCAAGAGGACATGTCCTCTTGCATTGGGAAAGTCCTCGGGACTGCCCATACAGAAAATTTTATGGGATTTCCGTTTTTCCGAGATAAAAATGCAAAGGAAATTTTTTCGAAGTCCCCTCGGTTTTCCACTGTTCCTTATACTCATTTGTTGTATGGCCTGTCCCCTGCACGTGAAACGTCCCAGGGAAATCCCCTTCGGAAATTCTTGATTTATCCATTGAGTTTCAGCTGTGATATCCATTGCAGGGGAAACGTCTCAGGAAAATCCCTTTGGAAATTCGGGATTTTTCCATGGTGTTTCACCTGCAAGGGAAACGTCTCAGGGAAATCAGCAATTTTCCAAGAAATTTCATCTGTGATATCCCTTGCTAGGGAAACGTCTCAAGGAAATCCCTTTCTCGATTTATGTTTAAAAACACCGCATATAAAAAAATTTTAAAATTTTTTCCCCGATAGTTCCTATGAGATATAGTTCTCCGATCCGGCTGGTTCCGACTTATATACTATCTGCAATAGAAAGAAGACTTTTAGGAAAGTTTTAGCCCGATAGCTTAAAAACTGAGAGACTAGTGGCGCTGATCAATAAAATATATACTTTATGGGGTCGGAAACGTCTCCTTCACTGCGTTGCAAACTTCTGGCTGAAATCATTATACCCTCTTCAAGGGTATAACAATTATATCTTCGGTGTTTTTTAACATATAGTCTCCTACGCTTCGAAGAAATACTTTTTAAACAGTTTTTAATTTCGAATTTAATTTTATCAAACTCATATACCTTCCATAGGAAAGATCAGAAAATGTGTGGGAAAATAATATGAACGAAATTATAGCCTCGGTATTTTTTGACATATTATCTTAGAATTTCGAATTAAATTTAAAAAAATCGGACGATTTTAAAATATATGTAGCTGTAGAAAAAACGGTCTGAGAAATAAAGTATTTTTTTAATATCACTCAAGCCAGCAACAATCCTTAAAAAATTTCACATGGTGCTACTAACGTTGATTATTTATTATAGGTACAGGTATACAAACTTCGGCTTGCCGAAGTAAACTTCCTTTCTTGTTTATATTTAAAAATTTTATAAGTTATATTAAAATATACTTAATTTATTTATTCATATATTTAGGATGTTCGTAAGGTTTTGAAAACTAACACTAACATAGAATACAATACCCCTTTGCTAGTTACAAAGCCTTATTTGAATTTTTTATAATTTTATGTTTGAATTCAGTGTTAGGCTTACATATATACTTAGTTTCATGGATTTTTTCTTTTAGAAATGTGGTTTTGATTGACTTGACAAAAGGACCACTTTATCGCTTGGCTGTTGAAATAATAACGTTGAACATAGAGGCAACTTTTCACAAGTTGCATAATAAAAACTGTAAAACTGCAACTGCAATATTCTTGAAATTGAAAGCCAATGGTGTCGTTGAAGAATTCGATGTAATGAAAGCTAAACTGGCTAAAGGAAAAAAGAAAGGAAACAATAGATACCAATTTTTTCTATCGTCAAAACTGTGGCCACAACAGTTTTACAGTTTTTTTTAGGTCAATCGATAGGTATTGATGAGACGGTCACATTTCAGTTGAAATTTTTTTAGGTAAAAAAACTGTAGGCGCTTAAGTTTTGATTGTGGGCTTTACGCCCACTTGTAGCGCCGTGCTAAAACAATCTGGCGCTGCTCATGAATCCCAGGACCGACTCTTCTAGCTTTAATAGTTTCCAAGATTTCAGTGATTCTGTGATTCTGATATACCCTATGGGGTCGTAAATGTTCCTTCTACCTGTTACTTACTTTCCGACGAATATAGTATAACCATTTACTCTAGGAGTAACATGTACGAATCTAGGATAACCTTTTTATTCTAAGGGTTATAAAAAGTATGTTTATTTATTAGATCGTATAATACGTTTTTTCACAAAAGTTGATATTAAAATCATTGTTTATAGAACATTTTCTCCTGGACTTTTTAATCACTGTGGGTGGCAGTACACGTAGTGGTGAAGCGTGCAAAGGCATCTAGTAGTTATATCCGCAGAATTGCCATGATTGTCCAATCGAAGGCAAAACTAAGAAGATTGCATACCACTTTAGAAATATAAAAATGTTTGGGAGAAAACGCAGTGAAAGTGTTAAAGTGAAAATTACGAAAATTAAAGATGCTGGATACAGTGGGGATACATTTTTTACATAGTTTTATTTTTACTCAGAAAATGCGTCGAATGACACTTCATTTGTTGAAATCCGATGTCCAGTTCAAAAGTAATTCCAACAAGAAAGGAAGTTAACTTCGGCAAGCCGAATTTTGTATACCCTTGCAGTTCAATAAAATAATCAATAATCTTATTAAGTTGAATTCGAAATTCTTAAAAATATAAAAATTTATATTCCCAATATTATAAGATAATAAGTCAACAAGCCCTAAAGCTATAATTTGTTTCCTATTATTTCCCACCAATCCTATCGTTCCTATCGTTCCTATGTCAGCTATATGATATAGTCGTCCGATTTTAATAAAATTTAATTCGAAATTCAGAACTAATTAAAAAATGTTATTTTCAAGCTTATAAGGTTATATGTTTAAAAACACAAAAGATATAATTTTTATTTCATGTTTTCGTACTAATTTTCCAATTGTTCTTATGGGAGCTATATGATATAGTCGTCCGATTTTGATAAAATTTAATTCGACATTCAGAACTAATTTAAAAATGTTATATCCAAGCTTCGAAAGGTATATGTTGAAAAACACTAAAGATATAATTTTTTTTTAATTTTTTCCCCGATAGTTCTAATGGGAGCTATAAGATATAGTGGTCCGATCCGGTTGGTTCTGATTTATATACTACCTGCAATAGAAATAAGACTTTTGTGAAATTTTCAGCCCGATCGCTTTAAAACTGATAGACTAGTTTGCGTAGAAACGGACGGACAGATGGACCGACAGGCAGACAGACGGATATGACTGGATTGACTCGTCTTGTGACGCTGATCAAGAATAAGTATACTTTATGGGGTCGGAAACGTCTCCTTCACTGCGTTGCAAACTTCTGACTGAAATCATTATACCCTCTGCAAGGGTAAACACGATTTTCTTCTCCTTCGTTAAAAGAAAATGTTTGTCTCTTTGTTTGTGGGTATGTAGTTAGTTTTACAGAACCTTATGAAAACCTTATTGGAAAATCTTATGATTGTATAAAGTAGCTAGAGATAGAAAACTTTTGTTCTACGACTTTTAAAAAACCCGCTAGTTTAGCGAAAATTAAAAAAAAAAACAGATCTAAAATGCATATGGTTTCTAAACAACGCTTCAATAAAACATTCCTTGAATGCGAGAACCTGAAATATTTGGCTGAAGAGGGCAGAATGAGAACATTTTATAAAGAGTACTTATTTAGTCGAATTAACAAGCCTTTCTCGTCGCAAAAGTCGATATCACAACTTTTGTACGTTGATGGTGCGCGATGGTACCCCTTACCTCGTTAAGAGGGCTTTTTGTTTAATAAATAATTTTAAAAAATTTTTAAAATGTTTTAATAGTTGCTAAGTTAATTACATTTATTTTATATATTTATATATATTATAACCAAATTTGATTTAATCCAATGGGTTGAATTTAATTTGATTAAGGCGGCTTTTTTGTTGTTGTGTTATTTGGTGTAGGAAGATGTGTGTGTGTTACTTGTGTTAATATTTTGGTTCCAATTATGATATTTAAAAAGAATGTTCTTGGTCTTTTCGTTGAATTGTTGCTTTTAGAATTTGTTGATGTCTGTTATGCTTAAGTTTTCTATGTATATTAGTGGCATATTTAGTGCTAATTTTGATGCTCTGTCAGACATCTCGTTTTCTGTTATATAACAGTGATTTGGGGCCCATAATATTGTGAATTTCGGGCTTTATAGGATTTACGGATTAGTGCTGGGTAGGTATTATTGTTTTGTACGTTTTTATGGCTGATGGCCTTTTTAGTGCCCGGATCAGTGTGATGACAAGCTTACATGCGAAGCCCCAAGGATTAAAGTCTACGTCTTTCGCTGAAATGAATTTGGAGCTGAAAAAATTGGGGTCTAACTCTTGAGTCTTGTCCTGGCTGCCGCTATATCTTGGCTCCAGAAATATGCAGGCCTACGACAGTGGAAGTTTATTAATAATTCGAGTAAGTGAATATATATTTTAATTAAACTTTGTACCCATGAATTTGTTTTCTTACATATATCATGTGAAATTTAATCTGAATCAGACCAATCAAAATGATTATTTATTCTGGGAAAATTGATAAGCAGTCCAGCAACGACTTTTTCAAAATTCCGAAAAAACTGTCCCATGAGAATCAACTTAGGATTCCAAGAGGACATGTCCTCTTGCATTGCGGAAGTCCTCGGGACTGCCCATACAGAAAATTTTATGGGATTTCCGTTTTTTCCGAGGAAAAAAAATGCAAAGGAAATTTTTTCGAAGTCCCCTCGGATTTCCACTGTTCCTTATACTCATTTATTGTATGGCCTGTCCCCTGCACGTGAAACGTCCCAGAAAAGCCCCTTCGGAAATTCTTGATTTATCTTGTTTAATAAAATGTGTTTTACTTGAATACTTATATATATATCTTTTCAAACTGTTTAAAACCATTTGATGTATTTCATCACGCCTCTTTCGGATAACGGAACCAAAATTTTCTGGGTAACGTTATAAAACCTATAACAAATTCTCAAAAAGGGACATTCATTAAATGTGGATCAACTCACAACATCTTCAACTTAAGGAAGCACTTATTTTTCAAAAAGGATCACTTTTATTAATAAATTAAAATGTGTCGCAGCGCACAATTTAAACAGCTGCTGCTTCTCTTTTCATGACTCAAACAGAATACACCAGGTCTTCTTCTTCTTTCGGTTTCTTTCTGAACAAAACGGAGAAACGCGAAACAAAAGGACCGGCCGAAGTTGCTCTCTGAGAGCCGCGGGCAGGCAGATTATAAGACACAGAAAGAGCGGGTAATATCCGAAGATCTGCCTGTCTTTTTTGCCGAACCGTCGGAAGTCTTCTACTCTGCTCCGAATTCTCTGCTGACGGGTTATTTCGTTTAGCAGTAACAACTTTTTTGATGCGACATTTTCCCCAAACCACATGGAAAAAAGTAAGCACTAACAGACTGACATTCCTCGTAAAATATGCAACAGACTTAAGAGTTGGACGTAGTTGGTAATCATCTTGGACATTCCCACACCACAAGGACTGACACTTTACACAAATACTGAAATTAGGTTGAATACGATTGCATATCGTTAGTTATAACCCAATAAAGTTCGTAAACTGCTCAGAACTAATTCTTGCAAAAGCAACTTACAAAAAACACATGTAAAGACAGGTCACGAACATACAATTTATATTTAGTACATACCCTCTTTTAAAGGAAGAAAAAGTTTTTGTTATTAACAAACTGTAATGTATCCCTTTAATTTATGTTTAAAGACAAATCACAAACAGCCTCAAATCTTTGCAAGAACACGTGGTAAAAATATGTCAACTTTCTAAGCTCCCAGCCGATCAATGAAACCCTTATATAAAGGCTTTTTTCAAAGGCTTTTTTATGTCTTTTTTAAAAAATTAAAATTCGACTTTTATTCCGCTAGATTTATCATTGATGGGTTGTTACCTTTTCTCTGCATGGCTACATCATGCATTAGATAACGTCGGCTTGGTTTCGGAGTTCAGCAGCACTATGTCGGGTGCTGAGAAACTCTTGAGTAGCGTTTTTCCCCTCGCATTGTCCGGGAAGAGCCTCAATCTGTGGCCCAAGGATTAAATGTTCCCGGAAATTACGATGGTCATTTTTCCGGATGTCTTCCGCAATCTGTTCCAATACAATCGCTTTCAGTAGCCTAGGGAATAGCGGCGTTTAACAGCTACTGAAGACTAAGCCATTCACCCGAGCTCTAGCTAAGCCATTCCCGTTTTTTAAGCGGCACTTTTCAAATTTTTTGCTAGTATTTGCCATCCATTCCCCATAATTATTATTTTTTATATTGTTCGCTTATGAGTGCAATATCTACGATTATACATTTTGCTCTAGCCACAGTTGGGAAACTTCACAATAGTTTAAGTTTATTTGAAGAATTATTTACCCTTGAGGTTATGTATTGCCCTTCTTTAGTATGTGCATTTCTCACATATTTTTGGATGTTTGAAGTTTTGCTTTTTATTTCTGTACTTCTCTTGTAGATAAGGCAGCAGGCCTTTTTTTTAGCTCCTAGCTAAGAGACCCATGTCCATCCCTGCTTGATTCTGCCCTTATCGATAATACGTCTCCCTATGTCGGGTAAAACTCTTAGTGTGGCCGCCTGGGTGGCTCAGTATGCCGCCCTTGGATTTACCACTGAGAATTCTGACAATTCGTCGTTAAACTGAACTGAACTTATCAGGTCTGTTTTAACGAAGATCCCAACTATATCTTTTATTTCGATCAGCATTGTCTCGGTCTATTTCAACGCATAAGACACAATTGTACTGTGTTGTAAAGACGACAGTAAATTTTTTTTTTTTTACGAAAAGGGACTCGCTTTAAAAGTACTTTAAATATAAAAATAACAAAAAATAAACTGAAACTAGAATTAAACCAAGTAGAACTGTAGACGCACAAACACACAAAAGTATAAAAGGGAGTAGGGTGGAAAAGTTATAGGCAAAGAAATAAAAATTCGCTTGTTCGCTCTTGTTATTCCTTATTCCCACCCGTATCAGTTGCGTGCAGTCCGCATCAAACGTATCCTGTAAACAGCGGAGGCCATATTGTAAACATTGGAGCCCAAAGCTAGCCCTGAAGTCCGCTTACATAAACAAAAAGATCCCCAAAGTGATCCCTAAAGTCCGCTAATGTAGACAGCAATTTCCGCAGAATTTAGATTTTAAAAGTAATTGGCTAATTCTATAATTTTTCGACTCTCTTCAGTAATAAATAAATAAATCTCTTGGGCAGAGGCTTGATTATTGAGCATCATGATCATCATCATAACCTTATCGAGGAGTTTAAAAAATCGAGAGAAGGTAAAAAAGCAGTAAATAAAATAAGCTTGACCTACTGAAGAGTGTAATAACGAATAAGTGATTATAAAACAAGAAAGGAAGTTAACTTCGGCAAGCCGAAATTTGTATACCCTTGCATTTATAAAAAATAATTGACAATTTTATTAAATTGAATTCGACATTCTTAAAAATACAAAATTTTATATTCCCAATATTATAGGATAATATGTCAAAAAGCCCAAAGTTATAATTTGTTTCACATTATTTCCCACCAATTATCCTATCGTCCTATGACAGCTATATGATAAAGTCGTCCGATTTTAATAAAATTTAATTCAAAATTCAAAACTAATTAAAAAATGTTATTTTCGAGCTTATAAGGTTATATGTTAAAAAACAAAAAGGATATAATTTTTATTTCATGTTTTCTTACTAATTTTCGGATTGTTCCTATGGCAGCTATATGATATAGTCGTCCGATTTTGATAAAATTTAATTCGAAATTCAAAACCAAATAAAAAATGTTATTTCCAAGCGTAGAAGGTTAAAAGTTAAAAAACATCGAAGATATATATATATATAGTCGTCCGATTTTGATAAAATTTAATTCGAAATTCAGAACTAATTTACAATTGTTATATCCAAGCTTAGAAAGAAATATGTTAAAAAAAAAAACGAAATATATAAAGTTTTTTAAATTTGTTCCCCGATAGTTCCTATGGGAGCTAAAAGATATAGTTGTCCGATCCGGCTGGTTCTGACTTATATACTACCTGCAGTAGAAAGAAGACTTTTGGGAAAGTTTCAGCCCGATAGCTTTAAAACTGAGAGACTAGTTTGCTTAGAAACGGACGGACAGACGGACATGGCTAGATCGACTCGTCTTGTGACGCTGATTAAGAATATATATACTTTATGGGGTCGGAAACGACTCCCTCACTGCGTTGCAAACTTTTGACTGAAATCATTATACCCTCTGCAAAAGTATAAAAAATGTTTTGAAATTCACAAGTGAGAAAATTAATTTGCTTGCATAATTATGACTGTTTCTGGAATGACACACTTTTGTTGGATATAATGTTTTTATGAAGTCCGAATTAAAACAATGTTTACAGGAATTGATCAGTTGAATTAGTTAATCCCTTATTTCATAAGACATGAGATTTAAAATTTGTTTTATCACTGTGGACACACGTGGTGGCGAAGCGCGCAAGAGAGCGTGCGAAGACAACTACTATACGAGGTGTGTTCAAAAAGTAAGGTGACTTTTCAAATATTGTTTTTTGTTATATTTTGTTTTGTTATGTTGGTACACTCTTCCCTAACATCTGTACCAAGTTTCAATTGAATCCCCTTTTTTGCTTAGTTGTGAGAGGCGTAAAGGTAACAAGTTGTTTTGCGTGCTCAGCAATTTTTTGCTATCGAAAAATATGGATCAAAGGATTCGCATCAAATTTTGTGTAAAAAATAAAATTAAGTGCTCCGAAACACTTGAAATGTTGACAGTGGCATACGGTGAAACTGTTCTGAGTAAAAAAAATGTTTACAAGTGGTACAAACTCTTCCAAGATGGCCGGAAAGATGCCAATGACGAGCCTCGCTCTGGACGCCCAAGCACGTCAACAACTGATGAAAACGTTCAAGCAGTGAAGAAAATTGTTTTGGAAAATCGTCGAATCACTATCAGAGAAGTTGCTGAAGATGTCGGTATATCGCTTGGCTCGTGCCATGAAATTTTTTCAAACGTTTTGGGCATGAGTCGTGTGACAGCGAAGTTTGTTCCAAAATTGCTGAATTTTGACCAAAAGAACCGTCGCATGAGCATCGCTCAAGAGCTGTTGGATGACGTCAACGACGACCAGATTTACTCAAATGGGTCATAACTGGTGACGAATCATGGGTATATGGTTATGATATCGAAACCAAAGCCCAATCGTCACAATGGAAGAGCCCAGGTGAGCCAAGACCGAAAAAAGCACGCCAAGTTCGATCAAATGTCAAAGTTTTGATCACTGTATTCTTCGATTACCATGGCGTGGTGCATCAGGAGTTCTTACCATATGGTCGTACGGTCAATAAACAGTATTATCTGGAAGTTATGCGCCTTTTGCGAGAAGCAATACGAAAGAAACGTCCAGAATTGTGGAAAAACAATTCATGGCTTTTGCATTACGATAATGCCCCTGCTCACTCATCTTTGCTTGTGAGAGATTTTTTGGCCAAAAACAACACCACAATAATGCCTCAGCCACCATATTCACGGGATTTGGCCCCATGTGACTTTTTCTTGTTCCCAAAACTAAAGAGACCTATGAAAGGACGGAGATTTGCAACGATTGAAGAGATAAGGACTGCATCGCTGGAAGAGCTCAAGGCTATACCGCAAGTACTTATGGGAAGTGCTTTGAGGATGGGAAAAACCGTTGGCATAAGTGTATTGTATCTGAGGGGGATTACTTTGAAGGGGACAACATTAATATTGATAAATAAATTAACAGTTTTTCTTGAAAATACAAAGTCACCATACTTTTTGAACACACCTCGTATAAAGCCGAAGAATTAAAAATCTGATATTATGGCCCGACCGTAACAAGTGATACACCAATCGAATGGTATCACAAAAACTAAGAAGATTGCATACCACGACTTAAAATGTAGAAAATTGGTGCTGCTGTATACGGTGGGGATAAATGCCCCTCTGGATAGAAAACGTTAAGCGGAAAATCCAAATAAAAACTATATTTAAAACGCAAATATTTTCTAAAAAACTAATGATACAGAGACGTGCCATGTCTCTGAAAAGATAATTTAATTTGCCAAAAACTCTTCTATAGTTATGACAAAAAGTTCTATCTAAAAAACCACTCTTTGACTATTTTCCCAAATTAAAATCGAACGATTTCTTTTTAAATTTTAAATCTTATAGATTACTCAACTTTTGATGTATAACACTTTTTGTCATAAAAATTACGGTTTGAAAGATATTAAGCAGCCATAGGAACAAACGGAAAATAGGTGGAAAAATAATATGAAAAAAATTATAGCTTCAGTGTTTTTTGACATATAACCTCCTACTCTTGGAATTAACATTTTTTAATTAGTTCTGAATTTCGAATTAAATTTTATCAAAATCGGACGGCTATAACGACCCACTTTTCTTTAATATGAAAAGCATTTTATTGGTTTGATAATTAATTAAAATAGGAAAACATTCTTATTAGACATTTTGAAAGTAAAAGGGAACATTTATAAGTTTTTCATCCACTAAAACTTTTTAAAATAAATTTTTAAGAGCCCAAAAAATGTTATGTAATGCTATTCCAAAGCTCATATTTATATGAGTATTACAGCAAAAGCGAATGGGATCCCATTTTATACTAGATTTTGAAAACAAGGAAGGAAACTATCTTCAGCCAGTCGATTTTTCTATAGCTTTGCAGTTTTTAGAAAACATTAATATTAATACATTAAATATCCGATCCTTTTTATTGCGGATTTGGATTTGATTAGATCGAATCGTCTCCTTCAGCGTCACTAGACGAGTCGATCTAGCCATGTCCGTTTCTACGTCAACTAGTCTCTCAGTTTTAAAGGTATCAGGCTGAAACTTTCCCAAAAGTCTTCTTTCTATTGCAGGTAGTATATAAGTTGGAACCATCCGAATCGGACAACTATATCTTATAGCTGCCATAGAAACTATCGAGGAAAATTTTTTTTTTTAATTATATCTTTGGTCCTACACTTGGATTTAGTTCCAAATTTCGAATTTAATTTTATCAAAATCGGACGACTATATCATATAGCTGTCGTAGGAGCGATCGGAAAATTGGTGGGAAAATAATATGAAACAAAGTATAGCTTCTGTGTTTTTTGACATATAACCTCCTACTCTTGGAAATATCTTTTTAATGAGTTCTAAATTTCGAATTAAATTTTATCAAAATCGGACGACTATATCGACTTTTATCGTCTTTTTGGTTACTTGAAAGGAGAGGATTGGATTGGATTCAATTCTTTTTATGTTCAAACAAATGGACTCTGCCAGGACACCAGTGGAGAACATCCTCCTCCGGGATCAACGCCTTGAGTGCCGCATAAAGGCAAAGGACGCGATGCACATTGGACTTGGTCAGGTGATGGAGGAGGTGGCGGCACTGGAGAGCCTAGGCACCAAGGACGTCAGTGGAATGGCAAACAGGATCAAGCGCCGCAAGCATGCCGCCTTCGAGGATCTGTGCCGGCTGTCACTGGTCTTCCTCCAAGGCAACGACAATATCAATGCTTTTGCAGTCATTAAGGAGCTCACTGACCCCCACATTCAGCGCCACATATGTAGATGCCGTAGAGTGCCTGTGTAATCTCTCTTTGGGGGACGCACATGTCTCTGAGAAGATTCACAGTTTGACGGGCAGCTACATGGTCACATACCTCGATGGCAAGGAGGAACGCCTGAAACGCAACTGCTTTTGGACGTTGGCCAACGTCTTGGCTACCTGTGATAAGACTGGCCGCAAATGCAACTGGTTCCCAAGTTGTGGCGGCTTTACAGCGATCGCAATGTTTGCCAAGAAGACGCACGAGAAAAAGCCGGAGGATCCTGCTAGCGAATACTTTATATACATAGTACACCAACTTGAAATTGTTGGACAGGATCTCGGACTAGGAGCAAAACAGGCCGAGTGCCTGGTGCATTTCTTTGAAGCCACCTTATCGTCAATGCCGACAGTCCATGCCTAACCTACGGTGTGCGTAGGTTAACCAGATTGGTTATTATTTTCCCACCCATTTTCCGATCGTTCCTTTGTCAGCTATATGATAAGGTCGTTCTATTTTAATAAAATTTAATTCGAAATTTAAAACTTATTAAAAAATGTTCCGTGCAAGCATATGATTTTTTATGTTAAAAAACACAAAAGAAATAATTTGTTCATATATTTTTCCCACCACTAGCTATAGTCGTCCAATTTTAATAAAAAATTGTATTATAAATTCAGAACTAATTGAAAATGTTATTTTAAAGCGTAGGAGGTTATATGTTATAAAACAACAAAGACATAATTTGTTTTAAATTTTTTTCTTTGTAATTCCTATGGAAGCTATAATATGTAGTTGTCCCATCAGGCTGATTCCGACTTATAAACTACCTGCAGTAGAAAGAAAACATTTTGGAAAGATTCCGATTCCGCGATAGATTTAAGTCTGAGAGACTTGTTTGCGTAGAAACGGACAGACCTACAAGGCTAGATCGACTCGTCTAGTGATGCTGATCAAGAATATATTTTCAAACTTCTGACTGAAATCAATATACCTTCTGCAAATCGCCTTCATTTTTGATCTGTGAACATTTTAGAAAATGTATTTACTTATTCGAAAGGGGTGCTAGGGTTGGCGAGGCAAACATCTTTTTTCGATCAAACGAACGATTTTAATAATACAAACGGAAACGCTTCCTTTCACCTATTAAATACTTTCTGACGAATCTAAAATACCCTTTTACTTTACGAGTAGCGGGTATAATTAGGAAATGGTGAAAAATTCCCATTTTATTTTAAAGAAAAAAAATTTGTTTTGTTTTAAAAAAGATTGTTTTATTGTTTAAAAAGTGTCAAATCAATATCTTTATATAGTTTTTTTTAGGTTGAAATAGAAGATAATTTCGTTAAGGATAAAAAAATTTTGTCTCTTTCCGATAGGTCGTATACTATTTTCCCTAACGAACGATTTCTTTTAATTTTAAATCTTATAGATTACTTAACTTTTGATGTATAACATTTAATTGGTTACTTGCATGCCCAAACTATTCCACAGTAATTTGATTATTAATTAAAACAAGAAAACATTCTCAATCAAGGTTCTGATTCTTAGCAAATTGAGGTGACCAAACAGACGGGCAGTATTCGAGGATTGCACAAACCAAGGAAACGTATAAGTGTTTCGAGGTATCTATCAAAGATCCGTGAAGTTGAAGTCGTGGTTGAATAAGATTCCAAGGTCTGTTGCAGAATTTATGCGTTCAAGATCACTAGACCAGATAAAATATCTTGTATGATAGAAATTCTTCCAATAAAAGGCCATAAAGTTACATTTAGAGTGATTTAAGAACACAAAATTCTGGATACACATGGACAAGGTTAGAGATTGAGCTAAAAGCTAAAGTTATATGTTAATAAACAACAAAGAAATTATTTTTTTAAATTTTTTTCCCGTTTATTCCTATGGGAGCTATAAGATTTAGTTGTCCGATTCGGCAGGGTTCGACTTATTATGTAGATAGATAAGATATTTGTAAAAAAAAAATTTTCTGGCATAACAACTGTGGCCAACAAAGTTTTGTGCGGTTTGCGGGTGTTAGAGTGGGCGCGGCACCTTTTTTTGGGTCAATCGATACGTAATCAATCGATAGGTATGAATACATTTCAGGGACAATTTATTTCTATGCAGGAAGCCCAGGAATCTGAATGCCAAGTCTGAATATTCTAGCACATATAATTTCCGAGATCCGTTCATACGGACATATGGACATAGCTAGAAAGACTAAGCTAGTGATCCATTCTGGGGTCTTCCTTTTACCTATTACATACTTTCTGACGAATCTTTACTCTACTAGTGAGAAATTCCCAATTCCCAAAAAAAGTTTTTTGTTTTTAAAAAAGATTGTTTTATTGTCTAAAAAGTGGGTTAATCAATAAACTTTGTATTATTTTATTTAGGTTGCAATCGAAGATAATTTCATTACGGATACAATAATTTTGTCTCTTTCCGATAGGATGTATGTATACTATTTTTTTCGGACTACTCTAACAAATAGATGTCAACTGTAAGGGTAACAAACTTCGGCTTGTCTAAGTAAACTTTCTTTTTTGTTTTAAGGAACTTTGCTTTTTATATCCCTGCGGAGGGTATATTGATTTCAGTCAGAAGTTTGAAATGCCGTGAAGGAGACTTTTCCAACCTCATAAAGAATATATATTCTTGATCAGCATCACTAGACGAGTCGATCTAGCCATGTCCGTCTGTCTGTCCGTTTCTACGTAAACTAGTCTCTCAGTTTTAAAGCAACCGCACTGAAAAGTCTTCTTTCTACTGCAGGTAGTATAGAAGTCGAAACAAACCGGATCGGATAACTATTTTGTAAAGCTCGCATAGGAATTATCGGGAAAAAGATTTTTTAAAAATAATATCTTTTGTGTTTTTTAACATATAACCTCCAACGCTTGGCAATAATATTTTTTAATCAGTTCTGAATTTTTAAATAATTTATATCAAAATCGGACCACTTTATCTTAAAATTGGTGGGAAAAGAATATGAAAAAAAAAGATATAATCATTGGTGTTTTTTTAATTTAACCTCTTACGCTTGTAAGGAACATTTTTTACTTAGTTTTTAAATTCGAATTTAATCTTGTACATCTAACGACTATATTATATAGCTGCCATAGGAACGATAGGAAAACGGGTGGGATAATAATATGAACCAAATTATAGCTTCGGTGTTTTTTGACTTATTATCTTAAAATTTCGAATTAGATTTAATAAAAATCCGGCGGAAAAATCGGATTCTGAAACATAGCTGTAAAAAAACGGTCAGAGAACTAATAAAATAATTTTCTTTAATATCACTGAAGCTAGCAACAATCCTTAAAAATTGTATATGGTGTTAATTACGTAAAGCCATGGTTATTATTGAAAAAACGTAATCTAATAGGATTTCCAATCACGTTGAGTGGTTAAGTGGATTTCAACATATTTATCGAACTGGACTGATGTGACCTCTTGTGTTCCGCAAGGAAGCCACCTAAGGCCTCTTCTCGTAGGAATTTTTATCAATGACTGGCCTCAAGTATTTCTCTCCTCTAAATTTCTGATGTACGCTGACGATGTAAAACTAAACATGCCTTTAACGAATACCGATTCCCATGCCCTATTGCAAGCCCATCTGAACAATATGCATTCTTGGGGCACCCAGAATTTTGTGTTCTTAAATCATTCTAAATGTCCTTTTATCGGAAGAATCTCTGTCATACAAGATATTTTATGGGGTTTAGTGATCTTGAACGCATAAATTCCGCTACTGACCTTGGAGTCTTATTCAACCACTTAAACTTCACGGAACGTAGAAAGAACGTTGGTCAAAGAAATAAGATAACCCCTATACCACGAAACACTTGTACATTTTCTTGGTTCGTCCAATCCTGGAATACTGCCCGTGTGTTTGGTCACCTCAATATGCCAAGTTTTAGAACCTTATTGAATCGGTAAAAAAACAGTACTTTTTGTTTGCACTACGTTGTTTCTTCACAAACTATTCACTGATCTTGTTAATTGAAGCTACCTTCTTGGTCAAATACAGTTCTCTGTCTCTGTAAGGTCAACTCGTCACTTTCGACCTATTACCTTATAATATTGGAATTACGCAATCAATTTCGCGTTATATGTTCACAATATAATGAATTGTATTATTTAATATTCACTGAATGCTTTGTAAATCTGAATGAAACAAACATCCTAAACCACCTGTCCACCGTCCACTTAATGTAAACAAAGCATTAACAAGTATCATGCTGGCAGACATTTGCTGACTTCAATTAAATAAATAAATAAAAATTATCACCAAACTCTTATTGGCCAAAAAAGCTATCAGCATTTTTCAACCAGATGACCAGATGAAGAGCTAGCTGCGCAGTTAGTTCAATCGTGCATTTTGACCGGCTAAGAATAGCTGTATCATCAGCGTAGATGTTAGTCGTGTGCTTGTCGGGATGTCTGCTATGAAGAGGATATATAATGTTGGTCCTAGCACGCTACCTTGAGGAACTCCAGCTTTAACAGTGAAATCATCAGATTTAGCTGTGTTGCACCTCACAACAAATTTTCTGTCGCAAAAAGCTTGTCGGTGTTGTAGGGGAGCATTCTTGTGATCTTGTCCAATATATCTTCTAGCCAGACTCTATCAAATACTTGAGAGACTTCTAATAATTTGGCAGTACAATTATTTGGGGAATAATGTGGTCGCAGCCCGGGTATTTTTTCTGATTCAGTTGATTTTTGATGATGCTAACGATTTCATTTTGCGAAAATTCAATTGGCTCATGTTGAAGCTGATGCTCAAATGGCAAAGTCGGCAAAGTAAACGCACTATTGGCAGAAATTGGTTGGAAGACTTTTTTAAGGTGGTTGGCAAACGTGATAGCTCTGCCTGCATCTCTGCGCGCATAGCCGCCTGTGGGATTTCGAATAGGCATCACGGTTTCTTTCGGTGAGCTCTCCGTAGTGAGTGTTTTGTACTAGAAGTTGACAATTGCTCTATGCAGTGGCGGTGAAAAAATGCGTGTTCTAGCTGTAGAGCTCTAGTAAGTTGACGTGAGGTATGTCTTAAGCTTTGCTTAGCAGATTGCGACCTGTGGAATTGCCACTCTCGACGTAAGCGTCGCGTTTCGAGGACGAGCTGTTCAATTTGTAGATTTGTCTTCTGTTGATTGCATTGTGTACTTATAGTTGAGGTTTTGAAGCTCGATCTGCAGAGACGAGTACAGACTCCAGTGAACTAACAAAGCAGCCGATGTCATCGTTGAGATGAGGACATGTCAATGTGTGAGCTATTATATTTTTTGTACTTAATCCAATTCGCTTTCTGTGAGGTCTATTTTAATTATTGTTTCAGGATGTCGGAGTAGAATAAACAGGGCAGGCGAGTGATCAGATGCGCCGATAAGATTTTTAGGAATGTTTTTGGTAATCAAAAAGTTTATTAAATCGGGTAGTTTCTTTGGGTTACCGGCCATTATGTTTGTGTGCCAGAAGAAACATAGTCGATCTTATTATAGAGCTGCTTTCCTTTTGGAGTCACGACTCTAGATTCCCAGTGTGGTAACTTGGCATTGTAGTCTTATGCTTCTATGAAGCACTCTCTTAGCGAGTTTAAAAAATCCATAAGCTCGTGTTCTACTATAGTGATGCGAGAGGGCCAGTATACGGCGGCTAATATAAGTTGGTTGCCAGTACTTAGTTGTATATTTATAGATGTGGCCTGTAGGTAGTTTTTAGTTATAAAAGTGGTGCTTAATAGGGCTTCTGATTAGATTTCCAGACCCACCGTGTGCTTTACTAGCATTCCGTAGAACAAAAATCGTCGTAGTTGAAAATTTGTTTTGTTAGGTGTGTTTTTGTATGTATGTTGCGAAACGCCGTTAGCGTTTCACGTATATATCCGTAGGGAAGTCAATTTTTGGATTGTTGTGATACAGCATTCGAATCAATAGATTTTGGTTTCTCATGAAATCTTGAATAGTTGTGCGCGTAAACGACATAAATTCCATAAGGCTTTGTTGTAGGTTGTATATCATATTCAAAGTTGTTTTTTGGCTGATTCTGCTGATTGCCAGTCCTGATTTTAAAGAGCTTGCGTATGTCACTTTTTTGTCAGAGCTTATGGGTCCTAAAAAGAAACTGGTTGCAGTCGAGAAGAAGACTTCAGAGTTTGATCTGGAGGCTATTAACTGTTTATTTTGGGTGCGGGCAGTAACTCCTCTCTGGTGCATGCTGCTTTTCAGCTCCTTATAAACTGTGCAACCTCTATAGTAAGCAGTGTGATTGCCACCGCAGTTGCCGCACTTTTGCGAGTTGCAGTCTTCGCTGAACAGTGTACGGAGCCATGAAGCTCTCCACAAATTACAGTTCGCACATTGTACCGGACCATTGCGCTCATGCGGTTCCTCAACTGTAATTCGGCGGTGCAGCACGAACTGAAGATTGTATATAGGGTGTACTTCGTATTTATTCAGGGGCTTATTTTCTGGTTCGAGCTCAACCTTAAAGAGAAGCTGCTGCTTTCTATCCCTGTTAAGGATATTGGGGGCTCAGCTTCATTATACCCTTGGCGAGGGTATAGTCACAAGTTCGCAACTCAGAGAAGGTGAATATATATATATATATATTCTTGATCAGCATCACTAGACGAGTCGATCTAGCCATGTTCGTCTGTCTGTCCCTTTCTACGCATACTAGTCTCTCAGTTTTAAAACTATCGGGCTGAAACATGACCGACAGTCTTCTTCTTTAATTTTATCAAAATCTGACGACGATATCATATAGCTGCCATACGAACAATCGGAAAATTGTTCGAAAAATAACGAGTATGTTTTTAAACATATAACCTCCTTGGAAATAACATTTGTAATTGGTTCTGAATTTCGAATTTAGCTGTCATAGAAAAGATCGGAAAATGGGTGGAAAAATAATATAAAACAAGTTATAGCTTCGGTGCTTTATATCCTTTCAGAGGGCATAATGATTTCAGTCAGAAGTTTGCAACGCATTAAAGCACACGAAAATAAATGGGAAGCGGGGACAAATCAAAGCCAAATTTCGTTATAATTTGAATTTTCTAAGTAATCCACGACACGGCCATCCTGACGTTTACACGTCCTCGTGTGTTTACAACTAGAAAATTCCACCAAATATCATCGCCCAGTAGTAAATAGAACTCGATAAGTTACGGTTAAATCAGAATTAAGCAACTCGAACTTAAACTTTTCCATCCTTAATCAGAGTACAAAATTTTTATAATATAAAGCCATGAGATCCTGATTACCATCAGTTCAAGCAATATCAACTTAATTCCTATTACATCAACAATCTTTGTTTTTCGCAAACAATTTTTATTTTCAGCTTATGAACAAAACATAGCACACAGTTTTTTCAATTTCAGCTGCTTAAACATACCAATTCCTTTCTTTGCACTCAGTTGTCCAAAGCTTATAACGATCAAACAGAATCAGATCACCGATCCTCCCGAAGACCACGTCTCACTGACTTAATACAGTTTTCTGGGTCTAGTCAATGGTGTAGAACAAAAAGACGAAAATGCATCAATTTGTATGATTACGTATTCCTTCTGATCATTTTTTCCGCTGAGCTTTCCTGTAATATCGGTATGGATTGTATGAAACGTGACGTTCACTTTCTGAATGGGATGTACGAGTATTTCAGCTTGTACTTTGCCAGACGGTGGTTTAGATAACCTACAGGTAATACAGTTGTCAACGAACTTACGGACGTACGGACATTTTATCAAGCAAATAATACTCGTACATTTTAGAAAGGGTATTTTCCCAACCGAGATGCATAATTGCCTCGTGAACGTTGTTGAAAGCAGACCACGTAAAGGGCTTTGGAATAATAGGGAGACAACGAGTTTTCCCGTGCCTTTGAATTTTCCTGTATAAAGTACTACTACGTAACTCATAGATTTTAGCTCTATCCTCCGGAAGTTCTCCATTGCGCAGTTTGGACACGATAGATGATGTATCCTTATCTCTTTGCCGCTCTGCCAGCAACCAGTTGTCGAAAATCTCTGTCAAGTTTATACGAATTTTGGTAATACCCGTTGGATTTTTAAGATCTTCTGACACTGGGTTTCGAAAGAGAAAGTCTACATTAGCAATTCTGTCACATGGACTGTACTCTATATCGAATTTAAAAACCTGCATATACGACCACCACCTTTGAACTCTTGGAGTTGGTTCAGTTTTAGTTTTAGAAGCCTTGAGGGGGTGGCAATCCGTATAAACTGTAAAGTGACGACCATGTAGGTAATGGCGGAAGTACTTCATAGAAATGTATACTCCAAACGTTTCCAACTCATGAGTAGTAATGCGATTCGGCAAAGTCCTTTTGCTAAAGTACTCGATCACTCGAGGTTTGTTCTCAACCCTATGCAACAAAATTAACTCATAACTGTCAGCACTTGCGTCAGTATGAAGCTCAATCTGAAGAAGTGGGTCGAATATGGTTAACACGGGTTCCTTTGTCAAGATGGAATTACTTTTTGCCGTATTTGCTCATACGTCGGGTTTCACTCAAACGATATGTTCTTGGAAGTTTATGCATACAACGGATTTAACAGCTGTGAAAACTGAGGAACAAATTGCCTAAAATAGGAAACAAGACCAATGAACTGTCTCAGCTGTGTTACGAACTGTGGGGGTGGCAGATCTGTCAAAGCTTTTATTTTTCTTGGATTGTGTCTTATTTCACCTGCTTTAAATTCAAACCCTAAATATTCAACACAAGATTTAAGAAAAGAGCATTTTGTGATGTTAAAAGAGAAACCGACCTTAGTGAGGGTTTGCAAAACTACCTTAAGTCTTTCAAAAGCTTCATCTTTGGTACCCGCTATTTCCACTGCATCGTCCACGTAAACGACAACATACGAGTGAACAAGATCACGTGAAGCGATATTAATGGCTCGTTAAAAAACGGTCGGGGCATTCTCAAGCCCAAATAGCATATTTACAAACTCATACTATCCATCTGGGATAACGAAAGCAGTTTCATCGATCGAATTCGGGTGAACTGGGATTTGATGAAACCTGCTTGCCATATGTATGCAGGTGAAAACTTAGCGCCACTTAATCTACCTATCTGATCCGAAATAAGTGGCAAGGGATACTTATCAGAAATAGTGTTCGCATTTAATTCCCTATAGTCGACACAGAGACGGTCAGTTCAATTTTTCTTCCTAACAAATAGCATCGTACTAGCGAAGGGAGAGGAACTAGGTCTTATAATGCTCGCATCCAAAAGATTTTTAATAGACATTCTAACTTGTTCCTTTTCCTTTACGCTTAATCTGTAGGGGCGTCTCTAAACAGTCTTGTCAATTATTCGAATCTTTAATTGCCCTGTAGACACTCGCCTTTGTGGTATGCCGTTTACAAACGAATCAGAATAATGTAACAATAATATTAACCTATCTAAGCCACACAGATCGGTATCAACATTGACCATGTCGGGAATACAATCTGACGTCAGAACAGGCAATACAGTTTTTCATTAAACATTGAAAATGAATTAGATGTAAGTGTGACACCGATACCCTGACTAAAAATTTCCCGCCCAATCAAAGTATCGTATTTGATGTAACTATCCTGAACTAAATGGAAAAGAATTTCAAGGGAATGATCACAAATCATAACATTGGCCAAAATCTGTAGGGTTCTGCAAACTACGTTATTTATTCTGGATCCAGCCAACTTCAGCGAGACGGCTTCCTTGATGAGCGAGCACTCAGCTCCAGAGTCGAGAGGTTCCAGTACTGTGAACAGATTAACGTATTTAACATAATCCATTTTGACCGGCCTTGGGCACTCCTGACGATCCTGACACACGTTAGCAACGTGTCTCTCCTTTTCACACTTAAAGCAGATAAGAGTGGAGCGATCTCTTCCTCCAGTTTGTCCAGAGCGCTGGTTACTTGGTTGATTATGTCGCGTGAACACACCAGACGAGCGACATTCCGCCTTCTTGTGACCCTCTTTGCCGCATTTGCGACATCGAATTTTAAAGAATTTTGTGTTCCTATAAGCAGGGGCTGGCAAGTTGTCGCTAGAACCGCGGCTCGGATCAGCATCAAAACAAAAAGCTTTTATTTGCTTTGCAGCTCGTTCCAAGGATTAATTCTGTAGTAAAAGCCAAACGTCGCTATCGCTTGCCTATTCCAGCCACATGTGCCAAAGCAACTGAAACGGAAATTTGCTCTACCGTTAGGGACTTCAATCTAGCCATCAGTGATGTAACAATTCTAGTTCCATACAGTGACACTGATTCTTCTTCAGTTGGGCGACCATCGAGCAAATTCATGACAGTTGCAGCGGAGGTCCGTTCCGGCGAAATACTGCAAAAATAGCTCCCTGAACTGCATCCATGTGATCCCAGGTTAGCATGTTTGAGCAAGCCAATGTGATGCGCTTCCTTCCAATAAGCGGCTGAGAGCCATCACGAAAACACTGCCCGTGGCATGATCTATTCCGTTCCGTTTCTGAACTACGAATGATCTCAATCAATGCTAGCTTCGCTTTTCTTGTGTGTCGTTCTCTTACTCTCCTTCACACTGCAACACATAAAGTTCTAAAGACTTTCAACTATTCCCTTTTGAAGCAGCCCCCTGCATACTTCTATCTCACTCACACCAGAGCACAGACTAACTTTGACGACAGAACCTGTCGCCTCGATTTGGAGAGCGAAGAAACAGCACAGAAGCACACGAAAATAAATGGGAAGCGGAGACTAATTAAAGCCAAATTTCGTTATAATTTGAATTTTCTAAGTAATCCACGACTCGGCCATCCTGACGTTCACACGTCCTCGTGTGTTTACAACTAGAAAATTCCACCAAATATCAACTCCCAGTAGTAAATAGAACTCGATATGTTACGATTAAATCAGAATTAAGCAACTCGAACTTAAACTTCTCCATCCTTAATCATAGTACAAAATTTTTATAATATAAAGCCATGAGATCCTGATTACCATCAGTTCAAGCAATATCAACTTGATTCCTATTACATCAACAATCTTTGTTTTTCGCAAACAATTTTCATTTTCAGCTTATGAACAAAACATAGCACACAGTTTTTTCAATTTCAGCTGCTTAAACATACCAATTCCTTTCTTTGCACTCAGTTGTCCAAAGCTTATAACGATCAAACAGAATCAGATCACCGATCCTCCCGAAGACCACGTCTCACTGACTTAATACAGTTTTCAGAGTCTAGTCAATGGTGTAGAACAAAAAGACGAAAATGCATCAATTTGTATGATTACGTATTCCTTCTGATCATTTTTTCCGCTGAGCTTTCCTGTAATATCGGTATGGATTGTATGAAACGTGACGTTCACTTTCTGAATGGGATGTACGAGTATTTCAGCTTGTACTTTGCCAGACGGTGGTTTAGATAACCTACAGGTAATACAGTTGTCAACGAACTTACGGACGTACGGACATTTTATCAAGCCAATAATACTCGTACATTTTAGAAAGGGTATTTTCCCAACCGAGATGCATAATTGCCTCGTGAACGTTGTTGAAAGCAGACCACGTAAAGGGCTTTGGAATAATAGGGAGACAACGAGTTTTCCCGTGCCTTTGAATTTTCCTGTATAAAGTATTACTACGTAACTCATAGATTTTAGCTCTATCCTCCGGAAGTTCTCCATTGCGCAGTTTGGACACGATAGATGATGTATCCTTATCTCTTTGCCGCTCTGCCAGCAACCAGTTGTCGAAAATCTCTGTCAAGTTTATACGAATTTTGGTAATACCCGTTGGATTTTTAAGATCTTCTGACACTGGGTTTCGAAAGAGAAAGTCTACATTAGCAATTCTGTCACATGGACTGTACTCTATATCGAATTTAAAAACCTGCATATACGACCACCACCTTTGAACTCTTGGAGTTGGTTCAGTTTTAGTTTTAGAAGCCTTGAGGGGGTGGCAATCCGTATAAACTGTAAAGTGACGACCATGTAGGTAATGGCGGAAGTACTTCATAGAAATGTATACTCCAAACGTTTCCAACTCATGAGTAGTAATGCGATTCGGCAAAGTCCTTTTGCTAAAGTACTCGATCACTCGAGGTTTGTTCTCAACCCTATGCAACAAAATTAACTCATAACTGTCAGCACTTGCGTCAGTATGAAGCTCAATCTGAAGAAGTGGGTCGAATATGGTTAACACGGGTTCCTTTGTCAAGATGGAATTACTTTTTGCCGTATTTGCTCATACGTCGGGTTTCACTCAAACGATATGTTCTTGGAAGTTTATGCATACAGCGGATTTAACAGCTGTGAAAACTGAGGAACAAATTGCCTAAAATAGGAAACAAGACCAATGAACTGTCTCAGCTGTGTTACGAACTGTGGGGGTGGCAGATCTGTCAAAGCTTTTATTTTTCTTGGATTGTGTCTTAATTCACCTGCTTTAAATTCAAACTCTAAATATTCAACACAAGATTTAAGAAAAGAGCATTTTGTGATGTTAAAAGAGAAACCGATCTTAGTGAGGGTTTGCAAAACTACCTTAAGTCTTTCAAAAGCTTCATCTTTGGTACCCGCTATTTCCACTGCATCGTCCACGTAAACGACAACATACGAGTGAACAAGATCACGTGAAGCGATATTAATGGCTCGTTAAAAAACGGTCGGGGCATTCTCAAGCCCAAATAGCATATTTACAAACTCATACTATCCATCTGGGATAACGAAAGCAGTTTCATCGATCGAATTCGGGTGAACTGGGATTTGATGAAACCTGCTTGCCATATGTATGCAGGTGAAAACTTAGCGCCACTTAATCTACCTATCTGATCCGAAATAAGTGGCAAGGGATACTTATCAGAAATAGTGTTCGCATTTAATTCCCTATAGTCGACACAGAGACGGTCAGTTCAATTTTTCTTCCTAACAAATAGCATCGTACTAGCGAAGGGAGAGGAACTAGGTCTTATAATGCTCGCATCCAAAAGATTTTTAATAGACATTCTAACTTGTTCCTTTTCCTTTACGCTTAATCTGTAGGGGCGTCTCTAAACAGTCTTGTCAATTATTCGAATCTTTAATTGCCCTGTAGACACTCGCCTTTGTGGTATGCCGTTTACAAACGAATCAGAATAATGTAACAATAATATTAACCTATCTAAGCCACACAGATCGGTATCAACATTGGCCATGTCGGGAATACAATCTGACGTCAGAACAGGCAATACAGTTTTTCATTAAACATTGAAAATGAATTTGATGTAAGTTTGACACCGATACCCTGACTAAAAATTTCCCGCCCAATCAAAGTATCGTATTTGATGTAACTATCCTGAACTAAATGGAAAAGAATTTCAAGGGAATGATCACAAATCATAACATTGGCCAAAATCTGTAGGGTTCTGCAAACTACGTTATTTATTCTGGATCCAGCCAACTTCAGCGAGACGGCTTCCTTGATGAGCGAGCACTCAGCTCCAGAGTCGAGAGGTTCCAGTACTGTGCACAGATTGACGTATTTAACATAATCCATTTTGACCGGCCTTGGGCACTCCTGACGATCCTGACACACGTTAGCAACGTGTCTCTCCTTTTCACACTTAAAGCAGATAAGAGTGGAGCGATCTCTTCCTCCAGTTTGTCCAGAGCGCTGGTTACTTGGTTGATTATGTCGCGTGAACACACCAGACGGGCGACATTCCGCCTTCTTGTGACCCTCTTTGCCGCATTTGCGATATCGAATTTTAAAGAATTTTGTGTTCCTATAAGCAGGGGCTGGCAAGTTGTCGCTAGAACCGCGGCTCGGATCAGCATCAAAACAAAAAGCTTTTATTTGCTTTGCAGCTCGTTCCAAGGATTAACTTCTGTAGTAAAAGCCAAACGTCGCTATCGCTTGCCTATTCCAGCCACATGTGCCAAAGCAACTGAAACGGAAATTTGCTCTACCGTTAGGGACTTCAATCTAGCCATCAGGGATGTAACAATTCTAGTTCCATACAGTGACACTGATTCTTCTTCAGTTGGGCGACCATCGAGCAAATTCATGACAGTTGCAGCGGAGGTCCGTTCCGGCGAAATACTGCAAAAATAGCTCCCTGAACTGCATCCATGTGATCCCAGGTTAGCATGTTTGAGCAAGCCAATGTGATGCGCTTCCTTCCAATAAGCGGCTGAGAGCCATCACGAAAACACTGCCCGTGGCATGATCTATTCCGTTCCGTTTCTGAACTACGAATGATCTCAATCAATGCTAGCTTCGCTTTTCTTGTGTGTCGTTCTCTTACTCTCCTTCACACTCCAACACATAAAGTTCTAAAGACTTTCAACTATTCCCTTTTGAAGCGGCCCCCTGCATACTTCTATCTCACTCACACCAGAGCACAGACTAACTTTGACGACAGAACCTGTCGCCTCGATTTGGAGAGCGAAGAAACAGCACAGAAGCACACGAAAATAAATGGGAAGCGGAGACTAATTAAAGCCAAATTTCGTTATAATTTGAATTTTCTAAGTAATCCACGACACGGCCATCCTGACGTTCACACGTCCTCGTGTGTTTACAACTAGAAAATTCCACCAAATATCATCTCCCAGTAGTAAATAGAACTCGATATGTTACGATTAAATCAGAATTAAGCAACTCGAACTTAAACTTCTCCATCCTTAATCAGAGTACAAAATTTTTATAATATAAAGCCATGAGATCCTGATTACCATCAGTTCAAGCAATATCAACTTAATTCCTATTACATCAACAATCTTTGTTTTTCGCAAACAATTTTTATTTTCAGCTTATGAACAAAACATAGCACACAGTTTTTTCAATTTCAGCTGCTTAAACATACCAATTCCTTTCTTTGCACTCAGTTGTCCAAAGCTTATAACGATCAAACAGAATCAGATCACCGATCCTCCCGAAGACCACGTCTCACTGACTTAATACAGTTTTCAGAGTCTAGTCAATGGTGTAGAACAAAAAGACGAAAATGCATCAATTTGTATGATTACGTATTCCTTCTGATCATTTTTTCCGCTGAGCTTTCCTGTAATATCGGTATGGATTGTATGAAACGTGACGTTCACTTTCTGAATGGGATGTACGAGTATTTCAGCTTGTACTTTGCCAGACGGTGGTTTAGATAACCTACAGGTAATACAGTTGTCAACGAACTTACGGACGTACGGACATTTTATCAAGCCAATAATACTCGTACATTTTAGAAAGGGTATTTTCCCAACCGAGATGCATAATTGCCTCGTGAACGTTGTTGAAAGCAGACCACGTAAAGGGCTTTGGAATAATAGGGAGACAACGAGTTTTCCCGTGCCTTTGAATTTTCCTGTATAAAGTACTACTACGTAACTCATAGATTTTAGCTCTATCCTCCGGAAGTTCTCCATTGCGCAGTTTGGACACGATAGATGATGTATCCTTATCTCTTTGCCGCTCTGCCAGCAACCAGTTGTCGAAAATCTCTGTCAAGTTTATACGAATTTTGGTAATACCCGTTGGATTTTTAAGATCTTCTGACACTGGGTTTCGAAAGAGAAAGTCTACATTAGCAATTCTGTCACATGGACTGTACTCTATATCGAATTTAAAAACCTGCATATACGACCACCACCTTTGAACTCTTGGAGTTGGTTCAGTTTTAGTTTTAGAAGCCTTGAGGGGGTGGCAATCCGTATAAACTGTAAAGTGACGACCATGTAGGTAATGGCGGAAGTACTTCATAGAAATGTATACTCCAAACGTTTCCAACTCATGAGTAGTAATGCGATTCGGCAAAGTCCTTTTGCTAAAGTACTCGATCACTCGAGGTTTGTTCTCAACCCTATGCAACAAAATTAACTCATAACTGTCAGCACTTGCGTCAGTATGGAGCTCAATCTGAAGAAGTGGGTCGAATATGGTTAACACGGGTTCCTTTGTCAAGATGGAATTACTTTTTGCCGTATTTGCTCATACGTCGGGTTTCACTCAAACGATATGTTCTTGGAAGTTTATGCATACAGCGGATTTAACAGCTGTGAAAACTGAGGAACAGATTGCCTAAAATAGGAAACAAGACCAATGAACTGTCTCAGCTGTGTTACGAACTGTGGGGGTGGCAGATCTGTCAAATCTTTTATTTTTCTTGGATTGTGTCTTATTTCACCTGCTTTAAATTCAAACCCTAAATATTCAACACAAGATTTAAGAAAAGAGCATTTTGTGATGTTAAAAGAGAAACCGACCTTAGTGAGGGTTTGCAAAACTACCTTAAGTCTTTCAAAAGCTTCATCTTTGGTACCCGCTATTTCCACTGCATCGTCCACGTAAACGACAACATACGATTGAACAAGATCACGTGAAGCGATATTAATGGCTCGTTAAAAAACGGTCGGGGCATTCTCAAGCCCAAATAGCATATTTACAAACTCATACTATCCATCTGGGATAACGAAAGCAGTTTCATCGATCGAATTCGGGTGAACTGGGATTTGATGAAACCTGCTTGCCATATGTATGCAGGTGAAAACTTAGCGCCACTTAATCTACCTATCTGATCCGAAATAAGTGGCAAGGGATACTTATCAGAAATAGTGTTCGCATTTAATTCCCTATAGTCGACACAGAGACGGTCAGTTCAATTTTTCTTCCTAACAAATAGCATCGTACTAGCGAAGGGAGAGGAACTAGGTCTTATAATGCTCGCATCCAAAAGATTTTTAATAGACATTCTAACTTGTTCCTTTTCCTTTACGCTTAATCTGTAGGGGCGTCTCTAAACAGTCTTGTCAATTATTCGAATCTTTAATTGCCCTGTAGACACTCGCCTTTGTGGTATGCCGTTTACAAACGAATCAGAATAATGTAACAATAATATTAACCTATCTAAGCCACACAGATCGGTATCAACATTGGCCATGTCGGGAATACAATCTGACGTCAGAACAGGCAATACAGTTTTTCATTAAACATTGAAAATGAATTTGATGTAAGTGTGACACCGATACCCTGACTAAAAATTTCCCGCCAAATCAAAGTATCGTATTTGATGTAACTATCCTGAACTAAATGGAAAAGAATTTCAAGGGAATGATCACAAATCATAACATTGGCCAAAATCTGTAGGGTTCTGCAAACTACGTTATTTATTCTGGATCCAGCCAACTTCAGCGAGACGGCTTCCTTGATGAGCGAGCACTCAGCTCCAGAGTCGAGAGGTTCCAGTACTGTGCACAGATTGACGTATTTAACATAATCCATTTTGACCGGCCCTGGGCACTCCTGACGATCCTGACACACGTTAGCAACGTGTCTCTCCTTTTCACACTTAAAGCAGATAAGAGTGGAGCGATCTCTTCCTCCAGTTTGTCCAGAGCGCTGGTTACTTGGTTGATTATGTCGCGTGAACACACCAGACGAGCGACATTCCGCCTTCTTGTGACCCTCTTTGCCGCATTTGCGACATCGAATTTTAAAGAATTTTGTGTTCCTATAAGCAGGGGCTGGCAAGTTGTCGCTAGAACCGCGGCTCGGATCAGCATCAAAACAAAAAGCTTTTATTTGCTTTGCAGCTCGTTCCAAGGATTAACTTCTGTAGTAAAAGCCAAACGTCGCTATCGCTTGCCTATTCCAGCCACATGTGCCAAAGCAACTGAAACGGAAATTTGCTCTACCGTTAGGGACTTCAATCTAGCCATCAGGGATGTAACAATTCTAGTTCCATACAGTGACACTGATTCTTCTTCAGTTGGGCGACCATCGAGCAAATTCATGACAGTTGCAGCGGAGGTCCGTTCCGGCGAAATACTGCAAAAATAGCTCCCTGAACTGCATCCATGTGATCCCAGGTTAGCATGTTTGAGCAAGCCAATGTGATGCGCTTCCTTCCAATAAGCGGCTGAGAGCCATCACGAAAACACTGCCCGTGGCATGATCTATTCCGTTCCGTTTCTGAACTACGAATGATCTCAATCAATGCTAGCTTCGCTTTTCTTGTGTGTCGTTCTCTTACTCTCCTTCACACTCCAACACATAAAGTTCTAAAGACATTCAACTATTCCCTTTTGAAGCGGCCCCCTGCATACTTCTATCTCACTCACACCAGAGCACAGACTAACTTTGACGACAGAACCTGTCGCCTCGATTTGGAGAGCGAAGAAACAGCACAGAAGCACACGAAAATAAATGGGAAGCGGAGACTAATTAAAGCCAAATTTCGTTATAATTTGAATTTTCTAAGTAATCCACGACACGGCCATCCTGACGTTCACACGTCCTCGTGTGTTTACAACTAGAAAATTCCACCAAATATCATCTCCCAGTAGTAAATGGAACTCGATATGTTACGATTAAATCAGAATTAAGCAACTCGAACTTAAACTTCTCCATCCTTAATCAGAGTACAAAATTTTTATAATATAAAGCCATGAGATCCTGATTACCATCAGTTCAAGCAATATCAACTTAATTCCTATTACATCAACAATCTTTGTTTTTCGCAAACAATTTTTATTTTCAGCTTATGAACAAAACATAGCACACAGTTTTTTCAATTTCAGCTGCTTAAACATACCAATTCCTTTCTTTGCACTCAGTTGTCCAAAGCTTATAACGATCAAACAGAATCAGATCACCGATCCTCCCGAAGACCACGTCTCACTGACTTAATACAGTTTTCAGAGTCTAGTCAATGGTGTAGAACAAAAAGACGAAAATGCATCAATTTGTATGATTACGTATTCCTTCTGATCATTTTTTCCGCTGAGCTTTCCTGTAATATCGGTATGGATTGTATGAAACGTGACGTTCACTTTCTGAATGGGATGTACGAGTATTTCAGCTTGTACTTTGCCAGACGGTGGTTTAGATAACCTGCAGGTAATACAGTTGTCAACGAACTTACGGACGTACGGATATTTTATCAAGCCAATAATACTCGTACATTTTAGAAAGGGTATTTTCCCAACCGAGATGCATAATTGCCTCGTGAACGTTGTTGAAAGCAGACCACGTAAAGGGCTTTGGAATAATAGGGAGACAACGAGTTTTCCCGTGCCTTTGAATTTTCCTGTATAAAGTACTACTACGTAACTCATAGATTTTAGCTCTATCCTCCGGAAGTTCTCCATTGCGCAGTTTGGACACGATAGATGATGTATCCTTATCTCTTTGCCGCTCTGCCAGCAACCAGTTGTCGAAAATCTCTGTCAAGTTTATACGAATTTTGGTAATACCCGTTGGATTTTTAAGATCTTCTGACACTGGGTTTCGAAAGAAAAAGTCTACATTAGCAATTCTGCCACATGGACTGTACTCTATATCGAATTTAAAAACCTGCATATACGACCACCACCTTTGAACTCTTGGAGTTGGTTCAGTTTTAGTTTTAGAAGCCTTGAGGGGGTGGCAATCCGTATAAACTGTAAAGTGACGACCATGTAGGTAATGGCGGAAGTACTTCATAGAAATGTATACTCCAAACGTTTCCAACTCATGAGTAGTAATGCGATTCGGCAAAGTCCTTTTGCTAAAGTACTCGATCACTCGAGGTTTGTTCTCAACCCTATGCAACAAAATTAACTCATAACTGTCAGCACTTGCGTCAGTATGAAGCTCAATCTGAAGAAGTGGGTCGAATATGGTTAACACGGGTTCCTTTGTCAAGATGGAATTACTTTTTGCCGTATTTGCTCATACGTCGGGTTTCACTCAAACGATATGTTCTTGGAAGTTTATGCATACAGCGGATTTAACAGCTGTGAAAACTGAGGAACAAATTGCCTAAAATAGGAAACAAGACCAATGAACTGTCTCAGCTGTGTTACGAACTGTGGGGGTGGCAGATCTGTCAAAGCTTTTATTTTTCTTGGATTGTGTCTTAATTCACCTGCTTTAAATTCAAACTCTAAATATTCAACACAAGATTTAAGAAAAGAGCATTTTGTGATGTTAAAAGAGAAACCGATCTTAGTGAGGGTTTGCAAAACTACCTTAAGTCTTTCAAAAGCTTCATCTTTGGTACCCGCTATTTCCACTGCATCGTCCACGTAAACGACAACATACGAGTGAACAAGATCACGTGAAGCGATATTAATGGCTCGTTAAAAAACGGTCGGGGCATTCTCAAGCCCAAATAGCATATTTACAAACTCATACTATCCATCTGGGATAACGAAAACAGTTTCATCGATCGAATTCGGGTGAACTGGGATTTGATGAAACCTGCTTGCCATATGTATGCAGGTGAAAACTTAGCGCCACTTAATCTACCTATCTGATCCGAAATAAGTGGCAAGGGATACTTATCAGAAATAGTGTTCGCATTTAATTCCCTATAGTCGACACAGAGACGGTCAGTTCAATTTTTCTTCCTAACAAATAGCATCGTACTAGCGAAGGGAGAGGAACTAGGTCTTATAATGCTCGCATCCAAAAGATTTTTAATAGACATTCTAACTTGTTCCTTTTCCTTTACGCTTAATCTGTAGGGGCGTCTCTAAACAGTCTTGTCAATTATTCGAATCTTTAATTGCCCTGTAGACACTCGCCTTTGTGGTATGCCGTTTACAAACGAATCAGAATAATGTAACAATAATATTAACCTATCTAAGCCACACAGATCGGTATCAACATTGGCCATGTCGGGAATACAATCTGACGTCAGAACAGGCAATACAGTTTTTCATTAAACATTGAAAATGAATTTGATGTAAGTGTGACACCGATACCCTGACTAAAAATTTCCCGCCCAATCAAAGTATCGTATTTGATGTAACTATCCTGAACTAAATGGAAAAGAATTTCAAGGGAATGATCACAAATCATAACATTGGCCAAAATCTGTAGGGTTCTGCAAACTACGTTATTTATTCTGGATCCAGCCAACTTCAGCGAGACGGCTTCCTTGATGAGCGAGCACTCAGCTCCAGAGTCGAGAGGTTCCAGTACTGTGCACAGATTGACGTATTTAACATAATCCATTTTGACCGGCCTTGGGCACTCCTGACGATCCTGACACACGTTAGCAACGTGTCTCTCCTTTTCACACTTAAAGCAGATAAGAGTGGAGCGATCTCTTCCTCCAGTTTGTCCAGAGCGCTGGTTACTTGGTTGATTATGTCGCGTGAACACACCAGACGAGCGACATTCCGCCTTCTTGTGACCCTCTTTGCCGCATTTGCGACATCGAATTTTAAAGAATTTTGTGTTCCTATAAGCAGGGGCTGGCAAGTTGTCGCTAGAACCGCGGCTCGGATCAGCATCAAAACAAAAAGCTTTTATTTGCTTTGCAGCTCGTTCCAAGGATTAACTTCTGTAGTAAAAGCCAAACGTCGCTATCGCTTGCCTATTCCAGCCACATGTGCCAAAGCAACTGAAACGGAAATTTGCTCTACCGTTAGGGACTTCAATCTAGCCATCAGGGATGTAACAATTCTAGTTCCATACAGTGACACTGATTCTTCTTCAGTTGGGCGACCATCGAGCAAATTCATGACAGTTGCAGCGGAGGTCCGTTCCGGCGAAATACTGCAAAAATAGCTCCCTGAACTGCATCCATGTGATCCCAGGTTAGCATGTTTGAGCAAGCCAATGTGATGCGCTTCCTTCCAATAAGCGGCTGAGAGCCATCACGAAAACACTGCCCGTGGCATGATCTATTCCGTTCCGTTTCTGAACTACGAATGATCTCAATCAATGCTAGCTTCGCTTTTCTTGTGTGTCGTTCTCTTACTCTCCTTCACACTCCAACACATAAAGTTCTAAAGACTTTCAACTATTCCCTTTTGAAGCGGCCCCCTGCATACTTCTATCTCACTCACACCAGAGCACAGACTAACTTTGACGACAGAACCTGTCGCCTCGATTTGGAGAGCGAAGAAACAGCACAGAAGCACACGAAAATAAATGGGAAGCGGAGACTAATTAAAGCCAAATTTCGTTATAATTTGAATTTTCTAAGTAATCCACGACACGGCCATCCTGACGTTCACACGTCCTCGTGTGTTTACAACTAGAAAATTCCACCAAATATCATCTCCCAGTAGTAAATAGAACTCGATATGTTACGATTAAATCAGAATTAAGCAACTCGAACTTAAACTTCTCCATCCTTAATCAGAGTACAAAATTTTTATAATATAAAGCCATGAGATCCTGATTACCATCAGTTCAAGCAATATCAACTTAATTCCTATTACATCAACAATCTTTGTTTTTCGCAAACAATTTTTATTTTCAGCTTATGAACAAAACATAGCACACAGTTTTTTCAATTTCAGCTGCTTAAACATACCAATTCCTTTCTTTGCACTCAGTTGTCCAAAGCTTATAACGATCAAACAGAATCAGATCACCGATCCTCCCGAAGACCACGTCTCACTGACTTAATACAGTTTTCAGAGTCTAGTCAATGGTGTAGAACAAAAAGACGAAAATGCATCAATTTGTATGATTACGTATTCCTTCTGATCATTTTTTCCGCTGAGCTTTCCTGTAATATCGGTATGGATTGTATGAAACGTGACGTTCCCTTTCTGAATGGGATGTACGAGTATTTCAGCTTGTACTTTGCCAGACGGTGGTTTAGATAACCTACAGGTAATACAGTTGTCAACGAACTTACGGACGTACGGACATTTTATCAAGCCAATAATACTCGTACATTTTAGAAAGGGTATTTTCCCAACCGAGATGCATAATTGCCTCGTGAACGTTGTTGAAAGCAGACCACGTAAAGGGCTTTGGAATAATAGGGAGACAACGAGTTTTCCCGTGCCTTTGAATTTTCCTGTATAAAGTACTACTACGTAACTCATAGATTTTAGCTCTATCCTCCGGAAGTTCTCCATTGCGCAGTTTGGACACGATAGATGATGTATCCTTATCTCTTTGCCGCTCTGCCAGCAACCAGTTGTCGACAATCTCTGTCAAGTTTATACGAATTTTGGTAATACCCGTTGGATTTTTAAGATCTTCTGACACTGGGTTTCGAAAGAGAAAGTCTACATTAGCAATTCTGCCACATGGACTGTACTCTATATCGAATTTAAAAACCTGCATATACGACCACCACCTTTGAACTCTTGGAGTTGGTTCAGTTTTAGTTTTAGAAGCCTTGAGGGGGTGGCAATCCGTATAAACTGTAAAGTGACGACCATGTAGGTAATGGCGGAAGTACTTCATAGAAATGTATACTCCAAACGTTTCCAACTCATGAGTAGTAATGCGATTCGGCAAAGTCCTTTTGCTAAAGTACTCGATCACTCGAGGTTTGTTCTCAACCCTATGCAACAAAATTAACTCATAACTGTCAGCACTTGCGTCAGTATGGAGCTCAATCTGAAGAAGTGGGTCGAATATGGTTAACACGGGTTCCTTTGTCAAGATGGAATTACTTTTTGCCGTATTTGCTCATACGTCGGGTTTCACTCAAACGATATGTTCTTGGAAGTTTATGCATACAGCGGATTTAACAGCTGTGAAAACTGAGGAACAGATTGCCTAAAATAGGAAACAAGACCAATGAACTGTCTCAGCTGTGTTACGAACTGTGGGGGTGGCAGATCTGTCAAATCTTTTATTTTTCTTGGATTGTGTCTTATTTCACCTGCTTTAAATTCAAACCCTAAATATTCAACACAAGATTTAAGAAAAGAGCATTTTGTGATGTTAAAAGAGAAACCGACCTTAGTGAGGGTTTGCAAAACTACCTTAAGTCTTTCAAAAGCTTCATCTTTGGTACCCGCTATTTCCACTGCATCGTCCACGTAAACGACAACATACGATTGAACAAGATCACGTGAAGCGATATTAATGGCTCGTTAAAAAACGGTCGGGGCATTCTCAAGCCCAAATAGCATATTTACAAACTCATACTATCCATCTGGGATAACGAAAGCAGTTTCATCGATCGAATTCGGGTGAACTGGGATTTGATGAAACCTGCTTGCCATATGTATGCAGGTGAAAACTTAGCGCCACTTAATCTACCTATCTGATCCGAAATAAGTGGCAAGGGATACTTATCAGAAATAGTGTTCGCATTTAATTCCCTATAGTCGACACAGAGACGGTCAGTTCAATTTTTCTTCCTAACAAATAGCATCGTACTAGCGAAGGGAGAGGAACTAGGTCTTATAATGCTCGCATCCAAAAGATTTTTAATAGACATTCTAACTTGTTCCTTTTCCTTTACGCTTAATCTGTAGGGGCGTCTCTAAACAGTCTTGTCAATTATTCGAATCTTTAATTGCCCTGTAGACACTCGCCTTTGTGGTATGCCGTTTACAAACGAATCAGAATAATGTAACAATAATATTAACCTATCTAAGCCACACAGATCGGTATCAACATTGGCCATGTCGGGAATACAATCTGACGTCAGAACAGGCAATACAGTTTTTCATTAAACATTGAAAATGAATTAGATGTAAGTGTGACACCGATACCCTGACTAAAAATTTCCCGCCAAATCAAAGTATCGTATTTGATGTAACTATCCTGAACTAAATGGAAAAGAATTTCAAGGGAATGATCACAAATCATAACATTGGCCAAAATCTGTAGGGTTCTGCAAACTACGTTATTTATTCTGGATCCAGCCAACTTCAGCGAGACGGCTTCCTTGATGAGCGAGCACTCAGCTCCAGAGTCGAGAGGTTCCAGTACTGTGCACAGATTGACGTATTTAACATAATCCATTTTGACCGGCCCTGGGCACTCCTGACGATCCTGACACACGTTAGCAACGTGTCTCTCCTTTTCACACTTAAAGCAGATAAGACTGGAGCGATCTCTTCCTCCAGTTTGTCCAGAGCGCTGGTTACTTGGTTGATTATGTCGCGTGAACACACCAGACGAGCGACATTCCGCCTTCTTGTGACCCTCTTTGCCGCATTTGCGACATCGAATTTTAAAGAATTTTGTGTTCCTATAAGCAGGGGCTGGCAAGTTGTCGCTAGAACCGCGGCTCGGATCAGCATCAAAACAAAAAGCTTTTATTTGCTTTGCAGCTCGTTCCAAGGATTAACTTCTGTAGTAAAAGCCAAACGTCGCTATCGCTTGCCTATTCCAGCCACATGTGCCAAAGCAACTGAAACGGAAATTTGCTCTACCGTTAGGGACTTCAATCTAGCCATCAGGGATGTAACAATTCTAGTTCCATACAGTGACACTGATTCTTCTTCAGTTGGGCGACCATCGAGCAAATTCATGACAGTTGCAGCGGAGGTCCGTTCCGGCGAAATACTGCAAAAATAGCTCCCTGAACTGCATCCATGTGATCCCAGGTTAGCATGTTTGAGCAAGCCAATGTGATGCGCTTCCTTCCAATAAGCGGCTGAGAGCCATCACGAAAACACTGCCCGTGGCATGATCTATTCCGTTCCGTTTCTGAACTACGAATGATCTCAATCAATGCTAGCTTCGCTTTTCTTGTGTGTCGTTCTCTTACTCTCCTTCACACTCCAACACATAAAGTTCTAAAGACTTTCAGCTATTCCCTTTTGAAGCAGCCCCCTGCAAACTTCTATCTCACTCACACCAGAGCACAGACTAACTTTGACGACAGAACCTGTCGCCTCGATTTGGAGAGCGAAAAAACAGCACAGAAGCACACGAAAATAAATGGGAAGCGGAGACTAATTAAAGACAAATTTCGTTATAATTTGAATTTTCTAAGTAATCCACGACACGGCCATCCTGACGTTCACACGTCCTCGTGTGTTTACAACTAGAAAATTCCACCAAATATCATCTCCCAGTAGTAAATAGAACTCGATATGTTACGGTTAAATCAGAATTAAGCAACTCGAACTTAAACTTCTCCATCCTTAATCAGAGTACAAAATTTTTATAATATAAAGCCATGAGATCCTGATTACCATCAGTTCAAGCAATATCAACTTAATTCCTATTACATCAACAATCTTTGTTTTTCGCAAACAATTTTTATTTTCAGCTTATGAACAAAACATAGCACATAGTTTTTTCAATTTCAGCTGCTTAAACATACCAATTCCTTTCTTTGCACTCAGTTGTCCAAAGCTTATAACGATCAAACAGAATCAGATCACAGATCCTCCCGAAGACCACGTCTCACTGACTTAATACAGTTTTCAGAGTCTAGTCAATGGTGTAGAACAAAAAGACGAAAATGCATCAATTTGTATGATTACGTATTCCTTCTGATCATTTTTTCCGCTGAGCTTTCCTGTAATATCGGTATGGATTGTATGAAACGTGACGTTCACTTTCTGAATGGGATGTACGAGTATTTCAGCTTGTACTTTGCCAGACGGTGGTTTAGATAACCTACAGGTAATACAGTTGTCAACGAACTTACGGACGTACGGACATTTTATCAAGCCAATAATACTCGTACATTTTAGAAAGGGTATTTTCCCAACCGAGATGCATAATTGCCTCGTGAACGTTGTTGAAAGCAGACCACGTAAAGGGCTTTGGAATAATAGGGAGACAACGAGTTTTCCCGTGCCTTTGAATTTTCCTGTATAAAGTACTACTACGTAACTCATAGATTTTAGCTCTATCCTCCGGAAGTTCTCCATTGCGCAGTTTGGACACGATAGATGATGTATCCTTATCTCTTTGCCGCTCTGCCAGCAACCAGTTGTCGAAAATCTCTGTCAAGTTTATACGAATTTTGGTAATACCCGTTGGATTTTTAAGATCTTCTGACACTGGGTTTCGAAAGAGAAAGTCTACATTAGCAATTCTGCCACATGGACTGTACTCTATATCGAATTTAAAAACCTGCATATACGACCACCACCTTTGAACTCTTGGAGTTGGTTCAGTTTTAGTTTTAGAAGCCTTGAGGGGGTGGCAATCCGTATAAACTGTAAAGTGACGACCATGTAGGTAATGGCGGAAGTACTTCATAGAAATGTATACTCCAAACGTTTCCAACTCATGAGTAGTAATGCGATTCGGCAAAGTCCTTTTGCTAAAGTACTCGATCACTCGAGGTTTGTTCTCAACCCTATGCAACAAAATTAACTCATAACTGTCAGCACTTGCGTCAGTATGGAGCTCAATCTGAAGAAGTGGGTCGAATATGGTTAACACGGGTTCCTTTGTCAAGATGGAATTACTTTTTGCCGTATTTGCTCATACGTCGGGTTTCACTCAAACGATATGTTCTTGGAAGTTTATGCATACAGCGGATTTAACAGCTGTGAAAACTGAGGAACAGATTGCCTAAAATAGGAAACAAGACCAATGAACTGTCTCAGCTGTGTTACGAACTGTGGGGGTGGCAGATCTGTCAAATCTTTTATTTTTCTTGGATTGTGTCTTATTTCACCTGCTTTAAATTCAAACCCTAAATATTCAACACAAGATTTAAGAAAAGAGCATTTTGTGATGTTAAAAGAGAAACCGACCTTAGTGAGGGTTTGCAAAACTACCTTAAGTCTTTCAAAAGCTTCATCTTTGGTACCCGCTATTTCCACTGCATCGTCCACGTAAACGACAACATACGAGTGAACAAGATCACGTGAAGCGATATTAATGGCTCGTTAAAAAACGGTCGGTGCATTCTCAAGCCCAAATAGCATATTTACAAACTCATACTATCCATCTGGGATAACGAAAGCAGTTTCATCGATCGAATTCGGGTGAACTGGGATTTGATGAAACCTGCTTGCCATATGTATGCAGGTGAAAACTTAGCGCCACTTAATCTACCTATCTGATCCGAAATAAGTGGCAAGGGATACTTATCAGAAATAGTGTTCGCATTTAATTCCCTATAGTCGACACAGAGACGGTCAGTTCAATTTTTCTTCCTAACAAATAGCATCGTACTAGCGAAGGGAGAGGAACTAGGTCTTATAATGCTCGCATCCAAAAGATTTTTAATAGACATTCTAACTTGTTCCTTTTCCTTTACGCTTAATCTGTAGGGGCGTCTCTAAACAGTCTTGTCAATTATTCGAATCTTTAATTGCCCTGTAGACACTCGCCTTTGTGGTATGCCGTTTACAAACGAATCAGAATAATGTAACAATAATATTAACCTATCTAAGCCACACAGATCGGTATCAACATTGGCCATGTCGGGAATACAATCTGACGTCAGAACAGGCAATACAGTTTTTCATTAAACATTGAAAATGAATTAGATGTAAGTGTGACACCGATACCCTGACTAAAAAGTTCCCGCCAAATCAAAGTATCGTATTTGATGTAACTATCCTGAACTAAATGGAAAAGAATTTCAAGGGAATGATCACAAATCATAACATTGGCCAAAATCTGTAGGGTTCTGCAAACTACGTTATTTATTCTGGATCCAGCCAACTTCAGCGAGACGGCTTCCTTGATGAGCGAGCACTCAGCTCCAGAGTCGAGAGGTTCCAGTACTGTGCACAGATTGACGTATTTAACATAATCCATTTTGACCGGCCCTGGGCACTCCTGACGATCCTGACACACGTTAGCAACGTGTCTCTCCTTTTCACACTTAAAGCAGATAAGAGTGGAGCGATCTCTTCCTCCAGTTTGTCCAGAGCGCTGGTTACTTGGTTGATTATGTCGCGTGAACACACCAGACGAGCGACATTCCGCCTTCTTGTGACCCTCTTTGCCGCATTTGCGACATCGAATTTTAAAGAATTTTGTGTTCCTATAAGCAGGGGCTGGCAAGTTGTCGCTAGAACCGCGGCTCGGATCAGCATCAAAACAAAAAGCTTTTATTTGCTTTGCAGCTCGTTCCAAGGATTAACTTCTGTAGTAAAAGCCAAACGTCGCTATCGCTTGCCTATTCCAGCCACATGTGCCAAAGCAACTGAAACGGAAATTTGCTCTACCGTTAGGGACTTCAATCTAGCCATCAGGGATGTAACAATTCTAGTTCCATACAGTGACACTGATTCTTCTTCAGTTGGGCGACCATCGAGCAAATTCATGACAGTTGCAGCGGAGGTCCGTTCCGGCGAAATACTGCAAAAATAGCTCCCTGAACTGCATCCATGTGATCCCAGGTTAGCATGTTTGAGCAAGCCAATGTGATGCGCTTCCTTCCAATAAGCGGCTGAGAGCCATCACGAAAACACTGCCCGTGGCATGATCTATTCCGTTCCGTTTCTGAACTACGAATGATCTCAATCAATGCTAGCTTCGCTTTTCTTGTGTGTCGTTCTCTTACTCTCCTTCACACTCCAACACATAAAGTTCTAAAGACTTTCAACTATTCCCTTTTGAAGCAGCCCCCTGCAAACTTCTTTCTCACTCACACCAGAGCACAGACTAACTTTGACGACAGAACCTGTCGCCTCGATTTGGAGAGCGAAAAAACAGCACAGAAGCACACGAAAATAAATGGGAAGCGGAGACTAATTAAAGACAAATTTCGTTATAATTTGAATTTTCTAAGTAATCCACGACACGGCCATCCTGACGTTCACACGTCCTCGTGTGTTTACAACTAGAAAATTCCACCAAATATCATCTCCCAGTAGTAAATAGAACTCGATATGTTACGGTTAAATCAGAATTAAGCAACTCGAACTTAAACTTCTCCATCCTTAATCAGAGTACAAAATTTTTATAATATAAAGCCATGAGATCCTGATTACCATCAGTTCAAGCAATATCAACTTAATTCCTATTACATCAACAATCTTTGTTTTTCGCAAACAATTTTTATTTTCAGCTTATGAACAAAACATAGCACATAGTTTTTTCAATTTCAGCTGCTTAAACATACCAATTCCTTTCTTTGCACTCAGTTGTCCAAAGCTCAAACAGAATCAGATCACCGATCCTCCCGAAGACCACGTCTCACTGACTTAATACAGTTTTCAGAGTCTAGTCAATGGTGTAGAACAAAAAGACGAAAATGCATCAATTTGTATGATTACGTATTCCTTCTGATCATTTTTTCCGCTGAGCTTTCCTGTAATATCGGTATGGATTGTATGAAACGTGACGTTCACTTTCTGAATGGGATGTACGAGTATTTCAGCTTGTACTTTGCCAGACGGTGGTTTAGATAACCTACAGGTAATACAGTTGTCAACGAACTTACGGACGTACGGACATTTTATCAAGCCAATAATACTCGTACATTTTAGAAAGGGTATTTTCCCAACCGAGATGCATAATTGCCTCGTGAACGTTGTTGAAAGCAGACCACGTAAAGGGCTTTGGAATAATAGGGAGACAACGAGTTTTCCCGTGCCTTTGAATTTTCCTGTATAAAGTACTACTACGTAACTCATAGATTTTAGCTCTATCCTCCGGAAGTTCTCCATTGCGCAGTTTGGACACGATAGATGATGTATCCTTATCTCTTTGCCGCTCTGCCAGCAACCAGTTGTCGAAAATCTCTGTCAAGTTTATACGAATTTTGGTAATACCCGTTGGATTTTTAAGATCTTCTGACACTGGGTTTCGAAAGAGAAAGTCTACATTAGCAATTCTGTCACATGGACTGTACTCTATATCGAATTTAAAAACCTGCATATACGACCACCACCTTTGAACTCTTGGAGTTGGTTCAGTTTTAGTTTTAGAAGCCTTGAGGGGGTGGCAATCCGTATAAACTGTAAAGTGACGACCATGTAGGTAATGGCGGAAGTACTTCATAGAAATGTATACTCCAAACGTTTCCAACTCATGAGTAGTAATGCGATTCGGCAAAGTCCTTTTGCTAAAGTACTCGATCACTCGAGGTTTGTTCTCAACCCTATGCAACAAAATTAACTCATAACTGTCAGCACTTGCGTCAGTATGGAGCTCAATCTGAAGAAGTGGGTCGAATATGGTTAACACGGGTTCCTTTGTCAAGATGGAATTACTTTTTGCCGTATTTGCTCATACGTCGGGTTTCACTCAAACGATATGTTCTTGGAAGTTTATGCATACAGCGGATTTAACAGCTGTGAAAACTGAGGAACAAATTGCCTAAAATAGGAAACAAGACCAATGAACTGTCTCAGCTGTGTTACGAACTGTGGGGGTGGCAGATCTGTCAAAGCTTTTATTTTTCTTGGATTGTGTCTTATTTCACCTGCTTTAAATTCAAACCCTAAATATTCAACACAAGATTTAAGAAAAGAGCATTTTGTGATGTTAAAAGAGAAACCGACCTTAGTGAGGGTTTGCAAAACTACCTTAAGTCTTTCAAAAGCTTCATCTTTGGTACCCGCTATTTCCACTGCATCGTCCACGTAAACGACAACATACGAGTGAACAAGATCACGTGAAGCGATATTAATGGCTCGTTAAAAAACGGTCGGGGCATTCTCAAGCCCAAATAGCATATTTACAAACTCATACTATCCATCTGGGATAACGAAAGCAGTTTCATCGATCGAATTCGGGTGAACTGGGATTTGATGAAACCTGCTTGCCATATGTATGCAGGTGAAAACTTAGAGCCACTTAATCTACCTATCTGATCCGAAAAAGGTGGCAAGGGATACTTATCAGAAATAGTGTTCGCATTTAATTCCCTATAGTCGACACAGAGACGGTCAGTTCAATTTTTCTTCCTAACAAATAGCATCGTACTAGCGAAGGGAGAGGAACTAGGTCTTATAATGCTCGCATCCAAAAGATTTTTAATAGACATTCTAACTTGTTCCTTTTCCTTTACGCTTAATCTGTAGGGGCGTCTCTAAACAGTCTTGTCAATTATTCGAATCTTTAATTGCCCTGTAGACACTCGCCTTTGTGGTATGCCGTTTACAAACGAATCAGAATAATGTAACAATAATATTAACCTATCTAAGCCACACAGATCGGTATCAACATTGGCCATGTCGGGAATACAATCTGACGTCAGAACAGGCAATACAGTTTTTCATTAAACATTGAAAATGAATTAGATGTAAGTGTGACACCGATACCCTGACTAAAAATTTCCCGCCCAATCAAAGTATCGTATTTGATGTAACTATCCTGAACTAAATGGAAAAGAATTTCAAGGGAATGATCACAAATCATAACATTGGCCAAAATCTGTAGGGTTCTGCAAACTACGTTATTTATTCTGGATCCAGCCAACTTCAGCGAGACGGCTTCCTTGATGAGTGAGCACTCAGCTCCAGAGTCGAGAGGTTCCAGTACTGTGACGTGTGATTGACGTATTTAACATAATCCATTTTGACCGGCCCTGGGCACTCCTGACGATCCTGACACACGTTAGCAACGTGTCTCTCCTTTTCACACTTAAAGCAGATAAGAGTGGAGCGATCTCTTCCTCCAGTTTGTCCAGAGCGCTGGTTACTTGGTTGATTATGTCGCGTGAACACACCAGACGAGCGACATTCCGCCTTCTTGTGACCCTCTTTGCCGCATTTGCGACATCGAATTTTAAAGAATTTTGTGTTCCTATAAGCAGGGGCTGGCAAGTTGTCGCTAGAACCGCGGCTCGGATCAGCATCAAAACAAAAAGCTTTTATTTGCTTTGCAGCTCGTTCCAAGGATTAACTTCTGTAGTAAAAGCCAAACGTCGCTATCGCTTGCCTATTCCAGCCACATGTGCCAAAGCAACTGAAACGGAAATTTGCTCTACCGTTAGGGACTTCAATCTAGCCATCAGGGATGTAACAATTCTAGTTCCATACAGTGACACTGATTCTTCTTCAGTTGGGCGACCATCGAGCAAATTCATGACAGTTGCAGCGGAGGTCCGTTCCGGCGAAATACTGCAAAAATAGCTCCCTGAACTGCATCCATGTGATCCCAGGTTAGCATGTTTGAGCAAGCCAATGTGATGCGCTTCCTTCCAATAAGCGGCTGAGAGCCATCACGAAAACACTGCCCGTGGCATGATCTATTCCGTTCCGTTTCTGAACTACGAATGATCTCAATCAATGCTAGCTTCGCTTTTCTTGTGTGTCGTTCTCTTACTCTCCTTCACACTGCAACACATAAAGTTCTAAAGACCTTCGACTATTCCCTTTGAAGCAGCCCCCTGCATACTTCTATCTCACTCACACCAGAGCACAGACTAACTTTGACGACAGAACCTGTCGCCTCGATTTGGAAAGCGAAGAAACAGCACAGAAGCACACGAAAATAAATGGGAAGCGGAGACTAATTAAAGCCAAATTTCGTTATAATTTGAATTTTCTAAGTAATCCACGACACGGCCATCCTGACGTTCACACGTCCTCGTGTGTTTACAACTAGAAAATTCCACCAAATATCATCTCCCAGTAGTAAATAGAACTCGATATGTTACGGTTAAATCAGAATTAAGCAACTCGAACTTAAACTTCTCCATCCTTAATCAGAGTACAAAATTTTTATAATATAAAGCCATGAGATCCTGATTACCATCAGTTCAAACAATATCAACTTAATTCCCATTACATCAACAATCTTTGTTTTTCGCAAACAATTTTCATTTTCAGCTTATGAACAAAACATAGCACACAGGTTTTTCAATTTCAGCTGCTTAAACATACCAATTCCTTTCCTTGCACTCAGTTGTCCAAAGCTTATAACGATCAAACAGAATCAGATCACCGATCCTCCCGAAGACCACGTCTCACTGACTTAATACAGTTTTCAGAGTCTAGTCAATGGTGTAGAACAAAAACACGAAAATGCATCAATTTGTATGATTACATATTCCTTCTGATCATTTTTTCCGCTGAGCTTTCCTGTAATATCGGTATGGATTGTATGAAACGTGACGTTCACTTTCTGAATGGGATGTACGTGTATTTCAGCTTGTACTTTGCCAGACGGTGGTTTAGATAACCTACAGGTAATACAGTTGTCAACGAACTTACGGACGTACGGACATTTTATCAAGCCAATAATACTCGTACATTTTAGAAAGGGTATTTTCCCAACCGAGATGCATAATTGCCTCGTGAACGTTGTTGAAAGCAGACCACGTAAAGGGCTTTGGAATAATAGGGAGACAACGAGTTTTCCCGTGCCTTAGAATTTTGCTGTATAAAGTACTACTACGTAACTCATAGATTTTAGCTCTATCCTCCGGAAGTTCTCCATTGCGCAGTTTGGACACGATAGATGATGTATCCTTATCTCTTTGCCGCTCTGCCAGCAACCAGTTGTCGAAAATCTCTGTCAAGTTTATACGAATTTTGGTAATACCCGTTGGATTTTTAAGATCTTCTGACACTGGGTTTCGAAAGAGAAAGTCTACATTAGCAATTCTGTCACATGGACTGTACTCTATATCGAATTTAAAAACCTGCATATACGACCACCACCTTTGAACTCTTGGAGTTGGTTCAGTTTTAGTTTTAGAAGCCTTGAGGGGGTGGCAATCCGTATAAACTGTAAAGTGACGACCATGTAGGTAATGGCGGAAGTACTTCATAGAAATGTATACTCCAAACGTTTCCAACTCATGAGTAGTAATGCGATTCGGCAAAGTCCTTTTGCTAAAGTACTCGATCACTCGAGGTTTGTTCTCAACCCTATGCAACAAAATTAACTCATAACTGTCAGCACTTGCGTCAGTATGAAGCTCAATCTGAAGAAGTGGGTCGAATATGGTTAGCACGGGTTCCTTTGTCAAGATGGAAATTACTTTTTGCCGTATTTGCTCAGCTGTGTTACGAACTGTGGGGGTGGCAGATCTGTCAAAGCTTTTATTTTTCTTGGATTTTGATTTAAGAAAAGAGCATTTTGTGATGTTAAAAGAGAAACCGACCTTAGTGAGGGTTTGCAAAACTACCTTAAGTCTTTCAAAAGCTTCATCTTTGGTACCCGCTATTTCCACTGCATCGTCCACGTAAACGACAACATACGAGTGAACAAGATCACGTGAAGCGATATTAATGGCTCGTTAAAAAACGGTCGGGGCATTCTCAAGCCCAAATAGCATATTTACAAACTCATACTATCCATCTGGGATAACGAAAGCAGTTTCATCGATCGAATTCGGGTGAACTGGGATTTGATGAAACCTGCTTGCCATATGTATGCAGGTGAAAACTTAGCGCCACTTAATCTACCTATCTGATCCGAAATAAGTGGCAAGGGATACTTATCAGAAATAGTATTCGCATTTAATTCCCTATAGTCGACACAGCCACGGTCAGTTCAATTTTTCTTCCTAACAAATAGCATCGTACTAGCGAAGGGAGAGGAACTAGGTCTTATAATGCTCGCATCCAAAAGATTTTTAATAGACATTCTAACTTGTTCCTTTTCCTTTACGCTTAATCTGTAGGGGCGTCTCTAAACAGTCTTGTCAATTATTCGAATCTTTAATTGCCCTGTAGACACTCGCCTTTGTGGTATGCCGTTTACAAACGAATCAGAATAATGTAACAATAATATTAACCTATCTAAGCCACACAGATCGGTATCAACATTGGCCATGTCGGGAATACAATCTGACGTCAGAACAGGCAATACAGTTTTTCATTAAACATTGAAAATGAATTAGATGTAAGTGTGACACCGATATCCTGACTAAAAATTTCCCGCCCAATCAAAGTATCGTATTTGATGTAACTATCCTGAACTAAATGGAAAAGAATTTCAAGGGAATGATCACAAATCATAACATTGGCCAAAATCTGTAGGGTTCTGCAAACTACGTTATTTATTCTGGATCCAGCCAACTTCAGCGAGACGGCTTCCTTGATGAGCGAGCACTCAGCTCCAGAGTCGAGAGGTTCCAGTACTGTGCACAGATTGACGTATTTAACATAATCCATTTTGACCGGCCTTGGGCACTCCTGACGATCCTGACACACGTTAGCAACGTGTCTCTCCTTTTCACACTTAAAGCAGATAAGAGTGGAGCGATCTCTTCCTCCAGTTTGTCCAGAGCGCTGGTTACTTGGTTGATTATGTCGCGTGAACACACCAGACGAGCGACATTCCGCCTTCTTGTGACCCTCTTGCCGCATTTGCGACATCGAATTTTAAAGAATTTTGTGTTCCTATAAGCAGGGGCTGGTAAGTTGTCGCCAGAACCGCGTCTCGGACCAGCATCAAAACAAAAAGCTTTTATTTGCTGTTGCAGCTCGTTCCAAGGATTAACTTCTGTAGTAAAAGCCAAACGTCGCTATCGCTTGCCTATTCCAGCCACATGTGCCAAAGCAACTAAAACGGAAATTTGCTCTACCGTTAGGGACTTCAATCTAGCCATCAGGGATGTAACAATTCTAGTTCCATACAGTGACACTGATTCTTCTTCAGTTGGGCGACCATCGAGCAAATTCATGACAGTTGCAGCGGAGGTCCGTTCCGGCGAAATACTGCAAAAATAGCTCCCTGAACTGCATCCATGTGATCCCAGGTTAGCATGTTTGAGCAAGCCAATGTGATGCGCTTCCTTCCAATGAGCGGCTGAGAGCCATCACGAAAACACTGCCTTTCAGTCTGTTTTCAGAGAGAATGTAATCCACCGTTGCACTCCATGACAATCCCTTTGCCTTTGGCTTTGAGGTCCGAGGTCCGATCTTGGCTCCCCAACTAAGTTAAACAAATCAAAATTACCGTCCGTCAAATTGCATCGGTCAGCATAATTGGATTTCACAATGAGATGCCAGAGTTTCATCTTAAGCTTTTAATCTAAACTTAAATTGAAGTTCTAAAACTTCAAAATTTCCAGAAGAAAATTAATTTGCACGATCAGTGTTGAAGCTCGGCAATACAACGGTTACTGCGTCATTCGGGGCTCGCTGCACTGCTTTTATGAGTTCCGAAAAAGAACGATTTTGTGATTCCAAAAGAAATTTCAGATTATTTTCACTTTCGGTTTCAGGCCTGGCTAAAACCCACTTCTGATGTCGCGGATTCACTCGACTATCCTCTGCTTCTGGCTGCTCTCGGTGCTGCTTCAAACAGAAAGGATTTCTGGCCCGTGGCATGATCTATTCCGATCCGTTTCTGAACTACGAATGATCTCAATCAATGCTAGCTTCGCTTTTCTTGTGTGTCGTTCTCTTACTCTCCTTCACACTGCAACACATAAAGTTCTAAAGACTTTCAACTATTCCCTTTTGAAGCGGCCCCCTGCATACTTCTATCTCACTCACACCAGAGCACAGACAAACTTTGACGACAGAACCTGTCGCCTCGATTTGGAGAGCGAAGAAACAGCACAGAAGCACACGAAAATAAATGGGAAGCGGAGACAAATCAAAGTTAAATTTCGTTATAATTTAAATGTGGGAAAATAATATGAATCAAATTATAGCTTCGGTGTTTTTTGACATATAACCTCATACTCTTGCCATTAGCATTTTTAATTAGTTCTAAATTTCAAATTTAATTTTATAAAAATCGGACTATATCATATAGCTGCCTACGAACGATCGGAAAATTGGTGGGAAAATAATATGAAACAAATGATAGCGTTGGGGCTTTTTGACATATTGTCTTGTAATATTGGGAATATACATTTTTTTATTTTTAAAAATTTCGAACTCAATTTAACATAAATCGGACAACTTTACCATATAGATGTCAAAAAAATGGTCTAAAAAAAAGAATGAAATAATTTTTTTTTTAATATCACTGAAGTCAGCAACAATCCTTAAAAATTGCACATGGTGTTACTAAAGTTGATTATTTCTTATTACTACAAGGATATACAAATATTATGACATATTATCTTATAATATTGGAAATATTAATATTACATTTGACGTTGCCAAAGACATTGCGGTGCTAGTTTCTGCGTACTTGGGCTTCAGAGGCATCGATGGTAGCGAGGGGGAGCAAGAAAGCGCTCTCTCGCTCTCAACGTTAAAGAATTCGGTCAAGTTGGGGGTAATTGACCGCGCTTGATCAAAGCTTGCATTATTTTGGTTGCTTTATCAGAGAAGTATGCGTTGTTTTTTGTTGTAATGAGAGCCGTCTCTCGTCTTGCTCACGCTAACGTTGTGTGCCAACGCCGTTTTGACTCACTGAAGTCGGGTTGATTTAGTTAAGTGTTTAAGTGTTATGTTTTATAATAATTAATTAATTAATCTATATAAATATTAGCAATTTCATCGCAGAGGGCGTCTTTTCGCGTTATTGTAGATTTATTGAACCTGTTACTGAACTTTTATGATTTTATTGAATACTTTTTGACGGAGAACAATAAATACACGTCTGCATGCTACGACGGTTATAATTACCGTACTGTAGTGAGATAACATAAACAAACTAAAAAGTAAAATATGCTTGCAAGTTGAGTTAAGGGAGGGTATATTATTTTAATTTTTTCAAATTTGTATACCCTTGCAGAGAGTATTACGATTTCAGTCATACAGAATATTGATAAGCATCACTTGATCAGCATCACTAGACGAGTCAAAATAGCCATGTCTATCCGTTTTTACGCAAACTAGTCTTTCAGTTTCAAAGCTATCGGCCTTAAACATGACCAAAAGTCTTCTTTCTTGTGCAGGAAATCATTTTTAAAAAAATAATATCTTTTGTGTTTTTTACCATTTAACGTCCTACGTTTGGAAATAACCTTTTTTAATTAGTTCTAAATTTCGATTTTACTTTCGAATCGAATCCAATCGGACGACTATATCATTCAGCTGCCTTAGGAACGATCGGAAAATTGGTGGGAATATAATATGAAACAAATTATATATTCTGTTTTATTTTGGCATATTATCTTATACCATTGGAAATATCATTTTTTTGCATTTTTAGAAGTTTTGAATTAAATTTAATAGGAATCGTACGACTCTTAAATATAGATGTCAAAGAAACGGTAAGAGAAATAATAAAACATTTATAAAAAAATTAATTTATTTAAGGGGGTAATATATTATATTTTTTTTGCTAAGTGGATGCATTTTTTCAAAATCGGAGTTACATGGGGAATTTTCAGTTATAATGTTTGTTTACATCTGGTTTGTTTAAACACATCGCAAAGATTCTTAGGGAGTAGCAACATTAGTTCATGTTTACAATTTCATGTTAAAATTTGTCGAAGAAATTTTGTCTTCAGTGCATACATTGAATATTATTCAGAAATATATTTAATTTTTAAAAGCACACTGAACTAAGTGTCATGCAGTGTGACTGTCATCGTTGGTGTGGGTTCTGGATATAGATCTTCCGCTATGGTCCCCTATAATTTGAATCTGCCTTATTAAATTATATTAAATGATGATCCTCTGAGTATGGGCTTAATTCAGATTAATAGTATATTCACTGAGGTTAATAAACTTTTCGATTTTATTTTTTGTTGGCCCGGACTTAAGCATAAAATTGGGTTGTAGTAATATTACACTTTTTGAATAAGATGCCCATTTTAAAATTTTAGGTGACCTAAAAAGTCGTCCATCGTTTTTTCTAGATGCAGCTTATGGGCCATTAAAGTAAAGATTTCTGTTGATAATCCATTAATCCTGTTAGTATGGTTAAGGGTAGTTCAAATTGATTCCAAACCAATAACTCTTTTAATGTATGAGAAGGCAAGTGTTAACTGATCTTCTGACTTAATTCTATGTTGTCCAACTAATTTTATCGCCAGTTCGAGCTTTGCAATCTGACCTGACGTTAATATTCCTTGTTCAGGTAAATCTATAATGTGTACATTTGAGTTACTGCTTTGAATTCTAGCTTTTAACTGACTCTAAACCTTGAAAATGGAACTTTTTTTTTGTCTAACTGAACCTAATAAGACTTGCCCTCGACAATTATTTAGACTTAAAACTCACAGTTGTGTTCGTTAGTCTACTCCAAAACCACCTTTCTTTAAAAACCCGTAAATTAGACTGCCACCATTGACATTTAAAAAAATCGGTTTTATATTGATTGACCTTTCTCTTACAGAGTGTAATTCGGTCAGCAGCAGGTTTATGTATTGCAAGATCGTCTTCGTCTTTTTTTTTCCAACATATGACTGAATTACGTATCAGATAAGGGTTCTTTCCAGTGATTACATAGCTAAGTCTAGTGCATTGTGCCAAAGATTTATTAGGTGCTAGTCTAAGAAGTTAACCAGTCATTAACGGGACATACATGTCCAACCCCTAAAGTGAGATCAATGGGTTCAGGTTGCTGAAAGTCAGGATCTGCTAAGGGCAGTCTCTCAAAAATGTTAAGATCGTGTGCAATCGGTAATGATGGTTGTTCTGAAATGACTGTGGAAATAAGAAAGGTACATGGCGTTAGCTTTAGTATTGACTTGTAATTTTTTCACCGACTCCAGATATTTCAATCGGTAACGGCATTTGTTTAAGAGATATCAGATCTGCCATTCTCCTAGATATAAGACTCAAGTGTGACCCGGAAATATTACAGCGCGACATGTTTTAAGTTGACCTGTAGGTCCTTCTAGTGAGACCTTGGCGGTCGCGAGCACAACATGTCCTCTGGGGTTTTCGTTGCCTGCGATGATTACTGCGCCCAACACTGGCTTGCTAGCCAGTCCCTTGCGTAACATTGAATGATGACGTTTTTGGTGTCGGCAGTGAGCCACAATTTTTAACCTTATGTAAACAATGTGTACATGCTCCTACTTAAATAATGGCTTGGTACCGCGTTTTGGATCCATTTCAAACAAAAACACCTCTTAGCGGGTCTTGGCGATCACGCACCATCAACGTACAAAAGTTCTGATATCGGCTTTTTTGACGAAAAGAAGACATCAAAAAGTTTGCCACACCCTCTCTTACGCCCACAATCCGCGAAAATCTTTCGCATCTACAGTTTTTATACTAGAAAAAAATTTTAGGTGAAATGTATTAGTCTCATCAATACCTATCAAACCTCCCCCTATTCTGATCTGCATGGGAAAGAAAGAGACAGAGAATCATTTGCGCAATTTTGAAAAGCATTAGACAGCAGTGAAATAACCGAAAACTCGTGCATGCAGCTGTTATAAATTTGTTATTTAAAAGCTAACTAACGGGTATGTAATAGTCGAGACACTCGACTATAGCGTTCTCTCTTGTCTTTAAGTTTAATGATTCTATATATCGAACCGAATCATCAATTCAATTTTATGACTCGATTGTATGAACTAAATCTATAATTCGATTCATTAGTTCAGTTCTATTACTCGATTCAACGATTTATTTACATGATTTGATTCAATGATTTATTTCAATGACTCGATTTATTTTGGTAACGGTTTTTATCTTTCGTTTAAAAACACAATTAAATTGAGATGTGTGTGGCTTTTTCAAGTGATAAGTAATACCTTTTTCAAAACAAACATTTCATTCGACAAGTATTCCCTACCATTTTCAAAATACAAATTTTAAGATTGTCTTCCTTTATATTTATATAATATTTTATTATTCGCTTTAAATTTGCAACAATTCCAATAAATTTCTTGACCTTGATTCGATTTAATTGAACTATTCAATGATTCATTTACATGAATTGATTCAATGGCTTGTTACGTACGCCCTCCATATAGAAAGATTCAACGACGAATCTTAAGTCGGAGGGAGAAGGGCATTTGACTAACCACACTTAGGCTAATAATGTCAAAAGAAATGGCAATTCGGCAAATTACTGGTGTCGCGTGGCCAGAACAACGGCCACGATTGACCTACTGGTAACCATAACCCAATGATATCGCATACCAAGATATAGTAACCCTAGGTGGGAACACCTATTTTATCCGCTTCAAACTGGCAGCTAAGTTAAATCTTTACTAGGGTATAAAAGACCTTAGACGATTAAAAAAAGAGGGGAAAATCCATTCTGGTGTCATGCTGACGGAAGCCGCCGGCTCCGAGGAAAGGCGACCTTTCCAGAGGCAGTCGTCCACGGAAACCTCTCCTCCAGGATCAGCCACCAGGATCCAGCAGCCCTTGGGGAGGACACCAATAGCGTAAAAGACTTTCATGTGTCGGACCATCGCCGCCATTATAATCAAAGAAGGAGGAAATATCAACCACAAGGACGACATTCAACATACTGGGATGCTTGTGGCCGCAGTACTCGAAATCCTAATACTTCCGAAGATTGTTCAGCTGTAAGAGCCACCCGATCAGAGGCTTAGTGACCGACAGTATACTTCGAAAAAGTGGTGGTGCAATGTAAATGTGTCCATCGAATCAATCTTAGCTAAAGTGACCTATGCATAAGCAAAGGCAAATAGCCTCATATAACACAAGCAAAACACAAGTCAAAATCAAAAACATTCAAAAATGCTATTGCTGATCCTGATAAACAATTAGCGAAGACGAGTCTCACCACCAGCATTAGGGACGACCTATCTCAGGCATATATATATAATTTGTGTTTAAGTGAATTGGTATTCTTAAGAGCAGCAGTCTTTTAGTGCACGTATATTTCTATATATATATACAATATAATATTTTGCAAATCCTAGGATCTGGAGCGTCGAGATCTCATCGCACAGGATTTAAAAGGGGGTAAGTTGGTCGGAACCCGGTTCCTTTCTTAAATCATACATACGAGTATATAAATATTCGTGCAGCCCAAACAGTTTTTTTTATAGACTCGTATTAATATTTCATTGGCGAGTATCAGCCTTCTAGTTGTATGTAAAATTGCAAGAGCCCTCTGAACAACGTTTGTAGTCGTGCATGGTCAGCGTTTTGCTGATGTGCGCACCTTACTGGTGGTAAATTCGATACTCTCCGTTAATAAAAATAATTGTCAACTTATCCACGGCATTCCGACATGAATATATTAATCAATAAATTTATAATGTGAAAACGAATTTGAAACAATGGTGAACTAGAATTTTAACATGGGGGTGTGCTAATGGAAGAAGTGGATATGTTAAGAGCAATGACAAAACTTTCGAGGAACAACCTTGATAATAGGGGATCGCATTGCGCGGCCCGCAACGATTCATTGGCACACGAATGTGTGAAGGGGAGGGAGTATGGCCCACGTAACAGGCCTGATTCTATTATTCAATAGAATGAACGCCATGTGACTAAAGATATATAGTGGATAGCCAAATATCTTTTCGGGAAAAGACGGTCAGCGTTGGCATATATTCATTACATATTCTAATATAATCGATTTTGTCAGAAATAAAGACAATGTGTAAGAGCGCAATGGGCAATTCTCTGCAACAAGAACAAGACAAAAATCGTTTCTCGTCAATGAGAATGAAAGTTTACTCCTCCATAAGAGCGGATCGAACACTACGAGCGAAAGCGCTGCTGTCCCCCGCTTTTTGTCTCCAAGCGGCACAGCACAACTAATGCTATGGAGTGCCCTTTGTCCGTTCCCCGACCCCCTACAACATAACCAACAATCTGCTTATTACAACATCGACCAGCACAATGCCATTGCTGAATGCGGTGACTTCGACATTAACGATGATAATAAACACCAAAATAATCACATAAGCTGCATTACTGATGCGTTTGCACTTACTGCAATGTAGATTCTAACCAATTAAAAAGTATAAAAAATGTTAATGAAGAATCAATTCAACCTGGAATCGATCGATACCTACAAAAAAATTTAAATAAGCAACATAAAAGTTCGATGTATCCAGTCTTCAAGAAAGTTAAATCCGCTTATTGATTGTGGAGAATTGATTAAAAATTAACTAATGAAATTTGAGCAAAAAGGGGTACATAACCTAACATAAAACTAGTACACCTACCAACTCAAAAGGGATTCAATTACAAGTGGGAAAGTAATTAAAGAAAAAGTGTTTTGATGTCAAATTGGCTAAGAATATATTTAAAAAATAAAGCAAAGTTCCACAGCCAATATAAAAAAAAAAAAACATTTAAAAAACAAATATATGCGCAGTCTGCGTTGCCTATGGGTATGCACATCCAATTAGGCCCTGCTCAATAAAGAGAATTATTATGCCTAAAAATTAACCACACGGCAAATTTTAGAGGTTTTCCTGTCTATTAAGGGGTAAAAAGTCGACTGGGACCAAAATATAATTGCAGCTTGAAATCCTATAACCAGAAACAAGATTTTAAGCAAGCAGCAAACCACTTCTGATACAGTGCTGCAATAAACACTAAACGAAAGTATAGAAATTACTTCCCTACATATTTCTGATAATACACAATTGTCTAATGGTCTAGAGTCAATGCTTGTAACTTTAAGTAACACAATAAAAGCAATACAGAAAACGTTTGCGCTCTCTAAATCTTCTTCTGGTGCTTTTATGGAAATAAATCTGTTTATATGGTTCCTTTAAAAATATGTTTCTGGACGCGAATGGCAATTTACAGCATAAATACGAGCTCCCAGTTCCTAAATCTGCATGATAAGCATGACGTCATGCCTATATCAGAGACTCACCTAGCAAAAAAAAAATATTTTTTTATTTCCGAAGCTGCTGGTGACTACAATGCAAAACACACCTTTTGGGGATCTCTACTCACCAACCCCAATAGAAGACGGCATCCCAAATATGTACTTTAAAGAAGACTTTGACATCTCTAGTGCACTAGTATTTGTTATGTCACCAGCTGCACAACACTCCACCCCTATTATATCACCAATAACCCCCTTAAATGCAGTCAGGTTTCTGAGCATATTAAAGAACTGCGATGTAATGAGCACAGGACTCTACGTAAATCTCTATTAAATGAAAAAATTCGATCTGAATTATTCAATTTTAAGCAACTTTTCACAAACAAAAAACAATTCTTCCACCAACATATATGTAGCTATGTGCTTCCAACAGACATATTTCCAAAAGCTACACAGCCTATCTTATTCCAATAACACGATTGGACACGATTTAATCTGCCCTAGGATGATTATAAAATGGCCGAACAGTGCATTAAATCTGCTTACCGTGATTTTAACATCACATAATATTAACATGAAATGAGGCTATTATGCACAACAATGAGTCTGTCATCACTTTGACCCATTAGTCTCCTACCGTGCCTATCAAAAATATTCAAAAAGCTGATTCAGATCGTATAAAGCAACACCTACAGTCCCATAATGCCATCACAGTGCACCAATTTGGTTCTCTGCTTCTCGAGACTTCTTAGCGTCTTTTTGATGCTCGCAGCTAAATCTGCCGTTGCGTCTCATGTGCTCGCTACTTGCGGTCAGGACGTCTTTTGCTAGACCAGGTCCAAGTCTGCCTCTTAGGGCTCTCTAGGATTCTATCCTATTGGAATTTCGCAGTCTTTCTGCGATGTGCAGTTTTTGAGAACTATTGTGGCCATGTTGCATACAGCGGACCAATTTACTTCTGATTCAAGCACAATTTCCACCAGGTTACAAACGGCTGGCGTCCTCCCAACCCTTTTGCTCAGATCTCGACGTTCATTTTTAAATGTCAGACAGACAAAAAATACGTACTCTGCGTTTTCATTATACGACTCGCAGAGTGGGTAGTGCGGATAACGTTCATGCTTAAAGTATTTAAAGCATCCATGTCCTGTTAGCAGTTGCGGAGTTGAATGCGTTTTTAACATCCAATGTTGTCGCTATGCAATACTGCTTAGTGCCGTACAACTACCTTTTTCCCTCAATGGCTGTGTGTGCGATTTCGCACAGTTTACCAGTGGCATCGATTGTAGATAGCTCCATCTCAGAGAGGCCGTTGGTTCGGTCAAGAGCACCTTCTAACCGGGAGTGGATTGGATGCATGCAAAGAGGTCTATTCCAAGAAGGCTCCTACGCTGGCTTGTCCCCCTTTGGTATGAGTACCAACCGCTAAGTTTTCCAGCGACTAGGGAACACACCTTCAATTAGGCATGCGTTACACATGTCAACATACTCATTTGTGTTTGCTTTTATGGCTATTTTTAGTACTTAATTCAGAATTCCATCAGGTAAGACACCGGTATTGTCTTTTATTGTTTTTAGAAACTCCTTTCAGAACAGCTTTATGCTCCTCGTGTTCACGATCTATGCCATACGCGCCATACTCTCTTGTTCAGGGAATAGTGTTTCAACTATCCTTTTTAGGCTGACTGGGCATGTCGGCGATGATCTACTAAATGCCCGAAGCCGGTTTGTAACGAGTTTATATGGGAAACTCCAACGGTTGAATTCTATTTCTTCGCATATATTATTAAAGCACCTGCGTTTGCTTTTTTATGGATTTTTCCTTTTTTTCCTGTAGTATATCTGGAGTGCCCTGAATTCGAGTCTTCCTCTTGAGCGTTGGTATGCGCGTCTTGCTCTATGGCATTCTTTCCTTTTGTCAGCTGATCCGCTTGTAGAAAGGTCCTCGAACAATGTTTGCACCACCTCCATGTCAAGCGTTTCTATTTTATAACCTACTTCGGAACGCGTGGTGAGCCATTTGTGGACTTCATCGTGCAAATTATTGCTGCATGATCACTACCCATATAGGCGACACTAACCTCCCAGCTGGAGCACGAAGCCAATCCAGCGCTCACAAATGTGAGGTCAATGATGGAACTTGTGCCGGCTCTAGAGAAAGTCGGCTTTGTTCCAGAGTTCAGCAGTACTAGTTCTCCAGTAGCGCCCTTCTTCTCGCATTTGTTTGGATGGAGCCCCACTCCGTAGCCCAGGCGTTAAAGTCCCCGGCAATTACGGCAGGGCGATTTTCCCGATTTTCTTCTGCAAGCTCTTCGAGCACAGATATTGCCTGGGGGAGGCTAAGGCTTGGCACCAGGTAACAGCTATAGAAGGCTATACCATTCACATGGGCCCTTGCGAAGAAATTTTCGCTTCTTTTCCTGCTAATCTTTGGGATTCCGCATCTTCATATTGCCGATTTTTTGCTACTATTTGCTAGCCATTCACCGGAGTTTTTTTTTCTGTATTGCTCGCTTATGAGTGCCATGTCTACGTTTTGCTCTATGACATTTTGTTCCAGTAACGATTGGGCAACCTCGCGGTGGTTTGGGTTTATCTGAAGAATCTTCATTAACCTCTAAGTCCTTGCATAGCCCTCCTGAAGTACGGACATTTTCCACTGTTGGGTGGTCATAGTCTTCCTCCTTTTTGGGCTTGCAGAGCATACAGCAGGCCTTTGCTTTGCAGCCTCTGGCTTGGTGCTCCTACGCGCCGCAGTTGTAGCAGCATTTAGAGCAGTCCTCCTGGGATCTGCAGTTCCCTGCTATATGGTTGAACTCCATACACTTAAATCACCTTTTGGGTGTTATCTTTGACCGGATTCTGCACCAATTCCATCCCTCCCTTCTCTGTGAGACGTCTCCCTATGTCGGGCATAACTCTTAGTGTGGCGGTTTGGGTAACCCCATTCGCCGCCCTTAGTGCTACCACTGCAGATTCTGACAGTTCCACATCAAACTGTGATTTAACCGCACATATAACATCCGTTTTGTCAGTGGTCTCGTCAATGTCTTTCACCTCGATCAGCGTTGTCTCAGTCAGCGCTCTGACGTCGACATTGCTCTCCTTTTTTGCTGGCATGGCAAACGTGTTCCCAGCTTCTTGCCCCCTGGGTCGCTTGCTATTGCCGCTCGCGAGCACTTCTGCGCAGTTTTTTAGCAATCACCACAAGCCCAACTCCTAGGCTTGCGCCAGGAGGTGTGCCCCCGGTCCCCCTACCCACCGGAGAATTCAACGGTACTGCACGAAGTTTGAGCCTTTACCCGCAGTGACCTGCTTTTCGTCGATCGGACTTTGTTCAATAATTTAATAGAAAAGGAATGAATCTTAGTAATAAGGTTTAGAAGTTTTTTATTTATAATATTCAAAAGAACAAGAACCGCCCAAGGTTTCTCTACGTGCTACGGCACGCACTTATGTGCTTGGACTGCACCCTTACCGCAGCTTTCTGCTATGGCACTTGCAGGCCCTTTCGCTCTCTCGCCAACGACCGGCCCCTGCCTGACCGCCAAACTTGTTTGGGATAAATTCCGGGGTTGTTCCTAGGTGTCGTCCATGGCTTCCTGGCCACCAGCTGATTTCCAGGTACGTGTCCAGATGACACTGTACTTTTGGGTTTTGGCTGGTAACTTGAGAATATAGACGGAACGCTTTAAAAACTTGGACTCATTATTGTATATGTCAAGGGCTTTCCTGGCAGTCCTAAACCTCTTAGCTATTATCATTTTCATTAATATAATTTTCATTATTTTTTATCTCTCTTTTCTTTTATTAAATATTTCGATATTCTCAATAATATCAATATTTTTAGATATATATGGAGACTTCACTGTTTGAATTTTACTAGTCTGGGAGAGGTATTCACGCTGATATTTTTTCGGAAGCTAGCTCTGTAAGTGTACTTCAAATCTTATAAATTGTTCGTTTTCGGCATACATAATTGCAGTGCAGATGAATAATATAATATGTTAAAATATTTAAGATGCGCTTGACCGTAAGTCATTAATAATTTTTGTTTAATAACAGTGAATGGCATTCAACATATATTAAATAAAAATACATTGACATGTTTGTGTTTTTTATTTTAAAATTGCTTATATTTTAAGGAAGTGCAGTATTAACAAAAAAAAATAATATAATAATTTAACTACATATAACTAAAGTGAAGTGATATAATAGTCAGTTTTTAGCAGAACATTTTAATACCTGATCACTAATAGAAATGTAACGATAGTTCTGCTGAACGTAAATAATTACTAATCATACTTCAAAAATGAATGAATTATTGTCAATAATGTATATTTTCGATACATTAAAATAATTTTAATAAGAAAAACAGAATTGCCAAGTCTTTTGCTTCTTTTGTTTTCTTTTAGCTAGTGGCGCGTGTTACAGAACCTACATAATTTTACTCCTTTAAAAAATCAAGTTTAATATGACAAATCAAATTTTAATATCAAAACTTTTTCTCTATTGACATTTTAATGTTTTTGTTTACTTTTTTTTTTAAGTATTAGGTGTTCTACTAAGTTGATGTCAAGTTAGCAGTACAACTTATTGCGATTTTGCTGTTATTTATTTTTTAAATTAGAAATCTGAATTAAAATTATTTTTAAGCCAAAAACTAATGCAGAATTTTATTCTTCTTCTTCTTCTTCTGCTTCATCCTATAAGATCTATATTACATCTTTGTCCGAAAGAAACGACTTTAATTTTTAATTTATTTATTGTTATTTATAGAGAAAAATTTAAAAACTGTTTTAATACAAGTTTATGTTTGATTGATCAATACGAATATTAACATTGTGGGTGGGTATGTGCTCTTCCATAGTTTTATCACATTTTAACAATACAGAAAATCTTTTTAAAAGGCAACAATTAGAGCGACATAAATTTAAAGAGAATTCAATAGTAAGCAATTCGCTGTTTACACAGCTGAAATTATAGTGAGCAGCCACCACTTGCAAATTACACATTCCATTAAGCAGAGTTCCGTAAGACGGATTTACTTTTAGAGATTGAGATACAGCTTTTAACACCCACTTTTGAGGGGCTTCTTTTGTAAAGTTAAGTTCAGGCGAAAGGTAAATGATAAAATTAATTGTTACCGCTTTAATTAAATTTAAAGTTAAGTTCTTTATCGCGTGGTTATCCAATTTTTTTGATACGTCAGTTTTAAAAGTCGACGGAATTTGACTAAAATCTAAAATAAATGGTTGTGCAATAAGTGTCACCACATCTACTATATATATTATATGATTATTGGTGTCAGATACCAGCAAATGCTGACCGTCGGCATCCAAGCAAAGACCGGCCGGCTCATTCAAAATTACATCAGTTTTATTTTGACTTTTGATTTTTAAAGTTGAAATACTATTTGAATTGGTGTCAACAACTTTGATTTTATGATTATAAGAATCAGCCACATAGAGCCTCTTATTTGCATCATTATAGGTTACCCCTAGAGGGTGTTGAAGTTTCGCGTTAAATTGTTTACCATCAACGTCGCCAAATGCAAAAAGGTTCTATAAAAAAAAGTGATTAATATCCAACGTTTTTATACTTATAATCTAAACATATGTATAACTTACAAGTGGATTACGATCCCCTCCTACGACAGGCATAACTTTTCCGTCGATCATAGAAGTTTTTCTTATGCTAGAGCTTTCGCTGTCAGCTATGTACAATATATCCTTTGACATCGCCAGGCCTGACGGCTGTGCAAATGCCGCGTTCTGTGGGTAGGAATTATTACGGTTCTCCTCGAGACCATTTCCTATTAACGCGACACAGCAAAGAGGTTCAAATTTTCTGAATTTCCACCAAATAATTCCTTCTGGAAAATAACCCCAAATCTGATGAGTTCCAGCCATAGATATGAGCACAATAGTTTTTTCAGGCACGTTGCGTTCATCAAGATGAAAAGACATATCCATGTCCCGTGTACGAAATATAGCAACATCCCAGGGCGACGATAAAGGTTGCAAAGGACCTATGCGTCCACCAACTCGCTCGTTTCCCTGTAGGCCAGTTCCAGCAAGAGTCTCAACATTTCCAGTCGTAAGTGAGATCTTACGAAGGGCGTGGTTTTTAGTGTCAGCAATAATCAAAGTATGTTCATCAACAAATGCTAGGCCTTGTGGACTGCTAAATCGACATGTCGCTAAATTTCCATTGACAAATCCAGCTTGAGGTCCTCCAACCTTATGTTGAACCAAGCCACTACTAGTGACTATGAGCACCCGGTTGTTACCACTATCGGCGATCGCATACCGACCCTGTGGGCTTCGAGCAATCTTAGAAGGAAAGCATAAGTTTGCCGCCGGTTGACAGTTACTGGTTGTTGGAATCGGTAAATAGCTATAATCAATGTTACCCTGCTGACTGAAAAATGACAACGCAGCACCAGCAAATTCCTGTAGGAATTGTCCATGCCCTTCGCCCATTAATAACAACATGGGTGTACCGGTAGGGCTCAGAACCAGAAGGGATGGCCAGCACCGTATGCCAATAGTGCTCCACATGATAGATCGTGAATCATTAACAATAGGATGAGTTATTCCAAATCTTTGCACAGCTGATACAATATTTGCTGTAACTCGTTCATTATCAAATTTAGCACTGTGAACACCGATAACTAAAAGACCGCTTTCTATGGGAAACTGTTCTTCCAGGCAGCGCAGTTCTTGCAACACATGTATACAATTAATGCAGCAATAGGTAAAAAAGTCCAGAACAATAATCTTTCCTTTCAGGTCTTTTAACGATATAGGACCAGTTACGTTAAACCATTCTAAATCTAAAGATTACAGAATTCAGGTTGTGGAAAACTTTTAAGGAATTTTTTTGTTTTTTTTTCTTACCGGACTCAAATTCAACATTAAGAGACTTGAGTTTAGCAATGGAAGTGTCTTCATTCAACCGTTGAAGAAATTTAGTAATTGTCCTAATCTTTTCCTGCTCATCATTACTGCTGCGGAATGTTTGCAGTAGTTCATCTGTTATAAAAGTCAAAATGTCTATAACTGATAGTTCATTGGGGCAATCCATTCTGAATATTAATAGGCAATACAAAATAAGAACTGGAGCCAGCGTGACCCCAGACCAAACGATCAGAAATACCACCTGGTGTAAAAATAAAAACCAGTTCAGTTTCAAGAAATACCATCTACGCACCATTTATTTAAATAATAATTTAAAGTGTTTGTTTCTGCTAACATGATTATACTCGCTACACGTAGAGTAAAAGGCTATACTAGCTTTGTCGGAATGTATGTAACAGGTAGAAGGAAGCGTTTCCGACCCCAGAAAGTATATATGTTCTTGATTAGCCTAGCAGAGTCAATCTAGTCACGTTCGTCTGCTCGTTCATCCATCCGTCCGTATGTCCTCCGTCCTTCTGTCCGTATGAATATAAAACTATGACAGAGAGTGGTTCCTAGCATGCAGATTCCTGGGTTCCCTGCGCAGAACAAGTTTTTTTCATCAGGGTGAATTGCGCGTACAGTTTTTATGAAACGTTGAACTGAATCGTATTTGTCTCATAAATACATATCGATTGAGCTAAAAAAAAAAGTTTGCCACGCCCACAAATTTGTCTACGCGTACATACTGATTAGAAATTGCGTGGTGCTTTACAATATCTTTTAGCTGCTGATATATCTCCTTTTATATCTCCATTTTTCGCTCCCTCCCAAGTAACGGGTCTCTGATAGTAGAAGTACTCGACTTTAGCGTTATTCCTTGTTTTTACATATATGCAATTAATTTTATTACAACACATTTAAAAACTTTCCAAAACTTTTTTATCGCGTTTTGTGTTGTAAGCCTAGTATTCACATCGCTGAAAACGGTGTTAGCCATAGGAGTGAGCGAAAGACAAACAGACAGCTAACGCTTTTCGTCGTGTCTTATTTTCTGCGCGATTCTCAGATGAGTTGAATAAATACCAAAAAAAATACCCAATTTATCGGAAGAATTTCGATGAGCGCCGTTAGCCGCGGCCTTAAGAAAAAGAAATTTTAATTTTGCTATGTTCATACATAAGCTGATTGGCAACAAATATATAAAAATGAAAGAAAAACCCCAAAAACAACTACCACGCCAACTTCAGGAAATCAGTACAGATCAAAAATAACGTTAAGATAGTGCCCTTTATCGTTAGATTTACCGACCGGACACATTAACACAAAAGGCCGAATCCGCATAGTAGAGACAGACCTGGAGATAGTCCAATCGAAAAGCCTATTAAAGGAGAATGACAAGAAGCCTACGCAAGCCTACATGAATATCCCGCCGTGCGTGTTCATGGAAATACGACCTCCGAGCGAACATTGGATTCCATCACCACCAGCTACTTGGCAGGCTCTGTGAGGCTGGAGAGCGCTATTGCTTCATAAGAGAAAGGAAATAAGGCCACCCGCTTAGGGACAGCTGGGGGAGCCATTACCAGCCATTGCCAGGATGCTTCTCGTCTTTGTACAGTAGCAATGGAACAACTTAGTTCACCACTCTCCAACTCCCACCAAACTGTATGTTGACATATTGCTAATCGGAACTGCACTACAGATGGAACGGAGAAGATGGCGACTCATTCGCGACATTAGAAAAAAGCGTTAACTACTTATGATAAAGAAAAAATAAATTAAAATAATATTTTCAATATTCCATTTATTTTTATCCCTTTTGCACCAGAAGATTTTTCTTTGTTTTAAATTGCTTCAACTTTTCGCCGCTTGACAGTAAGACCATGCAGTATGTAGATTTGGTCACACTACAAAGAATAAGATTGTTCGACTAGTGACTTTACTAAGTTTCAAGGTTGACTCTCAAAAGAAGTGTTTTTTTAAAAAACGAAAAACAAATCAATTGGAGCAATTTAACTTAATTAATGAAAATTAAATGTGTTTCTTAACTGATGTTTTTTCTTATGCAAATAAGACGTTCTTCGGGCTTGGGTTTTTCTTCCCAATTACAATTTTTGTTCCTACACCTCTTCTGCACGAACAAGCGGAAAGTGGCGAAAAATGTTAGGTACCTATTTGCATCTGGCTTCAGCACACCAAAAAGTCGTCCAAGACCTAAAGCTTCATATAAAAAAACGGCACACAATTTTGGTTGCAGTTTTTGAACGGCAGTCTTCATGCCTCAATAAATAAAAAAAATTCTGTTATATCGCTCAAGCTGTTGGGCATCAACGCCGAAAATCAATTATGACTACATAAGCATAATTTTAGTATTATCAGAATTTTGTAATGTATTTTAGATACATAAGGCGGAGATTTGACCTTTGCAAAACCATATATGTAAAATGTAGTATATTTTTAATTTTGCAGATATTAAATCTGGTCCGCCTTTTTTTTTTTAATCTGCTCCTCCAATAAACAAAGCCTAGTACTGACATCGACAAAAACCAACCAAACTAACCATAGGAGCGAGCGAGAGTTCAATGTACGCTGGGTTTTTTTTACCCAGGTATTCAAATAAGCTAAGGAAATAGCAGAAAAATTCCAGATTTAATGGGAGAATTTATAATTAGGACGTTGTTAGTCGCGCTCCGAAGAATACGAAAATTTATCTTTGGCTGTGTTTTTACATAAGTCGCGTGGAGCTGGCGGCTCGCATATTGTCGACTGTAAACTTAAGAACAACGAAAAGTTAAAAATATAAAGAACACATATTGTTCATACCTTGCCAAGAACAGCACCGAACAACTATGGGCAGAGTACCCCCAATGTCCCAACAATTAATTTACATATATCGATATCTGTCACCGTCTCACGATGCCAACAATAACACACATTCTTAACAGTAAAAATGTAAAAAAAAAACATATTTATTAAAATATTTACAAAGTGAGGAACAACTGGTATTGGTTCTTGCTATCACAGCGCATTCACACATCCGATAGTGCGCCGAGAGACGCAACCTACCATCCACGGTCGGACTCAACTGGCAGTCTACGACAGCTTCATTTCCCCCACATGGGCAACTCACTCGTACATTTATTTTTTGTACGGACTTTTAATAATCGGCATAAGTATAAGCATTTAATGTTATATTATTACAAGATTTATCTATCTTTAGCCCAGTTTTTTGCTGTGTTACTTTGTTTTTCACGTTCGTCATCGCCTTCCTTAAAAATTTGTCCGGGCCCTCCGAATCCCTGACCAACGCTCCTTAAAAAATAAAAGGGCATGTGTTTAAAAAAAAGGACGTTAACTTCGGCAAGCCGAAGTTTGTATACCCTTGCAGTTATAAGAAATAATCAAAGTTCGTAACACCGTGTGAAAAATTTAAGGATTGTTGGTAGCTTTAGTAATATTAAAACAAAAATCGTTCATTATTCCCCGATTTTCCGATTTTTATTTAGTTTAATTTGAAATTGTGTAAAATATCAAAAATTATTTTCCAAATATTATAAGACAATAAGTCAAAAAACACCAAAGCTCTTATGTGCTTCATATTAATTTCCCACATATTTTCCGATCTTTTCTATGACAGCTATATGATATAGTTGTCCGATTTTATTAAAATTTAATTTGAAATTCAGAACTAATTAAAAAATGTTATTCCTAAGCGTAGGAGGTTATATGTTAAATAACACTAAAGATATAATTTTTATACCCGTTACTCGTAGAGTAAAAGGGCATACTAGATTCGTCGGAAAGTATGTAACAGGTAGAAGGAAGCTTTTCCGTGTAAAGCATATACACCCTAATTTTTAATTTGTCACTTCGACGGTAAAATTCTTGGGGTAGGAGTGATATAAAAGAAATATGATTTCTTCTGTGGATAGTCCCAGCAATTACCTTCACCCTCTTACTCTTATAGTGTTTCCCCAAAACCTTTTAAAAATATAGGTGTTCAAAAAATTATTGTTATAGAATAAAGTGTAGGTACCAATAACAACGGCAGCAACGGCAATAACACGACGTCACACAACAAGAAACGTAGTGAGTAGAGTATGATGAAGCTGCTGAACAGCGGCAGTGCAATAAATTAAAACAACTCGGTAAAACTCGTCCAGAAGTCACTTCTAAGTCACTTCTGGAAGATAGAAAGACGATAATACACATTTTACAAAAACACTTTCTGGGACACTTCTGGACAATAGACGATAGCACTCATTTTAAAAAAGTCGCGATCGCGAAGAAATAACTTCTGAGACACTTCTAGACGATAGATAGATGATTCAAAAATAAAGTTACTAATTGCCGTTCCCCTTTATTTCTGAAACTTTCTCTCCCTTTTTAACTACGCTATTGTTTTTCGTCCGAGCGTCAGTTATTTCGCAATTTGCAATTGCCAGTTTTGTATAAAATTTGTGTGTTGTTTTGTTTTTCGGAATTTTTTAAATTGTATAACACTTTAAAATGTCCAACTCATCGAAGAATGCGAATTTATATGAAGCTGTACGATTAAGATATTTTAATATAACCAGGCGCGATTGCAGAGAAATAAGCATTCAAAGGTTCTCCACCTATTATAAAAGCTAATTCCTTCAAATTTATTTTTATATATAAAAAATGTTGTTTCTGTCTATTTTTGAAATGGTTATTATTAAATTTCTCATGTCAACGGAGCTGGACATAAATAAAATTATATGACACTGTATCCGACATGTCCAGGACCGTGTCTACAAGCGTTCAAAGACCTTATAAAAAAAATAAATGCAAAATATTGCCGAACATGTAAAAACAATTTTTTAATTCGAGATTTCCAAGAAGACTTCTAAGGAGCCTTCTAAGCTCAGAAGTGGGATAAGTGTGATTGGATATGTGTGAAGCGGAGGAGTTGTGCCAAGAACTCTAAGATAAGCAGCAAGAATCGTCGGAAAAGGTCTATGTGACAAAGGAGATTGCAGATTACTGATTTGTTCCAGTTCTACGTGGCAGGCAGATTCAAGCAAAACAGATCGGGAATCTTAGTGAACCCGCGGACTTAAGCAAAAGAGCAAAATAAGGATTCTTAGTGAGCCTATGGCCGCAGAAGTCTCGAGAGCATCAGAAGTTTCAAGAGAAGCCCCCTGCAAGCATTTTGTATCGCGGAAGACACTTCTAAGTGACTTCTAGAAGATGAAAACTATCGTCCGCGATATCGCATTCGGATCGCGGAAGTCACTCCCGTCGGGAAGAAATGTGCCACAACGGCGACATTTCGGGAAGTGACTTCTGGAAGTTGCAAGCCCAGAATGTCATGCGTTTAGGAGCCGCAAATCAGGACAATCTTTTCACCAGGAAAATCTGCGTACACTCGCACGAATACAGCGCTTTCATCGAGACAGGTAGTCAAGCCAGTCTTATCCGACAAACAGTTTCCGAGCAAATTAACGGCAACCGTTACAAGTGCTCTATGAAGATTAGAGGCATTTGCGGAGGTTCGCGTATCCTCACTGAAGCGATGACTGTGGATATGGGAATCGATGGAAAGACGATCACAGCGAAGGTGTATGTAGCAGACGATTCAATAGTCAAACGAGCAGTCCATTAGCCGACAACCCCTGTAAGTGATACCAAGATCGAAAAGCTTCTGGACAATTTTCAGAACGACAACGAAAGTGAGTAAATGCGCAGCTTACTGGAGAAGTTCGGCGCGGTTTTCTCGACAGGATTGGAAGGCATAGGTAAGACAAGCATACTTCACAGTCGAAAGCAGTCAGGTAGTAGCACAAGCCCCATACCGAGTTTCCGAGCCAAAGAAGGAAATTGAAAGCTGCTAAAGCAGGATATCATCACGTTGTCAACGTCAGAATACGCCAGCCCGGTGGTGCTCATCAAGAAGCCAAATGGTAGCGATCGAATATGTGTCGATTACCGCCGCCTGAACAAGCTAATCAAGATGGAGAATTTCCCAGTGCCGAACATCGAAGAGCGTCTGAAAAAGGTGAAAAGATTTAAGTACTTCTCATTCCTGGACCTCAACAGTGGATACTATTAGATAGAGATAGCACCAGAGAGCCGAAAATTTACAGCATTCATCACCACAGATGGATTGTACCAGTTCAAGCGACTTCCGTTCGGATTAAAGAACGCACCTGCGGTTTTCAATCGACTTATGGCAGAGTTACAATAGAGAGTGCAGAAAGGCGACATGATTCAATACATAGACGACATCCTTATTGGCAGCCAAACATTTGTCGAGATGTACGAGAAGCTTGAGAGGATCCTTGAAGTAACCAATGTAACCGACGTGAGAAAGTTTTTGGGTCTCACTGGTTATTTCCGCAAGTTTGTTCCCAGTTATGCCATAATTTCAGTGCCATTAAGAGTCTTATTGCACAAGTATCATCCGTTTACATGGAAAACACCACAAGAAGCCTTCGACGAGTTGAAGAAATTCCTAATCTCAAATCCAGTTGCCACCAGTTATCGCTTAGACGAAGAGCATGAATTACATATGTATGCCAGTGCCGTTGGTTTCCGATCTTTTCTATGACAGCTATATGATATAGGTGTCCGATTTTATTAAAATTTAATTTGAAATTCAGAACTAATTAAAAAATGTTATTCCTAAGCGTAGGAGGTTATATGTTAAATAACACTAAAGATATAATTTTTATACCCGTTACTCGTAGAGTAAAAGGGCATACTAGATTCGTCGGAAAGTATGTAACAGGTAGAAGGAAGCTTTTCCGTGTAAAGCATATACACCCTAATTTTTAATTTGTCACTTCGACGGTAAAATTCTTGGGGTAGGAGTGATATAAAAGAAATATGATTTCTTCTGTGGATAGTCCCAGCAATTACCTTCACATGCTATAATTTATAACAAATATTTACTTTTGGTACTCTTATAGTGTTTCCCCAAAACCTTTTAAAAATACAGGTGTTCAAAAAATTATTGTTACAGAATAAAGTGTAGGTACCAATAACAACGGCAGCAGCGGCAATAACACGACGTCACACAACAAGAAACGTAGTGAGTAGAGTATGATGAAGCTGCTGAACAGCGGCAGTGCAATAAATTAAAACAACTCGGTAAAACTCGTCCAGAAGTCACTTCTAAGTCACTTCTGGAAGATAGAAAGACGATAGTACACATTTTACAAAAACACTTTCTGGGACACTTCTGGACAATAGACGATAGCACTCATTTTAAAAAAGTCGCGATCGCGAAGAAATAACTTCTGAGACACTTCTAGACGATAGATAGATGATTCAAAAATAAAGTTACTAATTGCCGTTCCCCTTTATTTCTGAAACTTTCTCTCCCTTTTTAACTACGCTATTGTTTTTCGTCCGAGCGTCAGTTATTTCGCAATTTGCAATTGCCAGTTTTGTATAAAATTTGTGTGTTGTTTTGTTTTTCGGAATTTTTTAAATTGTATAACACTTTAAAATGTCCAACTCATCGAAGAATGCGAATTTATATGAAGCTGTACGATTAAGATATTTTAATATAACCAGGCGCGATTGCAGAGAAATAAGCATTCAAAGGTTCTCCACCTATTATAAAAGCTAATTCCTTCAAATTTATTTTTATATATAAAAAATGTTGTTTCTGTCTATTTTTGAAATGGTTATTATTAAATTTCTCATGTCAACGGAGCTGGACATAAATAAAATTATAAGACACTGTATCCGACATGTCCAGGACCGTGTCTACAAGCGTTCAAAGACCTTATAAAAAAAATAAATGCAAAATATTGCCGAACATGTAAAAACAATTTTTTAATTCGAGATTTCCAAGAAGACTTCTAAGGAGCCTTCTAGGCTCAGAAGTGGGATAAGTGTGATTGGATATGTGTGAAGCGGAGGAGTTGTGCCAAGAACTCTAAGATAAGCAGCAAGAATCGTCGGAAAAGGTCTGTGACAAAGGAGATTGCAGATTACTGATTTGTTCCAGTTCTACGTGGCAGGCAGATTCAAGCAAAACAGATCGGGAATCTTAGTGAACCCGCGGACTTAAGCAAAAGAGCAAAATAAGGATTCTTAGTGAGCCTATGGCCGCAGAAGTCTCAAGAGCATCAGAAGTTTCAAGAGAAGCCCCCTGCAAGCATTTTGTATCGCGGAAGACACTTCTAAGTGACTTCTAGAAGATGAAAACTATCGTCCGCGATATCGCATTCGGATCGCGGAAGTCACTCCCGTCGGGAAGAAATGTGCCACAACGGCGACACTTCGGGAAGTGACTTCTGGAAGTGTCGCCGAAGTAACTTCTGGACGTGTCGCCGAAGTGACTCCAAGAAGTGCCGCCGAAGTGGCACATTTCTTCCCGACGGGAGTGACTTCCGCGATGCGAATGCGATATCTTCGAAGTCACTTCTGGAAATTACTTAAAAGTGACTTAACAGACTCTTGTAGAATATACCAGAAAAATGCCTTTCCCCATTGGGAATCTTGGAAATCTTGAATAAAAAAAATTGTTTTTACATGTTAGGCAATATTTTGCATTTATTTTTTCTATAACGTTAATGAGCGCTTGTAGACACGGTCCTTGGCATGTCGGAAAAGCTGTTTAATAATTTTATTTATGTCAAGCTCCGTTCACATAAGAAATTCAAAAATAACCGTTTCTAAAATAAACAGAAACAATTTTTTTTTTATTTAAAATAATAACAAATTAGCTGAAGAATCTTTGAATGCTTATTTCACTGCAATCGCGCCAGGTAATGTGAAAATATCTTGAAGTAATTGTACAGGTTCACGTAAATTCGCACTCTTCGTTGAGTTGGACATTTTAATGTGTTACACAATTTTAAAAATTCCGAAAAACAAAGCAACACACAAATTTTATAAAAAACTAGACTGATCACAAGCAAATTGCGCAATAAACTGACGCTCGGTCGAAAAACAACAGCGTAGGTAAAAAGGGAGAGGAATTTTCAGAAATAAAGGGTAACGGCACTTATCGTGTCCTCCTTTTTCCCAGTAACTTAGTTTTTGTATCGTCTAACTATCGTCCATAAGTGTCACAGGAGTTACTTCTTCGCGACCGCGACCCTTTTTGTTTTTGTAAAATGTGCGCTATCGCCTTTCTATTGCTCAGAAGTTACTTTAACGTGATATATGTATATTTTGTTTTTGTAAAATGTGTGCTATCGTTTTACTATCGTCCAGAAGTGTCTCAGAAGAAACTTCCTCGCGATCGAAATGTGCGCTATCGCCTTTCTATCTTAGAAGTTACTTCTGCGCGATATATGTACATATATTTTGTTTTTGTAAAATGTGTACTATCGCATTTCTATCTTTCAGAAGTGACTTCTGGACGATTTTTTGCTTGCAGGGCCAAAGCACATAAACCCAAAGCAGCTGTAAGTATTGGTGAATTTCACAAGTCGATGCAAATAATTCTCTAGAAGCCGGAGAACATACATATATACAAGGAGATTGTGTGTATTCGTAGAGTAAATATGTAAATTATTTATTTGTCTGCGTCGGCTGGCGGAGCCTCCGTGGCAGGGGTAGAGCCGGCTGGTTGAATATCCGTGGGGGACCGGCAGTAGGATTGCTGCCGCTGGTTGGGTATTGGTGACCACCAAGGTTGGCAGCCACTGGAGAGTCGGGTGGTCGCTTCGACTCCTTACTTCTTCCGAAGATATGGTGGGAGATACTTATCTCCGTTGTTACGGCCCTTAAGGCACGATAACCCAATTTAATAATCAATATAAAGATAACGGCTAAGGCCGGAGTTTAATTATTGAGCTAGTGCTCTTTATTTCAAATCCAAATTAAAACTAAACTTAAGACTGAACAAAAGCTCATGCACAGCCGGATGCCCGTGGCACAGACCGCTGACCTTGCACATTTTGCAGAAGTCATACGATCACTGTCAGCCAATGAAAAGGAATGGCACAATGTGCCGGCTCAGCTCTATGGCCAATAAGGTGGACCCAATTTAGGGTGGACCATGCATGAGGGACAAGTATAATAGTAATAATAATAATAATGATAATAATAATAAAAAGTGATTAATACTAGAGAATTACAAACATGATAAATGATTAATGTAAATAAAGGCATAAGGATTGGCCTGCTCAGCCTAGGCTGGGAGTTGGTTGTTAACTACTCCCCCCTTAAATTAGACGCCGTCCTCGGCGGCAGCCAGTTCGTCGATGGACTTTTGTAGCTGGGCTGCCTCTCGTTTGCTCCCGCAGTGTTGTTGGAGCAGGACCAAGCCGCATAACGTGAGGCTGACGGCAACTCCTACGGCGAACCAAATCTTCGGGGAACCTCCATCCGACACGTCATTCCGGAGCTCCTGCATTAAACGCAGGTTATGCTCATTCATCCGCTGTAGCAACGGCAGACTCAGTATATGATCGTGTCCTGTGATGTTGATTAAGGGGGAGGCTGCAATACCCGGGCTCATATTCACTGCGTGGTTGAGGTTCAAATATACGGAGTCGTTGATCACCGCCTTTTCCTCAAAGGTGATGAGATGGGTCCCCACTATGGTTGTTAATGGACCGTCATCGATGGAAATCCTCGTCAGTTTCTCATTAACGATAATTATTCCGTCGTCCACAATTGTAAGGGGTTCCAGATTGCTGGGCCGAGTCCGGCATGTAGCCGCGCCGCCCGCATGTAATTGCATGGCGCAGGTGTCGTGGGGCGTTTTTTTGCAAAATGTGGCCAAGCTGGTAGAAGTGCAATCCGAAACTGCTAGGACTCCGTCATCACATTCCGCCACGATGTTGTCTTCTATTCGTAGCATAGTATGGTGGTGTGCGACAGGGAAGAGCAGTACCTTTTTACAAATACGCTTAACTCTAGGATACTGGACTATAACGTGGACAAGAACATTATTTTGAAGAATTTTAATCTTAGATGCATCCATAAGGCTAACTATTGGGACCTCTGTTAGCTGTTCGTCGAAAATAGCCTTTAAGTCGTTATGATTAAAAATAGTGGGATTGATGATGTTATTTTTAGCAAGAGTGATGGTGATCATACAATTTTGGATTTCTGATATTAACATCCTATTCCTGGCAAGGAGTGTTTCATACAAATGGCCTGAGTCGACCAGACCGTCCTTCTTCTCCTTGAGGATCTTGTTTACTGTGTCTGTGAGTTGGTTGATGCGTTTCTGTGTCTCTGTGTTAATTACAACTTGTCTATTATTAGCCTCGATAAGTGAAGCTTGATTGGTGTTGATTCTAGTTAAATCGTCCGCGTCGGGTGTACCCGCCACGACCTTAAGTACTGAGCCCAAAAAATCAAGGCTCCTGGCCATTCTATGGTGTATCTTAAGTTCCTCCAATAGGTTTTGCGCATGCTCAATGTCCACTTCCAGCAGCTTCCTCATATGGGACTGTGGGAACAGTTCCAGCATTCTGACTGTGGAGTCGATTATGCTGGCAAACTCAGACAGATTTGTCGAGTGCCTGACCAGGCCGTACTGTTCCCATATTAAGACGTTGCCATCTAGCACCGGGATGTATTTAGCGTGTGAGAAATCAGTGATTCTCGCGCTCGCGGTGGACAGCAGTATGATGGATATAATGGCGAGCCTGTGGAAGTTTAGCAAAGATTGGGGTTTAGTACTACTTAATGTTGTCCTTATGGACCACCCTCCCCTTAATGAGAACAGATGTTCCCAGATCTGCTTCTATACGTTCTTCTGAATAAAGCGGTGTCAGTTTATTCCCTAATCTTTTGTTATTGCGAAGGTGTACTCTCTCACCGACTTCGAAGACTCTGTTTTGCCTAGAAGGGTTAACCCTGTCTAGGTTGGATTGTTGTGCTTTGTCAATCTTGGTTTTAATTGCCAGCCTCATCTCATCGCTGCTGGCGTGGATGACCTCTACCGGCTTAGACCCTGTGACCGAATGTAGCGACCTGTTGTATTCTATAGTAGCCCTCAATATTATTTCCACAGTATCCTCAATTTTTTTATCAATTTTGAGGCATCTGGCAATTTCCGCCAGGGTACTGTGAAATCTCTCAACTTGGCCATTGGAGTTACTGTGTAGCGGTGGCGCATTGACAACGTCGATGCTGTATTGGTTTTTCAGCAATGATGTGATTGTCTCCGAATTAAAGGAGGCCTCATTGTCGCAGTATATGGTCTTGGTATTAGAATAAAAATTTACTAATTGAAGAATAGGTGCTCGTACATCTATTATTGCCCTAGAAATCAAGGGCTGTACGATAGCGAATTTGGAAAATTTATCAATGCAAGTTAAAAAATTTTTTTTGTCGGTCGAAAAAATGTCAATATGCAACATTTCCCCAACGTATGATGGGATGGGCGTAGTTCCCAATTCCTGTTTCTTGGGGTGGCGGTCGTATTTGGCTTTATTGCAGACCTTGCAATTTGCGACCACTTCGCTAGCTAATTTTGACATGTTCGGGAAGTAATAATCCCGGAGAATTTGTTTTGCGTTCTCCTGGGCAGCCCTATGGGCGCGATTGTGTTCAGTATTAGTGATTTCTAATTGTTCGTTAGCGTTGGTAATGTCACTGACAAAGGTTTTACAATGCCAGAATTTTGTCGCAGGGAATTCCTGCCTCAAGGTATGTTGGATGCGCGCCAGGGTGGGGAAATCGCAGTGAATCGCGTTCACCACGTTGGCGTTGATGATCTCTTTGACAGATTCAACGAGCCAGTCCTTGTTATTAAAATTGATGATATGGCGAGTTCTGTTTCCGAAGATTATGAAATCTCGCCGAAGCGGTTGGTCCGCTTCTTCCAAAATAATTTGGTTCCTAAAGCAGTTAAGAGGTTTGTCTGTGGACTCTATGGTGTAAGAGAGCGAAAGCTCACTATGCACCGTGGCCGCGTCAGACTGGGCCACGTCTTCTAAGATATTCAGGGGTTGCCTCGATAGTGCGTCAGCTACCAGGTTTTGTTTTCCGGGTGTGTAAAACACCTTCCCGTTGTTCTCGTCAATGAACGCTTTCCATCGCTTGATTTTAGCGTTGGTATTTTTGTCGGACACCGCATACGTGAGAGGTTGGTGGTCTGTGAAGATCCGTACCTCATTGTTACCGTACAGGTAATTTTGGAGTTTGCCTATTGCCCAGACTATCGCCAACAATTCTTCTTCGTTGGTGGCGTAGTTCAGCTCGCAGTCTTTCAGCGTGCGTGAAATCATGGTAATAGGTCTTTTATTCTGCGATAGTACCGCGCCTATTCCACTCGCTGAGGCGTCAGTGGTTAAGTCAAACGGTGATTTATAATCAGGGTATGTCAATATGACATCTTCGGATGCCAAAATGTTACGCAGGTGGTCGAATGCATTTCGCTGGGTTTCGTTAAACCTGACAGCTACTTTTTTCGACATATTCTTGCTAACCGTCCCGTTTTCCCCCTTGAGGATGGCGGTCAGGGGTCTAGCAATAGATGCAAAGTTTTTTACAAAGCTTCTGTAATAGCTCGCCAGGCCTAGGAAGGACCTGAGGCTAAACAGGTTTTTTGGTTCTGGGAATTCTTTTATTGCCCTAACCTTTTCTGGGTCTGTTTTTGTTCCTCCCCTGGTGACAATGAACCCTAGAAACTCAACGCTCTCTTTAAAAAATTTAGTTTTTTCTCGTGCCACCCTCATGTTGGCATCGAGTAGGCGCTTAAGCACCGTGTCAATATGCTTGACATGTTCCGTTTCATTTTCGGAGAAGATGATAACATCGTCAACGTAGACGTAGCATATTTTGCCGATTTCTTCCCGCAGCACATCGTCGATGGCTCTTTGGAAAATACTCCCCGCGTTTTTTAGGCCGAAGGGTAGTCGGCAGAATTCGTACTTCCCACCATTGACAGAGAACGAGGTCTTCTCTCGGTCCTTTTCAGCCAGGTATATTTGGTGGTACCCTGACTTCAGGTCCAGGGTGGTAAAGAATTTGGCTTTTCCCAAGTTCGCTAGAATCATGGGTATACTCGGCATGGGATAGCGATCGGCGACTGTTCGCTCGTTCAGTTTCCTGAAGTCGATTACTAATCGCTTCTTTTTACTGCCATTATCATCAGTCCCTTTTTTGTCAACCACCCAGGCAGGGCTGTTGTATGGGGATCTGGACGGCCTGATAATGCCATTTTGCAGTAGCTCTTTGATTTCGTTGTTTACAAAGTCTGCTGCCCCCATAGGATAGGGGTATAACTTGGAGTAGTCAGGTTCGTCACTCGTAGTCCGAATAGTAGCTATGACCGATGTGTTGAAGGTGAGCGCCTCGTTAGGGGTCGAAAACACCTTAATTCTTTTCAGGATAGTTCTTTTGAATTCGGCTTTAGCCGAACTTGGAACCACTATGTCATCAATTTTTGTGAAGTTGACATTTTGAACGACATCGAACGTGCTCAATGTATCCAAGAGGAAAAATGGAACGTCTAGTCCAAAAATGCGCATTATGCACTTGTTTTTGACATTACTGGAGCCGTGAATAGAGCTCACAGTAAAGGGGGTTTCGACCGGCATTACGTTTCTTAGCTCCTTTACGGGCTTCACGTAATTTTTTGCCGCCCCGGTGTCGATGAGAATTTTTATTGATTTGCCAGCCAACTGTCGCTCGACGAACGGCAGTCGGGAGCGTTCCCTAAAAAATAGAGGAGGTCATTAAGGTCGGCGGGGTCACTATCTTCCTCGATGGTGGCAACCTCAGCCTCAGCTGTGGCGGTATAATCTGTTACTTCCTGTTGGGGTTGGGCAATATTGTTAACGCGTTGGCGTCTTTGGCCCGATTGCCGCTGGGACGAGTTCTGCCTCTTATAATTATTGTTACTTTGAGGCTTCCCCCAGTTGGTTTCTTGTCTGAATCTAGCCGTTGAAGGGTCTACCTCCATGGGTTGAACTTTATTCTGGTCTAATGGTTCAGGATCCCTGTGCTTTGGCCAGGGATTGTCCCTATGAGACTTATTTTGGTTTTGTTTAGGGACGAAGTGCGGATTTTTGTCCTCACTTCGCCATTGCTTTCCCTGACCCTTATTATTGCGTCTGTTGCCCTCGTAAAAAGGGGCCTTGTCTTCTATGGCCTTCGCGTAGGATGCCGCGAACGCACTTCTTTCGATGCTGTTCTCGGCTTTTCGCGCTAAGGCTAGTGCGGACGGAAGGTCCTTAGGTTGTGCTGGCAGCACGAGTGATTTGAGAGGTCTTTTCAGCCCTGCAATGAAGGCATGTAGGGCGTCGTCCCTAACCTCCTTGTTCAAGATCGTTGCCGTGTCCATATTATGAGACATGACTATCTTGTTGGTGACGAGGGTGAGTTTCCTCTCAACCTCGTCATAATATGCCATAAGGTCGGACTCTCCTTGCCGAACCATTTCTAGATTTTGCCGTAGCACTCTCAAGGACGTTTTGTCCGCATATGTGCAATCTAGTCTTGCTATAATTGCATCGAAGTTTAACACCGTATTATGGGACGTGAGTAATGACCGAGCAGGTCCGCAAATTTTGTTTTTAATTATGACAACGGCCTCGTAGTGTGCCTCGCTTCCGGCGTATTTCTTGAATATTTCATAGGCATCTGATGCCGCCTGTCTCCACGAAACGTATTCGTCGTGACTTCCACTGAACGTCGGCAGAGATTTTACTATGTCTAACTTGACATCGCATCTTACTGCAGGGTCTGGTACTACTCTTTCATAGACCTCCACTTGCGGCGCTTGCACTGACAGCGCGCTAACCTGTGTTCTAACCGCTTCCAATTCTGTGGCGAAAGCGTTTCTTAAACGCCCTTCCTGCTCGTTAAGAGCGGCGCTGACCGCGTTTGCGACAAGCGCTTGGATCATTTCTGCGTTCATTTCTGGTTGATCTGTGTCCCTAACTTCGGGGCGAAACCCTACTTCTTCGCTCTCTTCACTATCGTCGCTAACAATTTCCTGTTTTACTTCTCTATACTCCCAACTCATTGGCAGTTAAGGGGCGCGGGGAGCTGCGAGGCTTTGACGATTGGGCCCAAGACAAGAGGTTTCGACGGGCCACTTTGGTAATATAAAGCCGAAAAATGTAGCGAAAATAAATGTATCGTCACCTAAAACACAAAAATGTTGGATTAATTTGTCCCAAGAACAAAATTAAAATACAGAACGGTGACAACAAGTGTAGGTCAATTTGACGGGATGTATAATTAGCACAGACACACTGGACAACTTTAGTATAAAATTCAATATAAGCACAGTGGGTAGAATTGTAGCAAACACAAGGAGAAAAACGACTGGGCCTTCTTAACACATATAGAGACCAACGTTATAGAAGAAATAAAATATTCCTTTGCATAATTAATTCGTATAAATATTGGTTGCCTTGGCACAGTGTACGTTATTTGAGACGTATGGTTTCTTTTATTTACAATGTACTTAAAAAATCTAGGTCGAACAAAATTAAATCAACACGCATGCATGGAAGTATTTTGTAATTTAATATTTGAATAATTTATTATTTTTTCTTTACGCACTCTCTAAAAATTTGAATCAAAAATTGAAGATCGAGTCACTTTTGTATATATTTACGTAAAAAAAATCCTATTGCTGGGCATAGGAAATTGTATGCGCTGGTATTTGTGTGTTGTGTATTCGTAGATTTTGGCTATTGTCGGCGCTCAGCTACTTACATAACGTACAACTTCAGGGGTGGAATTCGAATATTAGTAATAATATTAATCCGTTGGGCGACAATTATTTATTTGTCTGCGTCGGCTGGCGGAGCCTCCGTGGCAGGGGTAGAGCCGGCTGGTTGAATATCCGTGGGGGACCGGCAGTAGGATTGCTGCCGCTGGTTGGGTATTGGTGACCACCAAGGTTGGCAGCCACTGGAGAGTCGGGTGGTCGCTTCGACTCCTTACTTCTTCCGAAGATATGGTGGGAGATACTTATCTCCGTTGTTACGGCCCTTAAGGCACGATAACCCAATTTAATAATCAATATAAAGATAACGGCTAAGGCCGGAGTTTAATTATTGAGCTAGTGCTCTTTATTTCAAATCCAAATTAAAACTAAACTTAAGACTGAACAAAAGCTCATGCACAGCCGGATGCCCGTGGCACAGACCGCTGACCTTGCACATTTTGCAGAAGTCATACGATCACTGTCAGCCAATGAAAAGGAATGGCACAATGTGCCGGCTCAGCTCTATGGCCAATAAGGTGGACCCAATTTAGGGTGGACCATGCATGAGGGACAAGTATAATAGTAATAATAATAATAATGATAATAATAATAAAAAGTGATTAATACTAGAGAATTACAAACATGATAAATGATTAATGTAAATAAAGGCATAAGGATTGGCCTGCTCAGCCTAGGCTGGGAGTTGGTTGTTAACTTGTATTCGTAGATGCAAATAATTCTCTAGAAGCCGGAGAACATACATACATACAAGGAGATTGTGTGTATTCGTAGAGTAAACAAGCCGACGTAAACCTTTGTGAGGTACATATAGTAGTCTCGCTCAAATAGAGGGCTGCCAACCTAGTGTCAAAAAAAAAAAAAAAATAATATTTTGATTAGTTCTGAATTTTGAACTAAATTTTATTAAAATCGGACGACTATATCATATAGCTGTCATAGGAACGATCGGATAATTGGTGGGAAATAATGTGAAACAAATTATAAATCTGACATATTATCTTCTAATATTGGGAATATAAATTTTTATATTTTTAAGAATTTCGAATTCAATTTAATAAAATTATTGATTATTTTTTAAAGCTGCAAGGTTATACAAACTTAGGCTTGGCGAAGTTATCTTCATTTCTTGTTTTGATATAAAATTAAAAAGAAAAATTATTCTATCCAGGAATTTTTCTTCAAAAATAACAAAATGCCCACATTATTCGCCTTAAGCGAAGCTCTGCGCTTATTTTTAACCAGTCCAGCCTTGCTGAACATATGTTTCGACTCAGTCGAGGTTGCGGGAACACAACAATTTCGGCACTCATTTTTTTAAAATTAGATTCATTATGCTGAAATAAAAAAATGTTATTTATGTTTTTCCTTATGTTTAGTGAAAACTGGAACACTTACCTTTCAGAATTGCAGGGGATCTACATTTTCTTTGCATTGCTTTAGGTTAAAGTACTGTTTGAGATCGATAATCGCGTCTGTTCCTTTCGATGTTGGTAATTCACTAATATTTTTTTGAAGAAATTTGAATAGTGTTTGGCGGTTTTGAGAAGGTGGTGGTGGCTCTGCTGCATGGGGTACGGAATCACAAGAGTTGTTAATGACGGTTACATCATTTCCCAAAAATTTTTCCGCATGTACAACGTTAAAAGGAGAACGGAAGCCTTGTTTTTTGAATCTGGGTGTTCCGATTCGCGGCAAAGAACTCTCTTCCACTTTGTCAGCCTGGTGACAATGCTTTCCATCAATAAATGTATAGGGGGCCAGGGCCGTAGCTAGAGCCTCGGGGGCCCTGGGGCAACAAGTAAATTTTAGGCCCCCTATACGGAAGTATATCTATGTGTGAAGCTCTGTGGGGCAAGAGCGATTGTGTGGATTGGCATTATTATCGATTGAAAATGAGCGAGCAAGAAAAATCGATTTCAGCCAAGCGATCGACGAATTTGCGGCTTGCAAAGCGAGAAAGCGGCGTTTTTAATGGTATTTACCAAATGAAATACTGAGATATGTTGAAATAAAGCGAAAACATGTCGTTTTTTACATTATCTAATAAAACTGTAAAAAATTCAGAATTTTTTTATTTTGTTAGACTATTGTGATCCATTTAAAGCACATTCAGAAAGTCCGAAAGCCATGGTAAGGCTTTTCCAGAACTAAAAAAGTGGTCGATAAGAAGGGGCCCCGGCCTCAACAGAGGTCGATCGAGCACGAGTAAGAAAGAATATTCAGCCAGCAACTTCGAGCAGAAGCAGGAAACCGATGTTAAGCCGCCAAGGTCAAAAGATTTCTTGAAGTGTTACAATTGCGGAGAAGTGGGACACTTTGCTAGTTCGTGTCCAAAGGAGAAGAAAAAGTTACGCTGTACCAAATGCAACAAGTTCCACGAGCCAAATGGAAGTTGCAAGCCCAGAATGTCATGCGTTTAGGAGCCGCAAATCAGGACAATCTTTTCACCAGGAAAATCTGCGTACACTCGCACGAATACAGCGCTTTCATCGAGACAGGTAGTCAAGCCAGTCTTATCCGACAAACAGTTTCCGAGCAAATTAACGGCAACCGTTACAAGTGCTCTATGAAGATTAGAGGCATTTGCGGAGGTTCGCGTATCCTCACTGAAGCGATGACTGTGGATATGGGAATCGATGGAAAGACGATCACAGCGAAGGTGTATGTAGCAGACGATTCAATAGTCAAACGAGCAGTCCATTAGCCGACAACCCCTGTAAGTGATACCAAGATCGAAAAGCTTCTGGACAATTTTCAGAACGACAACGAAAGTGAGTAAATGCGCAGCTTACTGGAGAAGTTCGGCGCGGTTTTCTCGACAGGATTGGAAGGCATAGGTAAGACAAGCATACTTCACAGTCGAAAGCAGTCAGGTAGTAGCACAAGCCCCATACCGAGTTTCCGAGCCAAAGAAGGAAATTGAAAGCTGCTAAAGCAGGATATCATCACGTTGTCAACGTCAGAATACGCCAGCCCGGTGGTGCTCATCAAGAAGCCAAATGGTAGCGATCGAATATGTGTCGATTACCGCCGCCTGAACAAGCTAATCAAGATGGAGAATTTCCCAGTGCCGAACATCGAAGAGCGTCTGAAAAAGGTGAAAAGATTTAAGTACTTCTCATTCCTGGACCTCAACAGTGGATACTATTAGATAGAGATAGCACCAGAGAGCCGAAAATTTACAGCATTCATCACCACAGATGGATTGTACCAGTTCAAGCGACTTCCGTTCCGATTAAAGAACGCACCTGCGGTTTTCAATCGACTTATGGCAGAGTTACAATAGAGAGTACAGAAAGGCGACATGATTCAATACATAGACGACATCCTTATTGGCAGCCAAACATTTGTCGAGATGTACGAGAAGCTTGAGAGGATCCTTGAAGTAACCAATGTAACCGACGTGAGAAAGTTTTTGGGTCTCACTGGTTATTTCCGCAAGTTTGTTCCCAGTTATGCCATAATTTCAGTGCCATTAAGAGTCTTATTGCACAAGTATCATCCGTTTACATGGAAAACACCACAAGAAGCCTTCGACGAGTTGAAGAAATTCCTAATCTCAAATCCAGTTGCCACCAGTTATCGCTTAGACGAAGAGCATGAATTACATATGTATGCCAGTGCCGTTGGTTTAGCAGGAGTTTTGCTACAACATCGCTTATTATAGCTGAGCTACTTCCAAACCGGAGAAAAACTAACACAGCCACGAACTTGAGGCTCTAGCCGTCGTGGAGTCCTTGGAGCGTTTCAAATATTACATTTATGGCAAGAAGATAAAAGTTATCACCGACTGTAATGCCTTGAAGACATCGATGGAGAAGAAAGAACTGATACCCCGGATCGCCATAGACACCGTTCATCCATCAGGAACACAGATGAACCACGTAGACGCACTCAGTCGAGCTGCATTCGAGGACGCTCGAGAGATGGATACCGCATGTCTAAAGATAGCAAAGACATTAAAGACAGCTGCATGACGAGAAGATTCAGAAAATTGTCTCTGAGATGAAGTTGAAAAAGAAAGCCGAAACTGACGAGTATGATCGCTGATTGCTTGTTTCGAAAGCATAAGAACAATTTGTTATGGGTTGTGACGAAGCAGTTGAGCTTTCACAATCTGCATGAATGTCACGATAAGGCCGGACATTTGATAAAACAATGGCACGAATTCTAAATCTTTTTTGGTTTCCTCGAATGCGAAACTTTTTCAAAAGCTACATAAAGTCATGTGTGGGCTGTGCGTTTTATAAAACACCAGGTGGACGTCAAAAAGGTCAATACCACGATGACATCAAGCCGATTCCATTTTCCACGATACATATAAACCACCTGGAGCCGTTTCCGGAAAGTTCCAAGAGAATCGAACATATTCTCGTGATAGTCGATGCATTTACCAAGTTCACCATCGTTCGAGCGGTGAAAAGTACAGCAACCAAACATGTCCTGGATGTCCTGCAAGAAGTTACCAGCAACCTGGGAATGCCAGACCACTTTGTCACCGATCGTGGACAAGCTTTTACATCCAAACACTTCGAGAAGTACTGCAAATCAAATAATGTGAAACACATCTTAAATGCCGTAAGAACACCCAGAGCCAATGGTCACGCAGAGCAAACAAACCGAATCAATGTTGTTGCCTTCAAATGACATCGATAAGCGTTGGGATGACAACATACGATCAATTAAGTGGAGCATCAATACCATGGTAAATAGTACAACTGAATAATACCCATTTCAGCTCCTGTACGGGTATGAACCCAGAGATATCCTGAAGAACGAAATAACCAACATCATCCAAAGCCAGGACCAAAAGATGCTAACAGACGTGGAATTGGAACAGCTTCGAGCAGATGCTGCGACTACTGTCAACGATCACCGAGCTGCAAAGAAACGCTACGATGCCAAACATGCAAAGCCAACTGTTTACAGCCTTGGATACCTTGTATTGGTCGAGAACAAGCCATTCAGCACGATAATTTTCATCTTCTAGAAGTCACTTAAAAGTGTCTTCCGCGAAAGAAAATGGTAATGGTAAATTAGTTTCATTGAAAGGGTAAGACGGGGTTCACAAATTTTTCTTTATCTGAAATCTATGTATACAAGTATATAAAAATACACCACTCGAAACGCCACTGATAAAACACTAATTTTAAAACAATAACACAATTCATAATGACATAAAAGTTCAGTTCAGTTCAGTTTTATAGTAGTTAGAAATTAATTTTTTTGTGGCAGCTAATATTTATGTTTTTTTCGCTGTAACGTGCTCGTCTTTTTTTCGCAATCTCTCGCTGTTCGTAGCGCGCACAAATTAGAGAGACCAAAAATTAAATTACCGTTCGTTTTATTGCTCTGTTAAGAAATATTATTATGAAAAATATGAGCTATTTCAGACTTTTGTTTTTTTACTTTTGGTTTAATGGGTGAAATTAATTTTTTTGTGGCAGGTAATATTTAAGCTTCTTTGGCTGAAACGTGCTCGTGTTTTTTTCGCAAATGTCTTTCTGTTCGTAGCGCGTACAAATTAGAGAGACCAAAAATTAAATTACCGTTCGCTTTATTGCTCTGTTAAGAAATATTATTAGGAAAAAAATCAGCTATTTCAGACTTTTGTTTTTTTACTTTTGGCCCATGAAGTCAACCCGTTCCCTCAGCCAGAACAAGGACATGAGGACCGACAGCGCTTCCAAGAGCGCATTTTCCATTGCACCGCTATGCATATTATGTAAAGTTGAGCGACATTAAAGTCTCCCGATTAGAGTATGACTTAAAAACTTACGAATTCAATAAAAAATTTAAAATATTTGATTAACCAAGATACATATAAATTAGGAATACCAACTCCTAAAATGGGTTTGATAGACACGGAAATAGTGAATTCCACTGAACACATTAAATGTATTAAATAAATAAGGAGTAGAAAGTCAGGACATGAAAATTATAACAACGCTAATGATAATATTTACTATTCTTAAGACCGCCAATTTAGTGTTTAAAATCTATAAAATACACAAAAGGTGTTCAATGAAAAAATATATAAGCAAGGCGAATGACCTCGATATGATCTAAGTCATAAAACAATTGCACTTTGTAACAATGTTTAGAAAAGAATAAAAGTAAACATAGAAACATAGTACATGTGCACACACCCACACATACATACTCACATTATGCAGTCACCCTTGAGACACTCTTTAAGAAATAAGAATCGAGTCAACCTCTTATAAATAAGAATCCAAATTTAATTGCCAACAAGCCAGTGAAAAATGACCAAACTATAAGCAATTCAGAGGAAAATTATCATGAAACAAAAACCTCAGCTTATAGACTAAACGATTAGAACAAGCCGTTGTTATGACTATCGGCACGTTCCCACAATTCAGGATACTAAGATTTCGGGACTCAAGTCTGGAGTCTGATGTCAATGTAACACACAAAAAGCTCTAAAGCTCAAACCGAGGTATGATCGTAAATGAAGTAGGAGTTAGAGAGCGAGTTCAGTTCCATTTTAAAAATTATTGTAAGCAGCTTAAGAATAAAATTAAATAAAGTTTTTTTTACCTTAAACTTATGGTTCAAGAATTTAATTGGCGCAGACGGTAGGATCTCAAAAGTCCTTTAACAATTCACCGGTACTGATCAAAAGAAGGATAATACTATAGACTGGTTTATCATGATCAGCGTAAAATCCGTGAACAAATAAAGACAAAAAAGAGATCCACAAAAGTATCTAAGTGCAAATCTTTCGCACGTAGAACTTAAATAAATTAAATTAAAAGTGCCTATATTAAGAATAAAACAATATAATATATTATATATAGACTATTATATATAGACTATTATATATAAACTAAACCAATAAATCCAAATCGGACAATACGTGCAAATATTGAAAACTAACAAAAAGCAAAGACAACTAATATGGCAAGTCCTACCACGGCTATCAGATATTCACTTGAATCAAATGATCGGGCAAATCAAAGAATTGCCATATTTTGATGGAAACCCAGCGGAGCTAAGTCGGTACATTGCCAGGGTTGAGTACCTTCTACAACTATACCCTACTCAAGATGACAGACAAACTCACATCATATATGGAGCCATCGAAAAGACCATTGTCGACTCAGCGCAAGCAGTCATCGAAGAAGGAAAATCTAACGCTTGGTTAACTACAAAAGCAACTCTAATCATGGTCTTTAAAGACCACAGGCCTCACGAAGACATCATCCAGCACATCCGGGACACCCCATACCAAGGAAGCATCAGTAAGTTCGTAAATAAACTTAAGCTTAGATCTTCAAAAGTACATAATAAATTAGAATTAGAGTCAGACCCAACAGAAAGATAACTTTATACAAGCTCATTAAATAAAAGTATTAGGGATTGTATCGAGAGAAAACTTCCTGACAGATTGTATAATTGTTTATCCATAAAAGATATTATAACTCTTGCTAACTTAAAAAAAGCAGCAATGATTCTTGGCCATTGGGATAACTATAAACCCATTCGATAACTATAAACCCAGACGTCATGATAATCGAAGGTATTCGGGACCACCATTAACACCAAAACTATTATTACCAAAAGTTTAATTCTCTAATTTATCCAAAGTATAACAATAACAATTCAAGAGATAATAATAATTCAAATAATTCACCAAACCCTCAAAATTCACAAAATAAAAATCAAATTCCCACTAGGAACCAAGGTAATTATCACGAGTTTAAGAGAAACCTAGATCAATCCTTTAAATTTACAGGCATCTACTTCAAATAATTCTCATAATGCACCTGTTAACAAAGGGACAAAGGGAAACTGCCAGTGCACAGAATAGGATGGACGTCAATTGTCAGCAAACTGCCTCGGATACAGAAAGCCCATACGAAAAACTGCTTAGAGCTATGACGGATACAGGGTCATCTATCAATTTAATGACAAAGAATTTCGCAGAAAATAAAGAACAGGAAGAAAAACTAAAAGTGCATACAATAAATGGATCAATGGAATTGAACAAAAGTGTAACCTTGCAAAATCTTTCCTACTAAACAGAAATTTTATTTACATAAATTTTCTGATAATTATGATATATTGATAGGCAGAGGTTATTTAAAAGAAAGTAAGGCAAAAGGAAATTATGAGGAGGAAACAGTGATGTTAGGAGACACGTTACTTTATATAAAGTATGGATGATATGGAAAAGGATAAGACCGCAGTAAAGTGCCTTAATCCACCATCGTTTAAAAAGAAAATTGAAAAGGATAAGACCGCATTAGAATGCCTTAATCCACCTTTGTCAATTTACCAGTCATTTAATTTTGCCATAAATAATGAATTAAAAGAATGTAATGAATACAGGTTAGAACACTTGAATGAGAAAGAAAGAAAAGCTTAAAAAAGGTTTCATTTGAATTTAATGACATCCAGTACAAGGAAGGTGAAAATTTGACTTTTACAAGTACTATTAAACATTGAATTCAAACCAGGCATGAAGATCCAGTATATAGAAAGCCATATAAATACCGTCAAACTTTTGATGTCAAGTCAATAAACAAATAAATGAAATGATTGAACAGGGAATAATTCGTAAATCAAAATCTCTCTATTGTTCACCAATCTGGATAGTTCCAAAAAAGAACGATGCATCAGAAAAAATGAAATTCAGAAATCTAGCTTAGCTAAAGGATTCCATCAAATTCAAATGGAACCAGAATCAATAGCTAAAACGGCATTCTCTAATCAAGGCCTTCAAGGAATGTAAGTTAAGATCCCTAAAAACAGGTGGACCAGATAATTGCGTATACAAGCGCATCTTAGATTCTAGTTCATATTGGGTTGAATTAGGGGCAAATACAAAGATAGAGTTAGTCAATTTGACAGAAGAAGAAATTTTAACACTAAGGTCGGAATGCACAGCTCGCACTGACGATAGGATTTTAGTACCGCAATATAATATAAATTTTGAGAGGCAAGCACATTATCATCAGCTTATGTAGGTTATATCACGGATGTCCCAAATGTCATTTATAGTCCATTTAAAACCATACTAAAAACCATAGTAGAAAATAGCACAATTGAAAGAAATTTATATATTATATATATTATAACTACCTTACGATTTATTTATTGTCATCGCAAAGCCCAGACGTACTGGAAATTGTAAGCGTTTAAAAATGAATGGTAAATCCTTTGGAATCATTGGTATTCGCGGGATCAAGACATTCTCTCCTTTGAATTTTCCTTTTATGATTGTTGTTTCGATGCCAGTCTTTTTCTATTGCATAGTCGAGGTTAATTAATGTTACGCAGCTTGATGATAATCCAGGCAATTCCATTTAATATATATCCGTGGGATAGTAGACTACGTCAACCTGGTTCATAACGGTGTCGACTGATTTGAAAGAAACCAACTCTCCTGGAAGAATATTCTGAATGGTCGCATTGAGATCCTCGACATCTTTATTTTTCGCTGCTTTATTGATCTTTCACCCAGCCAATTATGGTTATTGATCTTTTGCTCTATATCTGGGGAAACACTCTGAATAAGCTTCTCTAAGTTTATTTAGAAACCGTTTGTATTCTTTTGTTCCGAACTCTGATTTTTATACCCGTTACTCATAGAGTAAAAGGGTATACTAGATTCGTCAGAAAGTATGTAACAGGTAAAAGGATGCCTTTTCGACCTCATAAAGTATATACTCGTATATTCTTTATCAGAATCACTAGCCGAGTCGATCTAGCCAAGTCAGCCTTTCCGTCCGTATAAACGCTGAGATCTCGGAAACTATAAGAGTTAGAAAAGGCATGAAGACTTCGGCTTCCTACGCAGCGCAAGATTGTTTCAGCGGCGTGCCCTGTCCGAAATTCGCAAAAATTTGTAGCGCCTACAGTTTTTATGATAGAAACAAATTTTTAACCGAAATGTATTTGTCTCATCAATACCTCATTTGTCATGCTAGAAATTGTTGTTTGCTTAAATGTATTTGTCTCATTAAAATATTTCGATTGATCTAAAAAAATGATTGAAACGACCACTCTAACGCCCCAAAAGGGCTAAAATGCTTAAAACTGTCTGCTGTCCACAGAACATATACCAAAATAGCTGTTAGGGGGCGCTTTACGATATTCCTTTGCTGCTTATATATCTCCATTTTGATTTTGCTCAAGCTGAGTAAGGGGTAGCTGATAGTCGAGGCATACGACTATAGCGTTCTTACTTGTTTAATTTAATTGTGGAATTTATTGGCTTGGTTACTGAGTTCTTATTTTATTCAGAAAACGTTAGTATGGAAAATAGAAAAGGGCTGTTTTTAGGATTTTCCCGGTAATTTTCGATTGAACTTTCGAACTAATGTCCCGTCAGTTGACTAAGGACAACGCTAAGAAGAATAAATTAACGAATATTTAGTTTCACGTCTTTATTCAAATGAACTCAGCTTAAGACTAATTTCTTGTGACAAAAATCTTTATTGTGCTGCCCTTTGTTTACAAAAGTTTAGCAGCGATTGGGATATGGCTTGTACATAAGTTTGGGAGCGAAGTCGCCCGTTTGGGATATTGATTGTATACAATAATTTGAGAGTAAGAGTGCCACTCAGGGTGCGACACTTATTGATTGCAAGAATGGTTTATGTTATTGAAGGGCGGCGTCGCCTGCTCCGGATATGGATTGTTTACATTGATTCATATATATATATATATATATATAAGATTATATATATATATATAAGATTATATATATATATATAAGATTAAAAAAAATAAGTGTGGAACATATATCTGGTCATACCTTTTTGATTATAAGTATCTTAGTTACTGTAATCCTGAAAATATACGCAATAAATAAATGTAACTTAAGCAGGAAACTGCAAGACATAACCCTTGGAGGCCATTCGGAAAAATTTTAAAATATAAATGGATAATTGTTTATAAACGAAATACAGCATATCATGAAATTGTATATTTATAAGTCAAATTAGTCTTGCTAACCTTTGGTAGAATGTTCAAACATGAACACGTTTTATTGATAACTTCGTTTTTACAACAAAGTCATAAATTGAAACCAGAACGTGGGTTGGTCTGATATGGGTCATATATCCTATATACACAAACGATAGCAGATGTGCACCAGAGAAAGCCAAAGATAAGCAGTATGTCTGCAAGGTTCATAAGATAAGAATAAAATAAGATTGTCATGATAGCTACGTAAGAGTTGAATATAAATAAAGAACTCATTTTGAAACAGTAACTCAACAAATAAAGGCGTCCTAATTTCAGGTCGACTAATCAGTCGTTTAATTTTTTAGAAAATTGTTATCAGTTGTTAATTCCTTTGCAGGAAATGTATTTAATCTGCTGCAAAAAATGCGACACAAATTGTTTTAAGTAAATTTATGGTTTTAAAGAATTATATTTTAACGAATCTCATATACACGTACACAGACACTGACGCAATTTAGTTTTCATTGTAATTATTTTCAATAAAATATTTATTAGCAAAGTGATATTAGATGGTGCTCTACACAATTTGTATGTCAAGGAGTCTTATCTACTCCGTCAGCTAAAAATGTATATATACATAGACCCTTACGGAGTTTTTGTTATCAGTTTACCTTTATTCACTAGCATTTTACGTGGTTTCCGAGACAAATGAGAGGAAAACCGAGAATCTACAAAAATTAATTATTTATTAGAATTGCAATTTCAATTGGAGGATAAAAAAATTATTGGCGGAATTCACCGAATAACACAACAGGGCTAATCCGCAGAAGACTGCTGAAGGAAAACCACTCGAAACCCCTTGAATAAGAGGGAATGCTGAGTGAACATTGCTGTACCTGTCCTCGCAAAGAAAGCAGGTTCTGGCCAAAAGCATTTGGTTACGTTGTGCTAATATAAATGTCATTGATGTATTTTGGTATGTATGTCGATACAGGCTATCGATAGGCGTAGGCAAGGCTTGTGAATTAATGCGGACCTACCTTCTTCGTTCCCGATTTTGTGATGAAAAAGTAGGTAGGTATGTTCCTATGCTTGTTGGCTTTTTAATTTCACGTAATATTTTTCTATGTGTTAATTAGGTTTTTTTTTATATTTTAGGATGTGCTCCTTGTGATCCTTGGTTTTGGTTTCGTGGGTGTTGGATTGTTATATCGGTGATAAAATAAAGTTTGTGATTGTGTAACGTGAAGGGCACGCGCTGCACGGGACCTGGGAATCAAGTCCTACGCTTGGATGTGCTTAGCAAGAACGGATATGGGCTTCGTTCGGTGGGTTTTCCCAAGACTCCGCGAGGCTGGTTGCGGCAAAAGCTGTAACGTGAAGCTTAACATCACTACGGACAGTGGCGCAGCTGCTTACCAACTGCAGCATCTGTAATTCCATGCCAGACCCAAGTCAAGGGTTCCACTAGACCCTCTTACATTTCATGTTGCTGTAATCTTTTTTCTATGTTTAAAAAAAAAACATAAAATATTATTTACATGCAAGATAACTACCGAAGCTTGAGATTGCCTAGGCAATTTTACCTTATTTTTGTCTACTTATTTGACTTGTTGTGACTTATAATATTTTTTATGGTTGATGGTTTTATGGTATTGAGCTAACCCTGCTCCACATGCTTGGATGCAAGTAAATCCATTATGATACAGAATTATTTTTGGAAATCAGGATATGGGTAGAAAATAGCTTCCATATATATATCTTATGGATTTTCTTGATTCTGGCAGTTGTTTTTTGGTTACAAATAATGTAGCGTTTTTGTATATTATAATAAGTAGTAAAAATAATGATTCAAATTAATAATATAAAGGTAAGTGATATTTTAGTATTATTAATTTTAATGAAGGGATTTGATAAAAAAAAAAATGCGATAAAATTAAATCGGATATTTCATAATTTTTAAAGTGGTTCGTAGATATGTATTCAAGAATTCTGTTTTCCAAATCGGTATATGAGGTATTATTAATTTTGGTTGTATCATTAAATTTTATTAAATATGAAGTTAAATGGGAGTTATTAACAATATTGTTACCATTTATAAGAATGGCACCATCTTGTATAATGTCTTTTTTTTTTTTTTTTTTTCTCTTTTTTTTTTACAAGTTGATTCTCACCAATAAGAGTTTTTTCTTAAAGTTAGACATTTCATAAAACATATTTGCGCATTTTGATTGCTTTGTACTAAGTTCAATCAATTCTCCATTAAGTACTTATTTTATTGATTTTTATATGGTTATAATATGCACTGATAAATGTGCATTCGGTTCGACGCTCATTTTATCAATGTTGCCGCTTGACTTAAGAATAAGTTCGCTTGGCTTAAAAGACACATAGCTGCGCGAGCAGCGCCGCGGTCAAAGCTTATATATCTAAATATGTGTATTAATATTTGTGTGTCGCTGCTGAGCAGCGGTCAATGCTTATGCACCAGTGTATATAAGCGGGGCAAGTAGTGGCCGCGCAAGAGAGAGAGAGTGTTATGTTCACATGGTAACCAAATGTTCCGCCGCGCATGCAGACATGCCGGATCAGCATTTAGGATGTTCATAACATTGTTGTTTGGGTCGAATTACCCTGCACTTGAAGTGCTGGGAATACTAGGACGTACGCAAAAGCCACAATGTTATAGTAATATACGTGGTACAGTGTGTATCCGATATGTGAGCATACTACATATCCCTCCCTTTGAAAAATAACGTAATCTATGGAGTTATTTTGTTAATTATTATGTTGTATGTATAATTTATATAGTGACATATTCACATATTTAGTTATGTACAAAAAAATAAGAATATGCAGCGTAGGCGATCCCACGCTGAATCAATGTAAACAATCCACATCCGGAGCAGGCGACGACGCCCTTCAATAACATAAACCATTCTTGCAATCAATAAGTGTTATGGCAGCACAATAAAGATTTTTGTCACAAGAAATTAGTCTTAAGCTGAGTTCATTTGAATAAAGACGTGAAACTAAATATTCGTTAATTTATTCTTCTTCCTTAGTCAACTGACGGGACATTAGTTCGACTCATTAAATTAATAAACAATTTTACTATATACATGTATGTTTGAAAAAATTAGAAAAATAGAAAATATTAATAATTATTTTTTGTAGTTAATATAGTAAAAAAGTTAGTAAAATCAAAACTTGAAAAATTTAGGCGACTATTTTTTATTATTTATTATTATATATATATTTTTTTTTTGTAATTGCATAACTATATTCATTATTATATTTAAGAAATTACATTTTTTTTGAAAATAAAAGTTTGATGTAATTTATTTTTCTCCTATGAATGGCCATCCTACAAAATATATTCTATAAACATTTTTTTAATCTATCCCTGTGAACTGTCTGAGTTTTGTTTTTTTGTATTCAAATTGTTATATTATTATTATTATTATATATTATTATTAGGTTCTATCTTCATTACCGTATAGGGTCCTGTATATTTCAAGTATAGCTCTTGGCCAGTTTCAATTTTTAAAAAACCCTGTCTCCTATTTTTAATTCAAAATCGAAGCTATTTTTGTCGTATTTATCTTTTTGTTTTTGCTTATTAGTTTCTAGCATTTTTCTGGCTCTTTTATATGCCTGTTCTAATCTAAAATTAGATTCCGTAGCATAATCTTCTATATTATATAATGGTTTTATTCTTTCTATGCTATTGAAATGGTTTGGTATTTTTGAAATTTTACCAAAAACTAGCTCATATGGACAATAGTCATGTGCCATAGATGGGGTTGTATTAAAACAATGTACGAAGTATCGCAGACATACATACCAATCTGTTTTGTCAACTGGAATGTATAAACGAATGAACTCATTGAGTGTTCTGTGGATTCGCTCCACAGTACCTACTGTCTGGTGGTGGTGTGCAGTTGAAGTTATGTTTTAATATTAAATATTTACATAGATCTTCAATAATTGAATTTTTATATTCTGTTCCCATGTCTTCAAATATAACCTTGGCTATTTTTTTTGCACTTTTATTTGGAATTGGAATTGCTACAAGGTATTTTGTTAAATCGCAGATTATAGTAACGTCGTATTCATTCCCTTGTTCAGACTTAGGCAGTGGACCGATCGTGTCCATGATTATCCTGTCGAAAGCTGTTTGTGGTGTTTCAGTAATGGTTTATGGTGTCTTTGTATGCGTGGTTATTTTCGCTTTCTGGCATTTTAGACATTTTTGTATGTATTTTTCGAGTCATACCTTTCCAAAAGTAATGTCTTGGCCAAGGTATTGGTAATGCCAGTATGACCTCCTTGAATTGGTTCATCATGGTATGTAGACATAATAGCTTCTTTTTCAGAATTTATTAGGGTCACCGGGTTGAGTAGCGCTACTCTCAATGATTTTATTGTTTTATTGCCCATTTTCTTGAAATTATCTATAAAATATTATTATTAGGTTCTATCTTCATTACCGTATAGGGTCCTGTATATTTCAAGTATAGCTCTTGGCCAGTTTCAATTTTTAAAAAACCCTGTCTCCTATTTTTAATTCAAAATCTATTTTTGTCGTATTTATCTTTTTGTTTTTGCTTATTAGTTTCTAGCATTTTTCTGGCTCTTTTATATGCCTGTTCTAATCTAAAATTAGATTCCGTAGCATAATCTTCTATATTATATAATGGTTTTATTCTTTCTATGCTATTGAAATGGTTTGGTATTTTTGAAATTTTACTAAAAACTAGCTCATATGGACAATAGTCATGTGCCATAGATGGGGTTGTATTAAAACAATGTACGAAGTATCGCAGACATACATCCCAATCTGTTTTGTCAACTGGAATGTATAAACGAATGAACTCATTGAGTGTTCTGTGGATTCGCTCCACAGTACCTACTGTCTGGTGGTGGTGTGCAGTTGAAGTTATGTTTTAATATTAAATATTTACATAGATCTTCAATAATTGAATTTTTATATTCTGTTCCCATGTCTTCAAATATAACCTTGGCTATTTTTTTTTGCACTTTTATTTGGAATTGGAATTGCTACAAGGTATTTTGTTAAATCGCAGATTATAGTAACGTCGTATTCATTCCCTTGTTCAGACTTAGGCAGTGGACCGATCGTGTCCATGATTATCCTGTCGAAAGCTGTTTGTGGTGTTTCAGTAATGGTTTATGGTGTCTTTGTATGCGTGGTTATTTTCGCTTTCTGGCATTTTAGACATTTTTGTATGTATTTTTCGAGTCATACCTTTCCAAAAGTAATGTCTTGGCCAAGGTATTGGTAATGCCAGTATGACCTCCTTGAATTGGTTCATCATGGTATGTAGACATAATAGCTTCTTTTTCAGAATTTATTAGGGTCACCGGGTTGAGTAGCGCTACTCTCAATGATTTTATTGTTTTATTGCCCATTTTCTTGAAATTATCTATAAAATATTATTATTAGGTTCTATCTTCATTACCGTATAGGGTCCTGTATATTTCAAGTATAGCTCTTGGCCAGTTTCAATTTTTAAAAAACCCTGTCTCCTATTTTTAATTCAAAATCGAAGCTATTTTTGTCGTATTTATCTTTTTGTTTTTGCTTATTAGTTTCTAGCATTTTTCTGGCTCTTTTATATGCCTGTTCTAATCTAAAATTAGATTCCGTAGCATAATCTTCTATATTATATAATGGTTTTATTCTTTCTATGCTATTGAAATGGTTTGGTATTTTTGAAATTTTACTAAAAACTAGCTCATATGGACAATAGTCATGTGCCATAGATGGGGTTGTATTAAAACAATGTACGAAGATCCCAGACATACATCCCAATCTGTTTTGTCAACTGGAATGTATAAACGAATGAACTCATTGAGTGTTCTGTGGATTCGCTCCACAGTACCTACTGTCTGGTGGTGGTGTGCAGTTGAAGTTATGTTTTAATATTAAATATTTACATAGATCTTCAATAATTGAATTTTTATATTCTGTTCCCATGTCTTCAAATATAACCTTGGCTATTTTTTTTTGCACTTTTATTTGGAATTGGAATTGCTACAAGGTATTTTGTTAAATCGCAGATTATAGTAACGTCGTATTCATTCCCTTGTTCAGACTTAGGCAGTGGACCGATCGAGTCCATGATTATCCTGTCGAAAGCTGTTTGTGGTGTTTCAGTAATGGTTTATGGTGTCTTTGTATGCGTGGTTATTTTCGCTTTCTGGCATTTTAGACATTTTTGTATGTATTTTTCGAGTCATACCTTTCCAAAAGTAATGTCTTGGCCAAGGTATTGGTAATGCCAGTATGACCTCCTTGAATTGGTTCATCATGGTATGTAGACATAATAGCTTCTTTTTCAGAATTTATTAGGGTCACCGGGTTGAGTAGCGCTACTCTCAATGATTTTATTGTTTTATTGCCCATTTTCTTGAAATTATCTATAAAATATTATTATTAGGTTCTATCTTCATTACCGTATAGGGTCCTGTATATTTCAAGTATAGCTCTTGGCCAGTTTCAATTTTTAAAAAACCCTGTCTCCTATTTTTAATTCAAAATCGAAGCTATTTTTGTCGTATTTATCTTTTTGTTTTTGCTTATTAGTTTCTAGCATTTTTCTGGCTCTTTTATATGCCTGTTCTAATCTAAAATTAGATTCCGTAGCATAATCTTCTATATTATATAATGGTTTTATTCTTTCTATGCTATTGAAATGGTTTGGTATTTTTGAAATTTTACCAAAAACTAGCTCATATGGACAATAGTCATGTGCCATAGATGGGGTTGTATTAAAGCAATGTACGAAGTATCGCAGACATACATACCAATCTGTTTTGTCAACTGGAATGTATAAACGAATGAACTCATTGAGTGTTCTGTGGATTCGCTCCACAGTACCTACTGTCTGGTGGTGGTGTGCAGTTGAAGTTATGTTTTAATATTAAATATTTACATAGATCTTCAATAATTGAATTTTTATATTCTGTTCCCATGTCTTCAAATATAACCTTGGCTATTTTTTTTGCACTTTTATTTGGAATTGGAATTGCTACAAGGTATTTTGTTAAATCGCAGATTATAGTAACGTCGTATTCATTCCCTTGTTCAGACTTAGGCAGTGGACCGATCGTGTCCATGATTATCCTGTCGAAAGCTGTTTGTGGTGTTTCAGTAATGGTTTATGGTGTCTTTGTATGCGTGGTTATTTTCGCTTTCTGGCATTTTAGACATTTTTGTATGTATTTTTCGAGTCATACCTTTCCAAAAGTAATGTCTTGGCCAAGGTATTGGTAATGCCAGTATGACCTCCTTGAATTGGTTCATCATGGTATGTAGACATAATAGCTTCTTTTTCAGAATTTAATAGGGTCACCGGGTTGAGTAGCGCTACTCTCAATGATTTTATTGTTTTATTGCCCATTTTCTTGAAATTATCTATTAAAACGTGTTCAAAGATATTTTTCCACGGTGCCACTTTGAGTTGGCTGATTTTATGTATACCGGCTTGCGTCTCAAGCCTTTGGAAAAACTGACCTAAGTCAAGGACTCCATTGGTAAATAACTCGCTAACATCATCTCTTGCAAAAATTTTTTGTCCATGTTTAAATAGACATAGCATATTTTTTACGTGCAAGGTTACTATTTTGCGTACTTCGTCATTGTTTATGACTCCGTATACGTTGGGCTTTGATATCCTAGGCAAGTCTATTTCTTTTTCTTGAAGTGACTTTATTTATATTTCTGGTTATATTTTGTAGTTCTTTGATGGTTACTCGTGATCGGCTACGTAATTTTCTTTCCCCTTCAAATATTCAACTGTGAAGTTGTATTCTTCAAATTCTAGCCTCATACGTGTCAGTTTGGAACTTGGGTTAGTCATTAAGAACAAGTATATTAAAGGTCTGTGATCTGTTTTGATGGTGAAATGTTTGCCATAATTGTATGGTCGAAAATGAAATATTGCCCAGTGTATTGCAGCTTGTTCCTGTTCGGTAGTACAATTATTACTTTCTCCCTTGGTAAAGGCTTTTAATGCATATGCAATGGGAAGTTGAGGTCCGTTATGGCTTTGAGTTAAAACCGCTCCACATGCTTGCTTACTTGCATCAGTAATTATACAAAATTCTTTACTGAAATCGGGATATTATAGCAAGGTAGGTTCCATAATTTTATTTTAAATATTTTATATATTTATATGCTTTTTGGCATTCAGCTGTCCATTCAAAAGGAACATTCTTTTTACATAATCGTGTTATGTACCGTGAATAGTCGGCGAAATTTTTTAGGAATCTTTTGTAGTAATTGCAGAATGCTACAAAACGTCTTGCGCTGTCTGCATCGTGAGGGGCTGGATAATTCACTATGACGTCATATTTCTTGTCATGATGTAACTTTAGGTTTTATTCCCTGAATTTCTCAAAAACATTTGTTAAGTTTCTAAGCATATGTTTCTCGGAACAACCTAGAACTATTAAGTCATTCATTCTCATTCTCAAGTCATCATTCTCTGAAATGAATTTGGCGCTATTTTTAAACCAAAAGGTAATCGCGTGAAGCGGTACGAGCCATTGCTCGTTGAAAAGGAAGTTATATCTCTTGAGCTTTTTTCAAGTTCTATTTGGTGAAATCCTGGCATTAAATAAAGACATGAAACGTATTTTGCTCTACCTAATTGATCTAAAATATCATCAATTGTAGGGAGTGGAAATTTATCAGACAGTAATTTTTATTAATCTGGCGATAGTCAATTACTAATCGCCACTTCTTTTCTTCTTAACCTGGAGCTGATTTTTTAGGGACAAGTAATAATGGGCTATTGTATTCAGATACAGAGGGTTCGACAATCCCGTCGGTGATTAATTTTCCGACTTGCTTTTGAATTTCGTTCGCCTGACTACGTGGGCTTCTATAATTTTTTATGTATACGGGTTCATCATCTTATAATCTCAGTTTTTGTTTGTAGAAATTATTCGTTCTAATTGGTTATTTTTTTAATTCGAATATGGGATTATATTTTTTACATTATTTTGAGAGTTGCGATTTGAATTGTGGGGGAAATTTTTTGACAATTGGGATAATAAAGACTTCTCTCTAGTTTTTTTGTGTCCTTCGACTACTTCGTAGTTCAAAGGTGATTAACATGCTAAATTATTCGCACTGACCACTTCATCTTCGTCTGTTGTATTCAGTAGTCTTATGAGAGCATTTTGTGTTGTAGCTATGGTACTTGCTATATTTAATTCCATGCTCAATTTTTTGAGTTGTCATTTGTTGTTATTTTATTTTATTTATTATTTATATATTTTTTTATTTTTATTATTTTATTTTATTTTATTTTTCTAATGACTTGTAATCTTGCTGGCAAAAGAATAGAGTTATTGCCAGAACTTTATGCTATTGGAACATAAATTGGAAATTTTAAATTTTTTGGTCTTGTTATAAGCCAATATTCAGATGGTTGAAAGTCTAGTTGGCAGTTGTATATTTTAATGAAATCTATTCCTAAAATGCCACCACAAGGGACAGCTTAGTGTTAGTCTACGATATGAAAATCGTGTGGAATTATGTACTTGGTAGTCTGTATTTCAATTGATGTTAAGCCTTTGGATTTAGTAATTTCTCGGCTTATTCCCCGAATATCTATTATGTTATTATCTTGTATGTTTTTAAATATATGGGAATTTTCTTTTACTTGAGAGATCTCGGCACCTGTGTCTACCAAAAATACAAGTTCTTTTTCGATAACCACATGGGTGAATGAGACGAATATATTCTTGCTAGATTAATAGTACGAACTGTTACGTTCTCTACTGTTGAGTATTTAAAGGGGTTTGGGAGTTTTCCGAAGTGTCATTGGTTACTCTTACATTATTTGTATTATTGTTATTGTAGCCTCTGTTCGAGTTGCCACGGTCCCTTGAGATTCCTCTGTAGTTGCCGCGACCATTGTTATGGTTGGTATTGTCGTAGTAACTATAATTGTTACTATGACCACTGAAATTACCTCTATAACTTCCACGTCCGCGGTTTCCGCCACGCTGTGTATAGTTATTGCAACTCTGCAACTGTTTACGAATTTTGAAACCGCTTCATTCATTGTGTTGAAATTGCCGGATTGCATGAGTTTTACCTTATCAAGCAGTTTTTAGTCATTGCATTTACTGCATGCTGTGTGGAATAACTTCGTCATCTGCTCAATCTCTGATGTGTATTGATTGGCAGTTTTATTGCGTTGTAGTAGATTCATCAGCTTTGCTGACAATACTTCTACAGTGTCGCCTTTGACGTTACTTTTTAATTTAGCAATTACTTCAGCTACCGTTATTTCGCTTCCAATCAGATTTCTGGCTACACCCTTTAGTTTTGTCTTTATTATAGAGACAGCTAGGTTTTTGTGCTCGCCTTTTATTGACTCTATTATATGTAACGCATCAATGAAATTGGTTAAGTTTTCTGCTTTACCATCGAAAACTGGTATAAGCTTTGATGCAATGTTAATGAAATCAATATTTGTTTGTGCCATTTTGAAGTTGTTGTTCTCAGTTATGCTTGCGCTTGAGTCTGAGTCTGTTGTATTATCTACGTTTGATAATAAAACGGCTGGGATAGTAAGATTATTTAAATCTTCTTCTTTTATATTCGCGTTAAACTCTTCTGGCTCTGTCTGACCAACGTCAGCTGGGGCTTCCAACGTTAATTCTTCATCGTTAATCCTCAATCGTTCAACTGTTATTGCAGTATTAAGAGTGGTTGGTACAAAGATGTCTAAGTTAAAATGTTCTTTTATCGATATTAGATTTTCTCTGAGCCTTTTTAAAAATTTTGATACTTTTGACCAATTATCATTTAGTTTTTCTCGTCGCCCATATATAAATATACGCGCCTCGTTAAAGCAGTTTACTATTATTAATGCAAGCAAACAAAGGGCTGAAATCCAAATTGAACTTTTCCATATAGTTATATTCAAATTCAGTAATGGGAATGAAGTTTATATGACCATGAGGAATGGTTAATGCGCGCATTCTGAATTCTGGGTCTTTAATAATTATTTCATCAAGACAGCTATCTAATTCTATTGTGTTAAATGCCTTTTTGTTTTTATGTTTCATTTAACGATTATTCTGATTTAAATCTTGCTAAAATCATATGCCTTGATTATGTTAGTCGACATTTTAGGGACATATTAATTGTTCGTGGAAAACAGGTATTTGGTGTCTGTACCAAAAATACCGAAATCTGTTTAAATTTATTCTTCCCGAATGCCTAGAATGATTCTAAATAGTGTTATTTTTGAAAGTGAATATGAAATTGAACACTCTAACCTATATTTTATTTAGATCTTATCTAAATTGTTTGCTCTGCTTAAATACTTCTTCTTTAAACATTTATTGTGCAACTTGTATATTTTGTAAAAAATATTTGCGCTCATTATTACAACGATTATTATTAAGAGTATATGCACCCAATAGAGGTCAATATTGTTTGGTTCTCTTTGTTAATAACGTAAGCAGTGGAATCCACTGACTTAACGTCTACAATTCTCATTTTGGGTAGATAGACTCCCAATATATGAGTATTATTATAATTACTATGAAATTCTGTAGTGAATTTATTTATTTTATTGTTATTCATTCATTTAAAGAAATTTTAAATAGATATATTTATTGTTATTCATTCATTTAAAGAAATTTTAAATAGATATATGTAAATATTTCTGTTTTGACATATTTCCCTGCCTAGCTTTTTTTTTGATTTTAGGGCCACTGAGAAACACTCAGCAAAATAAAGTTAACAAAAAAATTCCGTGCATGTGCTTCCTTCTCTTGCGAGGTCGTTGCAATATTCCTGTAGTCCTTTAGTAGTCTTCTTTGCTGCAGGAGTTTTACCCTTTTTTCACTTCTTTTCCGTTTGTGGATGGGTTTGCTGGACTTCTGTCGTGCACTGTACTCAGCTATTGTGAGGGGGTAGGCTTGGTGCGTCCCTTTGCTTGAAAGGAGCAGGCGTCTTCCAAGATGGTGCAGAGGGTGGAATACCTTCCGCATTCATATGCGTCCTGCGTTGGTGTAGTCGGCGGTCCGCCTACCACACGTTATTTTTCTGCTATGGCGTAGAAAGATTTGCCATTCCTTCCACACTTTTTTTGTTTCTGCTGCTGGTTTTTGTTTTTTGGCCTTTTTGATTCAGGCGGTGCCGGTGCTGGTCATCTCGCAGGCTGATAATTTTTTATAAAAAATTATCCTTAATTTACAGTTTTTATATTTTTTTGAAAAAAAATATTTATTTATTTATTTATGAAGATCTACCAAGTAATTTAAAATTAGTAGGTAGAGGTAAGGTTGAGCAATAGCAACGGGGGCCTTCAGCTCGGTTTTTTACAAAAATTACATGAGTGTTATTTTATATGTACATTTTGGCTAAATTAGAATTATTCTAAATGAGGTAATATAAGTTTGTATTCCTTAGGAATAGTATTAGTTTTAAAATGTTTGGTAATGTGGGGTTTGAGATGGGTTCAGTGGATTGGTGTTTTTAAATATCAGTTGCCTGTTTAGTGACCTGCAGTTAGTCAGTAAGTGAATAATTGATAAGGCATCGTTGGTATCATTGCAGAACGGACAGGTCCTGGTTACAGTTGGGTCCATATAGTGTGTATGTGTAATTTTTGTGTGACCAAGCCTGATGCTTGTTATTATTATCTGGTCTCTACGTGAGATCGACGAGTGAATGTTTTTGGTAATTTGGTGGCAGTTGAGTTGTGGATGATTAATTGCTTGGTACCAGCGTGAAGTTTTGGATATGTTTGATTGCAGTTTCAAGAGATATGTATTTTTAATATATCTAAATATGTGGTTGTGAGTGGTTGTCTTGTAGCGTTTTTTGCTAGGGTATCTGCAAGTTCGTTTCCAGGTATTTCCAGTGACCGGTGATCCAAAGCAGTTTAAATTTATTATTGTTTTTTTGTAAAAGATTACGAGCTTTTGAGATATAGTGTTCGCTGTTGTTAGTGTTTTTAATTGCGTCGATGGCAGAGAGCGAGTCTAAGCATATGCAAAATTTGCCTCTTTTAGTTTTATGTAATTGCAGTGCTTCTACTATTGCCAGTAGCTCTGCGGAAAACACTGAAGAGTAGTGTGGTAGGTGGTAAAGTTTGATGCATTCAGTTTCGTTTGTGATTGCCATGGTAGTGGTGCCGTTTGCTTGAGATCCGTCGGCGTAAATGTATGTGTATTTGTGTTCGTCTTTTGACTTAATTTCTGTAAATTTTAATCTAAAAATTTCAGGAGGGTTACTTTTTTTGTCGAATTTATTTAGCGATGTGTTTATTTTTAAAGGGCTTGTGTTCCAAGGCGGTGTGGTTTGTGTGGATGATGTTAATAGAATAAATGGCAGTTGGTGGACTTGTGAGTATTCTATAGTACGATCTATTGTTGATTTGTATTGTAGACGTTTAGGCGGGCGATATGTTTTTAAAATTTTTTAATATTGGGGAGGCTTTGGCGTTAACTAGGGACTTAATGATTTTTGACGTAAGGAACTCTCGTCTGTCTTCTAAGGCGTCTGCATTTGCTTCGCATAGTATGTTATTTGTGGGGGTGGTTCTGAAGGCTCCGAGGGCAGTTCTAAAGGCTGTGTTGATTGTTGCCTTTATTGTGCGCAGTGTTGTGTTCGGGCAGTAGCCGTAGATTGGAAGGCCGTAGTCTGCTTTTGAGACGATGGTTGCTTTTGTTACATTTAGGAGTGTAGAGGTGTTGCAGTTAAACTTTGCGTTTGAGAGACATTTTATTACGTTAATATACTGTTTGAGGTTGTTGTTTAGTAGTTCTGTGTGAGTATTCCATCTGTATTTGTTATTGAAGTGGAGACCAAGGATTTTTAATGTTGTTACTTCTTGCATGTGCGTGTTTCCTGTTGTTATGGTGCAGTTACAGTTATGTTTTCTGCAAACGTGGAGGTGTTTGCATTTTGTGGTAGATAACATGTCTCCTGAGTATTCTGCGCAGTCTGTAATAGTGGATATTATCGGATTTAGGTTTATATTTAGGTTTTTTTTGTTTTTTAGTTTTAGGATGATGTTGAAGTCATCTGCGTATGCGCTTAGGCTGATGTTCGGATGAAAGGAGGAGGTTTCAGAGTCAATGCGCACGAGTAGTTTTCTATTTGTCATGTAGTTTCTTACGTAGTTAATCATTTTTGGGCCAGTTTTCCAGATTATAAGTTGGTCAATTATTGAGTGGATGCCAATTCTATCAAAGGCCTTTGCAAAGTCTAGTGATATAATGGATGCATGGTTTCTTCTTGAGAGAGCTTGTGCTAAAAGATGGCCTATGAGTAGTAGACTGTCTATAGCCGATTTCCCCTTTCTAAAGCCAGTTTGACTGTTATGGATTAGTTTGTCGTTTATTACAAACCACCACAGCCGTATTCCTATTATTTTGTCAAGCAGTTTTGCTAGGCATGAGTTTAGTGCGATCGGGCGGTACGAGTTAAGCAAGGTTTTGTCTGAATTTGGTTTTAGGATCGGTATTATTAAACTATTTTTGTATGTTTGTGGGATGTAGTGGTTTATAATTCTGTTTTTTGTTTTTTATCCAGGGTTTTTAGCATTGTGTAGTTGATTCTGTCAAGTCCTGATGTGTTTCCTTTTAATGTAGTTAATGCTGCTGAAAATTCTATTGCAGTTATGGGTTTTTCTATTTCGGTTGCTCTTTTGCTAGGAATATGTGGAAGATGAATGGTATTGCTAAGTGACGTTTCTTTATGATTGATAAAGGTGATTGAAAAATTGCTGTCGAAGGAGGTTTCTGAGAAATTTTGGCAAAAGAGTTGAGCAATTTCAAATTTTTTATTAGTGTTTTGTTTTGTGGATGGGTTGAATATACAGTGTATGTGTTTGTTAATGGGTTCATGCCGCAAAAGCGACGGATGTTGCTCCAGATCGATTTGGGTTGGCTGTCAGGTGAGATTTGCGATGTGAATTTGGTAATGTTTGCTTTTTTAGCTTGTTTGAGTGTTAGTTTAAATAGGGCATTTGCCCTTTTGTACTGTACAATGTTTGATGAGATATTTCTATTTTAAGTTCGTTCCATTTTTTCATTTTATCGTCTCGTAGTTTTTTGAGATTGTTTTTCCACCATGGTACATTATGAGGCTTACCCGTTGGGTGTGTTTGTGGTATAGCCTTGTGAGCGCTCGAAAGGATAATTTTTTGTATTGTTGCAGATTCTTTGTTTATGTTGTGGTCGTTGTGCAGAGAAGTTTTCTGTTAGCTTGGTAAATTTATGCCAGTCTGCCTTATCAATAATGAAAGTGGGTTTGCGTGTGGTTGGTTGCAAGCTGGCAGTATTTGATGTGAAGAGGTTAATTATGATGGGGAAGTGATCGCTTTCAAAAAGGTTATCTTCTATGCGCCAGGTACTGTCAAGTAAGATATACATTTGTTTGTGAGCTATGTGTTCTTCGTTTAGAAGAATGTAGTTAGATTGTGTTATATATTTCTCTAGTATTTTTCCCCTAGGATTGTTTTGCCTTGAGCCCCAGTTTTTGTGCCAGCCGTTGAAGTCACCAGTGACAATTGTGGGTGTGGGAGAGTTGTCTAATACAGCCTGAAGGTTTTGTAATGAGAATGCTTTATTTGGAGCGATGTATGCCGAGATGGGTCTGAATTTGATTTTCGAGGTTACTTCTAAGCATAGTGCGTCAAAGTCATCATTTAGGGTTATTTCTTTGGTTTGCAGAGATTTATGAGACAGGATGGCTACGCCTCCTTGTGACGATGAGGTGTTTTTTCCTATTACGGAGTAATTAACAGGTATTGGTATATTGGGGTGTTTTATATGTGTTTCTTGTAATGATATTAAAAGAGGTAAGTGTTTTTTAATTAATTATTGAAGTTCGCAGTAATTGTTAAGGTATCCGTTCATATTCCATTGTACAATTTTCATAGTCATTTTAAAGGTTGATTGGATGTGGTGGAGGAGGTGGGTGATTTTGTGCCTATTTGTTGTCTACTGCTGGGTCTAACCTTTTATTTTTGTTTGATTAGCTTTTGTGGGTTTTAGGTTTGTAGATAGTGTTTTGTTTTTGTCGCTAGAAAAAATTCGGAGTTTAAGGTCCTGTGTTTTACGCTTGGTTTTCTTTGGCGGGTTTGTAGTGCGTTTTTATTAGAGTTGCTGTGTGTTGAGGTTGTATTGTTGGTTAGATTTTTTGATACAATTGAGGCGAAGCTTATGGGAAGTGGATGGTTGTGGCGAGTGTGGTATATTGTAAGTGCTGTTTTGTGATCGACTTTTTTTGTAATTTTAATGTTTGTTAGTTCTTGTTGCTTTTTGAATGTTGGACAGTTGCGGTCTAGTGGGATGTGTTTGGAGTCGGTATCGGGGATGTTTTTGCTGTTTATGCAGTTTTTTTCTTAGTGGCATGTCTCATTTGTCTCTTTGTGAACTTTATCAGAGCAGTTCCTACAAAGTTCATTAGGGTTCTTACAGGATGGGGTTGGGTGTCCAAAGCGTAAGCATCTCATGCACCTCAGGGGCATCGAGATATATTGGCGTATGCGTATTTTTTCGTATCCTATGTTAAGGTATTCTGGGAGGGTAAGCGAAGCAAATGTAATGATGATTAGACTAGTTTCAGTCGTGGATTGATCGTTTTTTTTTTCAATATTTTTCGCACTCTGTCGACTTTTTGTGGTTTTAGTTCGTCTAAGATTTCTGCTTCGTTTATGTTGCGAAGTAGGTTGCAATATATGACTCCTTTAGAAAAATTTAGGGTTTTGTGTTCAGAGACAGTTACTTCAATGTTTGCAATTTTGTTTAATTTAAGTAATTTACTTGCTTGTAAGGTGTTTTTAGTTTTTATCAAAATGTATCCGGCACGGGTGTTTTTGCAAGATTCCACCTTACCATCGCATGTAAAGTCAATCCTTTTTATTAAGTATGAAAGGGTTAAGATTCTCGAGTGATTTGTTGTCTGGTCCTTTAATGATCATGAATTTTGGTTCACCTGGGTTTTTGTTGTTCATTGATGTACCACTTCTTATGTCCGGTGGTTTGTCCATTGTTGTACTTGCTTTCGGGCTGGCGCCCGGCACTTGGATTTTGAGTTGTTTTTGTTTTTGTTTTTTTCTATTTTGTTTTACGCACATGTTTGTTTTTTTCTGATAAGCAGTTGTTAGTTGTTGTTTTTGGTTGTTGGTAGGTAGACTACAAGAGCTCAATAGTAACACGTCTTTTCTCTGCGAGGTTTGATATGATACTGTTTTTGAAAACATAATTCACTTCACTTTATGATTTCTCTTTTGATTTGCAATTTGGTTTAGCTCATTTAATCAATGTTGCCGCTTGACTTAAGAATATTTTGCTTGGCTTAAAATACACATTGCTGCGAGAGCAGCGCCGTGGCCAAAGCCTATATATCTAAATATGTGTATTAATATTAACATATATGTCGCTGCTGAGCAGCGGTCAATGCTTATGCACCAGTGTATATAAGCGGGGCAAGTAGTGGCCGCGCAAGAGAGAGAGAGTGTTATGTTCACATGGTAACCAAATGGTCCGCCGCGCATGCAGACATGCCGGATCAGCATTTAGGATGTTCATAACATTGTTGTGTGGGTCGAACTCCGCACTTTAAGTGCTGGGAATATTAGGACATAAGCAAATGCCACAATGTTATACTAATATAAGTGGTACAGTGTGTATCCGATATGTGAGCATACTACATATCCCTCCCTTTGAAAAATAACGTAATCTATGGAGTTATTTTGTTAATTATTATGTTGTATGTATAATTTATATAGTGACATATTCACATATTTAGTTATGTACAAAAAAATAAGAATATGCAGCGTAGGCGATCCCACGCTGAATCAATGTAAACAATCCACATCCGGAGCAGGCGACGACGCCCTTCAATAACATAAACCATTCTTGCAATCAATAAGTGTTATGGCAGCACAATAAAGATTTTTGTCACAAGAAATTAGTCTTAAGCTGAGTTCATTTGAATAAAGACGTGAAACTAAATATTTGTTAATTTATTCTTCTTCCTTAGTCAACTGACGGGACATTAGTTCGACTCATTAAATTAATAAACAATTTTACTATATACATGTATGTTTGAAAAAATTAGAAAAATAGAAAATATTAATAATTATTTTTTGTAGTTAATATAGTAAAAAAGTTAGTAAAATCAAAACTTGAAAAATTTAGGCGACTATTTTTTATTATTTATTATTATATATATATTTTTTTTTGTAATTGCATAACTATATTCATTATTATATTTAAGAAATTACATTTTTTTGGAAAATAAAAGTTTGATGTAATTTATTTTTCTCCTATGAATGGCCATCCTACAAAATATATTCTATAAACATTTTTTTAATCTATCCCTGTGAACTGTCTGAGTTTTGTTTTTTTGTATTCAAATTGTTATATTATTATTATTATTATATATTATTATTAGGTTCTATCTTCATTACCGTATAGGGTCCTGTATATTTCAAGTATAGCTCTTGGCCAGTTTCAATTTTTAAAAAACCCTGTCTCCTATTTTTAATTCAAAATCGAAGCTATTTTTGTCGTATTTATCTTTTTGTTTTTGCTTATTAGTTTCTAGCATTTTTCTGGCTCTTTTATATGCCTGTTCTAATCTAAAATTAGATTCCGTAGCATAATCTTCTATATTATATAATGGTTTTATTCTTTCTATGCTATTGAAATGGTTTGGTATTTTTGAAATTTTACCAAAAACTAGCTCATATGGACAATAGTCATGTGCCATAGATGGGGTTGTATTAAAACAATGTACGAAGTATCGCAGACATACATACCAATCTGTTTTGTCAACTGGAATGTATAAACGAATGAACTCATTGAGTGTTCTGTGGATTCGCTCCACAGTACCTACTGTCTGGTGGTGGTGTGCAGTTGAAGTTATGTTTTAATATTAAATATTTACATAGATCTTCAATAATTGAATTTTTATATTCTGTTCCCATGTCTTCAAATATAACCTTGGCTATTTTTTTTGCACTTTTATTTGGAATTGGAATTGCTACAAGGTATTTTGTTAAATCGCAGATTATAGTAACGTCGTATTCATTCCCTTGTTCAGACTTAGGCAGTGGACCGATCGTGTCCATGATTATCCTGTCGAAAGCTGTTTGTGGTGTTTCAGTAATGGTTTATGGTGTCTTTGTATGCGTGGTTATTTTCGCTTTCTGGCATTTTAGACATTTTTGTATGTATTTTTCGAGTCATACCTTTCCAAAAGTAATGTCTTGGCCAAGGTATTGGTAATGCCAGTATGACCTCCTTGAATTGGTTCATCATGGTATGTAGACATAATAGCTTCTTTTTCAGAATTTATTAGGGTCACCGGGTTGAGTAGCGCTACTCTCAATGATTTTATTGTTTTATTGCCCATTTTCTTGAAATTATCTATTAAAACGTGTTCAAAGATATTTTTCCACGGTGCCACTTTGAGTTGGCTGATTTTATGTATACCGGCTTGCGTCTCAAGCCTTTGGAAAAACTGACCTAAGTCAAGGACTCCATTGGTAAATAACTCGCTAACATCATCTCTTGCAAAAATTTTTTGTCCATGTTTAAATAGACATAGCATATTTTTTACGTGCAAGGTTACTATTTTGCGTACTTCGTCATTGTTTATGACTCCGTATACGTTGGGCTTTGATATCCTAGGCAAGTCTATTTCTTTTTCTTGAAGTGACTTTATTTATATTTCTGGTTATATTTTGTAGTTCTTTGATGGTTACTCGTGATCGGCTACGTAATTTTCTTTCCCCTTCAAATATTCAACTGTGAAGTTGTATTCTTCAAATTCTAGCCTCATACGTGTCCGTTTGGAACTTGGGTTAGTCATTAAGAACAAGTATATTAAAGGTCTGTGATCTGTTTTGATGGTGAAATGTGTGCCATAATTGTATGGTCGAAAATGAAATATTGCCCAGTGTATTGCAGCTTGTTCCTGTTCGGTAGTACAATTATTACTTTCTCCCTTGGTAAAGGCTTTTAATGCATATGCAATGGGAAGTTGAGGTCCGTTATGGCTTTGAGTTAAAACCGCTCCACATGCTTGCTTACTTGCATCAGTAATTATACAAAATTCTTTACTGAAATCGGGATATTATAGCAAGGTAGGTTCCATAATTTTATTTTAAATATTTTATATATTTATATGCTTTTTGGCATTCAGCTGTCCATTCAAAAGGAACATTCTTTTTACATAATCGTGTTATGTACCGTGAATAGTCGGCGAAATTTTTTAGGAATCTTTTGTAGTAATTGCAGAATGCTACAAAACGTCTTGCGCTGTCTGCATCGTGAGGGGCTGGATAATTCACTATGACGTCATATTTCTTGTCATGATGTAACTTTAGGTTTTATTCCCTGAATTTCTCAAAAACATTTGTTAAGTTTCTAAGCATATGTTTCTCGGAACAACCTATAACTATTAAGTCATTCATTCTCATTCTCAAGTCATCATTCTCTGAAATGAATTTGGCGCTATTTTTAAACCAAAAGGTAATCGCGTGAAGCGGTACGAGCCATTGCTCGTTGAAAAGGAAGTTATATCTCTTGAGCTTTTTTCAAGTTCTATTTGGTGAAATCCTGGCATTAAATAAAGACATGAAACGTATTTTGCTCTACCTAATTGATCTAAAATATCATCAATTGTAGGGAGTGGAAATTTATCAGACAGTAATTTTTATTAATCTGGCGATAGTCAATTACTAATCGCCACTTCTTTTCTTCGTAACCTGGAGCTGATTTTTTAGGGACAAGTAATAATGGGCTATTGTATTCAGATACAGAGGGTTCGACAATCCCGTCGGTGATTAATTTTCCGACTTGCTTTTGAATTTCGTTCGCCTGACTACGTGGGCTTCTATAGTTTTTTATGTATACGGGTTCATCATCTTATAATCTCAGTTTTTGTTTGTAGAAATTATTCGTTCTAATTGGTTATTTTTTTAATTTGAATATGGGATTATATTTTTTACATTATTTTGAGAGTTGCGATTTGAATTGTGGGGGAAATTTTTTGACAATTGGGATAATACAGACTTCTCTCTAGTTTCTTTGTGTCCTTCGACTACTTCGTAGTTCAAAGGTGATTAACATGCTAAATTATTCGCACTGACCACTTCATCTTCGTCTGTTGTATTCAGTAGTCTTATGAGAGCATTTTGTGTTGTAGCTATGGTACTTGCTATATTTAATTCCATGCTCAATTTTTTGAGTTGGAATTAATACACTGTCCTTTTATTTTATTTATTATTTATATTATTTTATTTTTATTATTTTATTTTATTTTATTTTTCTAATGACTTGTAATCTTGCTGGCAAAAGAATAGAGTTATTGCCAGAACTTTATGCTATTGGAACATAAATTGGAAATTTTAAATTTTTTGGTTTTGTTATAAGCCAATATTCATATGGTTGAAAGTCTAGTTGGCAGTTGTATATTTTAATGAAATCTATTCCTAAAATGCCACCACAAGGGACAGCTAAGTGTTAGTCTACGATATGAAAATCGTGTGTAATTATGTACTTGGTAGTCTGTATTTCAATTGATGTTAAGCCTTTGGATTTAGTAATTTCTTGGCTTATTCCCCGAATATCTATTATATTATTATCTTGTATGTTTTTAAATATATGGGAATTTTCTTTTACTTGAGAGATCTCGGCACCTGTGTCTACCAAAAATACAAGTTCTTTTTCGATATCCACATGGGTGAATGAGACGAATATATTCTTGCTAGATTAATAGTACGAACTGTTACGTTCTCTACTGTTGAGTATTTAAAGGGTTTTGGGAGTTTTCCGAAGTGTCATTGGCTACTCTTACATTATTTGTATTATTGTTATTGTAGCCTCTGTTCGAGTTGCCACGGTCCCTTGAGATTCCTCTGTAGTTGCCGCGACCATTGTTATGGTTGGTATTGTCGTAGTAACTATAATTGTTACTATGACCACTGAAATTACCTCTATAACTTCCACGTCCGCGGTTTCCGCCACGCTGTGTATAGTTATTGCAACTGTGCAACTGTTTACGAATTTTGAAACCGCGTCATTCATTGTGTTGAAATTGCCGGATTGCATGAGTTTTACCTTATCAAGCAGTTTTTAGTCATTGCATTTACTGCATGCTGTGTGGAACAACTTCGTCATCTGCCCAATCTCTGATGTGTATTGATTGGCAGTTTTATTGCGTTGCAGTAGATTCATCAGCTTTGCTGACAATACTTCTACAGTGTCGCCTTTGACGTTACTTTTTAATTTAGCAATTACTTCAGCTACCGTTATTTCGCTTCCAATCAGATTTCTGGCTACACCCTTTAGTTTTGTCTTTATTATAGAGACAGCTAGGTTTTTGTGCTCGCCTTTTATTGACTCTATTATATGTAACGCATCAATGAAATTGGTTAAGTTTTCTGCTTTACCATCGAAAACTGGTATAAGCTTTGATGCAATGTTAATGAAATCAATATTTGTTTGTGCCATTTTGAAGTTGTTGTTCTCAGTTATGATTGCGCTTGAGTCTGAGTCTGTTGTATTATCTACGTTTGATAATAAAACGGCTGGGATAGTAAGATTATTTAAATCTTCTTCTTTTATATTCGCGTTAAACTCTTCTGGCTCTGTCTGACCAACGGCAGCTGGGGCTTCCAACGTTAATTCTTCATCGTTAATCCTCAATCGTTCAACTGTTATTGCAGTATTAAGAGTGGTTGGTACAAAGATGTCTAAGTTAAAATGTTCTTTTATCGATATTAGATTTTCTCTGAGCCTTTTTAAAAATTTTGATACTTTTGACCAATTATCATTTAGTTTTTCTCGTCGCCCATATATAAATATACGCGCCTCGTTAAAGCAGTTTACTATTATTAATGCAAGCAAACAAAGGGCTGAAATCCAAATTGAACTTTTCCATATAGTTATATTCAAATTCAGTAATGGGAATGAAGTTTATATGACCATGAGGAATGGTTAATGCGCGCATTCTGAATTCTGGGTCTTTAATAATTATTTCATCAAGACAGCTATCTAATTCTATTGTGTTAAATGCCTTTTTGTTTTTATGTTTCATTTAACGATTATTCTGATTTAAATCTTGCTAAAATCATATGCCTTGATTATGTTAGTCGACATTTTAGGGACATATTAATTGTTCGTGGAAAACAGGTATTTGGTGTCTGTACCAAAAATACCGAAATCTGTTTAAATTTATTCTTCCCGAATGCCTAGAATGATTCTAAATAGTGTTATTTTTGAAAGTGAATATGAAATTGAACACTCTAACCTATATTTTATTTAGATCTTATCTAAATTGTTTGCTCTGCTTAAATACTTCTTCTTTAAACATTTATTGTGCAACTTGTATATTTTGTAAAAAATATTTGCGCTCATTATTACAACGATTATTATTAAGAGTAAATGCACCCAATAGAGGTCAATATTGTTTGGTTCTCTTTGTTAATAACGTAAGCAGTGGAATCCACTGACTTAACGTCTACAATTCTCATTTTGGGTAGATAGACTCCCAATATATGAGTATTATTATAATTACTATGAAATTCTGTAGTGAATTTATTTATTTTATTGTTATTCATTCATTTAAAGAAATTTTAAATAGATATATTTATTGTTATTCATTCATTTAAAGAAATTTTAAATAGATATATGTAAATATTTCTGTTTTTACATATTTCCCTGCCTAGCTTTTTTTTTGATTTTAGGGCCACTGAGAAACACTCAGCAAAATAAAGTTAACAAAAAAATTCCGTGCATGTGCTTCCTTCTCTTGCGAGGTCGTTGCAATATTCCTGTAGTCCTTTAGTAGTCTTCTTTGCTGCAGGAGTTTTACCCTTTTTTCACTTCTTTTCCGTTTGTGGATGGGTTTGCTGGACTTCTGTCGTGCACTGTACTCAGCTATTGTGAGGGGGTAGGCTAGGTGCGTCCCTTTGCTTGAAAGGAGCAGGCGTCTTCCAAGATGGTGCAGAGGGTGGAATACCTTCCGCATTCATATGCGTCCTGCGTTGGTGTAGTCGGCGGTCCGCCTACCACACGTTATTTTTCTGCTATGGCGTAGAAAGATTTGCCATTCCTTCCACTCTTTTTTTTTTCTGCTGCTGGTTTTTGTTTTTTGGCCTTTTTGATTCAGGCGGTGCCGGTGCTGGTCATCTCGCAGGCTGATAATTTTTTATAAAAAATTATCCTTAATTTACAGTTTTTATATTTTTTTGAAAAAAAATATTTATTTATTTATTTATGAAGATCTACCAAGTAATTTAAAATTAGTAGGTAGAGGTAAGGTTGAGCAATAGCAACGGGGGCCTTCAGCTCGGTTTTTTACAAAAATTACATGAGTGTTATTTTATATGTACATTTTGGCTCAATTAGAATTAACCTAAATGAGGTAATATAAGTTTGTATTCTTTAGGAATAGTATTAGTTTTGAAACGTTTGGTAATGTGGTAATGTGTTTTGAGATGGATTCTAGTGGATTGGTGTTTTTAAATATCAGTTGCCTTTTGTAGTTAAGTGACCTGCAGTTAGTCAGTATGTGAATAATTGATAAGGCATCGTTGGTATCATTGCAGAACGGATAAGTCCTGGTTACAGTTGGGTCCATATAGTGTGTATGTGTAATTTTTGTGTGACCAATCCTGATCCTTGTTATTATTATCTGGATCTCAAAAGTCCTTTAACAATTCACCGGTACTGATCAAAAGAAGGATAATACTATAGACTATTTTATCATGATCAGCGTAAAATCCGTGAACAAATAAAGACAAAAGAGATATCCACAAAAGTATCTAAGTGCAAATCTTTCGCACTTAAAACTTTAATAAATTAAATTAAAAGTGCCTATATTAAGAATAAAACAATATAATATATTATATATAGACTATTATATATAAACTAAACCAATAAATCCAAATCGGACAATACGTGCAAATATTGAAAACTAACAAAAAGCAAAGACAACTAAAATGGCAAATCCTACCACAGCTATCAGATATTCACTTGAATCAAATGATCGGGCAAATCAAAGAATTGCCATATTTTGATGGAAACCCAGCGGAGCTAAGTCGGTACATTGCCAGGGTTGAGTACCTTCTACAACTATACCCTACTCAAGATGACAGACAAACTCACATCATATATGGAGCCATCGAAAGGACCATTGTCGACTCAGCGCAAGCAGTCATCGAAGAAGGAAAATCTAACGCTTGGTTAACTACAAAGGCAACTCTAATCATGGTCTTCAAAGACCACAGGCCTCACGAAGACATCATCCAGCACATCCGGGACACCCCATACCAAGGAAGCATCAGTAAGTTCGTAAATAAACTTAAGCTTAGATCTTCAAAAGTACATAATAAATTAGAATTAGAGTCAGACCCAACAGAAAGATAACTTTATACAAGCTCATTAAATAAAAGTATTAGGGATTGTATCGAGAGAAAACTTCCTGACAGATTGTATAATTGTTTATCCATAAAAGATATTACAACTCTTGCTAACTTAAAAAAAGCAGCAATGATTCTTGGCCATTGGGATAACTATAAACCCATTCGATAACTATAAACCCAGACGTCATGATAATCGAAGGTATTCGGGACCACCATTAACACCAAAACTATTATTACCAAAAGTTTAATTCTCTAAATTATCCAAAGTATAACAATAACAATTCAAGAGATAATAATAATTCAAATAATTCACCAAACCCTCAAAATTCACAAAATAAAAATCAAATTCCCACTAGGAACCAAGGTAATTATCACGAGTTTAAGAGAAACCTAGATCAATCCTTTAAATTTACAGGCATCTACTTCAAATAATTCTCATAATGCACCTGTTAACAAAGGGACAAAGGGAAACTGCCAGTGCACAGAATAGGATGGACGTCAATTGTCAGCAAACTGCCTCGGATAGCCCATACGAAAAACTGCTTAGAGCTATGACGGATACAGGGTCATCTATCAATTTAATGACAAAGAATTTCGCAGAAAATAAAGAACAGGAAGAAAAACTAAAAGTGCATACAATAAATGGATCAATGGAATTGAACAAAAGTGTAACCTTGCAAAATCTTTCCTACTAAACAGAAATTTTATTTACATAAATTTTCTGATAATTATGATATATTGATAGGCAGAGGTTATTTAAAAGAAAGTAAGGCAAAAGGAAATTATGAGGAGGAAACAGTGATGTTAGGAGACACGTTACTTTATATAAAGTATGGATGATATGGAAAAGGATAAGACCGCAGTAAAGTGCCTTAATCCACCATCGTTTAAAAAGAAAATTGAAAAGGATAAGACCGCATTAGAATGCCTTAATCCACCTTTGTCAATTTACCAGTCATTTAATTTTGCCATAAATAATGAATTAAAAGAATGTAATGAATACAGGTTAGAACACTTGAATGAGAAAGAAAGAAAAGCTTAAAAAAGGTTTCATTTGAATTTAATGACATCCAGTACAAGGAAGGTGAAAATTTGACTTTTACAAGTACTATTAAACATTGAATTCAAACCAGGCATGAAGATCCAGTATATAGAAAGCCATATAAATACCGTCAAACTTTTGATGTCAAGTCAATAAACAAATAAATGAAATGATTGAACAGGGAATAATTCGTAAATCAAAATCTCTCTATTGTTCACCAATCTGGATAGTTCCAAAAAAGAACGATGCATCAGAAAAAATGAAATTCAGATTAGTAGTAGACTACAGAAATTTAAACGAAATCTAGCTTAGCTAAAGGATTCCATCAAATTCAAATGGAACCAGAATCAATAGCTAAAACGGCATTCTCTAATCAAGGCCTTCAAGGAATGTAAGTTAAGATCCCTAAAAACAGGTGGACCAGATAATTGCGTATACAAGCGCATCTTAGATTCTAGTTCATATTGGGTTGAATTAGGGGCAAATACAAAGATAGAGTTAGTCAATTTGACAGAAGAAGAAATTTTAACACTAAGGTCGGAATGCACAGCTCGCACTGACGATAGGATTTTAGTACCGCAATATAATATAAATTTTGAGAGGCAAGCACATTATCATCAGCTTATGTAGGTTATATCACGGATGTCCCAAATGTCATTTATAGTCCATTTAAAACCATACTAAAAACCATAGTAGAAAATAGCACAATTGAAAGAAAATTATATATTATATATATTATAACTACCTTACGATTTATTTATTGTCATCGCAAAGCCCAGACGTACTGGAAATTGTAAGCGTTTAAAAATGAATGGTAAATCCTTTGGAATCATTGGTATTCGCGGGATCAAGACATTCTCTCCTTTGAATTTTCCTTTTATGATTGTTGTTTCGATGCCAGTCTTTTTCTATTGCATAGTCGAGGTTAATTAATGTTACGCAGCTTGATGATAATCCAGGCAATTCCATTTAATATATATCCGTGGGATAGTAGACTACGTCAACCTGGTTCATAACGGTGTCGACTGATTTGAAAGAAACCAACTCTCCTGGAAGAATATTCTGAATGGTCGCATTGAGATCCTCGACATCTTTATTTTTCGCTGCTTTATTGATCTTTCACCCAGCCAATTATGGTTATTGATCTTTTGCTCTATATCTGGGGAAACACTCTGAATAAGCTTCTCTAAGTTTATTTAGAAACCGTTTGTATTCTTTTGTTCCGAACTCTGATTTTTATACCCGTTACTCATAGAGTAAAAGGGTATACTAGATTCGTCAGAAAGTATGTAACAGGTAAAAGGATGCCTTTTCGACCTCATAAAGTATATACTCGTATATTCTTTATCAGAATCACTAGCCGAGTCGATCTAGCCAAGTCAGCCTTTCCGTCCGTATAAACGCTGAGATCTCGGAAACTATAAGAGTTAGAAAAGGCATGAAGACTTCGGCTTCCTACGCAGCGCAAGATTGTTTCAGCGGCGTGCCCTGTCCGAAATTCGCAAAAATTTGTAGCGCCTACAGTTTTTATGATAGAAACAAATTTTTAACCGAAATGTATTTGTCTCATCAATACCTCATTTGTCATGCTAGAAATTGTTGTTTGCTTAAATGTATTTGTCTCATTAAAATATTTCGATTGATCTAAAAAAATGATTGAAACGACCACTCTAACGCCCCAAAAGGGCTAAAATGCTTAAAACTGTCTGCTGTCCACAGAACATATACCAAAATAGCTGTTAGGGGGCGCTTTACGATATTCCTTTGCTGCTTATATATCTCCATTTTGATTTTGCTCAAGCTGAGTAAGGGGTAGCTGATAGTCGAGGCATACGACTATAGCGTTCTTACTTGTTTAATTTAATTGTGGAATTTATTGGCTTGGTTACTGAGTTCTTATTTTATTCAGAAAACGTTAGTATGGAAAATAGAAAAGGGCTGTTTTTAGGATTTTCCCGGTAATTTTCGATTGAACTTTCGAACTAATGTCCCGTCAGTTGACTAAGGACAACGCTAAGAAGAATAAATTAACGAATATTTAGTTTCACGTCTTTATTCAAATGAACTCAGCTTAAGACTAATTTCTTGTGACAAAAATCTTTATTGTGCTGCCCTTTGTTTACAAAAGTTTAGCAGCGATTGGGATATGGCTTGTACATAAGTTTGGGAGCGAAGTCGCCCGTTTGGGATATTGATTGTATACAATAATTTGAGAGTAAGAGTGCCACTCAGGGTGCGACACTTATTGATTGCAAGAATGGTTTATGTTATTGAAGGGCGGCGTCGCCTGCTCCGGATATGGATTGTTTACATTGATTCATATATATATATATATATATATAAGATTATATATATATATATAAGATTATATATATATATATAAGATTAAAAAAAATAAGTGTGGAACATATATCTGGTCATACCTTTTTGATTATAAGTATCTTAGTTACTGTAATCCTGAAAATATACGCAATAAATAAATGTAACTTAAGCAGGAAACTGCAAGACATAACCCTTGGAGGCCATTCGGAAAAATTTTAAAATATAAATGGATAATTGTTTATAAACGAAATACAGCATATCATGAAATTGTATATTTATAAGTCAAATTAGTCTTGCTAACCTTTGGTAGAATGTTCAAACATGAACACGTTTTATTGATAACTTCGTTTTTACAACAAAGTCATAAATTGAAACCAGAACGTGGGTTGGTCTGATATGGGTCATATATCCTATATACACAAACGATAGCAGATGTGCACCAGAGAAAGCCAAAGATAAGCAGTATGTCTGCAAGGTTCATAAGATAAGAATAAAATAAGATTGTCATGATAGCTACGTAAGAGTTGAATATAAATAAAGAACTCATTTTGAAACAGTAACTCAACAAATAAAGGCGTCCTAATTTCAGGTCGACTAATCAGTCGTTTAATTTTTTAGAAAATTGTTATCAGTTGTTAATTCCTTTGCAGGAAATGTATTTAATCTGCTGCAAAAAATGCGACACAAATTGTTTTAAGTAAATTTATGGTTTTAAAGAATTATATTTTAACGAATCTCATATACACGTACACAGACACTGACGCAATTTAGTTTTCATTGTAATTATTTTCAATAAAATATTTATTAGCAAAGTGATATTAGATGGTGCTCTACACAATTTGTATGTCAAGGAGTCTTATCTACTCCGTCAGCTAAAAATGTATATATACATAGACCCTTACGGAGTTTTTGTTATCAGTTTACCTTTATTCACTAGCATTTTACGTGGTTTCCGAGACAAATGAGAGGAAAACCGAGAATCTACAAAAATTAATTATTTATTAGAATTGCAATTTCAATTGGAGGATAAAAAAATTATTGGCGGAATTCACCGAATAACACAACAGGGCTAATCCGCAGAAGACTGCTGAAGGAAAACCACTCGAAACCCCTTGAATAAGAGGGAATGCTGAGTGAACATTGCTGTACCTGTCCTCGCAAAGAAAGCAGGTTCTGGCCAAAAGCATTTGGTTACGTTGTGCTAATATAAATGTCATTGATGTATTTTGGTATGTATGTCGATACAGGCTATCGATAGGCGTAGGCAAGGCTTGTGAATTAATGCGGACCTACCTTCTTCGTTCCCGATTTTGTGATGAAAAAGTAGGTAGGTATGTTCCTATGCTTGTTGGCTTTTTAATTTCACGTAATATTTTTCTATGTGTTAATTAGGTTTTTTTTTATATTTTAGGATGTGCTCCTTGTGATCCTTGGTTTTGGTTTCGTGGGTGTTGGATTGTTATATCGGTGATAAAATAAAGTTTGTGATTGTGTAACGTGAAGGGCACGCGCTGCACGGGACCTGGGAATCAAGTCCTACGCTTGGATGTGCTTAGCAAGAACGGATATGGGCTTCGTTCGGTGGGTTTTCCCAAGACTCCGCGAGGCTGGTTGCGGCAAAAGCTGTAACGTGAAGCTTAACATCACTACGGACAGTGGCGCAGCTGCTTACCAACTGCAGCATCTGTAATTCCATGCCAGACCCAAGTCAAGGGTTCCACTAGACCCTCTTACATTTCATGTTGCTGTAATCTTTTTTCTATGTTTAAAAAAAAAACATAAAATATTATTTACATGCAAGATAACTACCGAAGCTTGAGATTGCCTAGGCAATTTTACCTTATTTTTGTCTACTTATTTGACTTGTTGTGACTTATAATATTTTTTATGGTTGATGGTTTTATGGTATTGAGCTAACCCTGCTCCACATGCTTGGATGCAAGTAAATCCATTATGATACAGAATTATTTTTGGAAATCAGGATATGGGTAGAAAATAGCTTCCATATATATATCTTATGGATTTTCTTGATTCTGGCAGTTGTTTTTTGGTTACAAATAATGTAGCGTTTTTGTATATTATAATAAGTAGTAAAAATAATGATTCAAATTAATAATATAAAGGTAAGTGATATTTTAGTATTATTAATTTTAATGAAGGGATTTGATAAAAAAAAAAATGCGATAAAATTAAATCGGATATTTCATAATTTTTAAAGTGGTTCGTAGATATGTATTCAAGAATTCTGTTTTCCAAATCGGTATATGAGGTATTATTAATTTTGGTTGTATCATTAAATTTTATTAAATATGAAGTTAAATGGGAGTTATTAACAATATTGTTACCATTTATAAGAATGGCACCATCTTGTATAATGTCTTTTTTTTTTTTTTTTTTTCTCTTTTTTTTTTACAAGTTGATTCTCACCAATAAGAGTTTTTTCTTAAAGTTAGACATTTCATAAAACATATTTGCGCATTTTGATTGCTTTGTACTAAGTTCAATCAATTCTCCATTAAGTACTTATTTTATTGATTTTTATATGGTTATAATATGCACTGATAAATGTGCATTCGGTTCGACGCTCATTTTATCAATGTTGCCGCTTGACTTAAGAATAAGTTCGCTTGGCTTAAAAGACACATAGCTGCGCGAGCAGCGCCGCGGTCAAAGCTTATATATCTAAATATGTGTATTAATATTTGTGTGTCGCTGCTGAGCAGCGGTCAATGCTTATGCACCAGTGTATATAAGCGGGGCAAGTAGTGGCCGCGCAAGAGAGAGAGAGTGTTATGTTCACATGGTAACCAAATGTTCCGCCGCGCATGCAGACATGCCGGATCAGCATTTAGGATGTTCATAACATTGTTGTGTGGGTCGAACTCCGCACTTTAAGTGCTGGGAATATTAGGACATAAGCAAATGCCACAATGTTATACTAATATAAGTGGTACAGTGGGTATCCGATATGTCAGTATACTACAGCTTAATACTAGTTTTCCATCGATTTGAGAAATTGCTCTGGCATGATATATGCATGATATATTTCGCATTTGTTTTTTATTATTGGGTATTTTATATAAATTATTAAAGTTATCTATGAAGTACTATTTTAAAAACAGAGATGTCTATTAAGTCAGCGATAATTACTGGATTTTGTTCGTGTTTTAAGATTTCCATTATGTCATCGTTGTTTAAAATTTTGGTATTAAAAACGTCAATTTTTGCAAGTGTGATTGTGTGAATTAAATTTTGCAGGTTAAATGTTAATGATCGTAAGCGATGTTCTCGCAGGGGTAAATCTTGATCAATAAAAACATTTTTTAAATCATCAGAAAGAGATTCTATTTCTTTGAACAATTTGGAATTGATAATAGATTGCTTATTATTATTTTCAGTGAATTCATTGATTATATTATAAAATGTAATCATCATGATCCGGAGTTCCAGCTAACCATTTCCAGTGTGCTTTTCTTATTTATTCCCCTTTTTGATCAAGCTGAAATTAATTGTGATACAATTAATTCGATTACTTCTAAGTCATATTTAATTTCCCATTGTGATCTTTTATTAGTATCCCTTTTTATATATTATAATCATCAGAAAGAGATTCTATTTCTTTGAACAATTTGGGATTGATAATAGATTGTTTATTATTATTTTCAATTAATTAATTGTTTAAATTATAAATTTTTATAAAATAAACATGATCCGGCTCTAATTACTATTTCGGAATAGTCGGTTAAATTAAATTATTCTTTAGGGCATCGAGCTAATTCTGTTAATATTCAATGTGCTTTTCAACTTGTCCATTTGATGTATTGTGCCTCGGATCTGCGTAATGTAAAGTTAAACCGCACCTTTATGCAAAAGATTTAAATTGGGCCGACGTGAAGCTCGGTTCATTATCGGTCATTATAACTTTGGATTGTGGAAATTGTTGAGGTAACTCCATTACTTTGTTTTCGATATTTAATTTATATTTTTTTATTAGTAGAAATTTTGAATAAGCGTCAATGCAAGTTATGAAAGTGAGACTTTGCGCGTAATATATGTCAATGTGATGATTGGGGCATCTGCAATTGGAATTTTAGTTGGATGTCTGTTATATCTGTTTTCATTGCAAATTGTACAATTTTTTATATATTCTTTTAATTTTGTGAGTAAACTTTGAATTATATAAAAGTCCTCTAACGTGCAATGTCAGATAAGTTGTCTATCTGAATCCTTGATAAGGCGTTTGCAACTACATTAGGTGTACCTGGTTTATAAATGACTTTTGGAGTGAAACTTTCTATGAAGAAATACCTGCGTTTCAATTCTATATTAGGATTTTTATCATTTTGTAATCGCAAAAGATAATGGTTGGTGCTCGGTTTAAATCTTAATTCCAATCACTCCGTATAAGTAATTTCTTAGATTTGTAAGAGCCCATACTATAGCTAAAAGTTCTTTCTTATTAGTTGCATAAACTTGTTCTGTTTTAGAAAAGAGTTTTAAAATAAAAGTATTTGGTTTACCTTCTTGAGATAAAATTTCACCAATTGCGACGTCCGAAGCGTCGCTGGTCAGGGTAAGTTTTTTATTATAGTCCGGTTGAACTAGTTCTACTTGAGCAATGAACTTTTCTTTCATCTCGTTAAAAGCTTTAATAGCTGGGTCACCCAGCCGAATTAACATTCTCGTTGACCTTCTTTTTGAAATTTTGCTATTATGACCTCAAAGATATTTTGTTAGAGGTTTCGCTATAAAGGCGTAGTTTAAAACAAATTTTGGGTGAACTTCCGTTTAGCTCCAACGCCCGGTTTCGTTTAAACTTTCAGTATGATTACGTGAAAAATAGTCAATGTTGGCGCAAATTATGGGATCATGGAAAATAACGGTAAAAACAGTTTTTTGTAAATATCTTCGAATATATTAACCTAATACAAAAGTTTGCAAAGGAGCAGTGAAAGCTATTAAAGAAATGAGTAATTTATGTTTTATACATTTTTTCTGTAAAACTAATAGTTTTCGTTAAAAACGCAGAATAAGATTACATTTTCACAAGGTTTGAAAGAAAAAAACCGTTGACGCACACTTGCGTCCTTTTGACCGATATATCGCACGAAAGCTTGTTGTTATATTGGCGTGTCGACATTGATATCGATGTCATTCGATATTTTAGTGATAGAACGACCAAGACACGAAAAATTTTTACGAACACGAAATTAAATTAATAAAGTCTAAATGAAAAGAAAAATCAAAATAGAAATGTTGGAAGGTCCATTTCAGTTGTCGAGGTTAAAAATAAGATAAGAAAACAAAATCAAATTCAAATTATAAAACGGAAATAAAATGTAAATGTAAAATTATGTTGTTCCATTTTTAGGTCTTCTCAGTTCAAGCTCTGAGTACATAGTGATTGTATATTTCGCTAAATGGGAAAAAGAAACATAAGCACAATATATCGTAAAAAAGTCGAAAGAGGCCCATCACCTAAAATGCTATTATCGATTAATTAAAACTATCTGACGCCATTTTTATGGAGGGATAATGCAATGTTCACCTATTTAAACTATTTATTTTCCGTTTTTTTCGAAAACCATAAAGTTTTTGGAATAAATGATTATTAAAAAAAAGATCAGTTTTATAACTATCTTTTGATTTTATCAGAGAAATTTTTATGATTTTCCATGTGTTTTCGGAAAAAACAGCAAAAAAACAAAAATTTTTACGCATTCTACCGTTATTTTCCAAGATTCCGTTATTTGCGCCAACTTTGACTATTTTTCCTGTTATCAGGGCCCAAAAACACGTTAATATGGAAAGTTTGAACAAAAATTTGGCGTTGGAGCTAAACGGAAGTTTATCCTAAATTTTCTATAATAGCCCGTAAGGCCTAGGAAACTTTATAGTTCCCGAATATTTTTTTGGAAGCGGATATTTAATAATGGTATCAATTTTTTCTGGTCTGTCTTGATGACGTTGTAAGATACGATGTATCCTAGAAAACTGGTTTTGCGTTTAAAAAACTTTGACTTTTCTAAAGAGATTTTCATGTTAGCCCTTAATAATATATATATAATTTTATTTAAGTCTACATAATGTTGTTCAATTGAATTTGAGAATATTATTATGTCGTCCATGTAAACATGACATGTTTTCCCTACTTGTTCTCTTAAGATGTCGTCCATTGCTCGCTGAAAAATTCTTAGTCCATTTGTTATTCCGAATGGCATTCTTAAGAATTCGTATTTTCCACTATTTATAGAAAAAGATGTTTTCTCGACATTAGATTCTTTCATTAATATCTGATGAAAGCCTGATTCTAAATCTATTGCTGAAAAATATCTTGCTTTTCCCAAGTTAGATAAAATTACTGACGGGTCTTGCAATGGGTACCTGTCAGATATCATTTAATTTGTTAAAGTCATTAAGGAGTCATAATTTACGGCTTCCATCTTTACTTTCTGCTTTCTTTGGAACTACCAGAGCTGGTGAATTGTAAGGGCTTCGGCTTGGTGTACTGATTTAGCTATTTACAAATTCGGTGACAGATAAAGGATACGGGTATTGTTTCCCGTGTATTGGCCTGTTGAGAATAAGATTTTTTTCACCTTTTATGGTGTTCTAAAATGAATTTGCATATTTATCTATGAATGCTCTTTTTCAATATAATTAACTATTTTTCCTTAAGTCCTAATTTATTTATACCTATATTATTTATCTGTTGTTTGTCGGATAACTCAATTACGGCGCGCTTAAAATTTTTACATTTCAAAAAATTTTTATTTTTTTTATTTTTGACAGTATTTTTCCATCGGCACTCTTAGGATTTTCAAGTCCCAAGATTTTTGTATTTTTGACGGATATTTCTACGTCGGCACTCTCATGATTTTTGAGTCCCAAGATATTTTTATTTTTATTGACGGATATTTCTACGTCGGCGCTCTCAGGATTTTTGAATACCAAGCTTTTCTCACTATTCCCGCAAATAATGAATCTGTATCTTTACTACTTTTATCTACAAAATATTTTTTTATAATAAATTCTTTTAACGAAAGAATATTATTTTTTTCTTCAATTAAACTTATTTCATTTTTTTTCTCATTATTATAATATTTTAACTTTTCTGTTTTGCTAAATTTATTATAGCTCCAATTTTTCTTAATAAATTGAATCCATTTAGAAGATCAGACTCTAATCCTTCTATTTCATAAAATAAATTTATTTATATAAATATATTTATAACTGTAGTTACCTTTTTAAATATAGATAATTTATTTTTATTTTAAAAAATGTGCTTTTTTTTTAACAAGCAGTGGCTCCTGCATCTATTAAAATCTTTAACTGCTTCTTGGTTTTTCTGTCTATCCTACTTCAATAAGGTATTCCCCTGTAGGGGTCTCGTCTAAAAAATCATCTTCATTAATATTATTTCCATCTCGTTCCCTTTTTTGAGCCTGAGTTTGCTCTCTATTTTGATTTGGGCGATAGTAATTTGAACGATTATTATTTAAATAATAATTATTACTATATCTCCCAAGATTATTTGTCTGCCATTTATTATTCGGCTGCCGATTGTTATTAGGTTTATTCTGGAGTAGAATCGATGGATCAACATCCATTGGCTCGACAGCTTGTTGCTTTTGAATGTTATTTTGGTTATTGTTTTGCCAAAAAATTTCCTTTGTGGCCAGTTATAGTTTTGGTTATTACCTCAATGATTGCCCGTATTATTATTATTTTTTTTGTACTTGACCAAATCGTAAGTTGTTTCCCTGATATTTGTTTTAATTTTTAAATCCATTAAACCTGTTTGCAAATTGAGCACGGAAATTTGATTCTAATTTCTGGACCTTTGCAAAGCCTTGGGTAAATCTGGTGGATTTAATTTGAAAAGAGTTTCTGAGATAGATACATTTAATCCGGATATAAATATTCGTAGAACATTGCTCCTTATTGTTTTGTTTGTTTCCTTGGTAAGCGTATTTACCTTTCCTTTCCGTGTGTCATTATAGTTTTGTTTATTATTAAAGTCATTTTTTTTTATCAACTTCGTCCCTGCTTGAGAATAATAAGTTCTGACTCTATTGGTAATTTATTATTATACGAGTATATAAAATAAAAACGGTGCCATAATTGGTAAGATCATCATGGGCAGCTCCCATAATTTTATTTCGTAAAATTGTTAAAGCGATAAAGTATTGTTCACTTTGAATTTTATAAAGACTCATGACAGTTTCTGCAGCTTCCCTCCAACCTCATATTGTGTTGTTTCCCCGGTGAACTTTGGTAAAGATTTTACCACTTCAAGTCTTGTATCGCCCTTTAAGTTTGGTATCCTATCTGAGGCTAATCTTCCTTCTAAACCTTATATTTGCCTGCTCACTCCATTCAACTGAACATTTATTAATATATTAATTAATTCCACTGTTAGGTCGGCAACCGCAGGTTGCCATTTTTAATTTTAATTCACGCTATTTATTAAATCTTTCGATTGTTTCTTGATATTTTTAAATTAATTAAAATTTAGTTAATTAAAATTAACTCCTCACGAATCTGTCCCGATGGGATCTTCCTTCTGTCAGGGTGTGGGTTGATCTTCCTTCCTTAGTTTGTTTGATTGTTGTCGTGCTGATTCTGGCGAGGGAATGCCCTTCAGCCCTTCCTTTCTTCTTAAGTTTTTTTTTATTTGTTATTGTCTTGATTTTTTTTATACCTTATTCGAAGATTTTTCTAATTCACTTTGTTGTTCTTTGTTAAATTTTTTTATTTTTATTTATTCTTTTTCGCCACCGTATTTTAGTTTGGTTTTGTTTTTATTTTTTTGTTTGACTCTCTTTGTGTTTTCTTTTTTATTTATTTCTTTCACTTTATATTTTGATTGGTTTTTATTTTGTGTTAATAATAAATCTTTCGGTCCACCTTTTATATATTTCTGTGTTTAAATGGATTATTACATTAATTGATATCCATTTAATTTTTGAATAACGATCACAATGTTAGATGTCGTCGATTGGTGTTGGGTTTTTGAATTTTTCCACTAAAAATAGTGGGTTATTTAATTTGTTTTGCTTGGAATTTAAATGGCGCAATTGATTGGGCTTTGATTGGATAACATGCACGAATATTTTTGTACGAGATAATGAATAATATGCCTATAGGTTGTCAGCATGGTATGGGCACTTGTTTCTTCTTTAGTATTTGACCAATTCTGTTTTGATTCATTTCATATAATCAGTTTTTTAGCTTATACTACTGCCGCATATTACTTTTCAGACGACTCTGCAAGCCCGTGCAGTTCAACAATTGAAATTAATTTATTTTGGATCCATCCAGGTATCACTGTGGACGGCAGTAGTGACGAAGCGCACCAGGAGGGTGTGCGAAGGCGACTACTATAAGAAATGAAAATCTACAGTAATCGTCCGATTGTTCCAAGTAATACCTCAATCGAAAGCTTTTGCAAAAAATAAAAGAATTGTATACTAAGCTTAGATTTGGAAAAAAAATAGGTTTGGGAAAAAAAGTGGTGAAACTGTAAAAGTTAAAATTTTGGAAATTTGATCTTTTGGGATATTTTTTTTTTTTTTTTTTTGGTGGGGATAATTTTCTTCCGTCAAATGACACCTCAACTGTCAAAATGAGATGCTAAGTTCAAGAGTAATATGCAAAACTAATTTTTGGGGCCCTTATCTAAACAAAAATTTTATTTTGTTTGTCATTTTCTTTTAAAACCTTATTTAGAGTCGTAAACATTCTGAACGATGTTAACCAGCGAAAAAATTATAGCTGTTTTTTAGCAACATTTTGTATACACGTTATTTTTTTCCCGCCTTTTAAATCTTCCCTAGACCTCCACGAACATTTCATGATTAAGATAAGATAAATCCGTTCGCCGTTCTCGAGTATTAGCGAGACTAACGATATAGATATATATATGTATTATAATAAATATGATTAAAAAAATGATGTGTGGATCATATATCTAGTCATACCTTTTTGATTATAAGTATTATAGTTACTGTAATCCTGATAATATACGCAAAATGTAACTTAACCAGGAAACTGCAAGACATAACCCTTGGAGGTCGGACAAATTTTTAAATATAAATGGATAATTGTTTATAAACGAAATACAGGTCATAAATTGAAACCAGAACGTGGGTTGGTCTGATAAGGGTCATATATCCTAGATACACAAACGATAGCAGATGTGCACTAGAAAAAGCCAAAGAAAAGCGGTATGTTTGCAATCATCATAAGATAAGAATAAAATAAGATTGTCATGATAGCTACGTAAGAGTTGAATATAAATAAAGAAATCAGTTTGAAACAGTAACTCAACAAATAAAGGCGTCCTAATTTCAGGTCGACTAATCAGTCGTTTAATTTTTTAGAAAATTGATATCAGTTGTTAATTCCTTTGCAGGAAATGTATTTAATCTGCTGCAAAAAATGCGACACAAATTGTTTTTTGTAAATTTATGGTTTTAAAGAATTATATTTTAACGAATCTCATATACACGTACACAGACACTGACGCAATTTAGTTTTCATTGTAATTATTTTCAATAAAATATTTATTAGCAAAGTGATATTAGATGGTGTTCTACACAATTTGTATGTCAAGGAGTCTTATCTACTCCGTCAGCTAAAAATGTATATATACATAGACCCTTACGGAGTTTTTGTTATCAGTTTACCTTTATTCACTAGCATTTTACGTGGTTTTCGAGACAAATGAGAGGAAAAACCGAGATTCTACAAAAATTAATTATTTATTAGAATTGCAATTTCAATTGGAGGATAAAAAAATTATTGGCGGAATTCACCAAATAACACAACAGGGCTAATCCGCAGAAGACTGCTGAAGGAAAACCACTCGAAACCCCTTGAATAAGATCTGGATGATATTTCTTGTCATTCCTCTCTCTACGCATTTATGACCAAGGAAAGTCACTTCATTCTAAAAAGTAACATTTGTGTGGACATAGGTTTAAATAATGTTTCATGCATTTTTCAAAAAATATCTTTTAAATTTATAAGCATACCTTTTGTTGGAATAATAATAAGAAAGCGAAATTTTACACATTCGTGAAATGATTTTGGTGCTATTTTTAAACCGAAAAGTAATCAGGATAAACGATATAATCCATTGATTGTTGCAAACGCCTTTATGTTTCGTTACCATACAATTGTTCAGCTGACGAGAGCGGGTGTGTCTCACGCGAGCTCTGGGAAAAGTATATGTGAAGAATCAGGTGCACCAAAACATAAAAACAAAACTAGGGAATTTTAAATAAGCAAGGAGATAGCTTTAATCCCAGGATCCCAGGAAATTTATAGACCTAATAAACTTTGCGGTGACAAAAACTTTCCACGCAATACGTAGTTTAATAATTTATACACCTATTCTTAGTATTTAAAGGGAGAAGATTCAATAAATAAAAAGCAAATAAATACAAAAAAAAAAAAGATAGGCTCAATCACAACCAACGGTGGACGTCTTATCAGAAAGTGTCCAGGTGTGATTACTTTATTTTCCTCTATACCATTATCTGATAGATAACAGTGTTGACATCTCATCAAATGTCAAGCTTCTGTCACCAACAATAAGTTTTAGATGGTATTTCATAGATTTAACGCCGGGCTTTCAAATACCTCCAATATAAGGTCCTCCCATACCTTGTTGTTTCGTACATTCATTTCATTTTATTTTAATGAGTTTCTCAATCGAAAAACCCAATATTTACCCAATATGTCCTCATCAATTTATTCCATCATTTGGTTATGAGCATCCTCTATGATCAATGAATAAATATGGCCTTTGTCGAGGATAATTTGATGCTTTATCTCGAATCTAGCATTGTAATTCTGTAATCTACCGCTTACTCTGATAATTTTATTCTGATCAATAAATAGATGCAAAATTAGAATTTTTAAAGAAATTTTAACTTTGTTATTATTATTTAAACTGTTTGGTTCTGGATTAAATTCCTTTTTAATAATTATTTGTTCTACATAAGTCATTTCCTTAACCGATAAATAACCCAGATAAGATTTTTGTAATAAATCAAACTATGTAACATATTACTCTTTTTAATTTTTGCATGCACGAATATTTTTGTAAGAGATAATAAATAAAATCCTTGTTTTTTCTTTAGACTAAGACGACCAATTCTTTTTTGATTCATTTAACCAATTTGGCCCAATCCACCAAAAATAATTCCCCTTCCTCTGGATTATCTTCGGATTTAACGTGTTTCCATTCTATTTCTGTATTTGAGTTTGCTTTGGCCACTTTAAATCCAAGCCAACGTTATAGTTTAATCACTCCATGCGTATATTTTGGCAGCATTATCTCAACTTACTCAACGAATGGGATGCGTAAAGCTTTAATTTCGGAATTGTTTTCTTATTTTTTATTGGATTTACCCTGCTTTTGCTGGCTACTCTTATAATCAGTTTCTCAGCATATACTACTGGCGAATATTAATTTTCAGACGACTCTGTAAACCCGTGCAGTTCAAAAGTTGAATTTAATTTATTTTGTTTACATCCCGGTATCACTGTGGATATATATATACATATATACTCAAAGAAATTAAAATCTACAGTAATCGTCAGATTGTTTTGAGTAATACATCAATCATAAGGTATTGCAAAACTAAAAGAATTGCATACTAAGACTATAGGTTTTCGGAAAAAATAGGTTTGCGAAAAAAAGTGGTGAAAGTGTAAGCTAAAATTTGGAAATTCGATCTGTTGGGGACGGTGGGGATAATTACCCTCCCTCACTTAAAATACGCGTCGAATGACACCTCAACTGTCAAAATAAGATGCTCCGTTCAAAAGTAACACGCAAAACAAGATTTTTGGGCCCCTATCAAAATAAAAATTTTATTTTGATTCAAAATGTTATTTTAGAGTCCTAAAAAAATGAAAGACGATGTTAAACAGCTCAATATGTATAAGAAACACTAGTTCTATCATTTTTGGAAAAATTAGCTAGCCTGGCGAAAAACAGCTATAAATAGCTAAATATTGTATACCCGTAACTGCTGAAGTACTTAAGCTACAGGCTACAGGGTATACGTCTTCTATACGTCGTTAGAAAAGTATTTCGAAATACTATTTACACCTTTTAAACACAATTTGCCTGATTACCAAGTATAACAATTTTTTCAAATTAAATTACAATCGTGCTTTTGTTTTACACTGGATTTTTGTGCTTAAAACTTTAAAGCGTTTCTCCCACAAAGTCATAACTTTAAAACGCTTGCACAGATACTTTACAAAGTAACTTTACAAGGTAAAATTGAAATAACAAAAAAAAAAAAATTACAGTGTTACCTGGGGCAAACTATACAAATGAACTGGAATTTCTGATGATCCATCACCGAGTTATGAGGGGGAATGCAATTCATCTTCTTTTCAAGACACGTCCGAAAAATTGCTACAATTGCCATATTTATTAATATTTCTTTGTAAAAATTAGATAAAAAAAATTATTTCATTCTTTTTTTTGTTTCATATTATTTTCTCACCAATTTTCCGATCGTTCCTATGACTTCTTTATGATGTAATCGTCCGATTTTGATAAAACTTTATTCGAAATTCAGAACTAATTAAAAAATGTTATTTTCAAGTTTAGAAGGTTATATGTCAAAAAGCACCAAAACTATAATTTGTTTCACATTATTTTCCCACCTATTCTTCGAACGTTCCTATGACAGCTATATAATATAGTCGTCGAATTTTGATCAATTTTAATTCGAAATTCAGAACTGATTTAAAAATCTTATTTCCAAGCTTAGAAGGTTATATGTTAAAAAAACACCAAAGATATAATTTTTACATATTTTCCGACTTAACTTCCGATCGTTTCTATATGGGAGCTATAAGATATAGTGGTCCGATCCGACTGGTTCCGACTTATATACTACCTGCAATAGAAAGAAGACTTTGGGAAAGCTCGATAGCTTTAAATCTCAGAGACTAGTTTGCGTAAAAACGGACGGACAGACGGACATGGCTAGATCGACTCGTCTTGTGACGCTGATCAAGAATATATATACCTTATGGGGTCGGAAACGTCTACCCTCTGCAAGGGTATAAAAATTGTTTACTAAAGTTGATTATTTCTTATAATACATAATACATACAAGGGTATACAAACTTGCCTTATGTCAAATATATAAGTATTTAATTTAAAGTCAACTTTATTTAAAAACAAGTTAGTCACATTCAAATCCAAAGTGGCCATCTTTGTTTTAACTATATTTTATAGTTTTTTATATTCCTAGTGAATACTCTTTAAATTTGTTCGGGATACGAATACCTTTATTTTGAGTATATAAAATTTTTTGAAATGTTTATTTGACGAAACAATTGTAATTGTGTATAAAATTTGTGACCCATATACACAGCCTAATTTTAATGATTAATAATTATCAAAAGAAAAACAGCACGGAGCAGCGTAGAAGACATCCGACAAAAGCATTTCGGCAAAAAAGAAAGGCAGATCTTCGTATATCACCCTATCTTTCTGTGCCTGCCCTCGGCTCTCAGAGATAAAAAAAATACCTGAAAGTGGCGTGATGAAATCCCTCAAAGGGTTTTTAAACCGAGGTAAATATACAAGTATACAAGTAAAACAGATTTTTTTAAGAACATGCCCTAATTTTTTTCAGGAGCGTTGGACAGGGATTCCGAGGACCCTACAAAAGCGATGTTAAATATTAAAAAGAAATTATTAAAAAAAAACATAGACATGCAAAGAATAATTGTAATTCTACGGAAAATTTAAATTATACAATTTAAATAAAATATAATTAAAAGTAAATTAATATGTATGTATTGAAATTCAATATTTGGAATGGTTAAGCTTTTATTATAGAATTGAACGGTTTTGACACTCCGCTTTGTAGCGGTTCTCTTGATCGGTTGTAGAAGTGTTTAATAGACAAAACGCATAACTTCGTTTAAGTGAAATAAAAATACAACAATTTCGTAATATTAAGGCATGTGCTTGTCCACTTTTTTTGTCGCTTTTTTCCTTTTTGTTTTTCTTCTCTATTATGTGCTTTATTATTTCGTGATATTTCAGATAAAACTTTAACGAAATTTACGAAATTTACGAAAAAGTTGGGTAATAAACGAGAAGTGAATAAAAAATACGCGAAAGAAATGACGAGTTTTTACGGAAAATAAGTGAAAACCCGCGCCAACTGGATAAAAGTTGTAGAATGCACGAGAAGGAAAATATAAAATTACGCTTTGTCGCCGTTTCATTCGGCTCTGTATCAAAATTAAAATTTTTGTTTTTTAACTCGTTTTTTTCTCGTTGGATTATTTTATTGATTTATATTTGTATATGTTCGGTTCTGTTACATACTAAACATTTTTTTTCAATTATCACGACGTATTGATTTTTTTTACGTTATATAATTTAACAAGTGGTAAAAGTCGTCAATTTTGAAAAAGTGACTTTGTCTGAAAATTGTTATCTGCAGCTGTAGTTATCCTATTGACTTTATTTATTTTACATTAAAGCTTCTGAAACCAGTAATTTTAAAATACATTATTTCTCATGCACTAAACTAATTTTAAATTTTTACATGTTATTTCAGAATGAATTTACTGATGCTGATGTTATATGGACCATCTTTAAAACCTTAGAATACTTTTCTGGTTCACTACACGACTGCGACTGCGAATGTGGACCTCCTAATTTATCATGGCTTACAAGCTAAACACAGAAACTTTTTATTATATTTAAGACCGTTAACGTCGCGAATAAAAAATAGTTAAAAAAATGACCTCCTATAAAGTGTCATCTGAAAATGTTTAAATACCTCAACATGTTTTGTACAAATTGTTTGAAAATAATATCTGTAATAATCTTGTAATTAAATAGTTCTATACGCACAAGAGTTACGCTAAGTACAAATGTATTTAAAATAAAAACAAGAAAGAAAGTTAACTTCGGCAAGCCGAAGTTTGTATACCGTTACAGTTATAAGAAATAATCAACTTTAGTAAATAATTTTTTCATATTATTTTCCCACTAATTTTCCGATTTTTCCTATGACAGCTATATGATATAGTCGTCCGATTTTGATAAAATTGAATTCCAATTTTAGAACTAATTAAAACGTGTTATTTCCAAGCCAAGAAGGTTATATGTCAAAAATATAATATATATAGTCCAATTTTGATAAAATTTAATTTAAAACTCAGAACTAACAAACTACAAAGCGGCTTAAATTGAATATGCACCATAATAGTACTTAAACCAGGTTATATTCAAGTTAAAAATAAAGTACAGTTCTTATTACGGCGCTTATATTTAATTTAAATACCATTTGTATTTATATTAATGTTCATCATAGTCTGTTCTGAATATAAAAAGTATTTAATCAAAATAAAAATATTCTTAGTTTTAATACGGGCTATAATAATTTTAACTATAAAAACCACTCAAATGAAATATTCCATTCACTGAGTATAAATATGAGAATATTTAAAAGAAATATGGAAATATGGCTGTATACGCTCGTCTTGAGTGAGTTTATGACGTGAGCGCGTATGCAAGAGTTAGTTGAGCTTGAGTATTCGAACCAAATGGAACTCGCTGGTCAGCTGCGAATATCAATAAAAGCATCAAGATGGAAAATATACCCTTGCCCCCGACATCAGAAGTGGGATCTGCTTTGCCTACTGCTCATGCTACCGATCCGTATTTGTCAGCGTTGGAGCTACAAAACCGCAACCTAATGGAGATCATCAAAAACATGCAGACACTAAGGGCACCGCCAGCCGATGGAAAAGCGTCATATGTGACTCTTCCAAAATTCAATCCTGACATCGCTGGAGCGGATGCTTCCTCTTGGTGTTCAACAGTTGATTTAATTTTTGCGGATAACGTGCTCGAGGGTAGCAACCTGGTGATCGCCCTAAGCAAGGCACTAGAAGGCTGCGCATCACAGTGGCTTTCCCAAATTTGCTTTGCCGGCATCACTTGGGCGCAGTTCAAGGAGCTGTTTATACAACGCTTTGTTGGAATTGAGACTTCTGCCGCCATGCTATTAAATGTTCTGAATGGTCGACCAAAGCCGGAGGAGGGCTTCGCCGAATACGGCAGCCGTATTGTGACGCTACTTATGTCAAACTGGAAAACCAAGGATTTGGAAGAAATAGCGGTATCCGTGACTCTGGCTCACATGGCGCAAATAGACAACAAGTTGACGCCGTGTGTTTTTACAAACAACGTGAAAACTCGCAATGAGCTACAACAACAGTTACACGCACACTCTTTCAAAAAGCGCAGTATGGACGACGATTCAACAGGCTCGGATCGCAAGAAGTTCAAGTTTCCGACACCGATGAAATGCAATTATTGTGGAAAGGCTGGCCATAAATACGCCGAATGTCGTGCTCGCTTGGAGAAGGGCCAGGGCAAAGGCAAAATCCACAGCGGCAGCAACATGACTGGACCGAAGGATCGCTCAAGTGTGCTTCAAGTGTGACGAAATAGGACATTTTGCATCTGCTTGTCCAAAAGGCCGAATGTATGAGAAGCGGGTAGATATCTGCACAGTAGCTCCACCATCTGGTATAATAAGGGCATCCGGTGAGTCTATTCCATTTTGCTTTGATTCGGGTGCTGAATGCTCTTTAGTGAAGGAAAGCGCCGTGAATAAATTTAAGGGAAAAAGAATAAACAACATTGTAAAACTTAACGGTATAAGTAATGATGCCATTTGTAGTACTCAGCAAGTATTATGTAATATAAATATTGAACAATACTGCTTTGAAATTTTGTTACACGTAATTATGGATAAGTATCTGAAATACGATGTGTTGGTTGGTCGTGAAATCCTTAGCCAGGGCTTTGGAGTAACAATAGACGCCGACAAATTCCAAATTTATAAAACAAAAAGGGTAGATGTTTTGACTGTAACTGATTACAGAGATATTATAAATGCTGATATTGATTTAGTCGAATCCGATAAAATGGCCTTAACAAATATCCTAAAGTGTTACTCTGATTGGTTTTTCAGCGGTATTCCAAAATTTTCGGAGACGCTTAAGCCTTTGTATCACCTAACGTCAAAGAAAATTGCAACTTTCACTTGGCAACAAGACCACGAGCAAATCGAGCTAAAATCATATCTGTGTTGACACAGGCACCCGTTTTGATCATATTCGACCCGCAATACGCAATTGAGTTGCACACTGACGCCAGTTCAATTGGCTATGGAGCTATATTATTGCACAAAATTGATAACAAACCCCATGTCGTTGAATATTTTAGTAAATGCACGTCTCCTGCCGAGTCAAAATATCATTCTTATGAATTAGAGACGCTAGCGGTAGTTAATGGTATCCGACATTTCCGCCATTACTTGCAGGGACGTAAATTTGTCGTATATACAGACAATAAGGCGAAAATTATTAAACATAGTTTAGGCGATCACGTATTGATTTAGAATGAGGAGCGTCATCAAACTAAGCTTGACCCTAAATTTAAAGGGCCGTTTGAGATTGTCAAAATACTAGATGGAGATAGATATCTGTTAAAGTCCTTAACAAGTAAGCGAACTTACAAATATTCTCATGAATTCTTAAGAGCTTTGCCGAATAATGAGCTAATACGCGAAGATAGAGACGGCACGATGGAAGATGCGTCCGACAATCAAGAAAGAGAATCTTAAAAAAAAAAAAAAAGTGTTAAAGGAACTACACTAAAGTTATTGTAATGTGTTAAAGGAACTACACAAATGTTAAAAAGTCTTAAAGGAACTACACTAATGTTATATTGTAAGATGTGTTACAGGAATTACACAATTGTTAAAATGTGTCAAAGGAAATGCACAAATGTTTTATTTTACAAAAGAGAATAATGTTATTAAAGAATAACTAAATGAATTAATAAGATTATGTTTAATTGAAGAAATGTAATGAATACAGAATATTTGATATTTATATAAGTGATTTTTATTTTGAAAGCTTTTGTCCAATTATGAAATAAAAATATCTGTTTAAAAATAAAGAAAAGTTTAAAGTGAAATTGAGTCTCGTGGTATTGAAAGCTAAACACACGAGGACGTGTGATAGGTCAGGAAGGCCGTGTCGTAGTGTGATTCCCAATAAATGTAGCATTCTGGTAATTTGGGAATTCGGGGAATTCCCTGCTTCTGCTTTACTCGTTGATATTGAGCGAATGCACGGCAGCAGAGGCAGAGACGCTCTGCTGCTGAGTGAGGTTCGATGGTAAGATACCAAGAGTCTTGAGTAAGACAGAGATGGCTGTATACGCTCGTCTTGAGTGAGTTTATGACGTGAGCGCGTATGCAAGAGTTAGTTGAGCTTGAGTATTCGAACCAAACGGAACTCGCTGTGCAGCTGCGAATATCAATAAAAGCATAAAGATGGAAAATATACCCTTGCCCCCGCCATATACTATTTTAACATATTTAATCGAAATTAAAAAAAGCGTTAAATTTACTATGAAATTATTGCCTCGAGTATCAGATACCAGTTACACAGCTTAAAGGAGCAAAAGGATAATGAAGATATATAAGCAGAAAAGCGATATTTTAGGGCGCCGCCCACCGGCTATTTCAGTAGATGTTATGTGGGCGGCAGACAGATTTAAGCGTTTTGGCCATATGTGGGCATTAGAGTGGGCGTGGCACCTTTTTTTTTTTGGTGAGTCGATAGGTATTAATGAGACAAAAACATTTCAGTTAAAATTTTGTTGCTATCATAAAAACTGTAGGCGCTACACATTTTTACGGATTGTGTTAGAGTGGCGTTAGAGTGGGCGTGGAACCGACGGACAGACGGACATGGCTACATCGACTCGGCTAGTGATCCTGATCCTATTAAATGTTCCGCAGTGCTTTTAGATGGTAACTAGCAGTTATTATTATTATTAAAGAACTGCCCCGCTCTATTGTTAAGAATGAACAAATTTCACAAGTAAATGTTCCTCAGGCATTCAGATTAAACTTTTCCCGAAAGTGTTCCAAAAAGATTTAACCAATAATAGGAATGCTTACGTAATTTTCCTGATCGTCATAAAAATCACACCAAAACCAAAACTCATTGCGTAGGACCACGTATAAAATTGTAAATCTTTAGACCATCCCTTCCTATACCTATACCTTTAATTACAGACCAAAGCCTATAATAATATAACTATTTAATATAATTTTGTTTTTTTTTTTTTTTGTTATTGTGAACATGTTTCATCAACTCATAATTAATTATATAGTTAATTTTCGGACTCTTAACACCGGTTATTATCCTTTACTCCGCACGCAGATTTTCGCTTGATTCCAATATATACATTTCTAAAAAACTCTCACAATTTAATATTTCTCAGATGTTGTATTATTTTTAAAGGCTTGATTTGTTCCATCACGCATTACCATTAGAACATCTTCGAAGGCATCATTGGCCTACAATAGGAAAGTCTTTTAAGTTAATTTCTGACTAAAGTTTATAATAGAGGTGTTGAGGCCTGGTAATTCATGTTTCAGTGGCTTACAATTTTTATACTTCTATATTATTCATACACTATTTGTGAACAGAATGTGAAACAATGTAACGGACCTGTAAGAAAGTTGGTATAAGTAGTTTTATTTTACTGATAAAAAATGTCTATTCATGTTATGAGGTTTTAATATAACATAACACTTCTATTTAGCGTCGCTTGTGAACAGCTGTGTTTACTTTTGTGCTCCGAGTTTTTTGTCTTTTCCAGTGATTTTGTGCGAGTGTTCTGTGTGTATTTATTTACAAAGATTAGCCTAACAATTGTGCTAGTAATTCTAAATAGATCTCCCAGTAACGGGTACGTGGTAATAGTTATTTTAACATTTCTATTAGATTTGTTTAATCCCATAGCTTTGTTTTTGTAACTTACGCTCCTAAACTTGCTAAAACTCTTTTAATCTCTCTCAATCTCCCTCGCTCTATTTTATAACTGTAACCTGCTCTCTATGCACCCGCTGAATTTCTAGTAGACTTTTTCGGTGCTATTTTCTGTAACTCTCTCTCTCTCTCTCTTGCTTGATTTACTTTGTATTTGTTCGTCGATAGAAAGTGTCTGTACAATTGTACAAGTCTGTCCAATTATAACGAGAAATCATATCATATCATATTTATTATAGTTACATTTACGAAAACATCTCATTTTAGTTGGAGAAACTAAAGGATAGAGGGTATCAGAGCAGGGAAGGCAATTTGTCAGTTCCATAGTAGGATGATATGGGTCTTCAGGTACAACAGTCTTAAATACGTTTTTTAATGAATGCGTACCTGATGGGTTTCTTTCAAACCTAAACAGACCTCCTTGGTTTACCAATGCGCTTCAAAGACTTAAAAACCTTAAATCTAACACTTATAAAAAGTATAAAAAATCTGGTAGACCAGCAGATTTTTCGAAATATGTTGTGGCTCGCACAGATTTTAATGTTCTCAACAGTCATTGCTACTCTATGTATCTAAGTCGATGTAAATTTGAATTTTCAAACAGTTTTACAATTTTGTTAATGCCAAGTGTAAGGCATCGGCATCGCCTTCATCGGTACGTCTAAACTCAATGGAGGCATCGACGGATTCTGAAATTGCTGATTTATTTGCTGAGTTTTTCCAAACTACTTAGAGTTCGAGAGCTTGGTCAAATTCGAACTACCCTAATCCCTTAAATAGGGCAAATTGTATTTTCTCCCCTGTAATCACCGAAAGCTCTCTCTTAAGAGATTTAGCAACAACAACGCGGTCCAGATGGACTTCCTGGATGTGTGCTTAAGTTTTGTGCGTTAACCATTTGTAAACCGATTCTTAAACTTTTTAATTTGTCTATTTCATCATCAGTTTTTCCTTCTATCTGGAAGTACTCTTTTATTATTCCACTTCAAAAAAGGTGCGAAAGCAGATGCCCAAAATTATAGAGGTAGTTCTAAATTGTCGGCAATTCCTAAAGCATTTGAACGTATTATCACTTCTCATTTGCAACATTTATGTTCCTCGCTTATATCACCGTGTCAGCATGGTTTTGTTAAGCGAAGATCGACCACCACCAACCTTCTTGAATTGTCATCTATTGTAATAAATGGGTTTAAGAATAAAATGCAGACTGACATTGCATATACAGATTTTAGTAAGGCCTTTGACTCCGTTAACCACTCACTTCTTTTATTTAAACTAGATCAGCTTGGGTTTCTTGGTAATCTATTATCTTGGATTTCATGTTACTTATTGGTATAGCTAGTAGATATGAATATGCCCTTAGGACTCAGAGGGTTATATTCAAGAATGCTGTTTCAAAATTGATATAGTCGGATATTGATTGTTTTCATGGATGGAGTGAGTACAACCTTTTAAATTTGAACTACCTTAAATGCAAGGTTATGACTTTTTATAGGGGTACTCCTACGTTTATCAGTTACTTTCTTAAAAATACTTGAGCGTATATATTCAGTTAACGATTTAGGTGTTCTTCTTGACCCTAAACTTAAATTTGACTGCCACATTATGTCCACTGTTAACAAAGCCATGAGTGTTTTTGGGTTTATAAAGCGTTGGTCAAAAGAATTTGATGACTCTTATACGACCAAATTATTATTTACCTCCCTTGTCCGTCCTACTATGTAATATTGTTCGTCGGTTTGGAGTCCACAATATCAAGTGCACATCAACCATATTGAGTCGGTACAAAAAAAATGTCTCTTAGTTGCCCTGCGTAGTTTGAACTGGGATCAAAATGTAAGGCTTCCTTCCTACGAGAGTAGATTACAATTGCTTAATTTACCTACACTTGTAAATCGTAGAACAATGCTTAGTACTATTTTTATATGGATTGTTGGTAGCTTTCGTAATATTAAAAAAAAATCTTTTATTATTTCTGTGACCGTTTCCTTGATAGCTATATGTTAGAGTAGTCCAATTTTTATTAAAATTAATTCAAAATTGTTTAAAATATCGAAAAGTATACCCTTGCAGCTAAAAGAAATAATCAACGTTAGTAACACCGTGTGCAATTTGTAAGGAAGGTTTCTAGCTTTAGTAATATTAAAACAAAAATTTTTTATTTTTTCTCTGTCCGTTCCCTTGACAGCTATATGTTGGAGTAGTCCGATTCTTATTAAATTGTATTCAAAATTCACCGAAGCTATATTTTGTTTCATATTATTATTATTATTATTATATTCTTATTATTATTATGATGACCCTTATACGACCAAATTATTATTAGCCTCCCTTGTCCGTCCTATTTTGCAATATTGTTCGTCGGTTTGAAATCAACAATATCAAGTGCACATTGACCGTATTGACTCGGTACAAAAAATATTTACCCTTTTTGCCCTGCGTAGTTTGAACTGGGATCAAAACGTAAGGCTACCTTCCTACGAGAGTAGATTACAATTTCTTAATTTACCAACAATGCTTGGTACTACTTTTATACAAAATCTTATAAGAGGTGACATTGATTCTGCAGAAGGTTTAATCCGCCTAACATTCAACGTTCCCGTTAGACTAACATGAAATTATTATCCTCTAAATTTGCCACGATGTACATCAAATTTTTGTCTGCACGAGCCCTTTCGCGTTCTATGTAATAACTATAATAAACTTTATCATTTAATTTGAATTTCAACATCCATCCCGGTATTGAAAACTAATATTTTAACTCATTTGCTTAATTCTTAGTTATGCCTTTTATTTTCAATTGTGTCCCGTCTCTATTTGTTTTATGTATGTATCATCCTCGCGAACTCGCATTTTTTGCCCAAATTGATAATAGGGCCCCGCGCGTAACAAGCACGTGCTTGGTGTCGTTGGGCCACTTGTTTGTACTGTTCGAAGTGCATCAACGTCCATATATACAATTGTTTCTCTTGAAAATACTCTACAAAAATGATGATAATCGTAACAACTAAACTATTAGACCAGTCATTAGTATATAATAACCAAAAAATGTGTTTAAAAAACTCGGTTGAATTTATCTTTTCGTACCACTTCGTTTTTATATTGAAAGCATATTAAAATGTTATTACAGGTTTATTAAAGAATGAATATTTGTATCGCTCTGGTGTAAAACCGTGTATAACAAAAACAAATCAGCTTATCCCATTTTCTATCACCATAACAATTGTGTGTACCCACACTTAAAAGTTCAATTGTATCCCTTGTCGAAAATGTCTGTGGCTTTCAGTTCATTTGTCACCGATCATTTAAATCCCATTAAGCAAACCACCTATTGGTAATAGTACTATAATCCCAGAGTCAAGTTGGTTACTAACAGTACAAAAAGTGAGGTTATATGGCGTTTTTAAATGTTCCAAAAAAAAAACCTTGGAAGATTATCTTGGGATTCCGACGCCCCATATAGAAAATTGTCTGGGATGTCCCCTTTTTCCGAGGGGAAAATGCAAAGGAAACTTTTTAGAAGTCCCCTCGGATTTTCCCTATTCCTTATACTCATTTGTTGTATGGCCTGTCCCCTGCAAGGGAAACGTCCCAGGGAAATCCCTTCGAAAATTCGTTATTTTTCCATTGAGTTGAAGTTTGCAACGCAGTGAAGGAAACGTTTCCGACCCCATAAAGAATATATATTTTTGATCAGCGCAAACTAGTCTCTCAGTTTTTAAGATATCAGGCTGAAACTTTTTTCAAAAGTCTTCTTTCTATTGCAGGTAGTATATAGTCGGAACCAGTCGGATCGGAATCTTATAGCTTCCACAGGAATTATCGGGGAAAAAATGTAAAAAAATTATATCTATCTTCCGCGTTTTTAAACATAAAACCTTCTAATCTTGGAAATAACATTTTTTAAATAGTTCTGAATTTCGTATTAAATTTTTTCAAAATCGGACGACTATATTGTATAGCTGCCATAGTAACAATCAGAAAATTAGTTGTAAAATAATATGGAAAAATTATATCTTCGGTATTTTTTAACACATAACTTTCTTGGCTTGGAAACAACATTGTTTTATTTGTTCTGAATTTCGAATTAATTTTTATCAAAATAGACGACTATATCATAGATGTCATAGGAACAATCGGGAAATTAGTGGGAAAATAATATGAAAAAATTATTTACTAAAGTTTATTATTTCTTATAACTGCAAGGGTATAGAAACTTCGGCTTGCCGAAGTTAACTTCCTTTCTTGTTTGGTCCGCGTCCTCGGTATCCCTTTGAGGGATATCATCACGTCCCTTTCGGGTAACGGAACCAGAACTTTCTGGGTTATGCTACAAAACCTATAAAAAAAATTCTTAAAAAGGGGACGTTCTTTAAACGTGGATCAACGCACGACATCTTCAACGTAAGAAAGCACTTACCTGATCACTTTTTATAATAAATTAAAACGTCTCGCAGCGCACATTTTAATGTTACAATGCTTACTTTAATTTTGATTTGTTTAACTTAGCTGTGGAACCAAGATCAGACCTCAAAAGCAAACCCAAAGGCAAATACAGAGTTTGAAATTATTGTTAATAAAAGCCATAAGTGGCCTGGTTTCACGTGTTGGATAACTTTCCCCCTTCTAAAATGGATCGTCCCGATTCAATATTAAATTCATTTAATTGATCTCTTAATTGTGTTACAAAATTGTCATGGTTAATAGATTAATCTGGTTCTGGCAGTTGTTTTTTTGTTACAAATAATATAGCATTTTTTATTTTATAATAGGTAGAAAATCAAATATATAATGATTAAAATTAATAATTAAAAGGTGAATGATATTTTGGAATTTTTCAGTTTAATGAAGGGATTTACAATTTTTAGATTATCTAAAGAGAGTTGCGAGTTATTTGATAAAATGTAATCGGATATTTCAAAATTTTTAAGTGGTTCGTAGTTATGTAGTCAAGAATTTTGTTTTCCAAATTGGTATATGAGATATTATAAATTTTGGTTGTGATATTAAAATATATTAAATATGAGACGTTCAAATGGGAGTTGTTAAGAATATTGTTACCATTTATAAGAATGACACCATTTTGTACAATGTCTCCTTTTTTATATTTTTTCCTTAATTTTTTTAAAAAGTTGAGTTCTTACCATTTAATAATCAATTAAAACAAGTTTTTTCTTAATTAAAGTGCAATGATTATTAAAAATTTGTTCTGTGATTTCATAAAACAATATGCGCATTTTGCGACTTGATTGCTAATACTAGTTTCACATCGATTTGAGAAAACGCTCTGGCATGATATATTTTGCATCTGTTTTTTATTATTGTGTATGGTATTTAAATTATTAAAAGTTATTTATGAAGTACGATTTTAAAAACAAAGATGACCATTAAGTCAGCGATAATTACTGTTCTTTTTTCGTGTTTTAAAATTTCCATGACGTCATCATTGGTTAAAATTTTGGTATTAAAAACGATAACTTTTGAAAGTGTGATTGTGTGATAATAGGTTGCTTATAATTATTTTCAATTAATTCATTGATTATATTATAAATTTTAATAAAATCATAATTTTTCGGAGTTTCAGCTAACTGTTTCCACATAATGCCTAACTCACTTATTCCCCTTCCTGATCTAGCTGAAATTAATTGTGATAAAATTGTTATTTTTTATTATTATCCCTTTTTATATTATCTGATTCCAAGTAAATTATTTCCTTATAAAAACTTAACTTAGTTATTTGCCATATTTTTGAAATTTCTTTGTAAAAATTTGATAAGACATTCTTCATCGTCATAATTTAATGTACCATTTATGTACCATTTAATGTACCAAAATCACCAAAACATGGTTTTTTCCAAAAATTGAAATTATCTCCTCTAAGGAGTATAGCCCTTGAGATTACTCAACTTTTGGCATACGACACATTCTTATAAAAATACCCGAGTCAAAGTTATTAATAAACAAAAATGCCTACGTTGACCACTGCCTGAGCATTGACCTTGTGCGTAGACAAAACCCGTGTCAAAGTTATTAAAATACAAAAAGGGCCACATTTATTTTAAAATACTTGTTCGTTTTTACTATCGTTTCTATATTATGACCAATACGTTCAGATTTTTTAAACATTTTTTCCTATTTCTCAAAAGCGGCTTTTACGATTTTGACCTAAGCTTTAACGTGTATACTCATTGACATTCCCTTACGTTTTACATGTTGTATAAAGTCACGTTTTAAAATTTGTATTCAACAAAAGCGCCTACATGTATTAATTCGGAAACTATAACAGTGCCTAAGCGTAACAATTTTTTTTGGCGTATCCATTTGTTAACGGCTTATGTGCCACATAAGAAACTTGAGTACTATTTATTTTGTGAAAATAGATTAATTATATTATTGATATTTACCACAAAAACTTTTGATATCACACATTTTGACAAGCGTTCCTATAGTGACATAGTGACAAGCGTTCCTATAGCAAATAAAAGTTGTGATGGTGGTGGAGGCATTGGATCTACCTGACAAAAATACCTCTCCGTAGTCCGGAAGGCGATCGCACGATCATAGGTCGTTTCGAGATGCCTGAGTGGTACCAAGGAAAAACAAAGCGGATTCTGTTCTACTTATGTCCATACCTGGAACAGCATTTTTTGGAGTGGTCTTCTGGCGGGCGTTTGGCTTGGCTACGGCTGTGATAGATCACGTCGACCTTAAATGCGTAACGAAGACAAAATCGACGCTCGAGAGATGGAGCATTACGCCGAACAGGTGGACAACGACGAGGACAAGCCTTATCCCGAACCTTGGGCATTATCTGAAGAAGGAGCTCGACAGCTCAAGGAGATCTGAAAGGAGTTTTTATGTTCAAGAAGGATGGTCTAGGAACGATTAGCCTGGAAACACATACAATCGACCTGATGAACCACGCATGGGTGGCTAATGCGCGTGTCAATAAAAATTCGGGAATTATTTTTTTATAAAAACTAATTACGTGAAATAAATCTGCGTATGTATCATACGTTAATACGTCTTTATTGTCTGTTCGCAGCAGAACGTCTAAATTTGATTGTTTACTATCAGTTTGTAAATATAACGTAAAGTTTGCTAACAGCTGTGCAGCATCTGCGTGGCGCTAATAGCACCAGTTAATTTAACAGTACGCATGTAAAACCTCGAAAACACACACTATACAACACTTACTATTCTCTTCTCTCGTCTTGCATTAAAACTTCGGAGTACACGATCTCTAAAACGAAAGCTGGGTCTTTTTATTTTAATTTAATAGAAGAGGTCGAAGAGGGCTGCAAAACAGCATCTCCTCTAAACATTGGTGGCCCCGACGTGATGCTATCGGGTTTTAATGCAAATCGCAACTTCGGTTCTAACCTTTTGCTATCTGGCCAAACGCCGGCAGGCACATTTCTCACTAACAAATACAATCGTCTCCAGAAAACGGTAATCGCGTTTTCCTGTGCTAAAATTTGAATTTCGAAATCGTCAAGGGTAAATTTCTTGTATCCGTTAGTCGTGCTACAGTAAAACACATCTAAGATGCACAGTGATGTTGACAACTTGCCACCGGCTGATATTGACTTCTACAAGGCTAAGCGCGCATCCATTTAGCGCCAACTAATTAGCGCAAACTAATCGACAATGGGCAATAGGCAACCATTTCAGCAGCGGCGACTTAAGCACCTACGATAAAGCCGACTTAATAGTTCGTATAGACACAGTTAATAAAATGAAGGACGACTTCGAAATGTGGCAAGATAAACTGGAAAGGGTGGACCTGCTCGAGCTCTCTTCAAATACTCGCTCCGAGTTCGCAACTTCCTATTGGAAAGAAAAGTCTTCACTGACTCGCCACATGGATACCTTTATGAAGTCACACATCGCATATACTAACTTAACAACACTTCCTGCCTACCAGGGTAATATAAATTTTTCCTCCCAACTAAACAAGCGCTTGTCTCGGCTACCAAAATTACACCTGTTCAAGTTCAGCAGCAGCTACGGAGATTGGCCTGATTTTATTGCAATGTACATCAGTGTCGTCGGTAACAACGATGATTTAAGCAATGTAGATAAATTTCAACACCTGCGCACATGCTTGGATGGCGCGGCTCTGAGCACAATCAAATCTTTGGAACCTGCCGATGACAATTACGATAAGGCATTGGAGTTACTTAGAAAACGTTTTGATAACAAGTTGCTACATTTTCAGAGCCATGTTCGAGCTTTGGACTGGCAAATGTTGAAAAGGGATCTTCAGAAGCTCTGCGCGGTCTGAATGATAAAATCAACTCACACCTTCGGGCACTAAGCACTATGTCAACCATTTCTCAACTGGCCGATGGACTACTCATTCACATTATCTCAAGCAAGCTTGACCGCAACACTCAGGAAAGATGGGAGGAGGCCCTGCCATGCGACAAGCTGCCCAGCTGGAGTGATATGACAACCTTTCTGGAACGGAGATGTCGCTTGCTGGAAAATCTAGCCTTCAGGTGAGCCGAAGCTTCAATAGATCAAATGGTCGCGTCTAACTTGTCAGCTGACATTTTAGCTCAGTCCTGTGACAAGAGATTCACCTCATCCTTCCCAGCAGTTATAACTCGATCCATAACAGATTATCAGCCGAGCTTTGGCTTCGACATCTCCAGCTGGAGCATTCCTAAAAACATATCCATCGTAGATTTATTACTTATGGCCTGTCCATTTTTCGACCTAATCTGTGTAGGCCAAATTCGAATGGCAGATAAATTACTAATTCTCCAAAAGGCCAAGCTGGGTTGGGTGGATTCAGGTGGACACTTTCTAGTACGCGGTGAATCTCCCACAACATCCGTTGACGACGCTACATACGCTAATCTAGACTTGAGTCGGGTCAGTACTGTGTAAGGTTGCCGACTAAATTCAGCACTGATACGTTAGGAGATTCCTTTCAACGTGCACTAAGACGCTTCAAGGCGCTCGAAGTCAAACTGTCAAAAAACCTTCAAACTAAAATGAAGTACTCTGCTTTCATGCGCGAATACATCGAGCTGGGCCATATGTCACTGGCTTCCAAGCAGCATGTTTTCACGCAATTCTAGTTGCTATTTGAGAAACCGGATAGCTCTACGACAAAATTGCGTGTGGTGTTTGACAGATCAGCCAAATCTACGTTAGGAGTATCTCTGAATGATCTGTTACATACGGGCCCGTCGATACGATCCAAGCTCTTTAACCTTCTCGTCAAATTTCGTCTACTCAGAGTTGCTATGTGCGGCGATATTTGCAAGATGTATTGCTGCGTGCGAGTAGCTCACCCAGATCAATTTCTTCAGTGCATCCTATGGCGCGATAGCCCCGATGAAGATATAAGGACTAACAATTTGGATACCGTAACGTACGGAACAAAGCCCGCTGCCTTTATAGCAATTCTAGCAATGCAGCAGCTGGCTCTCGATGAAGAAAGAAACTTCCCACTAGCTGCGTAAATCGTTAGACATGATTTTTATGTGGACGACTTTATTTCAGGAGGAGATTCCGTGGAGGAAGCCATCCACATCCGTCTACAAGTAAAGGAACTATTGGCAAAGGGTAATTTTCCTATTCGAAAGTGGTGCTCAAACGAGCCTGCCGCATTAGAAGGAGAAAGTGATTCAGATTGTGAAAAGCTAATGGAATTCAAGGATGGCACCAACATCGCAAAGGCCCTTGGCTTAGCCTGGGATCCCACCACCGATTGCCTGCTCTTTAACTTCGCGCATAATTTAACCGATAAACCGATCACAAAACTAAGTATCTTATCCATGATAGCCAAGGCTTACGAATCATTCGGATTAATCTCACCCGTCGTTACCTAACTCAAAATATTTCTTCAAGCTCTATGGAAAGAAAGGTTGGACTGGGACGAAGCTTGTCGCAAGCAATGCACTACGAATGGAATCTGTTAATTTCTCAGCTTTTGTTTGTCTAATATTTCAGCGTTTCATTCTAACGCCACTGGCCACAATTGAGTTACATGGGTTTTGCGACGCAAGCATGGCTGCTTATGGCGCTTGCGTATACATCCAATCTGAGTTGCAGGGTGTATATTTTTTGAAAACACTGATAATCCCAAAGCTCGGACTCTGAGCAGCGCTTCTTTTATCCGATCTTATGTCAAACATCGCCAAGGAATTCAAATTTGTCCGCAAATACCACTGCTGGAGCGACTCTACAGTAGCACTTGCTTGGATACGAGAAGCCCCTTCTAACTTCAACGTCTTTGTTTCCAACAGGGTAGCTCAAATCCAGCGGCTGACAAAGAGAATTACTTGGCATCATGTGCCGTCGCAGCTAAATCTGGCGGATATATTGTCAAGAAGATGCAAGCAACTTGAACTGTTAGAATCACCACTTTGAAAAAACGGACCTACATTTTTACAAGCCGGCAGTGCACTTATTTCAACGCAACGGCTGGATTTAGCAGCGTCCCATAAATTCAGCAATTCCTTCACAAAGTTGAAACGGATTTTTGCTTACGTAAACAAGTTCATCAAGCGCACAGTTTCATATTCAGCGAGACCGAAGGCACTACTCAATCCGGATGATCTCAAAGGCAGAACGTATTTTTTGCTTTAAAGCATTCACATTGTGCAATTCGGCAAGGAGTACAGAGCGCTACATTTTTAGGAACCCGCTGCCCCCTAGTAGCAGGCTGCGGTCTTTATGCCCGTTTTTGGACGACGAAGGAGGTCGTATTGAGAATTCAAACCTCGAGTACGAAGCCAAGCATCCGATTTTGCTGCCTAAGCATCATCCAGTTACAGATGCAAATAATCACGCACTATCAAACCACATTCCTTTATGCTGGTCCTCAAGTCTTCCTTGCAACTGTTCGTCAACGATACTGGCCCGTTGGCGGGCTCAAAGCTGTATCGAGTATTATCAATAAATGCCGCCGCTGCTTTCCAATGCGGCCCAAACTTCTCGATGAAGTATTGGCCCCTCTGCAGAGCGCGTCCAGCCAAGCACAGCATTTTGTGTAACTGGCATTGACTTTTGCGGTCCATTTTACAAAAAATCGGAAGTAAGAAACCGCGTTCCCCACATTTCGGTGGATTATGGTAGGCCGCGGTGAAATCAGCAAAGTACCATTTTTATCGCGTCGTTGGAAACCCAACCCTTTCATTCAACGAGCTTCAAACTCTCGTCTGTCAAATCTCTGCAATGCTCAACTCCAGACCTCTTTATTCTATTTCAGAAGACCCTAACGACTTGGAGATTCTTACACCCGGCCTATTTATCTGGGGCAAGCCAAACGCAACGATCGACGAGCCTGATTTGATCCAACTAAACGCAGGTCACCTCAGTCGCTGGCAAAAGGTTTGCCAAATGCAGCAAGCGTTCTGGAGGAAGGGGACATCCTACTTGTCCGTGTTTCAAGAACGTGGAAAGTGGAAAACGACTCGACAAAATCTCCAACCTGGAACCCTGGTCCTGATAAAGGAGGACAACGCCCCGGAGTGGCCCCTCGGTAGAGTGGGCAGCGTCATCGCAGGAGTGGACGGCATTTCAAGCAAAGACTGGTCAGGAGAGCCATATCAAGGATCGCCGTTCTGCCAATCGAAACCAAATCGGTTGCAAGCCATCATTTTCCAACGGGGGGAGCATGTTCGCAGCAGAACGCCTAAATTTTATTTACTATCAGTTTGTAAATATAACGTAAAGTTTGCTAACAACTGTGTAGCATCTGCGTTGCGCTAACAGCACCAGTTAATTTAACAGTACGCATGTAAAACCTCGAAAACAATTACTGTACAACCCTTACTATTCTCTTCTCTCGTCTTGCACTAAAACTTCGAAGTACACGATCTCTAAAACGAAAGCTAGGTCTTTTTATTTTAATTTAATAGAAGGGGCCCAAGTGGGCTGCAAAACAGCATCTCCTCTAAACATTGTCCTTGAATAAAAGATACTTGTGACTTGTATAGTCAATTATTTTTGATGTTGTTAATAAAATAAGGTGTAGTATGAGCATGTGATAAAACATTTTCTGGAAAAAGAAAAACAGTAAAATATAAATACTTTGAATTTTTTTATTATCTTTGTGAATAAATGTATTTATACTGTTGAGTATAATTTTGTTAGGTAAATTTTCCTTAACTACTACCTTTTTATATCCAGTTTTAATTTTATTTCTTTCCCCCTGTTTCTTTTCATAAACTACCTATCATACATGATATTGTTTTTCTTTTCTGTTATCATTAGGTGTTTCTAACATTTTTTCTATGTTGTGTATTTTTTAAAATTTGGGGAGTATTATCGTGCTTTATTTTATTATATAGAACGTCAAAAGCTCGCTTCATTATCGGTCATTATTACTTTGGCTTGTAAAAATTTGAAAGTTGAAGGAACTCCATTACATTTTTTCGATATTTAATTTATTTTGAATTTTTTTTAATACTAGAAGTTGTGAAAGTTAGACTTTGCGCGTAATATATGTCAATGTGCACATTTTCTCCTTTTCTTGGGAATCAATGAAGGAAAACCAGTGTTTTATTTCTATATTAGGATTTTTGTCAGAGATTGGGAATGATAATGGTTGATGATCGGTTAGAATTTCAATTCCAATCACTCCGTATAAAAAAATTCTTAGATTTTTAACAGCCCGATTTATAGCTAAAAGTTATTTTTTACAAGTTGCATAAACTTGTTCTGTTTTAGATAAGGTTCTTGAAGTAAAAAGAATAGGCTTACGTTCTTGAGATAAAACTGCACCAATTGCGACGTCCGAAGAGTCGGGGGTCAGGGTAAATTTTTTATTATAGTCCGCTTGAACTAGGTCTACTTGAGCAATGAGATTTTTTTCCTTTTCAATATCTGAGTAATCCAGCTGAATTAACATTTTTGTTGACATTCTTTTTAAAATTTTGCCATTATGACCTCCAAGGTATTTTGTTGGAGGTTTGGCTATAAAGGCGTAGTTTAAAAAAAAATTTCTATAATAGCCCGTAAGGCCTAGGAAACTTCTTAGTTCCCGAATGTTTTTTGGAAGCGGATATTTAGTAATTGTGTCAATTTCTTCTGGGTAGGTCTTAATGACTTTATAAGACACGATGTATCCCAGAAAAAAGATTTCGCGCTTAAAAAACTTTGATTTTTCTAAAGAGATTTTCATGTATCCCTTAAGAATATATTTATAATTTTGTTTAAGCTTAAGTTTTTTGAATCGAATTTAAGAATATTATAATGTCGTCCATGTAGACGTAACAAATTTTCCATATTTGTTCTCTGCTCGCTGATAAATTCTTGTTGCATTTGTTAATCGGAATGGCATTCTTTATAATTCTTATTTTCCATAAAAAAAATGTTTTTTCGACATCAGATTCTTTCATACTCGTATATGATGAAAACCTGATTCTAAATAGATTGTTAAAAATATCTTGCTTTTCCCAAATTAAATAAAATTACTAATGGGTCTTGCATTGGGAACCTGTCAAGTATTATACTTTCATTTAATTAATTATAGTCAATAACGAGATATTACTTACGGCTTCCATCTTTATTTTCTCCTTTCTTTGGAACTACCAGAACTGGTGAATTGCAAGGGTTTCGGCTAGGCCTTATAATTTCTTCTGATAAAATTCTACTGATTTCGCTATTCACAAACTCGGCGACAGATAAAGCATACTGATATTGTTTCCAGTATATTGGCCTGTCGTGAATAAGATTTATTTTCCCCTTTATGTCTGTTTTAAAAGGAATTTGAATATTTATCTTTCAATGTCCTTTTTAATATAGTCAACTGTTTTTCCCTTAGACCTTCAATTGATCTGTACCTATATTATTTATCTGTTGGTTGTCGGTGGACGGCGGGCTTGAAATTTTTACATTTTAAACGATTTTTATTTATTTGATTTCAACCTTCTTAGCTTGAATATATCATAATTTTTAATTAGTTCTAAATTTCGAATTAAATTATATTAAAATCGGACGACTTTATCATAAAGCTGTCATAGGAACAATTGGGAAATTAGTGGGAAAATAATATGAAAAAATTATTTACTAAAGTTGATTATTTCTTATTTCTAACTGCAAGGGCATAAAAACTTTGGCTTGCCGAAGTTAACTTCTTTTCCAATTATTAATGAATCCAATTAGAAGATCAGATTCTTATACTTCTATTTCATAAAATAAATGTCGTTGAAATACGAATATAGTAATACTTAATAATTGAATTATAGTTACCTTTTAATATATTGATAATCCATTTTTATTTTCAAAAATTACCTTTTTTATTTAAGAAGCAGTGGCCCCTGTACCATTACATTTTTTCGATATTTAATTTATTTTGAATTTCAACAATTTTTACAAGCCAAAGTTATAATGACCGATAATGAAGCGAGCTTTTGACGTTCTATATAATAAAATAAAGCACGATAATACTCCCCAAATTTAAAAAAATACACAACATAGAAAAAATGTTAGAAACACCGAATGATAACAGAAAAGAAAAACAATATCATATATAATAGGTAGTTTATGAAAAGAAACAGGGGGAAAGAAATAAAATTAAAACTGGATATAAAAAGGTAGCAGTTAAGAAAAATTTACCTAACAAAATTATACTCAACAGTATAAATACATTTATTCACAAAGATAATAAAAAAATTCAAAGTATTTATATTTTGTTTGATTCTAATTCTTGGACCTTTGCCAAAGAATTTGGCAAATCTGGTGGATTTAATGAGAAAAGAGTTTCTGAGATAGATCCATTTAATCCGGATATAAATATTCGTAGACCATTGCTTCTTATTGTTTTGTTTGTTTCCTTGGTAATTACGCCGTCCTTTCCGTTAGTCATTATGGGTTTGTTTCTTAGTAAAGTCATTATACCCTTGCAGAGGGTATAATGATTTCAGTCAGAAGTTTGCAACGCAGTGAAGGAAACCTTTCCCCATAAAGTATATATATTCTTGATCAGCGTCACTAGCCGAGTCGATCTAGCCATGTCCGTCTGTCCGTGTGTCTGTTCGTCCGTTTCTTCGCAAACTAGTCTCTCAGTTTTAAAGCCATCAGGCTAAAACTCTTCCAAAAGCCTTCTTTCTATTGCAGGTAGTATATAAGTCGGAACCAGCCAGATCGGACCACTATATCTTATAGCTCCCATAGGAACTATCGGGGAAAAAACTAAAAAAAAATTATATCTTCGGTGTTTTTTTTAACATATAACCTTCTAAGCTTGGAAATAACATTTTTTAATTAGTTTTGAATTTCGATAGGAACGATCGGAAAACTGGTGTGAAATAATATATAACAAATTATAGCTTTGGTGTTTTCTAACATATAACCTTCTTACCTTGAAAATACTATTTTTTATTTAGTTCTGAATTTCGAATTAAATGTCAAATCAAATCAAAATCGGACGGCTATATCATATAGCTGCCATATGAACGATCGGAAAATTAGTGGTAAAATAATATGAAACAAGAAAGGAAGTTAACTTCGGTAAGCCGAAGTTTGTATACCCCTTCAGTTATTAAAAATAATCCATAATTTTATTAAATTTAATTCGAAATTCTTAAAAATATAAAAATATCCCAATATTATAAGATAATATGTCAAATAGCCCCAAAGCTATAATTTGTATCACATTATTTCCCACCAATTATGAGATCGTTTCTATGGCAGCTATAGGATATAGTAGTCAGATTTTAATAAAATTTAATTCGAAATTCAGAATTAATTAAGAAATGATATTTTCAATCTTATGAGGTTATATGTTAAAAAACACAAAAGATATAATTTTTATTGCATGTTTTCTTCCGATTGTTCCTATGGGAGCTATATGATTTAGTCGTCCGATTTTGACAAAATTTAATTCGAAATTCAGAACTAATTTAAAAATGTTATATCCAAGCTTAGAAATGTATATGTTAAAAAACACGAAAGATGTTATTTTTTATAAAATTTTTTCCCTGATAGTTCCTATGGGTGCTATAAGATACAGTTGTCCGATCCGGCTGGTTCCGACTTATATACTCGGAAACGTCTCCTTCACTGCGTTGCAAACTTCTGACTGAAATCAATATACCTTCTGCAACGGTATAAAAATTATATCTTCGATGATTTTAAACGTATAACATTTTTTAATTAGTTCTGAATTTCGAATTAAATTTTATCAACATCAGACGACTATATCATATAGATGTCATAGGAACGAGCGGAAAATTGGTGGGAAAATAATATGAAACAAATTATAGCTTTGGTGCTTTTTGACATATAACCTTCTTAGCTTGGAAATAACATTTTTTAATTAGGTCTGAATTTCGAATTAAATGTTATCAAAATAGGAGGACTATATCATATAGCTGTCATAGAAACAATCGGGAAATTAATAGGAAATAATATAAAATAATTATTTACTAAAGTTGATTATTTCTTATAACTGCAAGGGTATACAAACTTCAGCTTGCCGAACTTAACTTCCTTTCTTGTTTTTTATTAACTTCGTTATAGTATTTAGTAACTGTCATTCGTCCCTGCCTGAGAAACTTAGTTCTGACTTAAGAATATGTATTGGTCGTTTATCGTTATATGTAAATTCCAATCTAGATAAGATTGCTTGAAAGTTTAAAACGGTGCTTTGATGGGTAAGAGCATAATGGGCAGTCCCCATAGTTTTATTTCGTTAAATTGTTAAATCGATAAAATATTGTTCACTTTAAATTTTATAAAGACTCATAAGAGTTTCTGCAGATTCCCTCCAACCTACATATTGTGTTGTTTCCCCGGTGAACTTTGGTAAAGATTTTACCACTTCAAGTGTTGTATCACACTTTAAAGTTGGGTCGGGTGTTTGTATTTTATAATCCTCCACAGTGTTTGCATCTGTGGCTAATCTTTACAATATTACAATATTTATGTTATGCGATAAGAACGCATATGGGCATACATTACAACTCCCTCCTTTTGAAAAATAACGTAATTTCATGAAGGTATTTTAGTTCTTATAATCTATATTTTGTTTTGTTTTTGAATCTGTATTTGAATTAATAACGATAAAGAAAATGAAATGATCAAAAATATTTATTTATATGATATTATCTATGTATGGCCATCCAAAGTGTGATTATGAAATACAAAGTTTTATGTTTTATGAACTATCTGTTTTTTGTTTTTGTCATTAACTATTTTAACATTATTTCTATCTCCTATTACCGTTACTTTATACGGACCTGTATATTTATAATCTAACTTATGACCTGTTTCATTTCTTAATAATACTTTATCTCTTACTGATATATCTATACTGTTTACTTTTTGATCATAAAGTACCTAATTTTTATTCTTATGCTCTTTTATCATATCCTAGCTCTTTTATAGGCTTCTTCTAATCTACATATATATTCTTTGGTCAATTAATTATTTTACCAAATACTAGCTCATATGGACACTAATTATGTGCCATAGAGGGGGTCGTGTTGAAACAAAAGACAAAATTTTGAAGCCATACGTCCCAATCAGTTTTATCAACCAAAGTAGATGTAATATTTTTGATATTTAAATATTTGCACAAATTGTCTATAATTGAATTCTTGTATTCTGTTTCCATGACTGTAATGAACGTCTTTATTAGGATAAAAGATTGAAATATTGCTTTAGCAACAGTATTAGCATTCGTATTTGGAACAGTTATGGCAACTAAATACTTAGTTAAGTCACATATTAAATTGCATATTCGTTGCCATTTTCTGATTTTGGTAGTGGACCAATCACTATCACTCCGTCGAAGACATTTATGGGTGTGTCTGTTATTGTTAGTGGGGTCTTACTATAATTAGTTATTTTAGCTTTCTGGTATTTTTGACATTTTCTTATGTACTCAGTGATATCACGAGTCATATCTTAAAAATAATGTCTTTAAATTTTTCTAAAGTTTTTTAAATGGGGTTTTTTATGGGTTCGTCATGGAAGTTAGACAGAATCGCTTCTTTATCTTTTTGTTTATCTATTAGGGTCAAAAGGTTGATGCGCTACTCTTAATGTTTTCAATATTTTATTACCCATTAATATGAAATTATCTATTTATTTGTTTATTTCATTTCGCAAACGGAATTCCTTTACTGGCTACTTGAACATTTCAACAACTTATCTTACGTACTAAAATTTACAAAATAATTGACTAACCTATGCTTAAGATTTGATTTACTTGAGAAGTAGTCCAATTGCATATCAATTGGAAGTGCGTTAGACTCATATAAGGCCCTATAGAGGGGCTCGTTTTTGGAATAATTTGTCCGCCGCAGCTCGAGGAAAAAGGGATCAAAATTCCGAAGTTGCCTAGGCGGGGCGTGAAAAACAACTTTCGATAGCAGTTCTGGACAGTCAATACTACCATCCAACAAATCAGAGATAAAGCAAATGGCGAGGATACTTCTACGATGCTCAAGGGATGGCAGGTGAACAAGCCTACATTGCTGGTGGTATGAAGGGGTTGGGTCTAAAACCTTAGTGGCAAAAACGCGAATTTCAAAAACTGTTTCTATAGACGTTCTATTCTGTTGCCATGAGTGGTAGTGAAGGGATTCCAAATAAGAGACGCATATTCTAGTTTAGATCGGACAAATGCAAAATAAAGCACAAGTCTGGTGTAGGGATCCGTGAATAGCGATGCGTTCCGTTTCACAAATCCAAACATAGCATAGGCCCTGGGTATGATGTAATCGAAGTGAGCTGCAGCTCACTCAAACAACACTCCTAGATCCAAGGATTCCTGCCGCAGTTGTAGAGGATGACCATTGATATTATAAGATGTTATGATATTGTATGCGGATTTACTGTAAGTGACATAGAAACACTTGCTTATGTTAAGAGGAAGCAAGTTTCGGCTACACCAAGAGCTCAAGGAAACTAAGTCATGTTGAACCAATTGTGAGTCTGTCGCTAATTTAATAGACTTAAAAATTTTTAAATCATCTGCATACAGGAGACACTCTGAAGATAGACAGAACCTCACATCATTAATGAAAATGATGAAAAGCAGAGGTCCCATTGCACTCCCCTGAGGGAGGCCAGAGGTTGCCAAATAGGAATCCGAGAATTTTCCATTAATAGTAACTCTATAAAGTCGATGGTGTAAATATGATTTGGCCAGTTTTGCCAGTAGGCACTGTGGCTAACTTTGTCAAAGGCTTTCGCAAAATCGGTGTAAATAGCATAAGCCTGATATCGCATATTAAAGGCATGAATGCAATAGTTTGCTGAAAACGGCAAGATTAGTCGTAGTTGACCGACCTGCAACAAAACCATGCTGAGAAGTGGTTGTATATGTTTTTACAAGAAATGATAATTTATGGGAAACAATGCGTTCGAAGAGTTTAGCGATATTACTGATCTTTGCTATAGGCCTGTAATTGGCAATGTTATTCTTCGGCCCTGATTTTAAAATTTGAGTCACGGATGCGACCCTCCATCTATCCGCAAAGTGTCCGCTAGATAGTGATTTATCAAACAGAATTTTTAGTGGAACGCATAGCACCTCTATACAATGTTTCAGAAAGTAGGCCGGAACCCCATCACAGTCCGGAGTGTACGATTCATCCACGTCTTCCACAGCCCTATGAATGTTCTCTTCTAGCACGGATAAACTACCTAAATTCAATAGAGGAGTGATTGCATTTAAGGTTTGAGAATCATTCCAGGCTGCTGTTGGCTCAAAATTAGCTTTAAAATAAGAGGCAAAGAGATATGCAGTTTCTGTATTTGAATTGGAAGATAATTTCCCTAGGAACATAGCAGATGGAACTGAAGAAGCACTTTTCTTTAAATTGATGAATCGCCAAAAAGAGTTAGGCTTACTTTTTAGGCCGTTCTCAACACTCGCTATATACTGATTGTAAAGAAATTTATTTAGAAATTCAAATTCTCGTTTGTGCTGCAAGTGTCTATTCCAATCACCAGGATCCTGTGTAACTAAAAACCTTATATAGATTTATTTCGAAGATTTTTAAGCTTTTTTCGAACCTTTCGTATACCATGGCAACTTAAACAAATTGCGGACCCTTTCTCGAGCATTGTTCTTAATGATGTTTAAAATAACAACTAAAAATGTGTCATAACACGACTCCAAACTGACATGTGATAAAACTGACTCCCAGTTAATGGCAGAGATCTCATTTCTGATGGCACAAAGGCTGGTTTCATTGAAAATAAATCTAGGTGAATATTCAGCTGAAGGCGCAAAACTGTAAAAGTTTATACCTACATGAACTACTTTGGTCTAAAGAAAAGTTAATATCAGCGCTAAGGAATACTAAGTCTTAAACTTTATGTAAGTTATTGAATATATTATTGACTTGTATTAAGCCCATACTGAAAATATCATCGATGAAAAGAATCTCGTGTGGTTGATGTATGTTGCTTGACAGTGAAGAGTGATGCTCCGGATCCTGAGACCAAACAAGGGGTGATAGATTAAAGTCTCCAATCACACAGATATGTTGATGGTCCTGCAGATTATTGTAGATGTCGGTAATGTTTTCCAGATGAGCCTTGTAAAGTTTATATGAACCATTCGGTAGTATGTATGACACCACAATTTGCAGCGATTCCGATTCTCCAATTATCGACACCGCAACTTGATCAAGAAGGGTATCTTCAATGAGAAGTCCAATTGACAAGCAGCGCAAATTGCAGCGAACAGCAACAATTACACCACCTCCTCTAGCACAGTGGGTTTTCGTGCTATCTCTGTCTTTGCCAAACACATGGTACAAATTGGAATCGAAGAATTCATTTGAGTAAAAATTTATGTTGAGCCAAGTTTCAACTAAAATTATAACATCAAACTCACATTGGGATGTGGCAAGGTATACTTGCTCCGCCTTTGTCCGCATTCCGGAGATGTTTTGAAAATAAATTTTTAGTGGGGCCGTACTCACAATAGCACGATCAACAATTTCCGGATTCGCATTTAAGGCATCATGGTCCAATGCCCTAGGAAGTATTTATTCATGCAGATCGCTTTCAGTAATGTAGTGTTTTTAATACGAATTTTATCATGCAGACTAGGATCGATGTATTCCCTAAGTTTGCTAGATACTTTTAGTAAAGAGCAACTAGTTCTTAAGAGCGATGGCAATGTCGCCGTTAACAGAGCATATCTATCCAAGTTGGGGACAGATGGACAAAGTTGTTGTTGATGCTGCCATCGGGAAGAGCCACACAAAGCGGTCGATGAGAAATTCAAGCAATTTCGTAGCGTCAGAGAGGAGCGCGGTAAAAAGGAAATGATACTGTGATCACGATTATCACTCAGAGCAAATTTTGAAAGCTCCAGCCGTTGGGTTTTTGTGAGCATTAGACGAACGTAACACAATTCAGACAACGACAACTCCAGCTGACGTTGTTGTTGGTTCAATTGTGATAAGAGCACAACTCCGACGAGCGCGCTAAGAGCAGGAATCTTGATGAAGTATGATAAGAGCGGGTCTCCAAAGAGCGTTTGACGATCGTCGTCCGAAACAGACAACGACAGCTCAAGCTGATGTTGCTGTTGCTTTGATAGTGATGCATGCACATCCCCAGAGAGCGCGCTTAGAGGGAGATGAGTGATTGAATATGATGAGAGCGCCTCATCGATCAACGTTTCACGAATGTCGCGCAAAACAGACAACGACAACTCCAGCTGACGTTGTTGTTTGTTTGACGGTGATGAGCGCACAACTCCGAAGAGCGCGCTTAGAGCAAGAATCATGCTGAAATATAATGAGAGCAGCTCTCCAGAGAGCGTTTGACAAACGTCGCGCGAAATAGACAACGACAAATCCAGCTGATGCCGACGTTGCTTTGATTGTGATGAGTGCACATCTCCGAAGAGAGCGCTTAGAGCGGGAGTCTTAACGGAATCTGGTGACAACGCCTCTCCAGTGAGCGTTTGATGAACGTTAGACAGAAGAGAAAAGGAAAAATCCAGCTGATAATGTTTTTGATTTGTGAGTGACGAGGGCCCAATACTTAAGAGTGCACTAGGAGCGGCGTATGAGATAGTAATGGTAGCAGTTAGCGATATCGAAACCAGCGGACGTTGACATTGCGAATAAGTAGCATGACGATGAGGAAGAGGATCATAAAAATTTGACGTAGTCCAATCGACACCAGAGGCGCCGATTATTGGGGGTTTTTTGATTCCGATGTATGATGATTGTGCAAATCTAGAACGTTCCCATCAACAATCGGCCTATCCCTGTGGATGAATCGACTGATCTTGATTGGATTGGGCCAGAACGCATCACTAAACACAGTCTGAAAGTGCTGCTCAGGTATTCCTAATTTAAAATTGACGAATTCCAGTGTAGCAACATCTACAACATTTTTGACTAAAGGCTTGCAAATTATGGTGGCGGTATCCACACCTAGCTTACTTGCAACATATTCACACACAGAATCAGATTTTACGTGCGCTCTGAATCTACCAATATGAAGGAATTTATTGCTCGGCACAACTTCGAGAAGTTTACAATTAGGAGCTTGACCAACTATTTGCCTCTTGTTCCTGTTATTCTTTGCATGGTTCCTGGCGGCAGTAGAAACTGGTGCGGGGGTATCAGGTCTGCATGGTTGGCTTGACGACCAATTAAGGAAGGTGGAGGCAATGGTTTCACCATTTTTTTACGCTGACTGACATTGCTATTGTCAGTGGTAGAATTGGGAAAAGCCTTCAGAAACTTTGAATTTAAATCCATGTATAGACTCTTCAGGTCATTAAGTTTTTCCATTACTTCATCGATTTTGGAGTATGAATCATTACTCACAACACAGCGATCACACTGCCAGAGTAGATTCGGCATATTTGTTAATAATCTAATAGCATCCTCCGGGAGATCAACACATGCAGTGTGAAAAGTACGACGACAAAGCGATAAGCAACGAACCGCCTCAAAACCGCGAAGCTGCGCTGCTGTAACTTCAGCATTGCACTCGGAACACGAATAAGAATTCATAGCGAAAAGAAAACACGTCTGACTACAACGAATGCTAATCAGAGACTGAAGTATTGAAGAATATTCAAAAATATTTTTCCACCGTTCCACTTTGAGATGGCTGATTTTATTTATACCGGCTTGCAACTCAAGCCTTTGGAAAAATGAACTTAAGTCTAGGATTCCATTGGTATATAAATCGCTAACATCGTATCTTGCAGTAATTTTTTTGCCAAGTTTAAGTAAACATAGCATATCTTTTACATGTAATGTCACTACTTAACTACTTCATATTCGTTGGGCCTAAAAGCTGTATCAAAAGATTGTGTAGGCAATTCTTTTTCTTTATTTTCCGTCTATTCTGAAATCTTCTAGTTACTTTACTGATGTTGTCAGTTATATTTTGTAGGTCTTTGATGGTTATTCTTGAAAACGCATCAGCTAATCTAAAGATTGTGTAGGCAATTCTTTTTTCTTATTTTCCGTCTATTCTGAAATCTTCTAGTTACTTTACTGATGTTGTCAGTTATATTTTGTAGGTCTTTGGTGGTTATTCTTGAAAACGCATCAGCTACATAGTTGTCTTTTCCCTTTAAATATTTAACTGAGAAATTATATTCTTCTATTTCGAGCCTTATACGTGTCTAAAATGTGTATATGGTCTAAAATGTAATATTGCCCAGTGTATTGCAGCTAGTTTCTGCTCAGTAGTACACTTGTTACTTTCTCCTTTAGTGAATGATCTAGATGCATAAGCAATGCTTGTTTGCTTGCATCCGTAATTATACATCCGTAATACAGAATAAAAACAATAATATTGAAATGAAATTAACATTTTTCTGGATGTAACTTAGGTTGTATTCCCTGCATTTCTCAGAAACGTCTGTTAAATTTTTAAGCATATGTTTCTCGGAACAACCTATAACTAATAAGTCACCTATATAAAGGAATACTTGTGAAGGTTATAATCCAGAGAATGCAATAGTCATCATCCTCTGAAATTAATAAGTTCAAGACACGAGAAATATTTTGCTCGCCCTAGTTGATTTAAAATGTTATCAATTCTATGGAGTGGAAATTAATCGGTCAATCACTTATCGACATTTCTTTAAATCTGAAGCGGGAGATGATTTTTTGAGGACAAGAATTAAGGGGCTATTATATTCAGTTACAGATGGTTCAAATCATTTTGATTTTGTAACCTCCTGACCTATTCCTTTTATATCTGTTATATAATTAACGTTTATATCATGATAGACAACAGAATTTTTTTTGATTATTGAAATAAATATTAATAAAGCTGGGATAGTGAGATTATTTATTTCTTCCTCTTACAAATCCTTTTGGCTAATATGAATAACTTCTTTTGATTTTGTTTCCTTACCAGTTTGAATTGTTAGTGAAGTATTGAGAATATTAGGTATTGATATATCGAGCTTGAACTTTTCTGTAATAGTTGTCAAGTTGGATCTTAGTCTGATCAAAAACTTTGGTACTTGAGACCAATGATCTTGATTGAACCTATCTCTGTGTATATATGAATATATATATTCGTGCTTCATTAAAGCATTTAACTAATATTTCTACATGTTTTCTAACGGTGATTTTCGGAGTATCGGTCTATTTTGGGTTAGTGACTTATGCGATTTGTAAAAGTCTGCTTTAACGTTTGATAATTCTTTTGATTCTATCCCAATATGTTATCGATATGAATTATTTTTTAGATACCATCATAACAATTCGTCTATCTAAAATTGGATGGTGGTCTATTCTTGATCTATCTTGCACACCCGGAATGCTTATTAGTGCTATTCCTTTTTGGGTTGCAGTGAAGTGAATCAATGGTGACGCATGACAGTTAAATACACAGTTATACACTAACAGGGGTTGTAGATACTATCTCCTGAACTCTTCTACTGGGTCCCTTTCTTATGTTTTGCTTATGGCTCTTTGTGTATCCATGTTTTAGATTTACTTTCTTTTATTTCATTTATTGCTCTCTTTTTTTTTAATTTTGTCCAAGCCATTCGCTTGGCTCATATATCTTTTTTTTCAAACATTTATTATGAAGCTTGTACAATTTATAAATTATGACAACAAATTTAACTGTAAATATAATACAAATTCCAAATCAATGTTATTTGGTTCAACTTTATTTATAACGTTAGAGAGATCCACAGGCTTAACGTCTACTATAGCCATTATTGTTTTGTTGAAATTATAATTATAATTAGCATGTATTTCCTCACTGAACTTACTTATCGAATTACTCCTCATCTATTCCTTAAGGGTCTTTCTTTTTATATTTTTTGTTTTTGTTTCCTTTTACCTATAGTTTCGCATAGCTTTACGGGCTATTAAAAAAAATTTTAAATTAAATTAAATTAATTTAAATTATATTGTTGGCTGCACTGACGCTCCTTTGCAGGCGAAAGTGGCGGGTTGCCCCTCCCGCTGTTATTCTGCTACTGATGTCCGGGGCCGGTGCCGGTCTTCACACTGGCCTTCGGCTTCAATATATGAGTATTATTATAATTACTATGAAATTCTGTAGTGAATTTATTTATTTTATTGTTATTCATTCATTTAAAGAAATTTTAAATAGATATATTTATTGTTATTCATTCATTTAAAGAAATTTTAAATAGATATATGTAAATATTTCTGTTTTGACATATTTCCCTGCCTAGCTTTTTTTTTGATTTTAGGGCCACTGAGAAACACTCAGCAAAATAAAGTTAACAAAAAAATTCCGTGCATGTGCTTCCTTCTCTTGCGAGGTCGTTGCAATATTCCTGTAGTCCTTTAGTAGTCTTCTTTGCTGCAGGAGTTTTACCCTTTTTTCACTTCTTTTCCGTTTGTGGATGGGTTTGCTGGACTTCTGTCGTGCACTGTACTCAGCTATTGTGAGGGGGTAGGCTTGGTGCGTCCCTTTGCTTGAAAGGAGCAGGCGTCTTCCAAGATGGTGCAGAGGGTGGAATACCTTCCGCATTCATATGCGTCCTGCGTTGGTGTAGTCGGCGGTCCGCCTACCACACGTTATTTTTCTGCTATGGCGTAGAAAGATTTGCCATTCCTTCCACACTTTTTTTGTTTCTGCTGCTGGTTTTTGTTTTTTGGCCTTTTTGATTCAGGCGGTGCCGGTGCTGGTCATCTCGCAGGCTGATAATTTTTTATAAAAAATTATCCTTAATTTACAGTTTTTATATTTTTTTGAAAAAAAATATTTATTTATTTATTTATGAAGATCTACCAAGTAATTTAAAATTAGTAGGTAGAGGTAAGGTTGAGCAATAGCAACGGGGGCCTTCAGCTCGGTTTTTTACAAAAATTACATGAGTGTTATTTTATATGTACATTTTGGCTAAATTAGAATTATTCTAAATGAGGTAATATAAGTTTGTATTCCTTAGGAATAGTATTAGTTTTAAAATGTTTGGTAATGTGGGGTTTGAGATGGGTTCAGTGGATTGGTGTTTTTAAATATCAGTTGCCTGTTTAGTGACCTGCAGTTAGTCAGTAAGTGAATAATTGATAAGGCATCGTTGGTATCATTGCAGAACGGACAGGTCCTGGTTACAGTTGGGTCCATATAGTGTGTATGTGTAATTTTTGTGTGACCAAGCCTGATGCTTGTTATTATTATCTGGTCTCTACGTGAGATCGACGAGTGAATGTTTTTGGTAATTTGGTGGCAGTTGAGTTGTGGATGATTAATTGCTTGGTACCAGCGTGAAGTTTTGGATATGTTTGATTGCAGTTTCAAGAGATATGTATTTTTAATATATCTAAATATGTGGTTGTGAGTGGTTGTCTTGTAGCGTTTTTTGCTAGGGTATCTGCAAGTTCGTTTCCAGGTATTTCCAGTGACCGGTGATCCAAAGCAGTTTAAATTTATTATTGTTTTTTTGTAAAAGATTACGAGCTTTTGAGATATAGTGTTCGCTGTTGTTAGTGTTTTTAATTGCGTCGATGGCAGAGAGCGAGTCTAAGCATATGCAAAATTTGCCTCTTTTAGTTTTATGTAATTGCAGTGCTTCTACTATTGCCAGTAGCTCTGCGGAAAACACTGAAGAGTAGTGTGGTAGGTGGTAAAGTTTGATGCATTCAGTTTCGTTTGTGATTGCCATGGTAGTGGTGCCGTTTGCTTGAGATCCGTCGGCGTAAATGTATGTGTATTTGTGTTCGTCTTTTGACTTAATTTCTGTAAATTTTAATCTAAAAATTTCAGGAGGGTTACTTTTTTTGTCGAATTTATTTAGCGATGTGTTTATTTTTAAAGGGCTTGTGTTCCAAGGCGGTGTGGTTTGTGTGGATGATGTTAATAGAATAAATGGCAGTTGGTGGACTTGTGAGTATTCTATAGTACGATCTATTGTTGATTTGTATTGTAGACGTTTAGGCGGGCGATATGTTTTTAAAATTTTTTAATATTGGGGAGGCTTTGGCGTTAACTAGGGACTTAATGATTTTTGACGTAAGGAACTCTCGTCTGTCTTCTAAGGCGTCTGCATTTGCTTCGCATAGTATGTTATTTGTGGGGGTGGTTCTGAAGGCTCCGAGGGCAGTTCTAAAGGCTGTGTTGATTGTTGCCTTTATTGTGCGCAGTGTTGTGTTCGGGCAGTAGCCGTAGATTGGAAGGCCGTAGTCTGCTTTTGAGACGATGGTTGCTTTTGTTACATTTAGGAGTGTAGAGGTGTTGCAGTTAAACTTTGCGTTTGAGAGACATTTTATTACGTTAATATACTGTTTGAGGTTGTTGTTTAGTAGTTCTGTGTGAGTATTCCATCTGTATTTGTTATTGAAGTGGAGACCAAGGATTTTTAATGTTGTTACTTCTTGCATGTGCGTGTTTCCTGTTGTTATGGTGCAGTTACAGTTATGTTTTCTGCAAACGTGGAGGTGTTTGCATTTTGTGGTAGATAACATGTCTCCTGAGTATTCTGCGCAGTCTGTAATAGTGGATATTATCGGATTTAGGTTTATATTTAGGTTTTTTTTGTTTTTTAGTTTTAGGATGATGTTGAAGTCATCTGCGTATGCGCTTAGGCTGATGTTCGGATGAAAGGAGGAGGTTTCAGAGTCAATGCGCACGAGTAGTTTTCTATTTGTCATGTAGTTTCTTACGTAGTTAATCATTTTTGGGCCAGTTTTCCAGATTATAAGTTGGTCAATTATTGAGTGGATGCCAATTCTATCAAAGGCCTTTGCAAAGTCTAGTGATATAATGGATGCATGGTTTCTTCTTGAGAGAGCTTGTGCTAAAAGATGGCCTATGAGTAGTAGACTGTCTATAGCCGATTTCCCCTTTCTAAAGCCAGTTTGACTGTTATGGATTAGTTTGTCGTTTATTACAAACCACCACAGCCGTATTCCTATTATTTTGTCAAGCAGTTTTGCTAGGCATGAGTTTAGTGCGATCGGGCGGTACGAGTTAAGCAAGGTTTTGTCTGAATTTGGTTTTAGGATCGGTATTATTAAACTATTTTTGTATGTTTGTGGGATGTAGTGGTTTATAATTCTGTTTTTTGTTTTTTATCCAGGGTTTTTAGCATTGTGTAGTTGATTCTGTCAAGTCCTGATGTGTTTCCTTTTAATGTAGTTAATGCTGCTGAAAATTCTATTGCAGTTATGGGTTTTTCTATTTCGGTTGCTCTTTTGCTAGGAATATGTGGAAGATGAATGGTATTGCTAAGTGACGTTTCTTTATGATTGATAAAGGTGATTGAAAAATTGCTGTCGAAGGAGGTTTCTGAGAAATTTTGGCAAAAGAGTTGAGCAATTTCAAATTTTTTATTAGTGTTTTGTTTTGTGGATGGGTTGAATATACAGTGTATGTGTTTGTTAATGGGTTCATGCCGCAAAAGCGACGGATGTTGCTCCAGATCGATTTGGGTTGGCTGTCAGGTGAGATTTGCGATGTGAATTTGGTAATGTTTGCTTTTTTAGCTTGTTTGAGTGTTAGTTTAAATAGGGCATTTGCCCTTTTGTACTGTACAATGTTTGATGAGATATTTCTATTTTAAGTTCGTTCCATTTTTTCATTTTATCGTCTCGTAGTTTTTTGAGATTGTTTTTCCACCATGGTACATTATGAGGCTTACCCGTTGGGTGTGTTTGTGGTATAGCCTTGTGAGCGCTCGAAAGGATAATTTTTTGTATTGTTGCAGATTCTTTGTTTATGTTGTGGTCGTTGTGCAGAGAAGTTTTCTGTTAGCTTGGTAAATTTATGCCAGTCTGCCTTATCAATAATGAAAGTGGGTTTGCGTGTGGTTGGTTGCAAGCTGGCAGTATTTGATGTGAAGAGGTTAATTATGATGGGGAAGTGATCGCTTTCAAAAAGGTTATCTTCTATGCGCCAGGTACTGTCAAGTAAGATATACATTTGTTTGTGAGCTATGTGTTCTTCGTTTAGAAGAATGTAGTTAGATTGTGTTATATATTTCTCTAGTATTTTTCCCCTAGGATTGTTTTGCCTTGAGCCCCAGTTTTTGTGCCAGCCGTTGAAGTCACCAGTGACAATTGTGGGTGTGGGAGAGTTGTCTAATACAGCCTGAAGGTTTTGTAATGAGAATGCTTTATTTGGAGCGATGTATGCCGAGATGGGTCTGAATTTGATTTTCGAGGTTACTTCTAAGCATAGTGCGTCAAAGTCATCATTTAGGGTTATTTCTTTGGTTTGCAGAGATTTATGAGACAGGATGGCTACGCCTCCTTGTGACGATGAGGTGTTTTTTCCTATTACGGAGTAATTAACAGGTATTGGTATATTGGGGTGTTTTATATGTGTTTCTTGTAATGATATTAAAAGAGGTAAGTGTTTTTTAATTAATTATTGAAGTTCGCAGTAATTGTTAAGGTATCCGTTCATATTCCATTGTACAATTTTCATAGTCATTTTAAAGGTTGATTGGATGTGGTGGAGGAGGTGGGTGATTTTGTGCCTATTTGTTGTCTACTGCTGGGTCTAACCTTTTATTTTTGTTTGATTAGCTTTTGTGGGTTTTAGGTTTGTAGATAGTGTTTTGTTTTTGTCGCTAGAAAAAATTCGGAGTTTAAGGTCCTGTGTTTTACGCTTGGTTTTCTTTGGCGGGTTTGTAGTGCGTTTTTATTAGAGTTGCTGTGTGTTGAGGTTGTATTGTTGGTTAGATTTTTTGATACAATTGAGGCGAAGCTTATGGGAAGTGGATGGTTGTGGCGAGTGTGGTATATTGTAAGTGCTGTTTTGTGATCGACTTTTTTTGTAATTTTAATGTTTGTTAGTTCTTGTTGCTTTTTGAATGTTGGACAGTTGCGGTCTAGTGGGATGTGTTTGGAGTCGGTATCGGGGATGTTTTTGCAGTTTATGCAGTTTTTTTCGTAGTGGCATGTCTCATTTGTCTCTTTGTGAACTTTATCAGAGCAGTTCCTACAAAGTTCATTAGGGTTCTTACAGGATGGGGTTGGGTGTCCAAAGCGTAAGCATCTCATGCACCTCAGGGGCATCGAGATATATTGGCGTATGCGTATTTTTTCGTATCCTATGTTAAGGTATTCTGGGAGGGTAAGCGAAGCAAATGTAATGATGATTAGACTAGTTTCAGTCGTGGATTGATCGTTTTTTTTTTTCAATATTTTTCGCACTCTGTCGACTTTTTGTGGTTTTAGTTCGTCTAAGATTTCTGCTTCGTTTATGTTGCGAAGTAGGTTGCAATATATGACTCCTTTAGAAAAATTTAGGGTTTTGTGTTCAGAGACAGTTACTTCAATGTTTGCAATTTTGTTTAATTTAAGTAATTTACTTGCTTGTAAGGTGTTTTTAGTTTTTATCAAAATGTATCCGGCACGGGTGTTTTTGCAAGATTCCACCTTACCATCGCATGTAAAGTCAATCCTTTTTATTAAGTATGAAAGGGTTAAGATTCTCGAGTGATTTGTTGTCTGGTCCTTTAATGATCATGAATTTTGGTTCACCTGGGTTTTTGTTGTTCATTGATGTACCACTTCTTATGTCCGGTGGTTTGTCCATTGTTGTACTTGCTTTCGGGCTGGCGCCCGGCACTTGGATTTTGAGTTGTTTTTGTTTTTGTTTTTTTCTATTTTGTTTTACGCACGTGTTTGTTTTTTTCTGATAAGCAGTTGTTAGTTGTTGTTTTTGGTTGTTGGTAGGTAGACTACAAGAGCTCAATAGTAACACGTCTTTTCTCTGCGAGGTTTGATATGATACTGTTTTTGAAAACATAATTCACTTCACTTTATGATTTCTCTTTTGATTTGCAATTTGGTTTAGCTCATTTAATCAATGTTGCCGCTTGACTTAAGAATATTTTGCTTGGCTTAAAATACACATTGCTGCGAGAGCAGCGCCGTGGCCAAAGCCTATATATCTAAATATGTGTATTAATATTAACATATATGTCGCTGCTGAGCAGCGGTCAATGCTTATGCACCAGTGTATATAAGCGGGGCAAGTAGTGGCCGCGCAAGAGAGAGAGAGTGTTATGTTCACATGGTAACCAAATGGTCCGCCGCGCATGCAGACATGCCGGATCAGCATTTAGGATGTTCATAACATTGTTGTGTGGGTCGAACTCCGCACTTTAAGTGCTGGGAATATTAGGACATAAGCAAATGCCACAATGTTATACTAATATAAGTGGTACAGTGTGTATCCGATATGTGAGCATACTACATATCCCTCCCTTTGAAAAATAACGTAATCTATGGAGTTATTTTGTTAATTATTATGTTGTATGTATAATTTATATAGTGACATATTCACATATTTAGTTATGTACAAAAAAATAAGAATATGCAGCGTAGGCGATCCCACGCTGAATCAATGTAAACAATCCACATCCGGAGCAGGCGACGACGCCCTTCAATAACATAAACCATTCTTGCAATCAATAAGTGTTATGGCAGCACAATAAAGATTTTTGTCACAAGAAATTAGTCTTAAGCTGAGTTCATTTGAATAAAGACGTGAAACTAAATATTTGTTAATTTATTCTTCTTCCTTAGTCAACTGACGGGACATTAGTTCGACTCATTAAATTAATAAACAATTTTACTATATACATGTATGTTTGAAAAAATTAGAAAAATAGAAAATATTAATAATTATTTTTTGTAGTTAATATAGTAAAAAAGTTAGTAAAATCAAAACTTGAAAAATTTAGGCGACTATTTTTTATTATTTATTATTATATATATATTTTTTTTTGTAATTGCATAACTATATTCATTATTATATTTAAGAAATTACATTTTTTTGGAAAATAAAAGTTTGATGTAATTTATTTTTCTCCTATGAATGGCCATCCTACAAAATATATTCTATAAACATTTTTTTAATCTATCCCTGTGAACTGTCTGAGTTTTGTTTTTTTGTATTCAAATTGTTATATTATTATTATTATTATATATTATTATTAGGTTCTATCTTCATTACCGTATAGGGTCCTGTATATTTCAAGTATAGCTCTTGGCCAGTTTCAATTTTTAAAAAACCCTGTCTCCTATTTTTAATTCAAAATCGAAGCTATTTTTGTCGTATTTATCTTTTTGTTTTTGCTTATTAGTTTCTAGCATTTTTCTGGCTCTTTTATATGCCTTTTCTAATCTAAAATTAGATTCCGTAGCATAATCTTCTATATTATATAATGGTTTTATTCTTTCTATGCTATTGAAATGGTTTGGTATTTTTGAAATTTTACCAAAAACTAGCTCATATGGACAATAGTCATGTGCCATAGATGGGGTTGTATTAAAACAATGTACGAAGTATCGCAGACATACATACCAATCTGTTTTGTCAACTGGAATGTATAAACGAATGAACTCATTGAGTGTTCTGTGGATTCGCTCCACAGTACCTACTGTCTGGTGGTGGTGTGCAGTTGAAGTTATGTTTTAATATTAAATATTTACATAGATCTTCAATAATTGAATTTTTATATTCTGTTCCCATGTCTTCAAATATAACCTTGGCTATTTTTTTTGCACTTTTATTTGGAATTGGAATTGCTACAAGGTATTTTGTTAAATCGCAGATTATAGTAACGTCGTATTCATTCCCTTGTTCAGACTTAGGCAGTGGACCGATCGTGTCCATGATTATCCTGTCGAAAGCTGTTTGTGGTGTTTCAGTAATGGTTTATGGTGTCTTTGTATGCGTGGTTATTTTCGCTTTCTGGCATTTTAGACATTTTTGTATGTATTTTTCGAGTCATACCTTTCCAAAAGTAATGTCTTGGCCAAGGTATTGGTAATGCCAGTATGACCTCCTTGAATTGGTTCATCATGGTATGTAGACATAATAGCTTCTTTTTCAGAATTTATTAGGGTCACCGGGTTGAGTAGCGCTACTCTCAATGATTTTATTGTTTTATTGCCCATTTTCTTGAAATTATCTATTAAAACGTGTTCAAAGATATTTTTCCACGGTGCCACTTTGAGTTGGCTGATTTTATGTATACCGGCTTGCGTCTCAAGCCTTTGGAAAAACTGACCTAAGTCAAGGACTCCATTGGTAAATAACTCGCTAACATCATCTCTTGCAAAAATTTTTTGTCCATGTTTAAATAGACATAGCATATTTTTTACGTGCAAGGTTACTATTTTGCGTACTTCGTCATTGTTTATGACTCCGTATACGTTGGGCTTTGATATCCTAGGCAAGTCTATTTCTTTTTCTTGAAGTGACTTTATTTATATTTCTGGTTATATTTTGTAGTTCTTTGATGGTTACTCGTGATCGGCTACGTAATTTTCTTTCCCCTTCAAATATTCAACTGTGAAGTTGTATTCTTCAAATTCTAGCCTCATACGTGTCCGTTTGGAACTTGGGTTAGTCATTAAGAACAAGTATATTAAAGGTCTGTGATCTGTTTTGATGGTGAAATGTGTGCCATAATTGTATGGTCGAAAATGAAATATTGCCCAGTGTATTGCAGCTTGTTCCTGTTCGGTAGTACAATTATTACTTTCTCCCTTGGTAAAGGCTTTTAATGCATATGCAATGGGAAGTTGAGGTCCGTTATGGCTTTGAGTTAAAACCGCTCCACATGCTTGCTTACTTGCATCAGTAATTATACAAAATTCTTTACTGAAATCGGGATATTATAGCAAGGTAGGTTCCATAATTTTATTTTAAATATTTTATATATTTATATGCTTTTTGGCATTCAGCTGTCCATTCAAAAGGAACATTCTTTTTACATAATCGTGTTATGTACCGTGAATAGTCGGCGAAATTTTTTAGGAATCTTTTGTAGTAATTGCAGAATGCTACAAAACGTCTTGCGCTGTCTGCATCGTGAGGGGCTGGATAATTCACTATGACGTCATATTTCTTGTCATGATGTAACTTTAGGTTTTATTCCCTGAATTTCTCAAAAACATTTGTTAAGTTTCTAAGCATATGTTTCTCGGAACAACCTATAACTATTAAGTCATTCATTCTCATTCTCAAGTCATCATTCTCTGAAATGAATTTGGCGCTATTTTTAAACCAAAAGGTAATCGCGTGAAGCGGTACGAGCCATTGCTCGTTGAAAAGGAAGTTATATCTCTTGAGCTTTTTTCAAGTTCTATTTGGTGAAATCCTGGCATTAAATAAAGACATGAAACGTATTTTGCTCTACCTAATTGATCTAAAATATCATCAATTGTAGGGAGTGGAAATTTATCAGACAGTAATTTTTATTAATCTGGCGATAGTCAATTACTAATCGCCACTTCTTTTCTTCGTAACCTGGAGCTGATTTTTTAGGGACAAGTAATAATGGGCTATTGTATTCAGATACAGAGGGTTCGACAATCCCGTCGGTGATTAATTTTCCGACTTGCTTTTGAATTTCGTTCGCCTGACTACGTGGGCTTCTATAGTTTTTTATGTATACGGGTTCATCATCTTATAATCTCAGTTTTTGTTTGTAGAAATTATTCGTTCTAATTGGTTATTTTTTTAATTTGAATATGGGATTATATTTTTTACATTATTTTGAGAGTTGCGATTTGAATTGTGGGGGAAATTTTTTGACAATTGGGATAATACAGACTTCTCTCTAGTTTCTTTGTGTCCTTCGACTACTTCGTAGTTCAAAGGTGATTAACATGCTAAATTATTCGCACTGACCACTTCATCTTCGTCTGTTGTATTCAGTAGTCTTATGAGAGCATTTTGTGTTGTAGCTATGGTACTTGCTATATTTAATTCCATGCTCAATTTTTTGAGTTGGAATTAATACACTGTCCTTTTATTTTATTTATTATTTATATTATTTTATTTTTATTATTTTATTTTATTTTATTTTTCTAATGACTTGTAATCTTGCTGGCAAAAGAATAGAGTTATTGCCAGAACTTTATGCTATTGGAACATAAATTGGAAATTTTAAATTTTTTGGTTTTGTTATAAGCCAATATTCATATGGTTGAAAGTCTAGTTGGCAGTTGTATATTTTAATGAAATCTATTCCTAAAATGCCACCACAAGGGACAGCTAAGTGTTAGTCTACGATATGAAAATCGTGTGTAATTATGTACTTGGTAGTCTGTATTTCAATTGATGTTAAGCCTTTGGATTTAGTAATTTCTTGGCTTATTCCCCGAATATCTATTATATTATTATCTTGTATGTTTTTAAATATATGGGAATTTTCTTTTACTTGAGAGATCTCGGCACCTGTGTCTACCAAAAATACAAGTTCTTTTTCGATATCCACATGGGTGAATGAGACGAATATATTCTTGCTAGATTAATAGTACGAACTGTTACGTTCTCTACTGTTGAGTATTTAAAGGGTTTTGGGAGTTTTCCGAAGTGTCATTGGCTACTCTTACATTATTTGTATTATTGTTATTGTAGCCTCTGTTCGAGTTGCCACGGTCCCTTGAGATTCCTCTGTAGTTGCCGCGACCATTGTTATGGTTGGTATTGTCGTAGTAACTATAATTGTTACTATGACCACTGAAATTACCTCTATAACTTCCACGTCCGCGGTTTCCGCCACGCTGTGTATAGTTATTGCAACTGTGCAACTGTTTACGAATTTTGAAACCGCGTCATTCATTGTGTTGAAATTGCCGGATTGCATGAGTTTTACCTTATCAAGCAGTTTTTAGTCATTGCATTTACTGCATGCTGTGTGGAACAACTTCGTCATCTGCCCAATCTCTGATGTGTATTGATTGGCAGTTTTATTGCGTTGCAGTAGATTCATCAGCTTTGCTGACAATACTTCTACAGTGTCGCCTTTGACGTTACTTTTTAATTTAGCAATTACTTCAGCTACCGTTATTTCGCTTCCAATCAGATTTCTGGCTACACCCTTTAGTTTTGTCTTTATTATAGAGACAGCTAGGTTTTTGTGCTCGCCTTTTATTGACTCTATTATATGTAACGCATCAATGAAATTGGTTAAGTTTTCTGCTTTACCATCGAAAACTGGTATAAGCTTTGATGCAATGTTAATGAAATCAATATTTGTTTGTGCCATTTTGAAGTTGTTGTTCTCAGTTATGCTTGCGCTTGAGTCTGAGTCTGTTGTATTATCTACGTTTGATAATAAAACGGCTGGGATAGTAAGATTATTTAAATCTTCTTCTTTTATATTCGCGTTAAACTCTTCTGGCTCTGTCTGACCAACGGCAGCTGGGGCTTCCAACGTTAATTCTTCATCGTTAATCCTCAATCGTTCAACTGTTATTGCAGTATTAAGAGTGGTTGGTACAAAGATGTCTAAGTTAAAATGTTCTTTTATCGATATTAGATTTTCTCTGAGCCTTTTTAAAAATTTTGATACTTTTGACCAATTATCATTTAGTTTTTCTCGTCGCCCATATATAAATATACGCGCCTCGTTAAAGCAGTTTACTATTATTAATGCAAGCAAACAAAGGGCTGAAATCCAAATTGAACTTTTCCATATAGTTATATTCAAATTCAGTAATGGGAATGAAGTTTATATGACCATGAGGAATGGTTAATGCGCGCATTCTGAATTCTGGGTCTTTAATAATTATTTCATCAAGACAGCTATCTAATTCTATTGTGTTAAATGCCTTTTTGTTTTTATGTTTCATTTAACGATTATTCTGATTTAAATCTTGCTAAAATCATATGCCTTGATTATGTTAGTCGACATTTTAGGGACATATTAATTGTTCGTGGAAAACAGGTATTTGGTGTCTGTACCAAAAATACCGAAATCTGTTTAAATTTATTCTTCCCGAATGCCTAGAATGATTCTAAATAGTGTTATTTTTGAAAGTGAATATGAAATTGAACACTCTAACCTATATTTTATTTAGATCTTATCTAAATTGTTTGCTCTGCTTAAATACTTCTTCTTTAAACATTTATTGTGCAACTTGTATATTTTGTAAAAAATATTTGCGCTCATTATTACAACGATTATTATTAAGAGTAAATGCACCCAATAGAGGTCAATATTGTTTGGTTCTCTTTGTTAATAACGTAAGCAGTGGAATCCACTGACTTAACGTCTACAATTCTCATTTTGGGTAGATAGACTCCCAATATATGAGTATTATTATAATTACTATGAAATTCTGTAGTGAATTTATTTATTTTATTGTTATTCATTCATTTAAAGAAATTTTAAATAGATATATTTATTGTTATTCATTCATTTAAAGAAATTTTAAATAGATATATGTAAATATTTCTGTTTTTACATATTTCCCTGCCTAGCTTTTTTTTTGATTTTAGGGCCACTGAGAAACACTCAGCAAAATAAAGTTAACAAAAAAATTCCGTGCATGTGCTTCCTTCTCTTGCGAGGTCGTTGCAATATTCCTGTAGTCCTTTAGTAGTCTTCTTTGCTGCAGGAGTTTTACCCTTTTTTCACTTCTTTTCCGTTTGTGGATGGGTTTGCTGGACTTCTGTCGTGCACTGTACTCAGCTATTGTGAGGGGGTAGGCTAGGTGCGTCCCTTTGCTTGAAAGGAGCAGGCGTCTTCCAAGATGGTGCAGAGGGTGGAATACCTTCCGCATTCATATGCGTCCTGCGTTGGTGTAGTCGGCGGTCCGCCTACCACACGTTATTTTTCTGCTATGGCGTAGAAAGATTTGCCATTCCTTCCACTCTTTTTTTTTTCTGCTGCTGGTTTTTGTTTTTTGGCCTTTTTGATTCAGGCGGTGCCGGTGCTGGTCATCTCGCAGGCTGATAATTTTTTATAAAAAATTATCCTTAATTTACAGTTTTTATATTTTTTTGAAAAAAAATATTTATTTATTTATTTATGAAGATCTACCAAGTAATTTAAAATTAGTAGGTAGAGGTAAGGTTGAGCAATAGCAACGGGGGCCTTCAGCTCGGTTTTTTACAAAAATTACATGAGTGTTATTTTATATGTACATTTTGGCTCAATTAGAATTAACCTAAATGAGGTAATATAAGTTTGTATTCTTTAGGAATAGTATTAGTTTTGAAACGTTTGGTAATGTGGTAATGTGTTTTGAGATGGATTCTAGTGGATTGGTGTTTTTAAATATCAGTTGCCTTTTGTAGTTAAGTGACCTGCAGTTAGTCAGTATGTGAATAATTGATAAGGCATCGTTGGTATCATTGCAGAACGGATAAGTCCTGGTTACAGTTGGGTCCATATAGTGTGTATGTGTAATTTTTGTGTGACCAATCCTGATCCTTGTTATTATTATCTGGATCTCAAAAGTCCTTTAACAATTCACCGGTACTGATCAAAAGAAGGATAATACTATAGACTATTTTATCATGATCAGCGTAAAATCCGTGAACAAATAAAGACAAAAGAGATATCCACAAAAGTATCTAAGTGCAAATCTTTCGCACTTAAAACTTTAATAAATTAAATTAAAAGTGCCTATATTAAGAATAAAACAATATAATATATTATATATAGACTATTATATATAAACTAAACCAATAAATCCAAATCGGACAATACGTGCAAATATTGAAAACTAACAAAAAGCAAAGACAACTAAAATGGCAAATCCTACCACAGCTATCAGATATTCACTTGAATCAAATGATCGGGCAAATCAAAGAATTGCCATATTTTGATGGAAACCCAGCGGAGCTAAGTCGGTACATTGCCAGGGTTGAGTACCTTCTACAACTATACCCTACTCAAGATGACAGACAAACTCACATCATATATGGAGCCATCGAAAGGACCATTGTCGACTCAGCGCAAGCAGTCATCGAAGAAGGAAAATCTAACGCTTGGTTAACTACAAAGGCAACTCTAATCATGGTCTTCAAAGACCACAGGCCTCACGAAGACATCATCCAGCACATCCGGGACACCCCATACCAAGGAAGCATCAGTAAGTTCGTAAATAAACTTAAGCTTAGATCTTCAAAAGTACATAATAAATTAGAATTAGAGTCAGACCCAACAGAAAGATAACTTTATACAAGCTCATTAAATAAAAGTATTAGGGATTGTATCGAGAGAAAACTTCCTGACAGATTGTATAATTGTTTATCCATAAAAGATATTACAACTCTTGCTAACTTAAAAAAAGCAGCAATGATTCTTGGCCATTGGGATAACTATAAACCCATTCGATAACTATAAACCCAGACGTCATGATAATCGAAGGTATTCGGGACCACCATTAACACCAAAACTATTATTACCAAAAGTTTAATTCTCTAAATTATCCAAAGTATAACAATAACAATTCAAGAGATAATAATAATTCAAATAATTCACCAAACCCTCAAAATTCACAAAATAAAAATCAAATTCCCACTAGGAACCAAGGTAATTATCACGAGTTTAAGAGAAACCTAGATCAATCCTTTAAATTTACAGGCATCTACTTCAAATAATTCTCATAATGCACCTGTTAACAAAGGGACAAAGGGAAACTGCCAGTGCACAGAATAGGATGGACGTCAATTGTCAGCAAACTGCCTCGGATAGCCCATACGAAAAACTGCTTAGAGCTATGACGGATACAGGGTCATCTATCAATTTAATGACAAAGAATTTCGCAGAAAATAAAGAACAGGAAGAAAAACTAAAAGTGCATACAATAAATGGATCAATGGAATTGAACAAAAGTGTAACCTTGCAAAATCTTTCCTACTAAACAGAAATTTTATTTACATAAATTTTCTGATAATTATGATATATTGATAGGCAGAGGTTATTTAAAAGAAAGTAAGGCAAAAGGAAATTATGAGGAGGAAACAGTGATGTTAGGAGACACGTTACTTTATATAAAGTATGGATGATATGGAAAAGGATAAGACCGCAGTAAAGTGCCTTAATCCACCATCGTTTAAAAAGAAAATTGAAAAGGATAAGACCGCATTAGAATGCCTTAATCCACCTTTGTCAATTTACCAGTCATTTAATTTTGCCATAAATAATGAATTAAAAGAATGTAATGAATACAGGTTAGAACACTTGAATGAGAAAGAAAGAAAAGCTTAAAAAAGGTTTCATTTGAATTTAATGACATCCAGTACAAGGAAGGTGAAAATTTGACTTTTACAAGTACTATTAAACATTGAATTCAAACCAGGCATGAAGATCCAGTATATAGAAAGCCATATAAATACCGTCAAACTTTTGATGTCAAGTCAATAAACAAATAAATGAAATTATTGAACAGGGAATAATTCGTAAATCAAAATCTCTCTATTGTTCACCAATCTGGATAGTTCCAAAAAAGAACGATGCATCAGAAAAAATGAAATTCAGATTAGTAGTAGACTACAGAAATTTAAACGAAATCTAGCTTAGCTAAAGGATTCCATCAAATTCAAATGGAACCAGAATCAATAGCTAAAACGGCATTCTCTAATCAAGGCCTTCAAGGAATGTAAGTTAAGATCCCTAAAAACAGGTGGACCAGATAATTGCGTATACAAGCGCATCTTAGATTCTAGTTCATATTGGGTTGAATTAGGGGCAAATACAAAGATAGAGTTAGTCAATTTGACAGAAGAAGAAATTTTAACACTAAGGTCGGAATGCACAGCTCGCACTGACGATAGGATTTTAGTACCGCAATATAATATAAATTTTGAGAGGCAAGCACATTATCATCAGCTTATGTAGGTTATATCACGGATGTCCCAAATGTCATTTATAGTCCATTTAAAACCATACTAAAAACCATAGTAGAAAATAGCACAATTGAAAGAAATTTATATATTATATATATTATAACTACCTTACGATTTATTTATTGTCATCGCAAAGCCCAGACGTACTGGAAATTGTAAGCGTTTAAAAATGAATGGTAAATCCTTTGGAATCATTGGTATTCGCGGGATCAAGACATTCTCTCCTTTGAATTTTCCTTTTATGATTGTTGTTTCGATGCCAGTCTTTTTCTATTGCATAGTCGAGGTTAATTAATGTTACGCAGCTTGATGATAATCCAGGCAATTCCATTTAATATATATCCGTGGGATAGTAGACTACGTCAACCTGGTTCATAACGGTGTCGACTGATTTGAAAGAAACCAACTCTCCTGGAAGAATATTCTGAATGGTCGCATTGAGATCCTCGACATCTTTATTTTTCGCTGCTTTATTGATCTTTCACCCAGCCAATTATGGTTATTGATCTTTTGCTCTATATCTGGGGAAACACTCTGAATAAGCTTCTCTAAGTTTATTTAGAAACCGTTTGTATTCTTTTGTTCCGAACTCTGATTTTTATACCCGTTACTCATAGAGTAAAAGGGTATACTAGATTCGTCAGAAAGTATGTAACAGGTAAAAGGATGCCTTTTCGACCTCATAAAGTATATACTCGTATATTCTTTATCAGAATCACTAGCCGAGTCGATCTAGCCAAGTCAGCCTTTCCGTCCGTATAAACGCTGAGATCTCGGAAACTATAAGAGTTAGAAAAGGCATGAAGACTTCGGCTTCCTACGCAGCGCAAGATTGTTTCAGCGGCGTGCCCTGTCCGAAATTCGCAAAAATTTGTAGCGCCTACAGTTTTTATGATAGAAACAAATTTTTAACCGAAATGTATTTGTCTCATCAATACCTCATTTGTCATGCTAGAAATTGTTGTTTGCTTAAATGTATTTGTCTCATTAAAATATTTCGATTGATCTAAAAAAATGATTGAAACGACCACTCTAACGCCCCAAAAGGGCTAAAATGCTTAAAACTGTCTGCTGTCCACAGAACATATACCAAAATAGCTGTTAGGGGGCGCTTTACGATATTCCTTTGCTGCTTATATATCTCCATTTTGATTTTGCTCAAGCTGAGTAAGGGGTAGCTGATAGTCGAGGCATACGACTATAGCGTTCTTACTTGTTTAATTTAATTGTGGAATTTATTGGCTTGGTTACTGAGTTCTTATTTTATTCAGAAAACGTTAGTATGGAAAATAGAAAAGGGCTGTTTTTAGGATTTTCCCGGTAATTTTCGATTGAACTTTCGAACTAATGTCCCGTCAGTTGACTAAGGACAACGCTAAGAAGAATAAATTAACGAATATTTAGTTTCACGTCTTTATTCAAATGAACTCAGCTTAAGACTAATTTCTTGTGACAAAAATCTTTATTGTGCTGCCCTTTGTTTACAAAAGTTTAGCAGCGATTGGGATATGGCTTGTACATAAGTTTGGGAGCGAAGTCGCCCGTTTGGGATATTGATTGTATACAATAATTTGAGAGTAAGAGTGCCACTCAGGGTGCGACACTTATTGATTGCAAGAATGGTTTATGTTATTGAAGGGCGGCGTCGCCTGCTCCGGATATGGATTGTTTACATTGATTCATATATATATATATATATATATAAGATTATATATATATATATAAGATTATATATATATATATAAGATTAAAAAAAATAAGTGTGGAACATATATCTGGTCATACCTTTTTGATTATAAGTATCTTAGTTACTGTAATCCTGAAAATATACGCAATAAATAAATGTAACTTAAGCAGGAAACTGCAAGACATAACCCTTGGAGGCCATTCGGAAAAATTTTAAAATATAAATGGATAATTGTTTATAAACGAAATACAGCATATCATGAAATTGTATATTTATAAGTCAAATTAGTCTTGCTAACCTTTGGTAGAATGTTCAAACATGAACACGTTTTATTGATAACTTCGTTTTTACAACAAAGTCATAAATTGAAACCAGAACGTGGGTTGGTCTGATATGGGTCATATATCCTATATACACAAACGATAGCAGATGTGCACCAGAGAAAGCCAAAGATAAGCAGTATGTCTGCAAGGTTCATAAGATAAGAATAAAATAAGATTGTCATGATAGCTACGTAAGAGTTGAATATAAATAAAGAACTCATTTTGAAACAGTAACTCAACAAATAAAGGCGTCCTAATTTCAGGTCGACTAATCAGTCGTTTAATTTTTTAGAAAATTGTTATCAGTTGTTAATTCCTTTGCAGGAAATGTATTTAATCTGCTGCAAAAAATGCGACACAAATTGTTTTAAGTAAATTTATGGTTTTAAAGAATTATATTTTAACGAATCTCATATACACGTACACAGACACTGACGCAATTTAGTTTTCATTGTAATTATTTTCAATAAAATATTTATTAGCAAAGTGATATTAGATGGTGCTCTACACAATTTGTATGTCAAGGAGTCTTATCTACTCCGTCAGCTAAAAATGTATATATACATAGACCCTTACGGAGTTTTTGTTATCAGTTTACCTTTATTCACTAGCATTTTACGTGGTTTCCGAGACAAATGAGAGGAAAACCGAGAATCTACAAAAATTAATTATTTATTAGAATTGCAATTTCAATTGGAGGATAAAAAAATTATTGGCGGAATTCACCGAATAACACAACAGGGCTAATCCGCAGAAGACTGCTGAAGGAAAACCACTCGAAACCCCTTGAATAAGAGGGAATGCTGAGTGAACATTGCTGTACCTGTCCTCGCAAAGAAAGCAGGTTCTGGCCAAAAGCATTTGGTTACGTTGTGCTAATATAAATGTCATTGATGTATTTTGGTATGTATGTCGATACAGGCTATCGATAGGCGTAGGCAAGGCTTGTGAATTAATGCGGACCTACCTTCTTCGTTCCCGATTTTGTGATGAAAAAGTAGGTAGGTATGTTCCTATGCTTGTTGGCTTTTTAATTTCACGTAATATTTTTCTATGTGTTAATTAGGTTTTTTTTTATATTTTAGGATGTGCTCCTTGTGATCCTTGGTTTTGGTTTCGTGGGTGTTGGATTGTTATATCGGTGATAAAATAAAGTTTGTGATTGTGTAACGTGAAGGGCACGCGCTGCACGGGACCTGGGAATCAAGTCCTACGCTTGGATGTGCTTAGCAAGAACGGATATGGGCTTCATTCGGTGGGTTTTCCCAAGACTCCGCGAGGCTGGTTGCGGCAAAAGCTGTAACGTGAAGCTTAACATCACTACGGACAGTGGCGCAGCTGCTTACCAACTGCAGCATCTGTAATTCCATGCCAGACCCAAGTCAAGGGTTCCACTAGACCCTCTTACATTTCATGTTGCTGTAATCTTTTTTCTATGTTTAAAAAAAAAACATAAAATATTATTTACATGCAAGATAACTACCGAAGCTTGAGATTGCCTAGGCAATTTTACCTTATTTTTGTCTACTTATTTGACTTGTTGTGACTTATAATATTTTTTATGGTTGATGGTTTTATGGTATTGAGCTAACCCTGCTCCACATGCTTGGATGCAAGTAAATCCATTATGATACAGAATTATTTTTGGAAATCAGGATATGGGTAGAAAATAGCTTCCATATATATATCTTATGGATTTTCTTGATTCTGGCAGTTGTTTTTTGGTTACAAATAATGTAGCGTTTTTGTATATTATAATAAGTAGTAAAAATAATGATTCAAATTAATAATATAAAGGTAAGTGATATTTTAGTATTATTAATTTTAATGAAGGGATTTGATAAAAAAAAAAATGCGATAAAATTAAATCGGATATTTCATAATTTTTAAAGTGGTTCGTAGATATGTATTCAAGAATTCTGTTTTCCAAATCGGTATATGAGGTATTATTAATTTTGGTTGTATCATTAAATTTTATTAAATATGAAGTTAAATGGGAGTTATTAACAATATTGTTACCATTTATAAGAATGGCACCATCTTGTATAATGTCTATTTTTTTATTTTTCTCTTATTTTTTTACAAGTTGATTCTTACCAATAAGAGTTTTTTCTTAAAGTTAGACATTTCATAAAACATATTTGCGCATTTTGATTGCTTTGTACTAAGTTCAATCAATTCTCCATTAAGTACTTATTTTATTGATTTTTATATGGTTATAATATGCACTGATAAATGTGCATTCGGTTCGACGCTCATTTTATCAATGTTGCCGCTTGACTTAAGAATAAGTTCGCTTGGCTTAAAAGACACATAGCTGCGCGAGCAGCGCCGCGGTCAAAGCTTATATATCTAAATATGTGTATTAATATTTGTGTGTCGCTGCTGAGCAGCGGTCAATGCTTATGCACCAGTGTATATAAGCGGGGCAAGTAGTGGCCGCGCAAGAGAGAGAGAGTGTTATGTTCACATGGTAACCAAATGTTCCGCCGCGCATGCAGACATGCCGGATCAGCATTTAGGATGTTCATAACATTGTTGTGTGGGTCGAACTCCGCACTTTAAGTGCTGGGAATATTAGGACATAAGCAAATGCCACAATGTTATACTAATATAAGTGGTACAGTGGGTATCCGATATGTCAGTATACTACAGCTTAATACTAGTTTTCCATCGATTTGAGAAATTGCTCTGGCATGATATATGCATGATATATTTCGCATTTGTTTTTTATTATTGGGTATTTTATATAAATTATTAAAGTTATCTATGAAGTACTATTTTAAAAACAGAGATGTCTATTAAGTCAGCGATAATTACTGGATTTTGTTCGTGTTTTAAGATTTCCATTATGTCATCGTTGTTTAAAATTTTGGTATTAAAAACGTCAATTTTTGCAAGTGTGATTGTGTGAATTAAATTTTGCAGGTTAAATGTTAATGATCGTAAGCGATGTTCTCGCAGGGGTAAATCTTGATCAATAAAAACATTTTTTAAATCATCAGAAAGAGATTCTATTTCTTTGAACAATTTGGAATTGATAATAGATTGCTTATTATTATTTTCAGTGAATTCATTGATTATATTATAAAATGTAATCATCATGATCCGGAGTTCCAGCTAACCATTTCCAGTGTGCTTTTCTTATTTATTCCCCTTTTTGATCAAGCTGAAATTAATTGTGATACAATTAATTCGATTACTTCTAAGTCATATTTAATTTCCCATTGTGATCTTTTATTAGTATCCCTTTTTATATATTATAATCATCAGAAAGAGATTCTATTTCTTTGAACAATTTGGGATTGATAATAGATTGTTTATTATTATTTTCAATTAATTAATTGTTTAAATTATAAATTTTTATAAAATAAACATGATCCGGCTCTAATTACTATTTCGGAATAGTCGGTTAAATTAAATTATTCTTTAGGGCATCGAGCTAATTCTGTTAATATTCAATGTGCTTTTCAACTTGTCCATTTGATGTATTGTGCCTCGGATCTGCGTAATGTAAAGTTAAACCGCACCTTTGTGCAAAAGATTTAAATTGGGCCGACGTGAAGCTCGGTTCATTATCGGTCATTATAACTTTGGATTGTGGAAATTGTTGAGGTAACTCCATTACTTTGTTTTCGATATTTAATTTATATTTTTTTATTAGTAGAAATTTTGAATAAGCGTCAATGCAAGTTATGAAAGTGAGACTTTGCGCGTAATATATGTCAATGTGATGATTGGGGCATCTGCAATTGGAATTTTAGTTGGATGTCTGTTATATCTGTTTTCATTGCAAATTGTACAATTTTTTATATATTCTTTTAATTTTGTGAGTAAACTTTGAATTATATAAAAGTCCTCTAACGTGCAATGTCAGATAAGTTGTCTATCTGAATCCTTGATAAGGCGTTTGCAACTACATTAGGTGTACCTGGTTTATAAATGACTTTTGGAGTGAAACTTTCTATGAAGAAATACCTGCGTTTCAATTCTATATTAGGATTTTTATCATTTTGTAATCGCAAAAGATAATGGTTGGTGCTCGGTTTAAATCTTAATTCCAATCACTCCGTATAAGTAATTTCTTAGATTTGTAAGAGCCCATACTATAGCTAAAAGTTCTTTCTTATTAGTTGCATAAACTTGTTCTGTTTTAGAAAAGAGTTTTAAAATAAAAGTATTTGGTTTACCTTCTTGAGATAAAATTTCACCAATTGCGACGTCCGAAGCGTCGCTGGTCAGGGTAAGTTTTTTATTATAGTCCGGTTGAACTAGTTCTACTTGAGCAATGAACTTTTCTTTCATCTCGTTAAAAGCTTTAATAGCTGGGTCACCCAGCCGAATTAACATTCTCGTTGACCTTCTTTTTGAAATTTTGCTATTATGACCTCAAAGATATTTTGTTAGAGGTTTCGCTATAAAGGCGTAGTTTAAAACAAATTTTGGGTGAACTTCCGTTTAGCTCCAACGCCCGGTTTCGTTTAAACTTTCAGTATGATTACGTGAAAAATAGTCAATGTTGGCGCAAATTATGGGATCATGGAAAATAACGGTAAAAACAGTTTTTTGTAAATATCTTCGAATATATTAACCTAATACAAAAGTTTGCAAAGGAGCAGTGAAAGCTATTAAAGAAATGAGTAATTTATGTTTTATACATTTTTTCTGTAAAACTAATAGTTTTCGTTAAAAACGCAGAATAAGATTACATTTTCACAAGGTTTGAAAGAAAAAAACCGTTGACGCACACTTGCGTCCTTTTGACCGATATATCGCACGAAAGCTTGTTGTTATATTGGCGTGTCGACATTGATATCGATGTCATTCGATATTTTAGTGATAGAACGACCAAGACACGAAAAATTTTTACGAACACGAAATTAAATTAATAAAGTCTAAATGAAAAGAAAAATCAAAATAGAAATGTTGGAAGGTCCATTTCAGTTGTCGAGGTTAAAAATAAGATAAGAAAACAAAATCAAATTCAAATTATAAAACGGAAATAAAATGTAAATGTAAAATTATGTTGTTCCATTTTTAGGTCTTCTCAGTTCAAGCTCTGAGTACATAGTGATTGTATATTTCGCTAAATGGGAAAAAGAAACATAAGCACAATATATCGTAAAAAAGTCGAAAGAGGCCCATCACCTAAAATGCTATTATCGATTAATTAAAACTATCTGACGCCATTTTTATGGAGGGATAATGCAATGTTCACCTATTTAAACTATTTATTTTCCGTTTTTTTCGAAAACCATAAAGTTTTTGGAATAAATGATTATTAAAAAAAAGATCAGTTTTATAACTATCTTTTGATTTTATCAGAGAAATTTTTATGATTTTCCATGTGTTTTCGGAAAAAACAGCAAAAAAACAAAAATTTTTACGCATTCTACCGTTATTTTCCAAGATTCCGTTATTTGCGCCAACTTTGACTATTTTTCCTGTTATCAGGGCCCAAAAACACGTTAATATGGAAAGTTTGAACAAAAATTTGGCGTTGGAGCTAAACGGAAGTTTATCCTAAATTTTCTATAATAGCCCGTAAGGCCTAGGAAACTTTATAGTTCCCGAATATTTTTTTGGAAGCGGATATTTAATAATGGTATCAATTTTTTCTGGTCTGTCTTGATGACGTTGTAAGATACGATGTATCCTAGAAAACTGGTTTTGCGTTTAAAAAACTTTGACTTTTCTAAAGAGATTTTCATGTTAGCCCTTAATAATATATATATAATTTTATTTAAGTCTACATAATGTTGTTCAATTGAATTTGAGAATATTATTATGTCGTCCATGTAAACATGACATGTTTTCCCTACTTGTTCTCTTAAGATGTCGTCCATTGCTCGCTGAAAAATTCTTAGTCCATTTGTTATTCCGAATGGCATTCTTAAGAATTCGTATTTTCCACTATTTATAGAAAAAGATGTTTTCTCGACATTAGATTCTTTCATTAATATCTGATGAAAGCCTGATTCTAAATCTATTGCTGAAAAATATCTTGCTTTTCCCAAGTTAGATAAAATTACTGACGGGTCTTGCAATGGGTACCTGTCAGATATCATTTAATTTGTTAAAGTCATTAAGGAGTCATAATTTACGGCTTCCATCTTTACTTTCTGCTTTCTTTGGAACTACCAGAGCTGGTGAATTGTAAGGGCTTCGGCTTGGTGTACTGATTTAGCTATTTACAAATTCGGTGACAGATAAAGGATACGGGTATTGTTTCCCGTGTATTGGCCTGTTGAGAATAAGATTTTTTTCACCTTTTATGGTGTTCTAAAATGAATTTGCATATTTATCTATGAATGCTCTTTTTCAATATAATTAACTATTTTTCCTTAAGTCCTAATTTATTTATACCTATATTATTTATCTGTTGTTTGTCGGATAACTCAATTACGGCGCGCTTAAAATTTTTACATTTCAAAAAATTTTTATTTTTTTTATTTTTGACAGTATTTTTCCATCGGCACTCTTAGGATTTTCAAGTCCCAAGATTTTTGTATTTTTGACGGATATTTCTACGTCGGCACTCTCATGATTTTTGAGTCCCAAGATATTTTTATTTTTATTGACGGATATTTCTACGTCGGCGCTCTCAGGATTTTTGAATACCAAGCTTTTCTCACTATTCCCGCAAATAATGAATCTGTATCTTTACTACTTTTATCTACAAAATATTTTTTTATAATAAATTCTTTTAACGAAAGAATATTATTTTTTTCTTCAATTAAACTTATTTCATTTTTTTTCTCATTATTATAATATTTTAACTTTTCTGTTTTGCTAAATTTATTATAGCTCCAATTTTTCTTAATAAATTGAATCCATTTAGAAGATCAGACTCTAATCCTTCTATTTCATAAAATAAATTTATTTATATAAATATATTTATAACTGTAGTTACCTTTTTAAATATAGATAATTTATTTTTATTTTAAAAAATGTGCTTTTTTTTTAACAAGCAGTGGCTCCTGCATCTATTAAAATCTTTAACTGCTTCTTGGTTTTTCTGTCTATCCTACTTCAATAAGGTATTCCCCTGTAGGGGTCTCGTCTAAAAAATCATCTTCATTAATATTATTTCCATCTCGTTCCCTTTTTTGAGCCTGAGTTTGCTCTCTATTTTGATTTGGGCGATAGTAATTTGAACGATTATTATTTAAATAATAATTATTACTATATCTCCCAAGATTATTTGTCTGCCATTTATTATTCGGCTGCCGATTGTTATTAGGTTTATTCTGGAGTAGAATCGATGGATCAACATCCATTGGCTCGACAGCTTGTTGCTTTTGAATGTTATTTTGGTTATTGTTTTGCCAAAAAATTTCCTTTGTGGCCAGTTATAGTTTTGGTTATTACCTCAATGATTGCCCGTATTATTATTATTTTTTTTGTACTTGACCAAATCGTAAGTTGTTTCCCTGATATTTGTTTTAATTTTTAAATCCATTAAACCTGTTTGCAAATTGAGCACGGAAATTTGATTCTAATTTCTGGACCTTTGCAAAGCCTTGGGTAAATCTGGTGGATTTAATTTGAAAAGAGTTTCTGAGATAGATACATTTAATCCGGATATAAATATTCGTAGAACATTGCTCCTTATTGTTTTGTTTGTTTCCTTGGTAAGCGTATTTACCTTTCCTTTCCGTGTGTCATTATAGTTTTGTTTATTATTAAAGTCATTTTTTTTTATCAACTTCGTCCCTGCTTGAGAATAATAAGTTCTGACTCTATTGGTAATTTATTATTATACGAGTATATAAAATAAAAACGGTGCCATAATTGGTAAGATCATCATGGGCAGCTCCCATAATTTTATTTCGTAAAATTGTTAAAGCGATAAAGTATTGTTCACTTTGAATTTTATAAAGACTCATGACAGTTTCTGCAGCTTCCCTCCAACCTCATATTGTGTTGTTTCCCCGGTGAACTTTGGTAAAGATTTTACCACTTCAAGTCTTGTATCGCCCTTTAAGTTTGGTATCCTATCTGAGGCTAATCTTCCTTCTAAACCTTATATTTGCCTGCTCACTCCATTCAACTGAACATTTATTAATATATTAATTAATTCCACTGTTAGGTCGGCAACCGCAGGTTGCCATTTTTAATTTTAATTCACGCTATTTATTAAATCTTTCGATTGTTTCTTGATATTTTTAAATTAATTAAAATTTAGTTAATTAAAATTAACTCCTCACGAATCTGTCCCGATGGGATCTTCCTTCTGTCAGGGTGTGGGTTGATCTTCCTTCCTTAGTTTGTTTGATTGTTGTCGTGCTGATTCTGGCGAGGGAATGCCCTTCAGCCCTTCCTTTCTTCTTAAGTTTTTTTTTATTTGTTATTGTCTTGATTTTTTTTATACCTTATTCGAAGATTTTTCTAATTCACTTTGTTGTTCTTTGTTAAATTTTTTTATTTTTATTTATTCTTTTTCGCCACCGTATTTTAGTTTGGTTTTGTTTTTATTTTTTTGTTTGACTCTCTTTGTGTTTTCTTTTTTATTTATTTCTTTCACTTTATATTTTGATTGGTTTTTATTTTGTGTTAATAATAAATCTTTCGGTCCACCTTTTATATATTTCTGTGTTTAAATGGATTATTACATTAATTGATATCCATTTAATTTTTGAATAACGATCACAATGTTAGATGTCGTCGATTGGTGTTGGGTTTTTGAATTTTTCCACTAAAAATAGTGGGTTATTTAATTTGTTTTGCTTGGAATTTAAATGGCGCAATTGATTGGGCTTTGATTGGATAACATGCACGAATATTTTTGTACGAGATAATGAATAATATGCCTATAGGTTGTCAGCATGGTATGGGCACTTGTTTCTTCTTTAGTATTTGACCAATTCTGTTTTGATTCATTTCATATAATCAGTTTTTTAGCTTATACTACTGCCGCATATTACTTTTCAGACGACTCTGCAAGCCCGTGCAGTTCAACAATTGAAATTAATTTATTTTGGATCCATCCAGGTATCACTGTGGACGGCAGTAGTGACGAAGCGCACCAGGAGGGTGTGCGAAGGCGACTACTATAAGAAATGAAAATCTACAGTAATCGTCCGATTGTTCCAAGTAATACCTCAATCGAAAGCTTTTGCAAAAAATAAAAGAATTGTATACTAAGCTTAGATTTGGAAAAAAAATAGGTTTGGGAAAAAAAGTGGTGAAACTGTAAAAGTTAAAATTTTGGAAATTTGATCTTTTGGGATATTTTTTTTTTTTTTTTTTTGGTGGGGATAATTTTCTTCCGTCAAATGACACCTCAACTGTCAAAATGAGATGCTAAGTTCAAGAGTAATATGCAAAACTAATTTTTGGGGCCCTTATCTAAACAAAAATTTTATTTTGTTTGTCATTTTCTTTTAAAACCTTATTTAGAGTCGTAAACATTCTGAACGATGTTAACCAGCGAAAAAATTATAGCTGTTTTTTAGCAACATTTTGTATACACGTTATTTTTTTCCCGCCTTTTAAATCTTCCCTAGACCTCCACGAACATTTCATGATTAAGATAAGATAAATCCGTTCGCCGTTCTCGAGTATTAGCGAGACTAACGATATAGATATATATATGTATTATAATAAATATGATTAAAAAAATGATGTGTGGATCATATATCTAGTCATACCTTTTTGATTATAAGTATTATAGTTACTGTAATCCTGATAATATACGCAAAATGTAACTTAACCAGGAAACTGCAAGACATAACCCTTGGAGGTCGGACAAATTTTTAAATATAAATGGATAATTGTTTATAAACGAAATACAGGTCATAAATTGAAACCAGAACGTGGGTTGGTCTGATAAGGGTCATATATCCTAGATACACAAACGATAGCAGATGTGCACTAGAAAAAGCCAAAGAAAAGCGGTATGTTTGCAATCATCATAAGATAAGAATAAAATAAGATTGTCATGATAGCTACGTAAGAGTTGAATATAAATAAAGAAATCAGTTTGAAACAGTAACTCAACAAATAAAGGCGTCCTAATTTCAGGTCGACTAATCAGTCGTTTAATTTTTTAGAAAATTGATATCAGTTGTTAATTCCTTTGCAGGAAATGTATTTAATCTGCTGCAAAAAATGCGACACAAATTGTTTTTTGTAAATTTATGGTTTTAAAGAATTATATTTTAACGAATCTCATATACACGTACACAGACACTGACGCAATTTAGTTTTCATTGTAATTATTTTCAATAAAATATTTATTAGCAAAGTGATATTAGATGGTGCTCTACACAATTTGTATGTCAAGGAGTCTTATCTACTCCGTCAGCTAAAAATGTATATATACATAGACCCTTACGGAGTTTTTGTTATCAGTTTACCTTTATTCACTAGCATTTTACGTGGTTTTCGAGACAAATGAGAGGAAAAACCGAGATTCTACAAAAATTAATTATTTATTAGAATTGCAATTTCAATTGGAGGATAAAAAAATTATTGGCGGAATTCACCAAATAACACAACAGGGCTAATCCGCAGAAGACTGCTGAAGGAAAACCACTCGAAACCCCTTGAATAAGATCTGGATGATATTTCTTGTCATTCCTCTCTCTACGCATTTATGACCAAGGAAAGTCACTTCATTCTAAAAAGTAACATTTGTGTGGACATAGGTTTAAATAATGTTTCATGCATTTTTCAAAAAATATCTTTTAAATTTATAAGCATACCTTTTGTTGGAATAATAATAAGAAAGCGAAATTTTACACATTCGTGAAATGATTTTGGTGCTATTTTTAAACCGAAAAGTAATCAGGATAAACGATATAATCCATTGATTGTTGCAAACGCCTTTATGTTTCGTTACCATACAATTGTTCAGCTGACGAGAGCGGGTGTGTCTCACGCGAGCTCTGGGAAAAGTATATGTGAAGAATCAGGTGCACCAAAACATAAAAACAAAACTAGGGAATTTTAAATAAGCAAGGAGATAGCTTTAATCCCAGGATCCCAGGAAATTTATAGACCTAATAAACTTTGCGGTGACAAAAACTTTCCACGCAATACGTAGTTTAATAATTTATACACCTATTCTTAGTATTTAAAGGGAGAAGATTCAATAAATAAAAAGCAAATAAATACAAAAAAAAAAAAGATAGGCTCAATCACAACCAACGGTGGACGTCTTATCAGAAAGTGTCCAGGTGTGATTACTTTATTTTCCTCTATACCATTATCTGATAGATAACAGTGTTGACATCTCATCAAATGTCAAGCTTCTGTCACCAACAATAAGTTTTAGATGGTATTTCATAGATTTAACGCCGGGCTTTCAAATACCTCCAATATAAGGTCCTCCCATACCTTGTTGTTTCGTACATTCATTTCATTTTATTTTAATGAGTTTCTCAATCGAAAAACCCAATATTTACCCAATATGTCCTCATCAATTTATTCCATCATTTGGTTATGAGCATCCTCTATGATCAATGAATAAATATGGCCTTTGTCGAGGATAATTTGATGCTTTATCTCGAATCTAGCATTGTAATTCTGTAATCTACCGCTTACTCTGATAATTTTATTCTGATCAATAAATAGATGCAAAATTAGAATTTTTAAAGAAATTTTAACTTTGTTATTATTATTTAAACTGTTTGGTTCTGGATTAAATTCCTTTTTAATAATTATTTGTTCTACATAAGTCATTTCCTTAACCGATAAATAACCCAGATAAGATTTTTGTAATAAATCAAACTATGTAACATATTACTCTTTTTAATTTTTGCATGCACGAATATTTTTGTAAGAGATAATAAATAAAATCCTTGTTTTTTCTTTAGACTAAGACGACCAATTCTTTTTTGATTCATTTAACCAATTTGGCCCAATCCACCAAAAATAATTCCCCTTCCTCTGGATTATCTTCGGATTTAACGTGTTTCCATTCTATTTCTGTATTTGAGTTTGCTTTGGCCACTTTAAATCCAAGCCAACGTTATAGTTTAATCACTCCATGCGTATATTTTGGCAGCATTATCTCAACTTACTCAACGAATGGGATGCGTAAAGCTTTAATTTCGGAATTGTTTTCTTATTTTTTATTGGATTTACCCTGCTTTTGCTGGCTACTCTTATAATCAGTTTCTCAGCATATACTACTGGCGAATATTAATTTTCAGACGACTCTGTAAACCCGTGCAGTTCAAAAGTTGAATTTAATTTATTTTGTTTACATCCCGGTATCACTGTGGATATATATATACATATATACTCAAAGAAATTAAAATCTACAGTAATCGTCAGATTGTTTTGAGTAATACATCAATCATAAGGTATTGCAAAACTAAAAGAATTGCATACTAAGACTATAGGTTTTCGGAAAAAATAGGTTTGCGAAAAAAAGTGGTGAAAGTGTAAGCTAAAATTTGGAAATTCGATCTGTTGGGGACGGTGGGGATAATTACCCTCCCTCACTTAAAATACGCGTCGAATGACACCTCAACTGTCAAAATAAGATGCTCCGTTCAAAAGTAACACGCAAAACAAGATTTTTGGGCCCCTATCAAAATAAAAATTTTATTTTGATTCAAAATGTTATTTTAGAGTCCTAAAAAAATGAAAGACGATGTTAAACAGCTCAATATGTATAAGAAACACTAGTTCTATCATTTTTGGAAAAATTAGCTAGCCTGGCGAAAAACAGCTATAAATAGCTAAATATTGTATACCCGTAACTGCTGAAGTACTTAAGCTACAGGCTACAGGGTATACGTCTTCTATACGTCGTTAGAAAAGTATTTCGAAATACTATTTACACCTTTTAAACACAATTTGCCTGATTACCAAGTATAACAATTTTTTCAAATTAAATTACAATCGTGCTTTTGTTTTACACTGGATTTTTGTGCTTAAAACTTTAAAGCGTTTCTCCCACAAAGTCATAACTTTAAAACGCTTGCACAGATACTTTACAAAGTAACTTTACAAGGTAAAATTGAAATAACAAAAAAAAAAAAATTACAGTGTTACCTGGGGCAAACTATACAAATGAACTGGAATTTCTGATGATCCATCACCGAGTTATGAGGGGGAATGCAATTCATCTTCTTTTCAAGACACGTCCGAAAAATTGCTACAATTGCCATATTTATTAATATTTCTTTGTAAAAATTAGATAAAAAAAATTATTTCATTCTTTTTTTTGTTTCATATTATTTTCTCACCAATTTTCCGATCGTTCCTATGACTTCTTTATGATGTAATCGTCCGATTTTGATAAAACTTTATTCGAAATTCAGAACTAATTAAAAAATGTTATTTTCAAGTTTAGAAGGTTATATGTCAAAAAGCACCAAAACTATAATTTGTTTCACATTATTTTCCCACCTATTCTTCGAACGTTCCTATGACAGCTATATAATATAGTCGTCGAATTTTGATCAATTTTAATTCGAAATTCAGAACTGATTTAAAAATCTTATTTCCAAGCTTAGAAGGTTATATGTTAAAAAAACACCAAAGATATAATTTTTACATATTTTCCGACTTAACTTCCGATCGTTTCTATATGGGAGCTATAAGATATAGTGGTCCGATCCGACTGGTTCCGACTTATATACTACCTGCAATAGAAAGAAGACTTTGGGAAAGCTCGATAGCTTTAAATCTCAGAGACTAGTTTGCGTAAAAACGGACGGACAGACGGACATGGCTAGATCGACTCGTCTTGTGACGCTGATCAAGAATATATATACCTTATGGGGTCGGAAACGTCTACCCTCTGCAAGGGTATAAAAATTGTTTACTAAAGTTGATTATTTCTTATAATACATAATACATACAAGGGTATACAAACTTGCCTTATGTCAAATATATAAGTATTTAATTTAAAGTCAACTTTATTTAAAAACAAGTTAGTCACATTCAAATCCAAAGTGGCCATCTTTGTTTTAACTATATTTTATAGTTTTTTATATTCCTAGTGAATACTCTTTAAATTTGTTCGGGATACGAATACCTTTATTTTGAGTATATAAAATTTTTTGAAATGTTTATTTGACGAAACAATTGTAATTGTGTATAAAATTTGTGACCCATATACACAGCCTAATTTTAATGATTAATAATTATCAAAAGAAAAACAGCACGGAGCAGCGTAGAAGACATCCGACAAAAGCATTTCGGCAAAAAAGAAAGGCAGATCTTCGTATATCACCCTATCTTTCTGTGCCTGCCCTCGGCTCTCAGAGATAAAAAAAATACCTGAAAGTGGCGTGATGAAATCCCTCAAAGGGTTTTTAAACCGAGGTAAATATACAAGTATACAAGTAAAACAGATTTTTTTAAGAACATGCCCTAATTTTTTTCAGGAGCGTTGGACAGGGATTCCGAGGACCCTACAAAAGCGATGTTAAATATTAAAAAGAAATTATTAAAAAAAAACATAGACATGCAAAGAATAATTGTAATTCTACGGAAAATTTAAATTATACAATTTAAATAAAATATAATTAAAAGTAAATTAATATGTATGTATTGAAATTCAATATTTGGAATGGTTAAGCTTTTATTATAGAATTGAACGGTTTTGACACTCCGCTTTGTAGCGGTTCTCTTGATCGGTTGTAGAAGTGTTTAATAGACAAAACGCATAACTTCGTTTAAGTGAAATAAAAATACAACAATTTCGTAATATTAAGGCATGTGCTTGTCCACTTTTTTTGTCGCTTTTTTCCTTTTTGTTTTTCTTCTCTATTATGTGCTTTATTATTTCGTGATATTTCAGATAAAACTTTAACGAAATTTACGAAATTTACGAAAAAGTTGGGTAATAAACGAGAAGTGAATAAAAAATACGCGAAAGAAATGACGAGTTTTTACGGAAAATAAGTGAAAACCCGCGCCAACTGGATAAAAGTTGTAGAATGCACGAGAAGGAAAATATAAAATTACGCTTTGTCGCCGTTTCATTCGGCTCTGTATCAAAATTAAAATTTTTGTTTTTTAACTCGTTTTTTTCTCGTTGGATTATTTTATTGATTTATATTTGTATATGTTCGGTTCTGTTACATACTAAACATTTTTTTTCAATTATCACGACGTATTGATTTTTTTTACGTTATATAATTTAACAAGTGGTAAAAGTCGTCAATTTTGAAAAAGTGACTTTGTCTGAAAATTGTTATCTGCAGCTGTAGTTATCCTATTGACTTTATTTATTTTACATTAAAGCTTCTGAAACCAGTAATTTTAAAATACATTATTTCTCATGCACTAAACTAATTTTAAATTTTTACATGTTATTTCAGAATGAATTTACTGATGCTGATGTTATATGGACCATCTTTAAAACCTTAGAATACTTTTCTGGTTCACTACACGACTGCGACTGCGAATGTGGACCTCCTAATTTATCATGGCTTACAAGCTAAACACAGAAACTTTTTATTATATTTAAGACCGTTAACGTCGCGAATAAAAAATAGTTAAAAAAATGACCTCCTATAAAGTGTCATCTGAAAATGTTTAAATACCTCAACATGTTTTGTACAAATTGTTTGAAAATAATATCTGTAATAATCTTGTAATTAAATAGTTCTATACGCACAAGAGTTACGCTAAGTACAAATGTATTTAAAATAAAAACAAGAAAGAAAGTTAACTTCGGCAAGCCGAAGTTTGTATACCGTTACAGTTATAAGAAATAATCAACTTTAGTAAATAATTTTTTCATATTATTTTCCCACTAATTTTCCGATTTTTCCTATGACAGCTATATGATATAGTCGTCCGATTTTGATAAAATTGAATTCCAATTTTAGAACTAATTAAAACGTGTTATTTCCAAGCCAAGAAGGTTATATGTCAAAAATATAATATATATAGTCCAATTTTGATAAAATTTAATTTAAAACTCAGAACTAACAAACTACAAAGCGGCTTAAATTGAATATGCACCATAATAGTACTTAAACCAGGTTATATTCAAGTTAAAAATAAAGTACAGTTCTTATTACGGCGCTTATATTTAATTTAAATACCATTTGTATTTATATTAATGTTCATCATAGTCTGTTCTGAATATAAAAAGTATTTAATCAAAATAAAAATATTCTTAGTTTTAATACGGGCTATAATAATTTTAACTATAAAAACCACTCAAATGAAATATTCCATTCACTGAGTATAAATATGAGAATATTTAAAAGAAATATGGAAATATGGCTGTATACGCTCGTCTTGAGTGAGTTTATGACGTGAGCGCGTATGCAAGAGTTAGTTGAGCTTGAGTATTCGAACCAAATGGAACTCGCTGGTCAGCTGCGAATATCAATAAAAGCATCAAGATGGAAAATATACCCTTGCCCCCGACATCAGAAGTGGGATCTGCTTTGCCTACTGCTCATGCTACCGATCCGTATTTGTCAGCGTTGGAGCTACAAAACCGCAACCTAATGGAGATCATCAAAAACATGCAGACACTAAGGGCACCGCCAGCCGATGGAAAAGCGTCATATGTGACTCTTCCAAAATTCAATCCTGACATCGCTGGAGCGGATGCTTCCTCTTGGTGTTCAACAGTTGATTTAATTTTTGCGGATAACGTGCTCGAGGGTAGCAACCTGGTGATCGCCCTAAGCAAGGCACTAGAAGGCTGCGCATCACAGTGGCTTTCCCAAATTTGCTTTGCCGGCATCACTTGGGCGCAGTTCAAGGAGCTGTTTATACAACGCTTTGTTGGAATTGAGACTTCTGCCGCCATGCTATTAAATGTTCTGAATGGTCGACCAAAGCCGGAGGAGGGCTTCGCCGAATACGGCAGCCGTATTGTGACGCTACTTATGTCAAACTGGAAAACCAAGGATTTGGAAGAAATAGCGGTATCCGTGACTCTGGCTCACATGGCGCAAATAGACAACAAGTTGACGCCGTGTGTTTTTACAAACAACGTGAAAACTCGCAATGAGCTACAACAACAGTTACACGCACACTCTTTCAAAAAGCGCAGTATGGACGACGATTCAACAGGCTCGGATCGCAAGAAGTTCAAGTTTCCGACACCGATGAAATGCAATTATTGTGGAAAGGCTGGCCATAAATACGCCGAATGTCGTGCTCGCTTGGAGAAGGGCCAGGGCAAAGGCAAAATCCACAGCGGCAGCAACATGACTGGACCGAAGGATCGCTCAAGTGTGCTTCAAGTGTGACGAAATAGGACATTTTGCATCTGCTTGTCCAAAAGGCCGAATGTATGAGAAGCGGGTAGATATCTGCACAGTAGCTCCACCATCTGGTATAATAAGGGCATCCGGTGAGTCTATTCCATTTTGCTTTGATTCGGGTGCTGAATGCTCTTTAGTGAAGGAAAGCGCCGTGAATAAATTTAAGGGAAAAAGAATAAACAACATTGTAAAACTTAACGGTATAAGTAATGATGCCATTTGTAGTACTCAGCAAGTATTATGTAATATAAATATTGAACAATACTGCTTTGAAATTTTGTTACACGTAATTATGGATAAGTATCTGAAATACGATGTGTTGGTTGGTCGTGAAATCCTTAGCCAGGGCTTTGGAGTAACAATAGACGCCGACAAATTCCAAATTTATAAAACAAAAAGGGTAGATGTTTTGACTGTAACTGATTACAGAGATATTATAAATGCTGATATTGATTTAGTCGAATCCGATAAAATGGCCTTAACAAATATCCTAAAGTGTTACTCTGATTGGTTTTTCAGCGGTATTCCAAAATTTTCGGAGACGCTTAAGCCTTTGTATCACCTAACGTCAAAGAAAATTGCAACTTTCACTTGGCAACAAGACCACGAGCAAATCGAGCTAAAATCATATCTGTGTTGACACAGGCACCCGTTTTGATCATATTCGACCCGCAATACGCAATTGAGTTGCACACTGACGCCAGTTCAATTGGCTATGGAGCTATATTATTGCACAAAATTGATAACAAACCCCATGTCGTTGAATATTTTAGTAAATGCACGTCTCCTGCCGAGTCAAAATATCATTCTTATGAATTAGAGACGCTAGCGGTAGTTAATGGTATCCGACATTTCCGCCATTACTTGCAGGGACGTAAATTTGTCGTATATACAGACAATAAGGCGAAAATTATTAAACATAGTTTAGGCGATCACGTATTGATTTAGAATGAGGAGCGTCATCAAACTAAGCTTGACCCTAAATTTAAAGGGCCGTTTGAGATTGTCAAAATACTAGATGGAGATAGATATCTGTTAAAGTCCTTAACAAGTAAGCGAACTTACAAATATTCTCATGAATTCTTAAGAGCTTTGCCGAATAATGAGCTAATACGCGAAGATAGAGACGGCACGATGGAAGATGCGTCCGACAATCAAGAAAGAGAATCTTAAAAAAAAAAAAAAAGTGTTAAAGGAACTACACTAAAGTTATTGTAATGTGTTAAAGGAACTACACAAATGTTAAAAAGTCTTAAAGGAACTACACTAATGTTATATTGTAAGATGTGTTACAGGAATTACACAATTGTTAAAATGTGTCAAAGGAAATGCACAAATGTTTTATTTTACAAAAGAGAATAATGTTATTAAAGAATAACTAAATGAATTAATAAGATTATGTTTAATTGAAGAAATGTAATGAATACAGAATATTTGATATTTATATAAGTGATTTTTATTTTGAAAGCTTTTGTCCAATTATGAAATAAAAATATCTGTTTAAAAATAAAGAAAAGTTTAAAGTGAAATTGAGTCTCGTGGTATTGAAAGCTAAACACACGAGGACGTGTGATAGGTCAGGAAGGCCGTGTCGTAGTGTGATTCCCAATAAATGTAGCATTCTGGTAATTTGGGAATTCGGGGAATTCCCTGCTTCTGCTTTACTCGTTGATATTGAGCGAATGCACGGCAGCAGAGGCAGAGACGCTCTGCTGCTGAGTGAGGTTCGATGGTAAGATACCAAGAGTCTTGAGTAAGACAGAGATGGCTGTATACGCTCGTCTTGAGTGAGTTTATGACGTGAGCGCGTATGCAAGAGTTAGTTGAGCTTGAGTATTCGAACCAAACGGAACTCGCTGTGCAGCTGCGAATATCAATAAAAGCATAAAGATGGAAAATATACCCTTGCCCCCGCCATATACTATTTTAACATATTTAATCGAAATTAAAAAAAGCGTTAAATTTACTATGAAATTATTGCCTCGAGTATCAGATACCAGTTACACAGCTTAAAGGAGCAAAAGGATAATGAAGATATATAAGCAGAAAAGCGATATTTTAGGGCGCCGCCCACCGGCTATTTCAGTAGATGTTATGTGGGCGGCAGACAGATTTAAGCGTTTTGGCCATATGTGGGCATTAGAGTGGGCGTGGCACCTTTTTTTTTTTGGTGAGTCGATAGGTATTAATGAGACAAAAACATTTCAGTTAAAATTTTGTTGCTATCATAAAAACTGTAGGCGCTACACATTTTTACGGATTGTGTTAGAGTGGCGTTAGAGTGGGCGTGGAACCGACGGACAGACGGACATGGCTACATCGACTCGGCTAGTGATCCTGATCCTATTAAATGTTCCGCAGTGCTTTTAGATGGTAACTAGCAGTTATTATTATTATTAAAGAACTGCCCCGCTCTATTGTTAAGAATGAACAAATTTCACAAGTAAATGTTCCTCAGGCATTCAGATTAAACTTTTCCCGAAAGTGTTCCAAAAAGATTTAACCAATAATAGGAATGCTTACGTAATTTTCCTGATCGTCATAAAAATCACACCAAAACCAAAACTCATTGCGTAGGACCACGTATAAAATTGTAAATCTTTAGACCATCCCTTCCTATACCTATACCTTTAATTACAGACCAAAGCCTATAATAATATAACTATTTAATATAATTTTGTTTTTTTTTTTTTTTGTTATTGTGAACATGTTTCATCAACTCATAATTAATTATATAGTTAATTTTCGGACTCTTAACACCGGTTATTATCCTTTACTCCGCACGCAGATTTTCGCTTGATTCCAATATATACATTTCTAAAAAACTCTCACAATTTAATATTTCTCAGATGTTGTATTATTTTTAAAGGCTTGATTTGTTCCATCACGCATTACCATTAGAACATCTTCGAAGGCATCATTGGCCTACAATAGGAAAGTCTTTTAAGTTAATTTCTGACTAAAGTTTATAATAGAGGTGTTGAGGCCTGGTAATTCATGTTTCAGTGGCTTACAATTTTTATACTTCTATATTATTCATACACTATTTGTGAACAGAATGTGAAACAATGTAACGGACCTGTAAGAAAGTTGGTATAAGTAGTTTTATTTTACTGATAAAAAATGTCTATTCATGTTATGAGGTTTTAATATAACATAACACTTCTATTTAGCGTCGCTTGTGAACAGCTGTGTTTACTTTTGTGCTCCGAGTTTTTTGTCTTTTCCAGTGATTTTGTGCGAGTGTTCTGTGTGTATTTATTTACAAAGATTAGCCTAACAATTGTGCTAGTAATTCTAAATAGATCTCCCAGTAACGGGTACGTGGTAATAGTTATTTTAACATTTCTATTAGATTTGTTTAATCCCATAGCTTTGTTTTTGTAACTTACGCTCCTAAACTTGCTAAAACTCTTTTAATCTCTCTCAATCTCCCTCGCTCTATTTTATAACTGTAACCTGCTCTCTATGCACCCGCTGAATTTCTAGTAGACTTTTTCGGTGCTATTTTCTGTAACTCTCTCTCTCTCTCTCTTGCTTGATTTACTTTGTATTTGTTCGTCGATAGAAAGTGTCTGTACAATTGTACAAGTCTGTCCAATTATAACGAGAAATCATATCATATCATATTTATTATAGTTACATTTACGAAAACATCTCATTTTAGTTGGAGAAACTAAAGGATAGAGGGTATCAGAGCAGGGAAGGCAATTTGTCAGTTCCATAGTAGGATGATATGGGTCTTCAGGTACAACAGTCTTAAATACGTTTTTTAATGAATGCGTACCTGATGGGTTTCTTTCAAACCTAAACAGACCTCCTTGGTTTACCAATGCGCTTCAAAGACTTAAAAACCTTAAATCTAACACTTATAAAAAGTATAAAAAATCTGGTAGACCAGCAGATTTTTCGAAATATGTTGTGGCTCGCACAGATTTTAATGTTCTCAACAGTCATTGCTACTCTATGTATCTAAGTCGATGTAAATTTGAATTTTCAAACAGTTTTACAATTTTGTTAATGCCAAGTGTAAGGCATCGGCATCGCCTTCATCGGTACGTCTAAACTCAATGGAGGCATCGACGGATTCTGAAATTGCTGATTTATTTGCTGAGTTTTTCCAAACTACTTAGAGTTCGAGAGCTTGGTCAAATTCGAACTACCCTAATCCCTTAAATAGGGCAAATTGTATTTTCTCCCCTGTAATCACCGAAAGCTCTCTCTTAAGAGATTTAGCAACAACAACGCGGTCCAGATGGACTTCCTGGATGTGTGCTTAAGTTTTGTGCGTTAACCATTTGTAAACCGATTCTTAAACTTTTTAATTTGTCTATTTCATCATCAGTTTTTCCTTCTATCTGGAAGTACTCTTTTATTATTCCACTTCAAAAAAGGTGCGAAAGCAGATGCCCAAAATTATAGAGGTAGTTCTAAATTGTCGGCAATTCCTAAAGCATTTGAACGTATTATCACTTCTCATTTGCAACATTTATGTTCCTCGCTTATATCACCGTGTCAGCATGGTTTTGTTAAGCGAAGATCGACCACCACCAACCTTCTTGAATTGTCATCTATTGTAATAAATGGGTTTAAGAATAAAATGCAGACTGACATTGCATATACAGATTTTAGTAAGGCCTTTGACTCCGTTAACCACTCACTTCTTTTATTTAAACTAGATCAGCTTGGGTTTCTTGGTAATCTATTATCTTGGATTTCATGTTACTTATTGGTATAGCTAGTAGATATGAATATGCCCTTAGGACTCAGAGGGTTATATTCAAGAATGCTGTTTCAAAATTGATATAGTCGGATATTGATTGTTTTCATGGATGGAGTGAGTACAACCTTTTAAATTTGAACTACCTTAAATGCAAGGTTATGACTTTTTATAGGGGTACTCCTACGTTTATCAGTTACTTTCTTAAAAATACTTGAGCGTATATATTCAGTTAACGATTTAGGTGTTCTTCTTGACCCTAAACTTAAATTTGACTGCCACATTATGTCCACTGTTAACAAAGCCATGAGTGTTTTTGGGTTTATAAAGCGTTGGTCAAAAGAATTTGATGACTCTTATACGACCAAATTATTATTTACCTCCCTTGTCCGTCCTACTATGTAATATTGTTCGTCGGTTTGGAGTCCACAATATCAAGTGCACATCAACCATATTGAGTCGGTACAAAAAAAATGTCTCTTAGTTGCCCTGCGTAGTTTGAACTGGGATCAAAATGTAAGGCTTCCTTCCTACGAGAGTAGATTACAATTGCTTAATTTACCTACACTTGTAAATCGTAGAACAATGCTTAGTACTATTTTTATATGGATTGTTGGTAGCTTTCGTAATATTAAAAAAAAATCTTTTATTATTTCTGTGACCGTTTCCTTGATAGCTATATGTTAGAGTAGTCCAATTTTTATTAAAATTAATTCAAAATTGTTTAAAATATCGAAAAGTATACCCTTGCAGCTAAAAGAAATAATCAACGTTAGTAACACCGTGTGCAATTTGTAAGGAAGGTTTCTAGCTTTAGTAATATTAAAACAAAAATTTTTTATTTTTTCTCTGTCCGTTCCCTTGACAGCTATATGTTGGAGTAGTCCGATTCTTATTAAATTGTATTCAAAATTCACCGAAGCTATATTTTGTTTCATATTATTATTATTATTATTATATTCTTATTATTATTATGATGACCCTTATACGACCAAATTATTATTAGCCTCCCTTGTCCGTCCTATTTTGCAATATTGTTCGTCGGTTTGAAATCAACAATATCAAGTGCACATTGACCGTATTGACTCGGTACAAAAAATATTTACCCTTTTTGCCCTGCGTAGTTTGAACTGGGATCAAAACGTAAGGCTACCTTCCTACGAGAGTAGATTACAATTTCTTAATTTACCAACAATGCTTGGTACTACTTTTATACAAAATCTTATAAGAGGTGACATTGATTCTGCAGAAGGTTTAATCCGCCTAACATTCAACGTTCCCGTTAGACTAACATGAAATTATTATCCTCTAAATTTGCCACGATGTACATCAAATTTTTGTCTGCACGAGCCCTTTCGCGTTCTATGTAATAACTATAATAAACTTTATCATTTAATTTGAATTTCAACATCCATCCCGGTATTGAAAACTAATATTTTAACTCATTTGCTTAATTCTTAGTTATGCCTTTTATTTTCAATTGTGTCCCGTCTCTATTTGTTTTATGTATGTATCATCCTCGCGAACTCGCATTTTTTGCCCAAATTGATAATAGGGCCCCGCGCGTAACAAGCACGTGCTTGGTGTCGTTGGGCCACTTGTTTGTACTGTTCGAAGTGCATCAACGTCCATATATACAATTGTTTCTCTTGAAAATACTCTACAAAAATGATGATAATCGTAACAACTAAACTATTAGACCAGTCATTAGTATATAATAACCAAAAAATGTGTTTAAAAAACTCGGTTGAATTTATCTTTTCGTACCACTTCGTTTTTATATTGAAAGCATATTAAAATGTTATTACAGGTTTATTAAAGAATGAATATTTGTATCGCTCTGGTGTAAAACCGTGTATAACAAAAACAAATCAGCTTATCCCATTTTCTATCACCATAACAATTGTGTGTACCCACACTTAAAAGTTCAATTGTATCCCTTGTCGAAAATGTCTGTGGCTTTCAGTTCATTTGTCACCGATCATTTAAATCCCATTAAGCAAACCACCTATTGGTAATAGTACTATAATCCCAGAGTCAAGTTGGTTACTAACAGTACAAAAAGTGAGGTTATATGGCGTTTTTAAATGTTCCAAAAAAAAAACCTTGGAAGATTATCTTGGGATTCCGACGCCCCATATAGAAAATTGTCTGGGATGTCCCCTTTTTCCGAGGGGAAAATGCAAAGGAAACTTTTTAGAAGTCCCCTCGGATTTTCCCTATTCCTTATACTCATTTGTTGTATGGCCTGTCCCCTGCAAGGGAAACGTCCCAGGGAAATCCCTTCGAAAATTCGTTATTTTTCCATTGAGTTGAAGTTTGCAACGCAGTGAAGGAAACGTTTCCGACCCCATAAAGAATATATATTTTTGATCAGCGCAAACTAGTCTCTCAGTTTTTAAGATATCAGGCTGAAACTTTTTTCAAAAGTCTTCTTTCTATTGCAGGTAGTATATAGTCGGAACCAGTCGGATCGGAATCTTATAGCTTCCACAGGAATTATCGGGGAAAAAATGTAAAAAAATTATATCTATCTTCCGCGTTTTTAAACATAAAACCTTCTAATCTTGGAAATAACATTTTTTAAATAGTTCTGAATTTCGTATTAAATTTTTTCAAAATCGGACGACTATATTGTATAGCTGCCATAGTAACAATCAGAAAATTAGTTGTAAAATAATATGGAAAAATTATATCTTCGGTATTTTTTAACACATAACTTTCTTGGCTTGGAAACAACATTGTTTTATTTGTTCTGAATTTCGAATTAATTTTTATCAAAATAGACGACTATATCATAGATGTCATAGGAACAATCGGGAAATTAGTGGGAAAATAATATGAAAAAATTATTTACTAAAGTTTATTATTTCTTATAACTGCAAGGGTATAGAAACTTCGGCTTGCCGAAGTTAACTTCCTTTCTTGTTTGGTCCGCGTCCTCGGTATCCCTTTGAGGGATATCATCACGTCCCTTTCGGGTAACGGAACCAGAACTTTCTGGGTTATGCTACAAAACCTATAAAAAAAATTCTTAAAAAGGGGACGTTCTTTAAACGTGGATCAACGCACGACATCTTCAACGTAAGAAAGCACTTACCTGATCACTTTTTATAATAAATTAAAACGTCTCGCAGCGCACATTTTAATGTTACAATGCTTACTTTAATTTTGATTTGTTTAACTTAGCTGTGGAACCAAGATCAGACCTCAAAAGCAAACCCAAAGGCAAATACAGAGTTTGAAATTATTGTTAATAAAAGCCATAAGTGGCCTGGTTTCACGTGTTGGATAACTTTCCCCCTTCTAAAATGGATCGTCCCGATTCAATATTAAATTCATTTAATTGATCTCTTAATTGTGTTACAAAATTGTCATGGTTAATAGATTAATCTGGTTCTGGCAGTTGTTTTTTTGTTACAAATAATATAGCATTTTTTATTTTATAATAGGTAGAAAATCAAATATATAATGATTAAAATTAATAATTAAAAGGTGAATGATATTTTGGAATTTTTCAGTTTAATGAAGGGATTTACAATTTTTAGATTATCTAAAGAGAGTTGCGAGTTATTTGATAAAATGTAATCGGATATTTCAAAATTTTTAAGTGGTTCGTAGTTATGTAGTCAAGAATTTTGTTTTCCAAATTGGTATATGAGATATTATAAATTTTGGTTGTGATATTAAAATATATTAAATATGAGACGTTCAAATGGGAGTTGTTAAGAATATTGTTACCATTTATAAGAATGACACCATTTTGTACAATGTCTCCTTTTTTATATTTTTTCCTTAATTTTTTTAAAAAGTTGAGTTCTTACCATTTAATAATCAATTAAAACAAGTTTTTTCTTAATTAAAGTGCAATGATTATTAAAAATTTGTTCTGTGATTTCATAAAACAATATGCGCATTTTGCGACTTGATTGCTAATACTAGTTTCACATCGATTTGAGAAAACGCTCTGGCATGATATATTTTGCATCTGTTTTTTATTATTGTGTATGGTATTTAAATTATTAAAAGTTATTTATGAAGTACGATTTTAAAAACAAAGATGACCATTAAGTCAGCGATAATTACTGTTCTTTTTTCGTGTTTTAAAATTTCCATGACGTCATCATTGGTTAAAATTTTGGTATTAAAAACGATAACTTTTGAAAGTGTGATTGTGTGATAATAGGTTGCTTATAATTATTTTCAATTAATTCATTGATTATATTATAAATTTTAATAAAATCATAATTTTTCGGAGTTTCAGCTAACTGTTTCCACATAATGCCTAACTCACTTATTCCCCTTCCTGATCTAGCTGAAATTAATTGTGATAAAATTGTTATTTTTTATTATTATCCCTTTTTATATTATCTGATTCCAAGTAAATTATTTCCTTATAAAAACTTAACTTAGTTATTTGCCATATTTTTGAAATTTCTTTGTAAAAATTTGATAAGACATTCTTCATCGTCATAATTTAATGTACCATTTATGTACCATTTAATGTACCAAAATCACCAAAACATGGTTTTTTCCAAAAATTGAAATTATCTCCTCTAAGGAGTATAGCCCTTGAGATTACTCAACTTTTGGCATACGACACATTCTTATAAAAATACCCGAGTCAAAGTTATTAATAAACAAAAATGCCTACGTTGACCACTGCCTGAGCATTGACCTTGTGCGTAGACAAAACCCGTGTCAAAGTTATTAAAATACAAAAAGGGCCACATTTATTTTAAAATACTTGTTCGTTTTTACTATCGTTTCTATATTATGACCAATACGTTCAGATTTTTTAAACATTTTTTCCTATTTCTCAAAAGCGGCTTTTACGATTTTGACCTAAGCTTTAACGTGTATACTCATTGACATTCCCTTACGTTTTACATGTTGTATAAAGTCACGTTTTAAAATTTGTATTCAACAAAAGCGCCTACATGTATTAATTCGGAAACTATAACAGTGCCTAAGCGTAACAATTTTTTTTGGCGTATCCATTTGTTAACGGCTTATGTGCCACATAAGAAACTTGAGTACTATTTATTTTGTGAAAATAGATTAATTATATTATTGATATTTACCACAAAAACTTTTGATATCACACATTTTGACAAGCGTTCCTATAGTGACATAGTGACAAGCGTTCCTATAGCAAATAAAAGTTGTGATGGTGGTGGAGGCATTGGATCTACCTGACAAAAATACCTCTCCGTAGTCCGGAAGGCGATCGCACGATCATAGGTCGTTTCGAGATGCCTGAGTGGTACCAAGGAAAAACAAAGCGGATTCTGTTCTACTTATGTCCATACCTGGAACAGCATTTTTTGGAGTGGTCTTCTGGCGGGCGTTTGGCTTGGCTACGGCTGTGATAGATCACGTCGACCTTAAATGCGTAACGAAGACAAAATCGACGCTCGAGAGATGGAGCATTACGCCGAACAGGTGGACAACGACGAGGACAAGCCTTATCCCGAACCTTGGGCATTATCTGAAGAAGGAGCTCGACAGCTCAAGGAGATCTGAAAGGAGTTTTTATGTTCAAGAAGGATGGTCTAGGAACGATTAGCCTGGAAACACATACAATCGACCTGATGAACCACGCATGGGTGGCTAATGCGCGTGTCAATAAAAATTCGGGAATTATTTTTTTATAAAAACTAATTACGTGAAATAAATCTGCGTATGAATCATACGTTAATACGTCTTTATTGTCTGTTCGCAGCAGAACGTCTAAATTTGATTGTTTACTATCAGTTTGTAAATATAACGTAAAGTTTGCTAACAGCTGTGCAGCATCTGCGTGGCGCTAATAGCACCAGTTAATTTAACAGTACGCATGTAAAACCTCGAAAACACACACTATACAACACTTACTATTCTCTTCTCTCGTCTTGCATTAAAACTTCGGAGTACACGATCTCTAAAACGAAAGCTGGGTCTTTTTATTTTAATTTAATAGAAGAGGTCGAAGAGGGCTGCAAAACAGCATCTCCTCTAAACATTGGTGGCCCCGACGTGATGCTATCGGGTTTTAATGCAAATCGCAACTTCGGTTCTAACCTTTTGCTATCTGGCCAAACGCCGGCAGGCACATTTCTCACTAACAAATACAATCGTCTCCAGAAAACGGTAATCGCGTTTTCCTGTGCTAAAATTTGAATTTCGAAATCGTCAAGGGTAAATTTCTTGTATCCGTTAGTCGTGCTACAGTAAAACACATCTAAGATGCACAGTGATGTTGACAACTTGCCACCGGCTGATATTGACTTCTACAAGGCTAAGCGCGCATCCATTTAGCGCCAACTAATTAGCGCAAACTAATCGACAATGGGCAATAGGCAACCATTTCAGCAGCGGCGACTTAAGCACCTACGATAAAGCCGACTTAATAGTTCGTATAGACACAGTTAATAAAATGAAGGACGACTTCGAAATGTGGCAAGATAAACTGGAAAGGGTGGACCTGCTCGAGCTCTCTTCAAATACTCGCTCCGAGTTCGCAACTTCCTATTGGAAAGAAAAGTCTTCACTGACTCGCCACATGGATACCTTTATGAAGTCACACATCGCATATACTAACTTAACAACACTTCCTGCCTACCAGGGTAATATAAATTTTTCCTCCCAACTAAACAAGCGCTTGTCTCGGCTACCAAAATTACACCTGTTCAAGTTCAGCAGCAGCTACGGAGATTGGCCTGATTTTATTGCAATGTACATCAGTGTCGTCGGTAACAACGATGATTTAAGCAATGTAGATAAATTTCAACACCTGCGCACATGCTTGGATGGCGCGGCTCTGAGCACAATCAAATCTTTGGAACCTGCCGATGACAATTACGATAAGGCATTGGAGTTACTTAGAAAACGTTTTGATAACAAGTTGCTACATTTTCAGAGCCATGTTCGAGCTTTGGACTGGCAAATGTTGAAAAGGGATCTTCAGAAGCTCTGCGCGGTCTGAATGATAAAATCAACTCACACCTTCGGGCACTAAGCACTATGTCAACCATTTCTCAACTGGCCGATGGACTACTCATTCACATTATCTCAAGCAAGCTTGACCGCAACACTCAGGAAAGATGGGAGGAGGCCCTGCCATGCGACAAGCTGCCCAGCTGGAGTGATATGACAACCTTTCTGGAACGGAGATGTCGCTTGCTGGAAAATCTAGCCTTCAGGTGAGCCGAAGCTTCAATAGATCAAATGGTCGCGTCTAACTTGTCAGCTGACATTTTAGCTCAGTCCTGTGACAAGAGATTCACCTCATCCTTCCCAGCAGTTATAACTCGATCCATAACAGATTATCAGCCGAGCTTTGGCTTCGACATCTCCAGCTGGAGCATTCCTAAAAACATATCCATCGTAGATTTATTACTTATGGCCTGTCCATTTTTCGACCTAATCTGTGTAGGCCAAATTCGAATGGCAGATAAATTACTAATTCTCCAAAAGGCCAAGCTGGGTTGGGTGGATTCAGGTGGACACTTTCTAGTACGCGGTGAATCTCCCACAACATCCGTTGACGACGCTACATACGCTAATCTAGACTTGAGTCGGGTCAGTACTGTGTAAGGTTGCCGACTAAATTCAGCACTGATACGTTAGGAGATTCCTTTCAACGTGCACTAAGACGCTTCAAGGCGCTCGAAGTCAAACTGTCAAAAAACCTTCAAACTAAAATGAAGTACTCTGCTTTCATGCGCGAATACATCGAGCTGGGCCATATGTCACTGGCTTCCAAGCAGCATGTTTTCACGCAATTCTAGTTGCTATTTGAGAAACCGGATAGCTCTACGACAAAATTGCGTGTGGTGTTTGACAGATCAGCCAAATCTACGTTAGGAGTATCTCTGAATGATCTGTTACATACGGGCCCGTCGATACGATCCAAGCTCTTTAACCTTCTCGTCAAATTTCGTCTACTCAGAGTTGCTATGTGCGGCGATATTTGCAAGATGTATTGCTGCGTGCGAGTAGCTCACCCAGATCAATTTCTTCAGTGCATCCTATGGCGCGATAGCCCCGATGAAGATATAAGGACTAACAATTTGGATACCGTAACGTACGGAACAAAGCCCGCTGCCTTTATAGCAATTCTAGCAATGCAGCAGCTGGCTCTCGATGAAGAAAGAAACTTCCCACTAGCTGCGTAAATCGTTAGACATGATTTTTATGTGGACGACTTTATTTCAGGAGGAGATTCCGTGGAGGAAGCCATCCACATCCGTCTACAAGTAAAGGAACTATTGGCAAAGGGTAATTTTCCTATTCGAAAGTGGTGCTCAAACGAGCCTGCCGCATTAGAAGGAGAAAGTGATTCAGATTGTGAAAAGCTAATGGAATTCAAGGATGGCACCAACATCGCAAAGGCCCTTGGCTTAGCCTGGGATCCCACCACCGATTGCCTGCTCTTTAACTTCGCGCATAATTTAACCGATAAACCGATCACAAAACTAAGTATCTTATCCATGATAGCCAAGGCTTACGAATCATTCGGATTAATCTCACCCGTCGTTACCTAACTCAAAATATTTCTTCAAGCTCTATGGAAAGAAAGGTTGGACTGGGACGAAGCTTGTCGCAAGCAATGCACTACGAATGGAATCTGTTAATTTCTCAGCTTTTGTTTGTCTAATATTTCAGCGTTTCATTCTAACGCCACTGGCCACAATTGAGTTACATGGGTTTTGCGACGCAAGCATGGCTGCTTATGGCGCTTGCGTATACATCCAATCTGAGTTGCAGGGTGTATATTTTTTGAAAACACTGATAATCCCAAAGCTCGGACTCTGAGCAGCGCTTCTTTTATCCGATCTTATGTCAAACATCGCCAAGGAATTCAAATTTGTCCGCAAATACCACTGCTGGAGCGACTCTACAGTAGCACTTGCTTGGATACGAGAAGCCCCTTCTAACTTCAACGTCTTTGTTTCCAACAGGGTAGCTCAAATCCAGCGGCTGACAAAGAGAATTACTTGGCATCATGTGCCGTCGCAGCTAAATCTGGCGGATATATTGTCAAGAAGATGCAAGCAACTTGAACTGTTAGAATCACCACTTTGAAAAAACGGACCTACATTTTTACAAGCCGGCAGTGCACTTATTTCAACGCAACGGCTGGATTTAGCAGCGTCCCATAAATTCAGCAATTCCTTCACAAAGTTGAAACGGATTTTTGCTTACGTAAACAAGTTCATCAAGCGCACAGTTTCATATTCAGCGAGACCGAAGGCACTACTCAATCCGGATGATCTCAAAGGCAGAACGTATTTTTTGCTTTAAAGCATTCACATTGTGCAATTCGGCAAGGAGTACAGAGCGCTACATTTTTAGGAACCCGCTGCCCCCTAGTAGCAGGCTGCGGTCTTTATGCCCGTTTTTGGACGACGAAGGAGGTCGTATTGAGAATTCAAACCTCGAGTACGAAGCCAAGCATCCGATTTTGCTGCCTAAGCATCATCCAGTTACAGATGCAAATAATCACGCACTATCAAACCACATTCCTTTATGCTGGTCCTCAAGTCTTCCTTGCAACTGTTCGTCAACGATACTGGCCCGTTGGCGGGCTCAAAGCTGTATCGAGTATTATCAATAAATGCCGCCGCTGCTTTCCAATGCGGCCCAAACTTCTCGATGAAGTATTGGCCCCTCTGCAGAGCGCGTCCAGCCAAGCACAGCATTTTGTGTAACTGGCATTGACTTTTGCGGTCCATTTTACAAAAAATCGGAAGTAAGAAACCGCGTTCCCCACATTTCGGTGGATTATGGTAGGCCGCGGTGAAATCAGCAAAGTACCATTTTTATCGCGTCGTTGGAAACCCAACCCTTTCATTCAACGAGCTTCAAACTCTCGTCTGTCAAATCTCTGCAATGCTCAACTCCAGACCTCTTTATTCTATTTCAGAAGACCCTAACGACTTGGAGATTCTTACACCCGGCCTATTTATCTGGGGCAAGCCAAACGCAACGATCGACGAGCCTGATTTGATCCAACTAAACGCAGGTCACCTCAGTCGCTGGCAAAAGGTTTGCCAAATGCAGCAAGCGTTCTGGAGGAAGGGGACATCCTACTTGTCCGTGTTTCAAGAACGTGGAAAGTGGAAAACGACTCGACAAAATCTCCAACCTGGAACCCTGGTCCTGATAAAGGAGGAAAACGCCCCGGAGTGGCCCCTCGGTAGAGTGGGCAGCGTCATCGCAGGAGTGGACGGCATTTCAAGCAAAGACTGGTCAGGAGAGCCATATCAAGGATCGCCGTTCTGCCAATCGAAACCAAATCGGTTGCAAGCCATCATTTTCCAACGGGGGGAGCATGTTCGCAGCAGAACGCCTAAATTTTATTTACTATCAGTTTGTAAATATAACGTAAAGTTTGCTAACAACTGTGTAGCATCTGCGTTGCGCTAACAGCACCAGTTAATTTAACAGTACGCATGTAAAACCTCGAAAACAATTACTGTACAACCCTTACTATTCTCTTCTCTCGTCTTGCACTAAAACTTCGAAGTACACGATCTCTAAAACGAAAGCTAGGTCTTTTTATTTTAATTTAATAGAAGGGGCCCAAGTGGGCTGCAAAACAGCATCTCCTCTAAACATTGTCCTTGAATAAAAGATACTTGTGACTTGTATAGTCAATTATTTTTGATGTTGTTAATAAAATAAGGTGTAGTATGAGCATGTGATAAAACATTTTCTGGAAAAAGAAAAACAGTAAAATATAAATACTTTGAATTTTTTTATTATCTTTGTGAATAAATGTATTTATACTGTTGAGTATAATTTTGTTAGGTAAATTTTCCTTAACTACTACCTTTTTATATCCAGTTTTAATTTTATTTCTTTCCCCCTGTTTCTTTTCATAAACTACCTATCATACATGATATTGTTTTTCTTTTCTGTTATCATTAGGTGTTTCTAACATTTTTTCTATGTTGTGTATTTTTTAAAATTTGGGGAGTATTATCGTGCTTTATTTTATTATATAGAACGTCAAAAGCTCGCTTCATTATCGGTCATTATTACTTTGGCTTGTAAAAATTTGAAAGTTGAAGGAACTCCATTACATTTTTTCGATATTTAATTTATTTTGAATTTTTTTTAATACTAGAAGTTGTGAAAGTTAGACTTTGCGCGTAATATATGTCAATGTGCACATTTTCTCCTTTTCTTGGGAATCAATGAAGGAAAACCAGTGTTTTATTTCTATATTAGGATTTTTGTCAGAGATTGGGAATGATAATGGTTGATGATCGGTTAGAATTTCAATTCCAATCACTCCGTATAAAAAAATTCTTAGATTTTTAACAGCCCGATTTATAGCTAAAAGTTATTTTTTACAAGTTGCATAAACTTGTTCTGTTTTAGATAAGGTTCTTGAAGTAAAAAGAATAGGCTTACGTTCTTGAGATAAAACTGCACCAATTGCGACGTCCGAAGAGTCGGGGGTCAGGGTAAATTTTTTATTATAGTCCGCTTGAACTAGGTCTACTTGAGCAATGAGATTTTTTTCCTTTTCAATATCTGAGTAATCCAGCTGAATTAACATTTTTGTTGACATTCTTTTTAAAATTTTGCCATTATGACCTCCAAGGTATTTTGTTGGAGGTTTGGCTATAAAGGCGTAGTTTAAAAAAAAATTTCTATAATAGCCCGTAAGGCCTAGGAAACTTCTTAGTTCCCGAATGTTTTTTGGAAGCGGATATTTAGTAATTGTGTCAATTTCTTCTGGGTAGGTCTTAATGACTTTATAAGACACGATGTATCCCAGAAAAAAGATTTCGCGCTTAAAAAACTTTGATTTTTCTAAAGAGATTTTCATGTATCCCTTAAGAATATATTTATAATTTTGTTTAAGCTTAAGTTTTTTGAATCGAATTTAAGAATATTATAATGTCGTCCATGTAGACGTAACAAATTTTCCATATTTGTTCTCTGCTCGCTGATAAATTCTTGTTGCATTTGTTAATCGGAATGGCATTCTTTATAATTCTTATTTTCCATAAAAAAAATGTTTTTTCGACATCAGATTCTTTCATACTCGTATATGATGAAAACCTGATTCTAAATAGATTGTTAAAAATATCTTGCTTTTCCCAAATTAAATAAAATTACTAATGGGTCTTGCATTGGGAACCTGTCAAGTATTATACTTTCATTTAATTAATTATAGTCAATAACGAGATATTACTTACGGCTTCCATCTTTATTTTCTCCTTTCTTTGGAACTACCAGAACTGGTGAATTGCAAGGGTTTCGGCTAGGCCTTATAATTTCTTCTGATAAAATTCTACTGATTTCGCTATTCACAAACTCGGCGACAGATAAAGCATACTGATATTGTTTCCAGTATATTGGCCTGTCGTGAATAAGATTTATTTTCCCCTTTATGTCTGTTTTAAAAGGAATTTGAATATTTATCTTTCAATGTCCTTTTTAATATAGTCAACTGTTTTTCCCTTAGACCTTCAATTGATCTGTACCTATATTATTTATCTGTTGGTTGTCGGTGGACGGCGGGCTTGAAATTTTTACATTTTAAACGATTTTTATTTATTTGATTTCAACCTTCTTAGCTTGAATATATCATAATTTTTAATTAGTTCTAAATTTCGAATTAAATTATATTAAAATCGGACGACTTTATCATAAAGCTGTCATAGGAACAATTGGGAAATTAGTGGGAAAATAATATGAAAAAATTATTTACTAAAGTTGATTATTTCTTATTTCTAACTGCAAGGGCATAAAAACTTTGGCTTGCCGAAGTTAACTTCTTTTCCAATTATTAATGAATCCAATTAGAAGATCAGATTCTTATACTTCTATTTCATAAAATAAATGTCGTTGAAATACGAATATAGTAATACTTAATAATTGAATTATAGTTACCTTTTAATATATTGATAATCCATTTTTATTTTCAAAAATTACCTTTTTTATTTAAGAAGCAGTGGCCCCTGTACCATTACATTTTTTCGATATTTAATTTATTTTGAATTTCAACAATTTTTACAAGCCAAAGTTATAATGACCGATAATGAAGCGAGCTTTTGACGTTCTATATAATAAAATAAAGCACGATAATACTCCCCAAATTTAAAAAAATACACAACATAGAAAAAATGTTAGAAACACCGAATGATAACAGAAAAGAAAAACAATATCATATATAATAGGTAGTTTATGAAAAGAAACAGGGGGAAAGAAATAAAATTAAAACTGGATATAAAAAGGTAGCAGTTAAGAAAAATTTACCTAACAAAATTATACTCAACAGTATAAATACATTTATTCACAAAGATAATAAAAAAATTCAAAGTATTTATATTTTGTTTGATTCTAATTCTTGGACCTTTGCCAAAGAATTTGGCAAATCTGGTGGATTTAATGAGAAAAGAGTTTCTGAGATAGATCCATTTAATCCGGATATAAATATTCGTAGACCATTGCTTCTTATTGTTTTGTTTGTTTCCTTGGTAATTACGCCGTCCTTTCCGTTAGTCATTATGGGTTTGTTTCTTAGTAAAGTCATTATACCCTTGCAGAGGGTATAATGATTTCAGTCAGAAGTTTGCAACGCAGTGAAGGAAACCTTTCCCCATAAAGTATATATATTCTTGATCAGCGTCACTAGCCGAGTCGATCTAGCCATGTCCGTCTGTCCGTGTGTCTGTTCGTCCGTTTCTTCGCAAACTAGTCTCTCAGTTTTAAAGCCATCAGGCTAAAACTCTTCCAAAAGCCTTCTTTCTATTGCAGGTAGTATATAAGTCGGAACCAGCCAGATCGGACCACTATATCTTATAGCTCCCATAGGAACTATCGGGGAAAAAACTAAAAAAAAATTATATCTTCGGTGTTTTTTTTAACATATAACCTTCTAAGCTTGGAAATAACATTTTTTAATTAGTTTTGAATTTCGATAGGAACGATCGGAAAACTGGTGTGAAATAATATATAACAAATTATAGCTTTGGTGTTTTCTAACATATAACCTTCTTACCTTGAAAATACTATTTTTTATTTAGTTCTGAATTTCGAATTAAATGTCAAATCAAATCAAAATCGGACGGCTATATCATATAGCTGCCATATGAACGATCGGAAAATTAGTGGTAAAATAATATGAAACAAGAAAGGAAGTTAACTTCGGTAAGCCGAAGTTTGTATACCCCTTCAGTTATTAAAAATAATCCATAATTTTATTAAATTTAATTCGAAATTCTTAAAAATATAAAAATATCCCAATATTATAAGATAATATGTCAAATAGCCCCAAAGCTATAATTTGTATCACATTATTTCCCACCAATTATGAGATCGTTTCTATGGCAGCTATAGGATATAGTAGTCAGATTTTAATAAAATTTAATTCGAAATTCAGAATTAATTAAGAAATGATATTTTCAATCTTATGAGGTTATATGTTAAAAAACACAAAAGATATAATTTTTATTGCATGTTTTCTTCCGATTGTTCCTATGGGAGCTATATGATTTAGTCGTCCGATTTTGACAAAATTTAATTCGAAATTCAGAACTAATTTAAAAATGTTATATCCAAGCTTAGAAATGTATATGTTAAAAAACACGAAAGATGTTATTTTTTATAAAATTTTTTCCCTGATAGTTCCTATGGGTGCTATAAGATACAGTTGTCCGATCCGGCTGGTTCCGACTTATATACTCGGAAACGTCTCCTTCACTGCGTTGCAAACTTCTGACTGAAATCAATATACCTTCTGCAACGGTATAAAAATTATATCTTCGATGATTTTAAACGTATAACATTTTTTAATTAGTTCTGAATTTCGAATTAAATTTTATCAACATCAGACGACTATATCATATAGATGTCATAGGAACGAGCGGAAAATTGGTGGGAAAATAATATGAAACAAATTATAGCTTTGGTGCTTTTTGACATATAACCTTCTTAGCTTGGAAATAACATTTTTTAATTAGGTCTGAATTTCGAATTAAATGTTATCAAAATAGGAGGACTATATCATATAGCTGTCATAGAAACAATCGGGAAATTAATAGGAAATAATATAAAATAATTATTTACTAAAGTTGATTATTTCTTATAACTGCAAGGGTATACAAACTTCAGCTTGCCGAACTTAACTTCCTTTCTTGTTTTTTATTAACTTCGTTATAGTATTTAGTAACTGTCATTCGTCCCTGCCTGAGAAACTTAGTTCTGACTTAAGAATATGTATTGGTCGTTTATCGTTATATGTAAATTCCAATCTAGATAAGATTGCTTGAAAGTTTAAAACGGTGCTTTGATGGGTAAGAGCATAATGGGCAGTCCCCATAGTTTTATTTCGTTAAATTGTTAAATCGATAAAATATTGTTCACTTTAAATTTTATAAAGACTCATAAGAGTTTCTGCAGATTCCCTCCAACCTACATATTGTGTTGTTTCCCCGGTGAACTTTGGTAAAGATTTTACCACTTCAAGTGTTGTATCACACTTTAAAGTTGGGTCGGGTGTTTGTATTTTATAATCCTCCACAGTGTTTGCATCTGTGGCTAATCTTTACAATATTACAATATTTATGTTATGCGATAAGAACGCATATGGGCATACATTACAACTCCCTCCTTTTGAAAAATAACGTAATTTCATGAAGGTATTTTAGTTCTTATAATCTATATTTTGTTTTGTTTTTGAATCTGTATTTGAATTAATAACGATAAAGAAAATGAAATGATCAAAAATATTTATTTATATGATATTATCTATGTATGGCCATCCAAAGTGTGATTATGAAATACAAAGTTTTATGTTTTATGAACTATCTGTTTTTTGTTTTTGTCATTAACTATTTTAACATTATTTCTATCTCCTATTACCGTTACTTTATACGGACCTGTATATTTATAATCTAACTTATGACCTGTTTCATTTCTTAATAATACTTTATCTCTTACTGATATATCTATACTGTTTACTTTTTGATCATAAAGTACCTAATTTTTATTCTTATGCTCTTTTATCATATCCTAGCTCTTTTATAGGCTTCTTCTAATCTACATATATATTCTTTGGTCAATTAATTATTTTACCAAATACTAGCTCATATGGACACTAATTATGTGCCATAGAGGGGGTCGTGTTGAAACAAAAGACAAAATTTTGAAGCCATACGTCCCAATCAGTTTTATCAACCAAAGTAGATGTAATATTTTTGATATTTAAATATTTGCACAAATTGTCTATAATTGAATTCTTGTATTCTGTTTCCATGACTGTAATGAACGTCTTTATTAGGATAAAAGATTGAAATATTGCTTTAGCAACAGTATTAGCATTCGTATTTGGAACAGTTATGGCAACTAAATACTTAGTTAAGTCACATATTAAATTGCATATTCGTTGCCATTTTCTGATTTTGGTAGTGGACCAATCACTATCACTCCGTCGAAGACATTTATGGGTGTGTCTGTTATTGTTAGTGGGGTCTTACTATAATTAGTTATTTTAGCTTTCTGGTATTTTTGACATTTTCTTATGTACTCAGTGATATCACGAGTCATATCTTCCAAAAATAATGTCTTTAAATTTTTCTAAAGTTTTTTAAATGGGGTTTTTTATGGGTTCGTCATGGAAGTTAGACAGAATCGCTTCTTTATCTTTTTGTTTATCTATTAGGGTCAAAAGGTTGATGCGCTACTCTTAATGTTTTCAATATTTTATTACCCATTAATATGAAATTATCTATTTATTTGTTTATTTCATTTCGCAAACGGAATTCCTTTACTGGCTACTTGAACATTTCAACAACTTATCTTACGTACTAAAATTTACAAAATAATTGACTAACCTATGCTTAAGATTTGATTTACTTGAGAAGTAGTCCAATTGCATATCAATTGGAAGTGCGTTAGACTCATATAAGGCCCTATAGAGGGGCTCGTTTTTGGAATAATTTGTCCGCCGCAGCTCGAGGAAAAAGGGATCAAAATTCCGAAGTTGCCTAGGCGGGGCGTGAAAAACAACTTTCGATAGCAGTTCTGGACAGTCAATACTACCATCCAACAAATCAGAGATAAAGCAAATGGCGAGGATACTTCTACGATGCTCAAGGGATGGCAGGTGAACAAGCCTACATTGCTGGTGGTATGAAGGGGTTGGGTCTAAAACCTTAGTGGCAAAAACGCGAATTTCAAAAACTGTTTCTATAGACGTTCTATTCTGTTGCCATGAGTGGTAGTGAAGGGATTCCAAATAAGAGACGCATATTCTAGTTTAGATCGGACAAATGCAAAATAAAGCACAAGTCTGGTGTAGGGATCCGTGAATAGCGATGCGTTCCGTTTCACAAATCCAAACATAGCATAGGCCCTGGGTATGATGTAATCGAAGTGAGCTGCAGCTCACTCAAACAACACTCCTAGATCCAAGGATTCCTGCCGCAGTTGTAGAGGATGACCATTGATATTATAAGATGTTATGATATTGTATGCGGATTTACTGTAAGTGACATAGAAACACTTGCTTATGTTAAGAGGAAGCAAGTTTCGGCTACACCAAGAGCTCAAGGAAACTAAGTCATGTTGAACCAATTGTGAGTCTGTCGCTAATTTAATAGACTTAAAAATTTTTAAATCATCTGCATACAGGAGACACTCTGAAGATAGACAGAACCTCACATCATTAATGAAAATGATGAAAAGCAGAGGTCCCATTGCACTCCCCTGAGGGAGGCCAGAGGTTGCCAAATAGGAATCCGAGAATTTTCCATTAATAGTAACTCTATAAAGTCGATGGTGTAAATATGATTTGGCCAGTTTTGCCAGTAGGCACTGTGGCTAACTTTGTCAAAGGCTTTCGCAAAATCGGTGTAAATAGCATAAGCCTGATATCGCATATTAAAGGCATGAATGCAATAGTTTGCTGAAAACGGCAAGATTAGTCGTAGTTGACCGACCTGCAACAAAACCATGCTGAGAAGTGGTTGTATATGTTTTTACAAGAAATGATAATTTATGGGAAACAATGCGTTCGAAGAGTTTAGCGATATTACTGATCTTTGCTATAGGCCTGTAATTGGCAATGTTATTCTTCGGCCCTGATTTTAAAATTTGAGTCACGGATGCGACCCTCCATCTATCCGCAAAGTGTCCGCTAGATAGTGATTTATCAAACAGAATTTTTAGTGGAACGCATAGCACCTCTATACAATGTTTCAGAAAGTAGGCCGGAACCCCATCACAGTCCGGAGTGTACGATTCATCCACGTCTTCCACAGCCCTATGAATGTTCTCTTCTAGCACGGATAAACTACCTAAATTCAATAGAGGAGTGATTGCATTTAAGGTTTGAGAATCATTCCAGGCTGCTGTTGGCTCAAAATTAGCTTTAAAATAAGAGGCAAAGAGATATGCAGTTTCTGTATTTGAATTGGAAGATAATTTCCCTAGGAACATAGCAGATGGAACTGAAGAAGCACTTTTCTTTAAATTGATGAATCGCCAAAAAGAGTTAGGCTTACTTTTTAGGCCGTTCTCAACACTCGCTATATACTGATTGTAAAGAAATTTATTTAGAAATTCAAATTCTCGTTTGTGCTGCAAGTGTCTATTCCAATCACCAGGATCCTGTGTAACTAAAAACCTTATATAGATTTATTTCGAAGATTTTTAAGCTTTTTTCGAACCTTTCGTATACCATGGCAACTTAAACAAATTGCGGACCCTTTCTCGAGCATTGTTCTTAATGATGTTTAAAATAACAACTAAAAATGTGTCATAACACGACTCCAAACTGACATGTGATAAAACTGACTCCCAGTTAATGGCAGAGATCTCATTTCTGATGGCACAAAGGCTGGTTTCATTGAAAATAAATCTAGGTGAATATTCAGCTGAAGGCGCAAAACTGTAAAAGTTTATACCTACATGAACTACTTTGGTCTAAAGAAAAGTTAATATCAGCGCTAAGGAATACTAAGTCTTAAACTTTATGTAAGTTATTGAATATATTATTGACTTGTATTAAGCCCATACTGAAAATATCATCGATGAAAAGAATCTCGTGTGGTTGATGTATGTTGCTTGACAGTGAAGAGTGATGCTCCGGATCCTGAGACCAAACAAGGGGTGATAGATTAAAGTCTCCAATCACACAGATATGTTGATGGTCCTGCAGATTATTGTAGATGTCGGTAATGTTTTCCAGATGAGCCTTGTAAAGTTTATATGAACCATTCGGTAGTATGTATGACACCACAATTTGCAGCGATTCCGATTCTCCAATTATCGACACCGCAACTTGATCAAGAAGGGTATCTTCAATGAGAAGTCCAATTGACAAGCAGCGCAAATTGCAGCGAACAGCAACAATTACACCACCTCCTCTAGCACAGTGGGTTTTCGTGCTATCTCTGTCTTTGCCAAACACATGGTACAAATTGGAATCGAAGAATTCATTTGAGTAAAAATTTATGTTGAGCCAAGTTTCAACTAAAATTATAACATCAAACTCACATTGGGATGTGGCAAGGTATACTTGCTCCGCCTTTGTCCGCATTCCGGAGATGTTTTGAAAATAAATTTTTAGTGGGGCCGTACTCACAATAGCACGATCAACAATTTCCGGATTCGCATTTAAGGCATCATGGTCCAATGCCCTAGGAAGTATTTATTCATGCAGATCGCTTTCAGTAATGTAGTGTTTTTAATACGAATTTTATCATGCAGACTAGGATCGATGTATTCCCTAAGTTTGCTAGATACTTTTAGTAAAGAGCAACTAGTTCTTAAGAGCGATGGCAATGTCGCCGTTAACAGAGCATATCTATCCAAGTTGGGGACAGATGGACAAAGTTGTTGTTGATGCTGCCATCGGGAAGAGCCACACAAAGCGGTCGATGAGAAATTCAAGCAATTTCGTAGCGTCAGAGAGGAGCGCGGTAAAAAGGAAATGATACTGTGATCACGATTATCACTCAGAGCAAATTTTGAAAGCTCCAGCCGTTGGGTTTTTGTGAGCATTAGACGAACGTAACACAATTCAGACAACGACAACTCCAGCTGACGTTGTTGTTGGTTCAATTGTGATAAGAGCACAACTCCGACGAGCGCGCTAAGAGCAGGAATCTTGATGAAGTATGATAAGAGCGGGTCTCCAAAGAGCGTTTGACGATCGTCGTCCGAAACAGACAACGACAGCTCAAGCTGATGTTGCTGTTGCTTTGATAGTGATGCATGCACATCCCCAGAGAGCGCGCTTAGAGGGAGATGAGTGATTGAATATGATGAGAGCGCCTCATCGATCAACGTTTCACGAATGTCGCGCAAAACAGACAACGACAACTCCAGCTGACGTTGTTGTTTGTTTGACGGTGATGAGCGCACAACTCCGAAGAGCGCGCTTAGAGCAAGAATCATGCTGAAATATAATGAGAGCAGCTCTCCAGAGAGCGTTTGACAAACGTCGCGCGAAATAGACAACGACAAATCCAGCTGATGCCGACGTTGCTTTGATTGTGATGAGTGCACATCTCCGAAGAGAGCGCTTAGAGCGGGAGTCTTAACGGAATCTGGTGACAACGCCTCTCCAGTGAGCGTTTGATGAACGTTAGACAGAAGAGAAAAGGAAAAATCCAGCTGATAATGTTTTTGATTTGTGAGTGACGAGGGCCCAATACTTAAGAGTGCACTAGGAGCGGCGTATGAGATAGTAATGGTAGCAGTTAGCGATATCGAAACCAGCGGACGTTGACATTGCGAATAAGTAGCATGACGATGAGGAAGAGGATCATAAAAATTTGACGTAGTCCAATCGACACCAGAGGCGCCGATTATTGGGGGTTTTTTGATTCCGATGTATGATGATTGTGCAAATCTAGAACGTTCCCATCAACAATCGGCCTATCCCTGTGGATGAATCGACTGATCTTGATTGGATTGGGCCAGAACGCATCACTAAACACAGTCTGAAAGTGCTGCTCAGGTATTCCTAATTTAAAATTGACGAATTCCAGTGTAGCAACATCTACAACATTTTTGACTAAAGGCTTGCAAATTATGGTGGCGGTATCCACACCTAGCTTACTTGCAACATATTCACACACAGAATCAGATTTTACGTGCGCTCTGAATCTACCAATATGAAGGAATTTATTGCTCGGCACAACTTCGAGAAGTTTACAATTAGGAGCTTGACCAACTATTTGCCTCTTGTTCCTGTTATTCTTTGCATGGTTCCTGGCGGCAGTAGAAACTGGTGCGGGGGTATCAGGTCTGCATGGTTGGCTTGACGACCAATTAAGGAAGGTGGAGGCAATGGTTTCACCATTTTTTTACGCTGACTGACATTGCTATTGTCAGTGGTAGAATTGGGAAAAGCCTTCAGAAACTTTGAATTTAAATCCATGTATAGACTCTTCAGGTCATTAAGTTTTTCCATTACTTCATCGATTTTGGAGTATGAATCATTACTCACAACACAGCGATCACACTGCCAGAGTAGATTCGGCATATTTGTTAATAATCTAATAGCATCCTCCGGGAGATCAACACATGCAGTGTGAAAAGTACGACGACAAAGCGATAAGCAACGAACCGCCTCAAAACCGCGAAGCTGCGCTGCTGTAACTTCAGCATTGCACTCGGAACACGAATAAGAATTCATAGCGAAAAGAAAACACGTCTGACTACAACGAATGCTAATCAGAGACTGAAGTATTGAAGAATATTCAAAAATATTTTTCCACCGTTCCACTTTGAGATGGCTGATTTTATTTATACCGGCTTGCAACTCAAGCCTTTGGAAAAATGAACTTAAGTCTAGGATTCCATTGGTATATAAATCGCTAACATCGTATCTTGCAGTAATTTTTTTGCCAAGTTTAAGTAAACATAGCATATCTTTTACATGTAATGTCACTACTTAACTACTTCATATTCGTTGGGCCTAAAAGCTGTATCAAAAGATTGTGTAGGCAATTCTTTTTCTTTATTTTCCGTCTATTCTGAAATCTTCTAGTTACTTTACTGATGTTGTCAGTTATATTTTGTAGGTCTTTGATGGTTATTCTTGAAAACGCATCAGCTAATCTAAAGATTGTGTAGGCAATTCTTTTTTCTTATTTTCCGTCTATTCTGAAATCTTCTAGTTACTTTACTGATGTTGTCAGTTATATTTTGTAGGTCTTTGGTGGTTATTCTTGAAAACGCATCAGCTACATAGTTGTCTTTTCCCTTTAAATATTTAACTGAGAAATTATATTCTTCTATTTCGAGCCTTATACGTGTCTAAAATGTGTATATGGTCTAAAATGTAATATTGCCCAGTGTATTGCAGCTAGTTTCTGCTCAGTAGTACACTTGTTACTTTCTCCTTTAGTGAATGATCTAGATGCATAAGCAATGCTTGTTTGCTTGCATCCGTAATTATACATCCGTAATACAGAATAAAAACAATAATATTGAAATGAAATTAACATTTTTCTGGATGTAACTTAGGTTGTATTCCCTGCATTTCTCAGAAACGTCTGTTAAATTTTTAAGCATATGTTTCTCGGAACAACCTATAACTAATAAGTCACCTATATAAAGGAATACTTGTGAAGGTTATAATCCAGAGAATGCAATAGTCATCATCCTCTGAAATTAATAAGTTCAAGACACGAGAAATATTTTGCTCGCCCTAGTTGATTTAAAATGTTATCAATTCTATGGAGTGGAAATTAATCGGTCAATCACTTATCGACATTTCTTTAAATCTGAAGCGGGAGATGATTTTTTGAGGACAAGAATTAAGGGGCTATTATATTCAGTTACAGATGGTTCAAATCATTTTGATTTTGTAACCTCCTGACCTATTCCTTTTATATCTGTTATATAATTAACGTTTATATCATGATAGACAACAGAATTTTTTTTGATTATTGAAATAAATATTAATAAAGCTGGGATAGTGAGATTATTTATTTCTTCCTCTTACAAATCCTTTTGGCTAATATGAATAACTTCTTTTGATTTTGTTTCCTTACCAGTTTGAATTGTTAGTGAAGTATTGAGAATATTAGGTATTGATATATCGAGCTTGAACTTTTCTGTAATAGTTGTCAAGTTGGATCTTAGTCTGATCAAAAACTTTGGTACTTGAGACCAATGATCTTGATTGAACCTATCTCTGTGTATATATGAATATATATATTCGTGCTTCATTAAAGCATTTAACTAATATTTCTACATGTTTTCTAACGGTGATTTTCGGAGTATCGGTCTATTTTGGGTTAGTGACTTATGCGATTTGTAAAAGTCTGCTTTAACGTTTGATAATTCTTTTGATTCTATCCCAATATGTTATCGATATGAATTATTTTTTAGATACCATCATAACAATTCGTCTATCTAAAATTGGATGGTGGTCTATTCTTGATCTATCTTGCACACCCGGAATGCTTATTAGTGCTATTCCTTTTTGGGTTGCAGTGAAGTGAATCAATGGTGACGCATGACAGTTAAATACACAGTTATACACTAACAGGGGTTGTAGATACTATCTCCTGAACTCTTCTACTGGGTCCCTTTCTTATGTTTTGCTTATGGCTCTTTGTGTATCCATGTTTTAGATTTACTTTCTTTTATTTCATTTATTGCTCTCTTTTTTTTTAATTTTGTCCAAGCCATTCGCTTGGCTCATATATCTTTTTTTTCAAACATTTATTATGAAGCTTGTACAATTTATAAATTATGACAACAAATTTAACTGTAAATATAATACAAATTCCAAATCAATGTTATTTGGTTCAACTTTATTTATAACGTTAGAGAGATCCACAGGCTTAACGTCTACTATAGCCATTATTGTTTTGTTGAAATTATAATTATAATTAGCATGTATTTCCTCACTGAACTTACTTATCGAATTACTCCTCATCTATTCCTTAAGGGTCTTTCTTTTTATATTTTTTGTTTTTGTTTCCTTTTACCTATAGTTTCGCATAGCTTTACGGGCTATTAAAAAAAATTTTAAATTAAATTAAATTAATTTAAATTATATTGTTGGCTGCACTGACGCTCCTTTGCAGGCGAAAGTGGCGGGTTGCCCCTCCCGCTGTTATTCTGCTACTGATGTCCGGGGCCGGTGCCGGTCTTCACACTGGCCTTCGGCTTCATGCATGCGTAATTGCATGCCGCAGAGTAAAGAGATCCGTGGCAGTCGTTCGGGCAGACTTGCGGTCGTTTCGGCAGTGGCTTGGGAGTATTTGGTTTAGTTATGAGTTTATGATTTATAACTTTTATTTGATTTGCTGAGTTAGTTGTGACCTATGGTACTTTATTTTTGAGGGTTTCTCATAAACATTCAAGCGCACTATAAAGTTTTTGAGCCATCGTGTTGACTGTGCAAATAGCAGCCACTTTATGTGCGCTCTTCTTTTATTAATTTTATTTTTCTGACCTCCACGCACCATCACTCACTTTCTGCTCACTCAGACTTTTTTTTGTTTCCTCCTCTCGCCTTGTATTGTTTCCAAAATCTTTAAAGTTAGAATGGCTGTGAGTCCAGCTGCCTTTTCGATTCGCTACTCTTCGTCATACTTGTCACGGTTGCCATGTAAGATTGTTCAAACGGGTTTTAAATAAACCAGACCATTGGTCGTTTATATTTAACTTATTTTTCATTAAATAATTATTAGAAACTTTTTTATAACGCTGACCCACGTTGGGCACCAACTAATTTTCTTCCGGAAATTTAAGATTTATTTTTTTATAAGTTTATTTTCAAATATTTTATGATGCTAAACCTTTATTGAAAATATTATTAGCCCAAAACAATTCTTTAGTTTTACTAATACATTACTGACCTCGGCTCGGGTCAAAATAAGACTGCCCTCTCCCACCCTAATAGAAATCCAACGAACCTCGGCCAGTAGCTTTTATTTTTGAACTTTAGAACTTAAATTAAATGTTAAACATAAAAGCTTAAGATGAAACTGCCGCATCTAATTGTGAAATTCTATTATGCTGACCGATGCAATTTGGCGGACACTTGGAACGCAAAAGGCGCAATTGAACGGAAACTGATGCTTTCTTTAATTTTGATTTGTTTAACTTAGCTGGGAAACCAAGATCGGAACTCAAAGCCAAAGGCAAAGACAAAGGCAAATTCAGAGATTGAAATTATTGTTTTAAAACCCATAAGTGGCCTGGTTTCACCGGTTGGGTACCTTACATGTATTATTCACTTATTAAACTTTTGTTATAATAAAGATTTAATGTAATTTTATATTTATTGGAATATTTTAGAAATTCTGGAATTATTTTTTAGGTAATATTTTAAGATATATATATATATAATTGAATAATAAACCTTTCACATATATATATAATTTACCAATAACCGTTCCACTCTTCTTTCGTAAAGTAAATTCATTAAAATTATATTTTTTGATCTGTCTTATTCCCCGTCGGTGCAATGTAACTAAACCATTTCTAATAATGATGGTTGCCAACTCTGCCCCTTCCACGGCAAACAGAACAGATAATTTCCAGTATTCCATATTTAGGATAATTACATCCCTCTCTAGCTTATATCTTTCTTACACCATTTAAACCGGTAGAGTTTTCAAATGGCTGTCCAGCTACCATTGAATATGAATTTATATGTTCTCTTTTAAGCAATGTAGCGGGAAGCGGCGACGGCGGTATGTATTGGTACGCTGCTACGCTCTGGGAGAAATATTTCGTTCGCGAATTGCCCTGTGACCGAAAGAAATAATACACACAATTTTAAACTTTAGAACGGAGGCGGCGGTGTGACCGCGGCTTATTGGTTTAAAGAACAAGAATCGAACTGAACTAAGCCTAAGTGCCACGCTCCAATGCGCATTGGAGACTCCACCAAGGGGAGACGGGACTAGCGCGGGAGGGCGAGAGCGGTGCACCATGCAAGCGGTGCAAAAGGGAAGCGGTGCGGGAGTTCGGATTCGCCGGAAAGTGGGCCTGAACATTCCGCTCTCTTGCAATCGCTAGCGTTGCAACGAGTTGCCTACGTCTGCTTACAGGTGCCGGAGAGGATCCACCCGAAAGTGGTCTTCTGGGCTACCAAGTGGAACCGCCTGGATCACCTACGGGTAGACGATCGCGCCCAGGATCAGGCAGATGGTGGATGCCTGATGGAACCGCTCATTCGCGGGCGGTAGCTCCCTGAACTTCGTCACCACGCTCTCACTGAGCGCACGGATGGCTCGATCTTGAAGACCACCTCGAACTTGATTGTCTCCTCTATTTTCGACCGAATGCCCACGGATCAAAGCGTGCGACGGTGTCGAACGTCTTCTTTACGACTTGCAGCGCAGTGGCAAGAACGTTGAAGCTATTATGTTGGAGGAGAGCCGCTAGCGACGGAGCTGGTGTCAGGGATTTTTGATAGGAGAGTGAACAGCTCTTCAAAGGTGTACTTCCGGTGAACTTGGAAAACAAGGTCTTGAAGCTCTTGACAGCAGCTTGAATGAAAGCCAGATTAGCTGCTGATGACCAAACGCATCAGACACAGACTCTTAAACGGCTTGCAGAAAATCTCGGGAAAGCACATTGGAAGCGCCGAAGGTTTTTCCTTTGTCGGACTGGACATGGCGAGCAAAGGTGGAAAGAAATTGTTCAGTCATAAAATTGGATGCAGGATCTAGATGGATGGTCTTTGTAGAAAAACAAAGAAATTCCCTTTTGCAATGGGACAAACTTTTCCGATAAAATTTTTGTGTACGTAAAAGAGCATTCGCTTTTTCGGAAAACTTCCTATCATCTGGACGTGCAATCTCTTTTTGTGGATAACACAGACCTTGCAGGAGTAAACTACTGCTTTTGACAAAGAACCTAGTATCTGGACCGGGTGAGACCAAAGACCGTAGATTATCAAGATGCGTAACGAGAAGTAAGAAAATGTACACAGGCTCCGAAATTTTTGCAAGCAAGATTGACACCGTTGCCGTTGCTTTGCTTCCTTCTCTCTTCCTCTGTCTTGCTATCTCTCTCTCGACACTCCGCGCTGTGAAACAGCTAAAATTAAATTTTGTCTCAATTGTCGATTCTTGAATTATGTTGACGAAGGGAATCTACATAAAAAACATTGCTCATGAGGTTTATATGCGATCTTTGGCGCTCTGAGTATGTTGGTGGATCATGTTTGAGTTACACGTTTAAATCCACTCTGAGGCTGAATACAACTTAATTTTTTAAGCTGTTTTTTTGACTATTTTTTTATAATATTTTTGTTTAATTTTTTATTTTTTTAGTTTTATTTTTTTTTTTATAGCCGAAATTTTTTTACGTTGCACCAATGGGATGCACCAGGGTATAATGATTGCAGTCAGAAGTTTGCAACGCAGTAAAGGAGATGTTTCCGACCCCATAAAGTATATATATTCTTGATCAGCGTCACTAGACAAGTTGATCTAGTCATGTTCGTCTGTCTGTCCGTTTCTACGCAACTAGTCTCTGTTTTGAAGCTATCAGTCTTAATTTTCCCAAAAGTTTTCTTTCTATTGCAGGTAGTATATAAGTCGAAATCAGCCGGATTGGACAACTATATCTTATAGCTCCCATAGGACCTATCGGGGAAAAATTAAAAAAAGATTATATCTTCGGTATTTAAAAAAAAAACCTTCTAAGCTTGGAAATAACATTTTTTAATTAGTTCGAATTAAATTTTATTAAAATCGGACGACTGTATCATATAGCTGCCATTTGAACAAATAAAATAATGAAAATAAGTCAAAAATTATTAAAAAATTTGAAATAAAATTTTTTAATTAGTTTGAGCTTCGATGTAAATTTTATCAAAATCGGAAGACTATATTATAAAGCTAAAATAGGAACGATCGGAAAATGGTTGGGAAAAACAAATTAAAGCTTTGGGGCTTTTTTACTTATAATTTTTTATAATTTTAAGAATTTGGAATTCAATTTAATAAAAGTTGGACTATCTTAACATATAGATGTCAAAAAATGGTCTTAAAAAAGAATGACAAAAATATTGTTTAATATCACTGAAGTCAGCAAAAAATATGACATGGTGTTACCAAAGACATTCGAATATGAAGATAAATAACGTCATACGGTTTTTTTGCACACGATTTTTTGGTGCTGGCTCCAGGCACTCTTGCTCAAAAGCCAGAGAGAGAGCGCTCTAGAGCCAGCCGCTCTCATGCACACATACAGCTACAGAACACGATTGGATGTGTGCACATGTATTCTCGCGCATTGTTGTTGTTCATATTTCGCTGCAGCCCGCTTATTGAGCAGGTTTATTATTTTTGTATTTATTTAATTTCATATTTTGATTTTAGAATAAGTAAAATTATAATATTAACATTTATGTATGTATTTAATCTATATTAACTATTTAAATTATTTATGAAAAGGAGAATCAAAATGGGGTAACAAAAGACATTATTAAATCAAAATTAAATGGCATAACATCATATAACAAAAAGTTATTTTAATTTGAAATACTGAAAATTTAAATTGTAAAATTGTTCAACTTTACTAAATATTTTAAATAGTTAATATATAAATATTATTTTTAATATCTAAAACAGTTATAATATTAATTTAGTTATAATATAAATATTAAAAAATAGTAATATATTAAATATACGTACTACTAAATACTTTAAATAATTAGAATAGTTAAATTATTAAATATGCTTTTAAATATATTACATAATTAAGATATACTACCTAAATATAAACAATTTTAATGGCACAAAATCATTCAACCATATTTTATTTTCAAAGAAAAACAAAACTGGGTTGTTCCCATAAACTGTACATATGTACATAAATTGTAAATATGTATGTATATTATCCATTTTTGGAATTTCGTTTAAAATAAAATTTGGTTAAATGATTTTGTGCCTTTTAAATTTGATTTGAAAATCGCGCCCTTTTGGTCGGAAAGAAAAGCATGCCAATTTTTCTTTCTTTTTTGTTTCACCTTTGGGTTTCCCTTCTTGCGTTTGCTTAAAGCCTAAAAGTACGAGTATATAGAGCTCCCCGATTCCTACGATTTTTAAAGATTTTGACCATTTAAACGTTATCCCGTCAATTTAAAGTTGATTCGCTGCAACAGTGTCATTTAAAAATAAAAGTGCTTATATTAATTGTGCAAAATAAAGTAAGAAACGAAAAAAATGCAATTGTTAATTTAACGTGGTGCTGGTGCTGCTGCATATTGGCACAGGTTTGAGAAGCAAAAGAAACATAAGTTTTAATGGCTATGGACGAGAAAAAAAGAGCACAGATCAGTGGCAACAGGTGCAGCCTGTCCCACTGCCAGAAATCTAGCCGCGATTTCTTCCACCTTAAATTGTTTATGTTTTCCAGAAATCCAGCAATCCTAATTAAATGGGCGGAAATGTGCCAATTTTCTGAAGACTTTGTGGCGACCACTTCACTGTTTTTATGCCAAGATCATTTCTTCCCAGATGATATTGGGGTAAAATATCTAAGGAAAGGATTAGTTCCCGATCGCAACCTAATTAAAGATTGCAGTTCCGATAATGATGATATTGATTTTAATGTACTTACATCGCCCACACGAAAAAGACCTCGCTCACAATCCCCGGCTGAAGTTTGTCGTCAGTGCCAGTGACTTTCAAACATTAAAAGAGTTTCAAAAAAAATATTTAACTTATAAAAAATTGTCTGATGAAAGACAAGCACGGATTAAGACGTTTATAAAAGAAAATTTGAATTTAAAACGAAAGGTTATCAGGTTGAAAGCCAAGTCTGACAATTAAAGCCGGGAGACAACAAATGTCTGTACTCAGCCCTTAAAGATACTATTAAGGAGATAACTGAAAATGCATACTGACTTGTGATGAAGTTGTAATAAAGAAAAACTTAACTTATAACATGTCTGTTGATATAATTGATGGCTTAGAGCATTTACATGAACGCTCAAATAATACGGGGCATTTTAAACAAATGGAAATTTATATTAAATTATTTCGTACTCAAAACAAACATAAAAGGGGAATGCTTAAAAAGCCTTATTTGTTGAAACATTAATATATCTGAAAATAATGGGTTTAAAGTAAGGGGTGTAGTGTATGATCAAGGTGGTAACAACAGAAAATGTAAATCATTACTTGAAGTCACTAATGAAAAAGCTTATTTTCGCTTCAATAATAAAAAATATACATAAATAAATATATATAAAATAAATACATATGTACCAAAAATAATATAAGCAATTAAAAATTGAAAAAAAAAAATCAAAAAGCGATAGTTCGAAAACTAGCTTTAATGGGGAACATGGAAATGTTTTAATGTGTCAAATTAAAGCATTTCAAGTCGGCTTCAAGGTTATATAAAATATATGACCCCATTACAATTGTAATGGCCTCTCCGTGGTGTTCCCTGATTACATAAAATTATATTAGATAATATTAAATATGAATATACATACATAGATGTAAGCGGTAGCAAATTCGAGCCGCGATTTTAACTAATTTGTATTCGGCAAACTTTCAATAAAAGTGAAATAATAATAACCGTCACAAACCCGCACCCCCTTTTTATTGCTTTGAATAAATTCGTTTTATAGTTCAAAGTTGATTTCGGGCCGAAAATCGTTTCGTCAATTAAGTACGCAAGCATACGCACTTGCTTACTAGCTGTGTTTACACACACAAGCATGTGCACTCACTTTTTTGATTTTTACGCTCTCAACATTGTGCGAGCGGAGAGAGCGAGATGTAGACCATAACGAACGTATGGTCGTTACTCATCTTAGACATTATATTGGTCTTTGGTGTTACTAAAGTTGATTATTTCTTAAAACTGCAAGGGTATACAAACTTCAGCTTGCCGAATTTTACTTTGTTTGTTTTGTGTAAAATCAAAGTTTTCAAAAAAATATCTAATAACAATAAAAACATAAAATCACTTTAAATCAAAGCGTAATGAGTATAGAAAGACCTTTTTTCGAAATATTTTAATGAATATGGTGAGTGCTTTCCATATATCACGGATAACATTCAAGTGTTCAATAAATACGAAGGGGGTCGAATGTGGCAAATTATTTTTCAACATAATCTCCTTTTAGCTCCATACACTTGACCCAGCGATGCTCCAACTTCTTTAGCCCGCAATACGTTTTCTCAAGGTCTGTAAAATAGGACCCTTTGGCTGCGACGCAAAGCGACTCTTTAGGGCGCCACCTATCGGCTATATCAGTAGATGTTATGTGGGCGGCAGACAGATTTAAGCGTTTTAACAGTTTGTGGGCGTGGCACATTTTTTAAAGTCAGTCCATAGGTATTTTTGAGAAAAACTAGCTTTTTCAAGTTCTCAGAGTTCATACGGACAGCCGAACAGACAGACAGAGGGACATGGATAGATCGACTTGGCTAGTGATCCTGATCAAGAATATTTATTCTTTATGGGGTCGGACACGCTTCCTTCTACGTGTTACATACTTTTCGACAAGTCTAGTACACCCTTTTACTCTAGAGTAACGGGTATAAAAACGGTGGCCATCACGTTTCCGGCCGATGGGACAGTCTTCGTCTTTTTCTGAGCAGGTTCGCCGAATGAAATCCACTGTTTCGACTGTTTCCTGGTCTCTGGTGTGTACCAGTGGATCCATGTTTTGTCGACGGTCACAAAATGATGGAGAAACTCCTTTGGATTGCGCTTAAACAGCGTCAAACACTGCTCTGAAGTGGTCTCATGGTTACGTTTGTTGTCCGAAGTCAGCAAACGCGAGACTCATCGCGACGTCAGCTTTCTCATGGTCTTTTGACATGCCTACTATTTCAGCTATCCCGCGTATCTTCAATCGGCGGTCTGCCAATACGGAATCATGGTAGCCGTTTGTAACTCGTTAATCAAATTTTTTACGGTCGCCATCGAAGGAGAAGAGTCACCGTACACAGCGTTGATTTCACTGCGCTATTTCGCTTCCAAAAACCAGAATCGAATCACAGACCGATATTGCTCATTCTCCAATCGGACAAATCCGATTCCACACGCAGTCAAAACAAAACTACAGTCCGATTCGGCTGAAATTTCGATAGTAGCCGTCTTCGAGAATGTACTACACGATAGTAAATTTCTCTTGCGATAGTGAAGCCTTCGGGCGGTGAAGCTAAGTACTTATCGTACAGTCCTCGTAGATTAAAGCATTGCTGTTCAAGGATCCCAATATATTTATATATATATATTTTTTAAGCTTTTAATTGAAACATTGGCTGAACTCCGTGGATTGCTTGAGCGACTAGACCCCTGGTGTACTGGCAGTTGACACCAGCCGTTAGCCAAATGCGAGATTGAGCCCTTACTGCAGCAGACCGCATGAAATTATATACCAACACAACGAAAGAGCTCTCACGGACAATGCGCATTACCAAGATCGAAAATCCACATCGAAAATCTAAACCAAAAATATTTGCCGTACATTTGGTTGTATGGCCGTAAAGTTTATCAAAAGCCGCGAGAGTGAATTGGACGGAAGAATTATAGGATGTCGTTCATAATACCGCGAACTGTCGGAGGCTGTTACGCGGCCGCAAGCCCTGATTAGCCCTTTCTGGTCTAGAAAGGGGTTCAGGGAGAGAATTAAACTTATCGCGGCCACAGGACTCTTCTGACTCAGGCAGCGGTATTGTTCAGGAAAATACTTGCGCTGAATACAAATTTTCATGAGCAATTCTGCGGTGGCAATATCCTAGGCCTCTAGAAGGACCCCGGACAGCGGTAATTGCTTACCGATCGCTCGTCGACCGTCATCTGTAGAGGACCGGATGGTTTTCCTTCTTACAAATGTCCCATCCTTTAAGCTTGGAAGCTACCCTTGTCTAGTAAGAATTTATTCTTCGAGGCGCGCGGTGGGGCGGTTGTCCAACCTGAAGACCGTATATCGGAAAGCGCTTAGGAAGATTGGGGGGCACATGTACACTTTGAGGCAATCCCAATTTTCGGGTTGAATATCGGTCATTTCTAACCTCGTTAAGCACCCTTGGATGATGCGTTGAAGTTCACGGACAGCTGACTCTGATTCCTGATTATCGGACTGCACATTGAAAAGTATTTTTAATTGGCTATTTACAAATAACCGCTTGATTTCAAAACGCTCAGTTAGGTTAGGCCAGGCTGAGCGTAAGCCATCGTTAGTAAGGGGGGAGTATGAAAATATAGTGTGTCACTGGTTTTTGCGTTCAGGTGAAAGAGTTTTTCGACTGGCGTCAACCTTATTTATATAAATAGCCGTAAACAGATCCCTAAACGTCGTCCACCGCAGACAATCTCCGGTGAAAACCTCGGTATCGCACGGAGGCAGAGGGTAGGGACAGCTTGAACTTGGGGAGCGTGGGCTATCTACTTCTTCGCGGCGGATGTTAAGCATCAATAGAGTAGGAGGAACCGGCGAAGGAGTGTTTGTCCTGGATTCAAATTCACTCAGTCGGTCTAAGACCTCAATAAATTTATTTAGAGCAACTTGGGAAGTTGTTAATGCCATTTTGCCGGTTGCGCGTGTGACTCCTTTTCGGGCCGACGTGTTCCTGTGTGGGTGATATCCAATAATATGGACTAACATCGGTGAAGCAAGCGTCAATTTGTCACCAGTGGAAAGGACTAAGGTTTTCTGTATATGTAGATTGTGGTTTGGTATATTTTGGCCGGAGTTTGGCATTTTATTATTTTACTGCTGCTATTACTTTGCCTGGGAAGGAATTTAAAGGGGAAAATACCAAATATGTATTTTTATGTAGTATATTCCCCTACGGAGGAATTGTATATTTTGCCTTAATTTAAACCAATAAAAGTTAGGAAAAAATATAATAAATATATAATAATATAAAAAAATAAGCTATATAACGGAGGATTTAATAATCAGGTGCAGGAAAAAGATACGAAAAAAAATTTTAGTTTTCAAGACGAGGTAAAATATTTAAGGAGTAGGTTTTTTACAAAAATTCTGCCTTTTCAATAAATACGAATGAGTTAAGAAAAGTATGGTATCATTCAAACGGCATTTAAATTACTTTTTCATTGATACCAAAAGTTAAACGAAGCAAGTTCAAGTTTCGATTTTATTTTACTTTTGTTTTCTGAAAACACATTTGACCACCCTTGTATATAATAGGTATGCTTAAGTATGTGGATATATAATATATATGGATGTATTGATGTTGATGTACGAGTATGTTTGTATGTATATTTATAACTCGTATGGATGTTGATGTATGATGTATTTATGTATGAATGTATATTTATAATATGTATGGCTATTGATGTAGGTATGTATTTATAATTATACACGTTATTTGTAGAGTAAAGGGTATACTAGGTTCGTCGGGTAGTATGTAACATGTAAAAGAAGCCGTTTCCGTCCACATAAAGTCTATATATTCTTGATGAGGATCACTAGCCGAGTCGATCTAGCCATGACCGTCTGTCCGTCCGTCCGTATGAACGCTGAGATTTCGGAAACTATAAGAGGTAGGACAGGCATACTTCTCATGCAGATTCTTGAGGTTCCTGCTTAGCGCAAGTTTGTTTCGGCGTGCCAGGGTGCCACGCCCACTCTAACGCCCACAATCTGCGAAAATCAAAATTTTATCTAAAATGTGTTTGTCTCACAAATAGCTATCTACTGACCTAAAAAATTTTACCACGCCCACTCTAACGCCCACAAACAAGTTAAACGCTTAAATCTGCCTGCCGCCCATTATATGTTAATATACTGGAAATGCCGGTAGGTGGCTCCCTAAAATATCGCTTTGCTGCCTATATATCTACATTTCCCTTTCGTTCCATAAGCTGAGTAACAGTTATCTAATAGTCGAGGCACTCGACTATAGCGTTCTTCCGGGTGTATGTGTCTATGTACGGCCAAATGCAATAAAAAGGAGTCGGGAAATAGGCTATAAAGCCGCACGTAGCAAAAGACAAGCGAAGAAAAAGTTGCGATTTATTATTGCCGTTGTCGGATTTAATCAGACTTGGACTTTAGACAAATCGCACTGAAAGTCAAACGAATTATATTTTCGAGTGGCAATTAATACAATAAAAAGCTTTTCTTATCTTGTTTCCAGATCCGGTTCGAAGGACCAAGTGTTCGTCGGGGGGTTGCGGGTCTTAAACTCGGCGGAATTCTGGGTTCAAGTACAAGAACCGAGCTGAACTAAGCCTAAACAGAGTCCCGCGCTCCAATGCGCATTGGGGACTCCACGGAGGGGAGACGGGTAAGAGCAGGAGAGAGGAAGTGTGAAAGCCGATTCGCAGGACAGTGGGTCTGAACATACACAATTTGGCAAGTGGTTCTGACCACCCTCTTTAATGGCTTCAATGATTTTGTTCCCTTGTTCACAAACTTTTCAAATCAATAATTTAAAAAAAAAAATCAACTCTTTCTTTCAGGAATATAAAAATGATTTACAACAAACTTATTTTTAAATTTTGTCAAGCAAAGCAACGTGAGCTAGTCAGCGAAATGTCTCGTGCAGAAGAACACAGTCTCCGTAGAACACAGAATAGTACATACATCATAAGAATTTCACGTTAGTTACGTAAGCGAAGACTTAGAATAATGAAATCAGTTTTTTTTATTCAGAACTCAGACGTTCAGAACTCAGACGTGGTAGTTCCAGACACTAGCAGCTGAAGGTTGCAAACTGATTTAGACGATTATAAAAACATAAAGTTTTATATAGAGTCTTTTTTGTTTTTTAAAACACCATAGAGATTCTGTTTTTTTTTTTTTAACAACGAAAGGCCTAGTGAGCGTTTCCGCTAATACATAAAAAGGGTGTGTTTTTATATAAACTAAAAATAAATATAAAATTTTTAGTTTATGAGGCGTATTTGAGGCCAACATCAGACAAATAAAAATAATAATTAGTGAAAGGTGTCTACGAATTAACACACGTGAAAATAATTTAAAAAAATACACAATTGAACCAAAAATTTAAAAAAAATCCAATAATTTGGATTATTATAAAAAAGTGCTTACAAATGCCAAAAGCCAAAAAGCTAAGCCAAAAATTAATTGCCTACAATGCTGAAAAGCCATTAAAAACTAAAAAAAAACTGAAATAAAAAAAAAAATATTTCAACTCAACAACAAAAATAAATAATTACAACGATAATATCAACTCTTAAAAAGAAGAAAAGAAGACCAGCAAAACCAGCAAGACGACTTCAGCAGCAAGCAAGCCCAGCAGGACGACTTCAAGCAACAAGCAACCAACCGACATCAAGCATTGCCCACACCATCGACTTCTACAGCGGAATAACAGCGTCCAGTAAAAGTTCAGATAAGTTATACTAAATCATATTGCTTTTTTTAAGATAGGTCCAGTTGAGCAGGAGTACTTTACATAAAAAAATTGTGATGCGATGATGATGGTACTAACAAAACTGAAGATACAGTTTAAAAAGGATTCAAGTAGGGCAGCAGGAAGCAGTGATCAAAGAGTTGCAAAAATAGGCGAAATAAAAACACGTTGCGAGGGCTGCTAGGTTGAAGGAAGACTTTAATGCAAATGCTGGGCATTTAATAAATTATTTTAATTAATTCTATAATAATTTAACTTGCGATCTCTATTTCCTTGAGCTGAGAAAAAATAAAGCTGTTTTTGGAACTCATTCATCCAAGAGAGGACCTAACCACTGCTCTTAAATTTAATTATCTCAAATCAGCGTTAAAAGGAGAAGACAAGAACGGTGTTTCCCATTTACTGCTAGGCACTGGGGATAACAATGAAGCTGCCAACCACGCGGTATAAGAACATAAAACAAATTTTCTCTGTCATATAAATAGGCTTATGGACTACCCAATTTTAATTTGAAATCCAATAAGCAAATTAAAACATTTATTGGCACAATTCAATTTATATCATAAAATTAAAGGCACAATCAATTGAACATGAGGATGCAGTTTTGGCCCAAATAATAGTTCGGCAATTTAACAAGGATTCTCTAAAGTTAAATGAGAGCTATGTAAAAAAGACAAAAGAAATTTCGGCACTTCCTGAAGTCATGGAGTTCTTAGAGCAAAGACTTAGCTCCAATTCCTCATTTTCACAGGAGAATAAACCTTTGAGAAAATACTTTTAAAATTAAACTCTTGCTGTAAATTATCAATCCATAAGATAACACAGTGTTATAATATAAGGGTATGAAAACAGCAGAAAGAAATGACGAAGTAAAAAAAGACTTATTTGTTTTAAGTGTCGAAGCATTCAAACAATAAAAAGTGCACTCATTTAATTTTTTGCTCTAATTGCAAGAAACCGCACCACACGCAATAAGGAAAAAATGAATACGTGGAGGCTTTGAAAAACTCAGAGTGCTGCTTGACATTAAATCTCAGAGTACAAATACTTAAGCTATCAAAAATAAAGAATTATACTGAAATTAATGGAGTTTCCTAGATCAAAAAATGCATATCAAAGCATAAAATCAAACTAAATATTAAAAATAATAAGTAGTGGAATTAGTAGCAATTGTCCGTTGCCAATGCACTCATTAAATATTGATAAAACGAGGTGGCAAAACCGTTAGCCGATCCCGAGTTTAACAAGCCAGGTCTAAATTATAGGAGCCGATTTTTATGCTAAAATTCTTCACAAAGAAGTAATAAAGATAAGCGGTCTTCTTGGTCAAAACACAGACTTTGGTTCGATTGTGTCTGGATGCACCAAAACAAAATGAAGTAACACGGTAGTTGCGACCACGATAAAGTGCAAGGACTTCGAAAGATTTCGCGAGTTTAAGGACGAAAGTAAAAAGTCCCAAATATGTGAAGAAAATTTCACGAGAACAACACACATGGACTCTGCAGGACGATATAAGGAAGAGCAAACATTAGGGGAATCTAAACTAATACAAAATCAAAACCTAAAACAACACTATAGGGCATATGGTTGAGACAAACTTCGAAGGTAAATATTGTTTGCCACATCAAGCCGGAATTAGAGATACGAGATTTCCCACAAAATTAAGGGCTGTTTTCGATGCAACGGCAAAAAGAGAAAAAAACAAATGTCTAATTGGTATTTTCGACATCATTTTAAAATGGGGCAGATGTAGTTTCAGCGGACATTGAAAAAATTGACCGTCAAATAAATATAGCAGAAAGTGATCAAAAATTTTTAAACGTCTTGTGGAGAGATGCTCTGAAAAAAATCCTAGTCTATAAATTAACTACAGTTACCTATGGTACTGCTTCGGCTTTGTATTTAGCTAAAAGAGTGCTAGCGGATATGGGACAAAAATTTAAAGATCCACTAATCAGTGGAACAATATAAAATGATTTCTATATGGATGATTTAATGGCAGGATCAGACAGCATTAAAAAATCTAAAGAAATCCTTAAAAAGTTTCATTGGGACAAGAAAAAGTAAGGATGAATTTGAGGAAAAGGATTTCAAATCATCAAGAAATTATTAAATGAATAATTTAAACAAGTGATTGTTGTATAAAGAAAATTTAAAATTTTTAGGAATTTGAGATGGTTAAAGCAACATGTACATTTTTCAGTTCAGCTTCCCGGTTTTGCAGATGTTTCTGAAAAAGCGTACGCCCCAGTTGTATATGCAAAGGTAAAGCAAATCCTAAGAAAAACTAAAAGACTATTCCTAAGTTATAGCCCAACTTTTAAGCAAAAATTATGCAAAGAACAAAGCAATCCATTTCTAACATTGCAGAAAGTTTTGCTTGGAGTGATTCCACCAATACATTAGCTTGGATACGTAATGGGAGCTGCAAAGATAAATTTAATAGACGTAGAACTGATATAAAAAAAAAACAAAAAAAAATTAATGCGGATTGTAGCTTTGGTACTAAGATTTATTGGTATTAAAATTAAAAAGGCTTTATATCCAACTTTTCTGACAGTTCAACGTTAATTTATGTCAGAAATAGTTTGCTTCAGAGACGGTAAAGAAATCGAATCCAAGAGTTAATAAAAAGGGTTGCACCCATTCTTAGACACAGATGGAGTTCTTAGATTCTGTAGAAGGCTGCAAAATGGCAATATGCGATTTGATACCAATCACCCAATAATATTAGATAAGTGCCACCTATCTGGTTTAATAATTAAAAAGGCCCGCGCGAGACCTTACATGGTGGAATTGACCTAATGAGGAACCAAATACAAAGGGTATAGAGTTAAATAACTCCGCTTACCACGTACGCGACGAAACCCAGGCAGCACTTCGGTTGGAAGCTGCCCTTGGAGAACAAGTGAGTAAACAGTAATGGTTTCCAGAGGCCCTTTAAAAAGCCACAAACGCTGGCAGCAGACAATCAGTTGATCATGAGGAGTCAAACAAGCAAGATCAGATATCAAAGTGAACAGTTAAAGAACCAAGTCGGAAGCAGCACCTAAAAAGGAGCAAGATCGCTACGTCGAGATGTTCGGGATTGGGAAACTAGGAATCTCCGAGTTGAGGCATAGGTTGCTGAGGTCCGAAGGGCATCACACGGCTGGGTCAAGGCGATCTGTTTATTCCTGTTACGCTTGGAGAATTTGTCAGAGTTGAAGTAGTGAGGGCTGGCAACGAGAAATCGCGAGCGGGGGTAAGCCTGTCTGAACTCAGTGTTCCCCGCCCAAGCACTTCTTTAGCCTATCCCGGCGTAAGTCACATACGTCCAGTGGAATTTATCAGCCAGAAGGGAAAGTCTACGGTTCCGACTCGTGAAGTCCCGGAGCGGCGTGTCCGAAGCCTCACCCCGTCCAGCCACGCAGCCAGGAGCAGTTCTAAGGACATCGCCATCAGCAAGCAAGCACATCGCTTTAGGCTCGCAAGACAAATCGAGCCACGCACGAACGTCACGGGCGGTAAGCGAAAGGGTGAGGCTAGGGTGGAACGTTCGTTTACACTAGGCGTAAAAGCGAAGTGAAACGCGAGGCAGCTTCCTGCCGTTTACCGTGACTGTTTGCTCGATCTGAGCTGAAACTCCAGTGGGACCTTCCGGGACAGAGTAACGGACATGCGGTCGTGTGCCAAAAGGAGTGTTTCTGGAAAGCGCAGCATTCTGTTCACCCTAGTCTGAGAACGGTGACGCTTCCCTAAGCCCGCACGTGCGATCCTTTAGCGAGTCTTAGTCGTTGCCAAGCAGTGGGTGAGTCAACGCGTCAGGGACAAACAGCGAGCAAGGATCTTCAGGGAGCTACAGGACGGGAGCCCCAAGTCAACGACGCGAGAGGACATAGAGGCAACCAGAACCAATATAAAGGCTATCCAAGTTACCAAGCCGTCTGTAATTTTACCCGCAATAAACCCACTTCGAACCCGTGAATTCTGTGTTTCACGTTTATATAAATTTGGTGGGACGAATATAGTAGCGAGAAAAACGTAAAAAATCCGTTTGTTGCAATATAAATTGAAAAAAGGAGTTCCAAACATAGAAAAAGAGCAGGTGTTGCTCTTAAAAGATGAATTTGTCACCCAGCCAGATGGCCAATAGGAAAAGTAAAGGAGGATCACAAGGGTAAAGATGATAAAGTTTGAGTTGTAAAAGTTAAGATCCAAGACACTTAATTTACAAGGCCAATAAAAAATATGGCTCTTTTCATTGGTGTAAAACAAGCAAAAGGCAGTTAAAAACAATAAAGAGTATCACCAAAATTTTTTAAATTAATCAAATTGCTTACATTCTTTTATCAAATCTCACAAGGAGCAGCAATACAAGGCGAGAATAAATCATAAATCATTAAGCATTCAAAATATAAAATTGATGACTGCCATATACTAGTGTTTAGATCTTCTGAGGGGTGTAACAAAGATGATTTACTATAATATGGATGACCATTTTCACATAATTATATGAAAAAGGTGAAGGGGTGCAGGCAGCGATCATTGATCTATTAATTGATATTGGCATTAATTGACATGAGGAAAATCATTTACAAAATGGGAACAGTAAGTCAAGGTAGTCTTTCCGAAACATTAGTTCTTCTTCTGTTTAGTAGACATTAATTTAAGCTGTTTAGAATTATTCCTTTACAAAAACAGAATAAAGACAGAATCATTATTGTTTATATTACTTCAGAATGTTTAATTTATAATTTTAAAATCGATTCTTATCATATAATGTCGGATTTATCTTTAAGTCAGTGTCAAAGATGGCAGAAAAATAAGACAATTTTCCATGGAAGTTGGTTTGGAAGTCTTTGAATGACAATTCTTGTGAAGTACAACCAATTCAGCCAAATAGAGTTTCAAACTGTACGATATACGTATTCGTATATACGAAAAAAAAATAGATTCTTTTTCTTATTGGACAGAGCTAGAAAAGAAAAGTAGTTGGCTGTTTAAGGTTTCTTTTAATTCCAAGATAAGAGTACGAATCCACAAATTCAGGTACTTACTTTTGCCAGCGCAAGGAATTCTTAGTATTGAGTCAGATTGTACTGCTGGATAGGATTTTGATTGCCCATCATAATATTCAATCTGAAAGTAAAAAAATATTATCATCATCGTATGTAGGAGATAGTTAAGTCCCAAAAGGTTGTTTGGGATCCACTAATTTTCATAAATTTAAGATTTTACGCCCTCTGATTATGTCAATATGTAAATCTATCTAGAGCCGTAAATAATTATATGTAACTTAAAACCTACAGGGGTGCAGCCACTTGAGCCTGACCATAAATACAGTTCTCACACTGCACTAAGGTCCAGAACCCGTTTTTTTGGCATAAAGTCGAAAAATTGAGCTACAGGGTTCAAACTTTGCAGAATTTATTTTTATGGCATTAAAAATTTCTATACAAAAAATTGGGTCAGTGCGATCACGCCCACGCCTGCCGCCCCTGCAAACTGATGTAGCAAGCAGACACTCACACATACATACGTATTCATATCCCTAAGCATCTGTCATACTTACATTCTACATTAAGTTAGGTCACACTTTTATTACACACAAGATATAAACGTCCCTGTTACTCTTAAGAAACATTATGTTTGTCTCATTCCCTCATACTGTATACCCTGAACTCTTGTGAAATACGAAGCCTGTACAAATCTGTGCAATAAAGATCACTTTTGCTGCGACCGCCTAATAGAGAACATCTAGAAAGTGCCATCTACAATTTCAGAAGTGGAATTACCGTGAAAAAAAAAAATTTTTTTTCTTTTTCTTTTCCTTAACGTTTACGAGCAAAAGTTATTAAGTGAGTTATTTAAAATAGTTCGTAATGATAGACACCATAGCTGTGGACGGCTACACAGCATCAGAACTTCGACGTTGGCTGGAAAAACTTGGGTTGCCGAAAAGCGGCACCAAGGCAACACTAGCGGCGCGGTTGAATGGTGTGCCTCCCGAGGCTCGAGGAGAATGTCCAGTAAACGGACCCTAAGGAGATGACCGACATTGAAGCTGGGCCCGAGGAAAGGCCAAATACTGCTGCAAATAGCGGAGCCGATCAGGACTATGTTGGGGCTACGTCGCTGGGTGTCCAAAACAACGACGAAGCTGCCAACAACAGCATGTGCGTTCCAGAAATTTCCATGCAATTGGAATCTCTGAAGCGTCAATTAGAAGCGGTCCAATTGGAAAGTGAGTTTCTCAAGTTGGAAGTTTCCCGCTGTCAGCCATTGAATAATGTGACCGCACCTCCGACGAGCAACTTGCCAGAAGTCGAGAACAATGTGTCCACACCAAATCAAAACAATGTCACCCTCTCGGATTTGGGAGATGTTGTTGCAAAGGCCGCCAGTCCTAATAAAGCCATTTTTAACAACAACTCTTTGCTGACCACGGTTAAGGAAATGCTTCCACCTTTTGACGGTGCTGCTAACAGCAAAGTTCCAGTTAACACTTGGATCGCACAGCTCAACGCGATCATAAAAATGTACAAGCTAAGTGAAGACATAACTCGCATGCTGGTTATGTCAAAGTTGAAAGACCGTGCCCAAATTTGGTTGCACTCTTCTGAGAACTTTCTGTCCTTGCCAGCCCAGGAACTATTATCTCAACTCGCAGAGGCTTTTCAGTCAAAAGAGAGCAAGATAACGTCCAGACGCAAGTTCCAGGAGCGAAAGTGGCATCCAGATGAAGACTTTGCTGCGTACTTTAATGACAAGACCATGTTGGCTGCACACATCCGTATAGACGACGAGGAATTAATCGACAGTATCATTGAAGGAATACCGGATACTCGTCTACGACAACAGGCACACATGCACTGTTTTAATTCGTCTGCCCAACTGCTGTCGGCATTCTCCAAAGTAACTTTGCGAAAACCAACTCTCGCATTTGGACGCCACAAAGTTGTTTCCGGAAACCCGCCCGGACCCGCTGTAAGATGCTACAACTGTAACTCCGTGGGTCACTTCGCGGCCGACTGCCGCAAGTCCAAGCGCGCATACGGCGCTTGCTACGGCTGTGGAAGTTTGGAGCACCTCGTATCGCATTGCAACGAGAAGAAGAACGCAACCAAAAACGAATATGTGAGACCGTTTAAAATTTACTTTAATTCACACCCTAATCAGTGCCTATTTGCAGAATGCCTAATCGATTCTGGGAGTCCAGTTAGTTTTACGAAGTTATCCTGCGTTGAAAACATTCTAAGTAGTAATATCATTAACGTTAATGAAAACAACTTTTCACATTACTTTGGCTTGAATCACAGTCCTTTAGATATATATGGTAAGATATCATGTTTTGTTATTATGAATAAAGTGAAATTTAATTTTGAATTACTAATTGTGGCAAACAAATCGATGGCATATAGCACTGTTTTAGGAAGAGATTTTATGAACATTTGTAACTTTAAGATTGTTAGGGAAAATGATTGTTCAAATGATAGTGGTATAAATGATTGTTCAAATGATAGTTGTGTTGATGATCGTTTAAAGGATATTTGCTCAAAAGATTGCTGTATTGCAAATGATCGCTCAGATAATAGTAATGGGAAGAAGGATAGTAGTTTTAAATTTCATTGCTCAGACAGACAGATTAAAAATGATTGCTCGACTGATAGCTGTGAGAAAGATAGTATAAAGATTAATTATGGTCACAAAGAAACGAAAAGTGATTCGTGTAAAATGATAGAGCTAAATCAAAATTTAAGTGCCCAATCCAGCGATCATTTCGAGTCAGCAATTATGTCAATTGAATACCCAGATCCAGCCGAATGCAATCTGTTAAATATAAGCGATAAGAGTGAGTTTACGTTAAGAAAAAAACTGATCGAAATATTTTGATAAGTTTTATACAAAACCTAAACGGCCGGAGATTCCCTTAGTAAAATGGGAAATGAAACTTAATTTTGATAAAACTAAACCTTTCAATTACCCTCCAAGACGTTTATCATACGCAGAGAAAAGTCAAGTTCAAAATTTGATAGATGATTACATAAAAAACGGAATTATTCTAGTAAGCGAGTCTGAGTATGCATCACCGATAGTTCTAGTTAGGAATAAGTCTGGAGAATTAAGAATGTGCGTAGATTACCGAACCCTTAACCAAAACATGCTAAAAGATAACTACCCCACCCCCTTAATAGATGACCTTATTGATAAACTGTCTGAAAAAACTATTATTACCAAGTTAGACCTTAATAATGGGTTCTTTCACGTGCACATGCATGAGGATTCAATTAAGTATACCGCTTTAACAACACCTATGGGTCAGTATAAATGGCTCAGAATTCCGTTTGGTTTGCGAAACGCACCAGCAGTTTTTCAAAGATTTGTGAACAAAATCTTTGCCGATTTGGTTAAAGAAGATAAGGTTCTCATTTATATGGATATATGATATTTTAATAACAACGAAAGATAGTACGAGTCATATGGAGATATTAACGGAGGTCTTTAAACGACTGGTAGATAACAAGCTTAAGCTTAGGTTAGATAAGTGTGAGTTCTTTCAAAGAGAAATAAAGTATTTAAAATATGTTATATTGGGAGAGGGTATCAAACCTGATTCGAAAGGTATGCAAGCAGTAAAAGATTTTCCTGTACCGACAAAAACGCATGAGGTTCAAAGTTTTCTTGGACTGTGCTCTTATTTCAGACGATTTGTCAAAGATTTTTCAACAAAAGCAAAGCCGTTGTATGACCTTGTAAGAATGGACAGAAAATTCGAATTTGGTGCGAAAGAGTTAGAGTGTTTTGAAATATTAAAAGTAAATCTTTTGGAAGCCCCTATTCTGGCCTTGTACAATCCAAAAGATCTAATAGAGTTACACTGTGATGCTAGTGCCCTAGGTTTTGGTTCAATTTTAATGCAGAAGAAAAGACAGTAAATTTCACACATACATACGTATACATATCCCTAAGCCTCTGTCATACTTACATTCTACATTAAGTTAGGTCACACTTTTATTACACACAAGATATAAACGTCCCTGTTACTCTTAAGAAACACTATGTTTATCTCACTCCCTCATACTGTATACCCTGAACTCTTGTGAAATACGAACTTAAATAGCTAACATGAGATTTACAACTATTCTTATCTTTAAGGGCGATAGAGGAGATAGCAATTACTCCGATCGCACTTATCCCTAAACATGTGGTGACCACTCGCAGGGGGTCATTTTACAACCTTTTTATCTCGTTGTTTTAGGTATGCACACATGTGAGACATTTGGTGCGGCTACAATTCCGCTACCTAAATATACATTTCTATATATGCGTGTTCATGTTTGAACATACTGCCAAAGGCCGGCAAGAATGATATATTTTTAATATATGAATAGTTATGATTTAACGATTTAGTGGACTGTAATTATTTATTCAATTTTATTTTTTAAACTCAAATCTTGCTCTTTTTGTGCATATATATTTTTCAGCTTAGACATGTAATTCTCTTATAGCTTAACTCTAACATTGGTTTGATTTATTCTTTCTTAAATAATAAAATACTTCGTGTTCTGATGAACATTCTGCCAAAGGCCCGGCAAGCTTTACAATTATTTTTGACAATTGTGCAAACAACGGTTTAGTGGACTGTAAATTTATTATTTTTCAATACACATTTTTTTTTTTTTTAACTTAACTATTTTACTTTAAATTCCTTGCAACGGGCCTGCGAAAGTTATGGCTTGTAATCTTTGCCTAACAAAACATTTTTTCACAAGGTATATTATAAAAATTCCCAAAACTATTAATGACAATATAAGACCAGCATGTCCGGAAATATGATGGAAATGTAAATCCTTTAATTGTGGATGGTTTTCTTTAAGCTCTTTAATTTCTTTCTTTAATTTATCAATTTCAATTGTATGATTTAATGGCGTTAACTTTAACGGATCCCACATTATTTTCGGAACTTCACTAACCTCTCCTATGTATGGTGTTGACAGTGTCTCTTCACTTTCCGATTGAATATTATGATGGGCTATAAACATTTTGTCACTATTTTGTTACTGCCTTTTGATTTTGTGCAGCCTGACACTATCCACCCGAACTCAGTATTTTGACCTAGGAGTCCGTCTATTTTCTTAACTCCTCTTTTAAAAATGTGCGCGTTTAGATCTGCACCTATTATTAGGTCTACTCTACTTGGCTTATGAAATTCGGGATCAGCAAGTCGGTATTTGTCCCACTTTGTCGTGTCAATCTTAACCGCTTGTACTGGTAGTGCCTTCATTAATTTTGGAAGAATAATTGCATCTACTTTCAAATTATTTTTATTCTCTTGATTTGTTTTTATTTGCAAGCTAACTTTGTGCCTTGAACTGCATGTTTTTACTGAGGAAACTCCACTAATCTCCGTATAATTTTTAATTTTTGGTAATTGGAGAATTTGTGAAGCTTCCTCTGAAATTATAGTACTTTGAGACCCACTGTCAATCAAAGCCCTTAATTTTTCATAGCCTCCATTTTTTGATTTGACCTCAATTATGGCTGTGGCTAATAATACGTTCTCCGTTGTCCTGCATGTGTTCACTTTTTCTGGAACTTTAACATGAAGCAACGTATGGTGAGGTTTGTTGCAAGTCAAGCAAAGCTGCTCGCTTGTGCATCTCTTAAAACTCTTATGTTTTAAACATTTTGTACAAATTTGATTTTTTCTTGCCCAGTCAGTTCTCTCTGCTGGGTTCATTCTTTTAAATTTGAAGCACTGGACTAAATAATGTCCCGGTAATTTACAACACGCACAATTTTCGCTGTTATTATTCTGCGTTGTATTTACCACTTTCTTTACAGGTTTCTCTCCCTGTGACAATGATGATATGGAATTGAGCCTTTGCTCTAAAAATTCCATCACATCCGAAAGCGCTTGGATTTCTTTTGTCTTTTTGACATGACTTTCATATAAATTTAATGATTCTTTATTAAATTTCCGAAGGATTATGTGGGCGAAAATGGCATCCACCTCTTCGGACAATTGTGCCTTCAATTTCATAATATATATTGACTCATTAATTGAGTCAATGAACTTTTTAATCTGCCTATCCGATTCTAAATTTAAATTGGGCATATCCAAAAGCCTATTCATATGTTCCGAGAATATCTTTCTTTTATTCTCGAAACGCTTGGTTAAAAATTCCCAAGTGGCTTCATAATTTTCGCCCCCGCCTAACAATAAATGAGTGACAACACTCCTGGCTTCACCTTTTAAGGCTGACTTTAAATAATTAAATTTAAGAGATGGACTTAAATCCTCTGTTGAGTGGATTAGCTCTGTGAAAAGTTCGTAAAACAGATCCCACTCTTTGGAATCACCAAAAAATGTGGGAATCTGTATTTTAGGCAGGGTTGGTAATTCCTCTGCCTTCACCACCATCGACACGTCAGCATGTCTATTGACTACGCTGGATCGATTTTTAATGGCCGTTAGTATATTTTGCGTATCAAACTCGATATCGCTTATTATGTCGTCAAACACAGAACTCTCGAAATAGGTATTACCCTGTTTAATTAGGTTCTGTATCTTACTCCATAGAAACTCAATTTTGTTTTTCCTTATCGTAAGGAAATCTGGACTATTGTCTATGAGAGTAGACGTCTCATCTAAGTATGCTTTCAAAATGCCTACCTGACTTCGAAATGTCTGCTCTATCCTGGACGCGTTTGAAGTGCCTGGCAACTCGATCTCTATTTCCATATTTTTGGTCTTTGAAACGTTTGCCGTGGGAATAACCTGTCCCTCTGGCTTATTTGTCTGAGACTCTTTTTCAACCCTTAATTTTATCTGAGCCAACACCATCATAATGATATCATACTGCTTGGTATTAAAATACTCATGATCGACAACGCCGATCTTTAAAAGGGCAGTATGGTTAGTAAAAAAGAGTTTTTGAAGCTCTTCTAATCGTCCTACGTCTAGCTCCGTTAGCCCTATTTTTGCCTCTAAACGTCTTATTTCCAAAATAATCCCGGACTGCTTCTTTAGCAAATCTATCGTTTTTTCCGAAATCATTATTATTATTTTCTTAGGGATATATGTATATGTAAAAAAAAAAAAATTTATTGTGACTTAGCTGCTTCCGTTGCCGTCGCCAGAGTAGTCGTTTTTTGCTGTTGCTGCTAAGGTCGCCGCCGCTTGTCCAGTCGCCGCTCTTCGTTGCAGCGGTATTTTTTGTTGCTGTTGTTGCTGCTGAAGTCGCCGCCGCTTGTCCTGTCGCCGCTCTGTCCTTGCAGTGGTATCTTTAGTTGCTGTTGTTGCTGCTGAAGTCGCCGCTGCTTGTCCTGTTACCGCTCTGTCGTTGCAGCTGAAGGTGCTGCGTCGCTGGTTTTTTTTTTTTTTTTTTTCACTTTTCGTTTAAATGCTTAATTGCATTTATTTCCCGCACAATGTCGCTGATGTTTAAGGGCCTCAAGCACGCCTTACACGACACTGTTAATTTTTTAAGCTACCTTTAGTTTATTTCTACCAGAAGGTGCTTTTTTTTGTTATATGTATCTCTGTTCCTTACCTCGGGTGGGGGGTAACAAGAGATTTTTTTTATTTTCGCTACCTTAAGCTGCGTGTGTCTAGCACTACATACAGACTTTCAGGTGCTGGTTGATCACTCTGAACCTCTTACCACAGGGGGGAAAGTTGCAGAGTTTCGAAGGATCAAAATGATCGGCTCGATTGACCAAAATGAAAGAACGTCCGAATAAATACGTCTTTCTTTGTTGAGTTGATATTTCAAAACTGATTTTATTTAAGAATATGTTCTACTTAAATAGCTAACATGAGATTTACAACTATTCTTATCTTTAAGGGCGATAGAGGAGATAGCAATTACTCCGATCGCACTTATCCCTAAACATGTGGTGACCACTCGCAGGGGGTCATTTTACAACCTTTTTATCTCGTTGTTTTAGGTATGCACACATGTGAGACATTTGGTGCGGCTACAATTCCGCTACCTAAATATACATTTGTATATATGCGTGTTCATGTTTGAACACTGATTAAGAATAAATATATATTATTTCCTGTTCTATTCAATTACTTACTTATTTTTTAAATGCAATTTTCTTCTTCATCCAATTCAATATTCAATTCAATATTTTAATTATCCAGATCGTCGTCAGAATCGCACTGCAGATCATTCTCATTTTCTGCTGTGAACGGAAGGTCCAAAAGACTTAATACCTCTTTTGAGAAAGGTTTCTTTTTATTTTTTTTTTCTCTTTCCCTTAGAGATACACTCGATAATAATGGATCCGAGGAATCTATAGCTCTGTGAAATATATCTCTCATAGTATTGAGACGACTATTTTTCCTTGAATGCGACAATCTATCTTTTTTGTATATTTTGTTGCGAGCTTCAGAAGCATTTTCGCCTAAGCATCCTAGTGGAACTAAGCTCGAATTATTAATCTGGTAACCATGAACCAATATTTTTTGAATTGTTGGTGACATCGGATACCAAGGGTAGCTTCGCAAATATAATAAAAAAGTTGTTTCACAAAATGAGCGAAATTTTTCCGAATTTATATAATGATTGAAAGAAATGGCGATTAAAATTGCGTGAAATTTATTTAAAAGATCTTCGTTGAAGTTGGTAATAGATGCTAGTAGCTTAGTATTGGCAAAAGCTCTCCTTGCCGTATTACCATCATTGGTATTGCCGCTTCCATTCTGCTTTGGCATGCTTATCCGAAGACCCATTTCGTTCCAAAACTTTTCTTGAACATATTTTTTCCGTTTGCTCATTTCAATCTTGTCATCACCTTTTATATGCGATTTCTTTAATTCAATTTTATATGAAATGTTTAAGACAAATTCTAAGAACCGGATTCAGGCATGCAATGGACTTACGCCGAACTGCAAAGCTCCAGGCTTTGGGACAAAATGTTTAGAATTAAAATCTTTTATTTCTAATATTTTTGTTGGAGTGACACCACAGATTGGACAACATTGAGTAGATGTAGTTCCAGTCAAAACGTTTAGCACTTTGCCATCAATAAGTGTCATATGCATTTCATAATTTACTGTTATATCACGATTTTCATTGAATTTATAAACAGATGGTTTTTCAAGCATGTAGTTATATTTGGGAAGCCGTTTATGAATATAACTATTAAAAATACTAATTTTTTTGTCTATTTCCTTTATCGTATTGGATTCCAAAGCGTTTTTATTAATTTTTGTGTATATCCAATCAGATACACATTGATTTTTGCGATTGCCGCTGCACCATATTTCAAAAAGTTCGCTGTGAGTAAACTCAAACTTGCCTATAAATTACCAAAATGCGAAAAAAAGGGGACGAACGGGGATGAGTTTTTGCTTTGTGGCTAAAGACAACACTCACAAGTACATTCTGGACCAATTAGTTGCTGTCAGCATGGAGCAGGTCATTAGTTATATTCCACCAAACACGGAGAACGCATGTTAGTTTTCTAAAAACATACACATAAATTGGACATTACACAACACTAAATACGTAGAACTACACATAAAATAACAGAATACATTAAATAGTGCATACCTTGAGGATTATTTTCCATATTTTAGTTTAATTTTTCGGACTAAATTAAACCGTGTGACACCACTCAAAGCAAGTAAATATTTTGGCGCGAATTTCTATTCGGAAATAAGCTGATCGCAATCGCACTTTTAAAAGCTCACAATAAGCTTTGGTGGCACATTTAAAGCTTTTAACACAAGACATAAAAAATCGACTTTATGCCAATAAAAAAACGGGTGCACTGTACAAAGGGTCGCCTTGCGGGAGACCGTTGATAAGGCTCCTTCTTAGTCAAGCAGATGTGGTCTCTGCGTTGACCATAGATAGGTATATCATGTCTTATGATTTTAATATGATTTTTAAAGTTTTCCTTATTACAGGAATACCCTTTAATATTAGACAATATTACAAGTTTTTTTTAAAAATGAATACTTTTATTTATCTCATTTTCTATAACCATAACAAATGTGTGTACCCACACTTAAAAGTTCAATTATATCCTCTGTCAAAAATGTCTGTGGCTTTCATTTGTAAAACTGCAAATTGTCACCGATAATTTGAATCCCATTATCCCAAGTCAAGTTGGTTAACTACAGAACAAGAAGTGTAAGTATAAAGGATTGCTAAAATGACTCGACGCAGGCGCAAATATTATTCCTACATGAAAAAGTAAAAAAATATAAGTGGGAAAGTATTTTTTTGTTTGTGAACCATAAACCCGAATTTATAACACTTACCAATAATTTCAAATGTTCTAAAAAACCTTGGAAGATTATTTCAATGAAAAAGATATAGAAAATATAAATAGGATAACAGACTCAACAACTAATACAAAAAAAGGTTTTAGAAAGTATACATAGAATAACAAACAACAACTAATACATATTTTATATTTTATGTTTAAATATTTTTTTTCTATTTTAAATGGAATATTTTGTGAATTTTTGAACTATTTTTTAAAGATGTGTATTAAATTAATTTTTTTATCTAAAAAATAATTTAAAAATTCCCAAAATATTCCAATAAATAAAAAAACATATATATATATAGATTGGATAATAGATTTTTTAATAGAATAATACAAAATCTTAAATAATCATCACAAACTTTTTTGAAACGATGAAGAAAGCAGTTTTCCAAAAACTCGAAAGTATCTAAGGACACTTACTAACGAAAGGGTCTTTGAAAAGGTGTAGAAAAGAAACGATTTCTACAGAAGTTTTTCAATAGTCGTTCATCAATATGGACAAAATGGGCTATTGTTAAACACATCTTAAATACGAGTTTGTGCTCTAAACAGCGCAAAACAAGAAATTAACTTGGTATACGAGGTGTGTTCAAAAAGTAAGGTGACTTTGTATTTTCAAGAAAAACTATTAATTTATTTATCAATATTAATGTTGTCCCCTTCAAAGTAATCCCCCTCAGATACAATACACTTATGCCAACGGTTTTTCCAATCCTCAAGGCACTTCCCATAAGCACTTTTCGGTATAGCCTTGAGCTCTTCCAGCGCTGCAGTCTTTATCTCTTCAATCGTTTCGAATCTCCGTCCTTTCATAGGTCTTTTTAGTTTTGGGAACAAGAAAAAGTCACATGGGGCCAAATCCGGTGAATATGGTGGCTGAGGCATTATTGTGGTGTTGTTTTTGGCCAAAAAATCTCTCACAAGCAAAGATGAGTGAGCAGGGCCATGAACTGTTTTTCCACAATTCTGGACGTTTCTTTCGTATTGCTTCTCGCAAACGGCGCATAACTTCCAGATAATACTGTTTATTGACCGTACTACCATATGGTAAGAACTCCTGATGCACCACGCCATGGTAATCGAAGAATACAGTGATCAAAACTTTGACATTTGATCGAACTTGGCGTGCTTTTTTCGGTCTTGGCTCACCTGGGCTCTTCCATTGTGACGATTGGGCTTTGGTTTCGATATCATAACCATATACCCATGATTCGTCACCAGTTATGACCCTTTTGAGTAAATCTGGGTCGTCGTTGACGTCCTCCAACAGTTCTTAAGCGATGCTCATGCGACGGTTCTTTTGGTCAAAATTACGCAATTTTGGAACAAACTTCGCTGACACACGACTCATGCCCAAAACGTTTGAAAAAATTTCATGGCACGAGCCAAGCGATATACCGACATCTTCAGCCACTTCACTGATAGTGATTCGACGATTTTCCAAAACAATTTTCTTCACTGCTTGAACGTTTTCATCAGTTGTTGACGTGCTTGGGCGTCCAGAGCGAGGCTCGTCATTGGCATCTTCCCGGCCATCTTGGAAGAGTTTGTACCACTTGTAAACATTTTTTTTACTCAGAACAGTTTCACCGTATGCCACTGTCAACATTTCAAGTGTTTCGGAGCACTTAATTTTATTTTTTACACAAAATTTGATGCAAATCCTTTGATCCATATTTTTTGATAGCAAAAAATCGCTGAGCACGCAAAACAACTTGTTACCTTTACGCCTCTCACAACTAAACAAAAAAGATTCAATTGAAACTTGGTACAGATGTTAGGGAAGAGTGTACCAACATAACAAAACAAAAAAAATCGATAATCGAAAATATGTTGCCCGCGAAATTTGAAAAATCACCTTACTTTTTGAACACACCTCGTACATCATTTTCAAGTGAGACTAGATGTTTAAAGAGCTACAAGAAAACAACATTAACAGAATTAAATTTCACGAGGAAATTTATCAATTTATCGAACACCTTCAAGGAAAGATAATTGGTCATTAATCAAGGTGGACATTATCTTAAAACTACAAATTATGTAAAAATTTGCATTTTCTAATCCTGAATTAACAGCGGAAACGTGCGCCTGCTTCTTCTCCGGAACGGAGCTAGAAAATAATATCAATATATAGCAAACACTTTTCCACTTACAACAAGTTATTCGCGACTACGCTGCCTGCAAACATTGGCTACGGCCGTTATGTATGTATTTTAATGTATATGCAGACAAATGTTTTTTACTGATAGAAGCATGATCGCGAGAAAAGTGCATATACATAGATATATACATAAAAGAAATAGAGACGGGACACAAATGAAAATAAAAGGCAAAACTAAGTATGAAGCAAATGAATTAAAATGCAAATTAAACGAAAAAGGTTGTTTTAGTTATTACATAGAACGGGGAAGGGCTCGTGCAGACAAAAATTTTCTGTACATAATGGCAAATTTAGTCTAACAGGAATATTGAATGTTAGGCGGCTTACAAGTTCTGCAGAATCAGTATCACCTCGTATAAGATTTTTTCTACGATCTACAACTGTAGATAAATTAAGCAGTTGCAATCTACTTTTTTAGGAAGGTAGCCTTACTTTTTGATCCCATTTCAAACTACCAAGGGCAAATAAAAGAATTTTTTTTTACCGACTCAGTACGGTCGATGTGCATTTGATATTGTGGACTCTAAACCGACGAACAATATTCCAAAATAGGACGGACAAGTAGGTGAAAAATAATTTGGTTGTATAAAGGTTATCAAATTCTTTTGACCAACGCTTTATAAACCCAAGAACACTCATGGCTTTGTTAACAGAGGACACTATGGGCAGTGTTTTAAGTTTAGGGTCCAGAAGGACACCTAAATCGTTAACTGAATATGTACGGTCGAGTGCCGTATTTTTAGAAGACTAACTGATAAACGTAGCAAAGAATGTGGTGTGATAGAGGGAAGATGGTTTATAAACAAAGTTAACGGCAAAGGGCCCAAATGACTACCCTGAGGAACTCCAAACGTTTGTCGGCATAAGCTACGTCGTATTCGGGTCGTGGGATCTTGGATCCTGGAGAAATAATATTGGTGAGTTAAATTCGTCAGTCGTCAGTCAACACTGCCCGCAAGCTAAGCTGACGCTTGATCGCAATACGATCGAGCTGTGTTTCGACCCTTCACACATGTGTGTTCCAATGGATCGCCGCGGGCCGCGCAATACGATCACCTATTGTCCAGGTTGTCCGTCGAAAGCTATGTCATTGTTGACCTACTCCACTTCTTGCATCAGCAAACCCCTTTGTTGAAGTTCTAGTTCACCTTTTCACATTATAAGTTTATTGGATAAATATGTATGCTGCGTGCCATGTATAAGTAATATAATGTTGGCTAAAGCATATGTAATAACTCTACTTGAAAATGATGATGAATTTTATTAGCAGAGAGAATCGAATTTACCACCGGTAAGGGGCGCACATCAGCAAAACGCTGATCATTTACGACTGCAAACGTCGCTCAGAGGGCTCTGTCAATTGTACATACAACTACAAAGCTGATACTCGCCACCGAAATATTAATAACAGTCTATAAAAAAAACTTTTTGAACTTCACGAGTATTTATATATGTACGCTTTAAGAAATGAACCGGGTTCCGAAACATACCCCCCCTTTTAAATCCTGTGCGATGGGATCTCGATGCTCCGGATCCTGGGATTTGCAAAATATAATTTTGTATATATATATAGAAATATACGTGCACTAAAAGACTGCTGCTCTTAAGAATACCAATTCACTTAAACACAAAATATATATATGCCTGAGCCTCGCGTTGTCCATAACGCTGATAGTGAGACGTCTTCGCTAATTGTTTATCAGGATCACCAATATCGATTCACTTGATGAAATGTTTTTCAACGCAGTTTTTAATGTTTTTGATTTTCACTTGTGTTTTGGTTGTGTTATATGAGGCTATTTGCTTTTGGTTATGCATAAGTTCATTTTAGCTTAGATTGATTCGATGGACACATTTACATTGCACTACCACTTTTTCGAAGTATGCTGTTGGTCACTAAGCCTCTGATCGGGTGGCTCCTACAGCTGAACTATCTTCGGAAGCATGAGGATTTTGAGAACTGCGGCCACAAGCATCCCAGTAAGTCGAATGGCGTCCTTGTGGTTGATCTTCCCTCCTTCTTGGATTATATTGGTGTCCTCTTCAAGGGCTGCTGGATCATGGTGGCTGACTGCCCCTGGGAAAGTCGCCTTTCGGCTTTCGTCTTCAAGGCACCAGAATGTATTCTCCCCCTCATCTAATCGTCTAAGGTCTTTTATACATACCCTAGTATAGCTTTTACTAAGCTGCCAGTTTGGATCGGTTAAACTAGGTGTTCCCACCTAGGGTTACTATCTCTCGGTAACTTATATCTTTGGAGTCAACGGCAGGCTGTTGCACTTTGCCAGCTACCAGTATGCCGATCGGCCGTTGTTCTCGCCATGCGACATCAGTAATTTGTCGAATTGCTTTTAACTTTATTAGCCTGAGTGTGGTTAGTCAAATGCACCCCTCCCTCCGACTTAAGATTCGTCGTTGAATCTTTCTATATGGAGGGCGTACGTAAAAGAACATAAATATTGCAAATGAGAAGTGATAATACGGTCAAATACTTTAGGAATTGCCGACAACTTAGAAATACATCTATAATTTTGGGCATCCGCCTTCGCCCCTTTTTTATGGAGTGGAATAATAAAAGAGTAGTTCCAGATAGTAGGAAAAAGTGCTGATGAAATAGACAAATTAAAAAGTTTAAGAACCGGTTTACAAATGGTTGACGCACAAAATGTAAGCACACATCCAGGAAGTCCTGGATCAGGAGTTGGCGTTGTTGTTGTTAAATCTCTAAAGAGAGAGCTTTCGGTGATTACAGGGGAAAAAATACAATATGCCCAATTTAAGGGATTTTATTGACCAAGCCGAACTATAAGTAGTTTGGAAAAACTCAGCAATTTCAAAATCCGTCGATGCCTCCATTGAGTTTAGACGCACCGATGAAGGCAATGCCAATGACTTATGCTTGGCTTAAAGTTAAGGTTGTAAAAATTGTTTGGATAATTTTAGACTTCAAATTCACATAAATTTAGATACATAGAATGGCAATGACTGTTGTGAACAACACATAACATATTTCGAAAAATCTGATAGCCTAACCAATTTTTTATACTTTTTATAAGTGTTTGATTTAAGGTTTTCAAGCCTTTGAAGAATATTGGTAAACCAAGGAGGCCTGTTTAGGTGTGAAGGAAACCTTTCAGGAACGTAATCATTAAGAAAAGTATTTAACACTATATAGAATAGTTCAGTGACACTTTCAATGTCTGTAGAGTTGCACAAGTCTGTCCAGTTATAATAAGAAATCATATCGTTAAGTTTATTTTAGTCACATTTACGAAAACATCTCATTTTGGTTGGAGAAACTAAAGAAGATTAAGTATTGGAGCAGGACAGGCAAATTGTCAATTCCATAGTTGAATGATATCGGTCTTCAGGTGCACCAAGAGTGTTAATTCTACATACAGTAACTTCAGACGGGTCTGAAACAAACACCAGATATAATTGAAATTTTGTTTAAAGCTTACTTGCTGTAACGATAATTCTAAAAGGCCATCCAAAAATCATGGGCGGATAAAGGCATAGCGACAAGAGAGTCAGTAGGAGAAGACCAATAAATATCAGGTAGATTAAAGTCAACTGAAACAATCAAAAGGTCTCTATTAAAAAGAAGGGGTAAAACAGATTTTATTGTAGACAGATAGTACTCATAAATGACTACGTCAGAGCTAGGTGGAATATAAGAGCACGTAATAATTTGTTATTATTAAAACTGGGCGCAAACGCTATTGAACCTCTGACTGAGTTCTTTTAAAGCTGTTGAGATATTCAGAAGGCTGTCTCGAGTCTGCTTTATTAAGCCGCTCATCTTAACTACCATTTCCTTGCAAGACCCACATGACCACATAAGATCAGAGCTAAGATCAATATTTTATTGATCTTTAACTTTTACTCTGCCGTTTAAACCTGCACATTTAACGTGTATCATCGAATCGCAGAGCCAGCAAAAAATAAAGGTGGTTTAGTTGAAGACGCAAAAGTAAAATTTTTCATAGAACAGAAATGAGCCGTTTTACTTAAGGAAAATGATATGAAATAAAATTTGACAAATACCTCAAAGTAAAATTGGCACAGGGATCAAATTCAAAAACCACAAAGACACAAACATCAAAAAAATAGGAGCTCGAAATCGAGAAAATTCATCAAACTTAAGAGAGCAAGAGAGAAAAAATATTCTTTCGACTGAGGGTGGCTTATACAATGAAAAGCAATCAAGAGAGAGAGAGAGAGAGAGAGAGAGAGAGGGAGAGAGAGAGAGAGCTACAGAAATAACACCGAAATAGTCTACCAGAAATTTAGCAGGTCAGAGCACAAAGGTAAGCACAGCTGTTAAGCCGGTATGATATAATATAATATATGATATTTTATTTTTATTATGAAAAATAACGATTTATTTTAATAGTTATTATAATTATAAATAACTATGGTATTATAAAATCACTGTGTTTTTCTTTTCCGCGTAAGTCGATTGTAATTGGGTGATTTTTTTTATTAAAAAAAAAAATTATTTAGATTCCCTCCCTTTTATCAATTTTTTTAAAGGGCAAAATTAATTGCAAATTACAAATTAATATTTTTTTAAACAAAATGAATGTTTATTAAAAAATTTAAGGATTTTTCTGACACGCGCAATAATTACCCTGCATAGTTCATTATGTCGACTGTGCGTGTTTCCAGGCTAATCGTTCCTAGACCATCCTTCTTGAACATGAAAAACTCCTTCCGGATCTCCTTGAGCTGTCCTCCTTCTTCAGATAATGCCCAAGGTTCGGGATTCGGCTTGTCCTCGTAGTTGTCCACCTGTTTGGCGGAATGCTCCATTTCTCAAGGGTTGGTTTCGTCTTTCTTAAGGTCGTTTAAGGTCGGCGTGTCCTATCATCGCCGGAGCAAGTCAAACGCCCACCAGAGGCCCACCCACGATCGCCTTCCGGACCACGGAGAGGTATTTTTGGACAAGCAGATCCAATGCCTAATCAAATAGTTTCACAGCTTTTAGAGCAAACACAGCTTTTCCTCCCAACCGTCTCAAACTTCCAAGTAGAATTCTAATAAAAACGAAGTATACTAAAAGCCAGATACCCGTACGTGTGCATTTAAATTTTCGTTTAAATACAAATACTTTGTAATAGTTTTGCAAAAGAAAATGTTTGATTTCCGTCTCTTTATAATATTAAAAAAAATCTATTCTTCAATCAAGATTTTGGATCACTTGATAAATGGGTGGTTTCATGTTAAAATCAATTCTTCTGTATCGGTGAATTTTTAAGAGATAAAGATTAAGCTTTTACAGAATATGTTGATCGTAATCATCTTAATGAAAGACATTAAAAAAATAGGTAAGTGTGGTAAATATTGGTCCCATTTGCTTTGAGGATTTTTCGATTTTTAATTGTTAATTTTTTGTCCTTGAACAGCACAGCGCACAGCACAGGAGTCTGTCAACAGATAAACATTTTAGAATAAAGCCTATACCTTACATGTTACGGTCACCATGTATCGACCAGTACCATATCGCATAACTATTTAGTGTCACTCCAAGATAGATTATTAAATGGAGGAATGTACTTTATTTGTTCACTTCCCAACTTACAACAAGTGATTTGCGGCTGCGCTGCCTGAAAATATTGGCATCGCCGTTATGTATATATCAATGTATATGCTTACAAATGTTCGAGCGTTCGGCTTGGTCTTGAGGACCACCTCGAACTTGATCGTCTCTTCTACTTTCGACCGAATCATCGCCGTAAAGATCCTTTCCTCTCCCACGTTGGTCATCGGCAAACGAAACGCGGAGAAACAGAATCCTGGGTTTCTTGATGGACCACGGAAAGCGATCATTGCTCACGACATCGCTGGACAAGTCGATGAACATACGCGAACACCCGCAATACTCTATCAAAATTGGAAAAGCGAGCTAGGCATGTTTGCCTGTTGAGAGTAAACGTTATGTATTTACATTTTTGTTCAATTATTTTAATCCGCTAATCAGATAGCCACCTCTCTACTATGAC